>NC_090813.1:148641410-149325716 GCF_000390325.3 Nicotiana tomentosiformis | reverse complement strand
GCCTTGTCGGCTGATTTTTGTTGTATAGTCTTTCATGTCATCATGTTAGCTCGTACCTTATATATAGTTTCTTGACAGTCTTGTCGTCCCATGTTATGTATGGTCATGACATTATCTTTCATTGTTGGATGTTCATGATCCATGTCTATTATTTATATTGATCTTGTCGACCCTTAAAGATAAAAAGGAAGGTTAGATAAAATGTACGTTGGTGCTCGGCAAGTATGGCCCGGGTGCTAGTCATGACCCTCCAGTTGGGTCGTGACAAACTTGGTATCAGAGCAAGTCTGTCTTAGGGGATGTCTATGAGCCGTGTCTAGTAGAGTTTTGATTATGGATGTGTAGCGCACCACATTTATAATCAGGAGGCTACGTGACATCTAGGGTTGTTACCTTCTTCCTGAATCTAGATCGTGCGTAGAGTTGAGTAGTAAGTATTCATATCTAATATTTACCTTGTTTTCTTTCAGCGATGCCTTCGACTAGGAAGCAAGCAATTAGTAAACGGCTTGATACAGCTGTGGGAGAGGGTAACATTAAGGTGCCTCCAGCCAGAGCAAGCCAAAGTGAGGCTCAGAGTGAGATGCCGTCTCATACCTCTACGTCTCCTCCAGAGGATATTAGGAGGCACCCAATACATCCAGTTCCTTCGTCTAGCACTACAGACCACGATATGCGCAGTGCGGTGCAATTGTTAACTAGCTTGGTAGTTGCTCAGGCTCAGAGGCAGAATACAGGTGCTGCTGATAAACCGGTTAGTGCGAGAGTTCGTGATTTTATTAATCTAGACCCTCCAGTGTTTACCGGATCAGACCCCAAGGAGGACCCACAAACATTTATTGATCAGATTCATCGTACATTGCGGGTTATGCATGCTAGTGATACGAAGGCAGTAGAGTTGGCTTCTTATCGGTTACGGGATTTAGCGGTTTTCTGGTATGATAGTTGGGAGAGATCTAGGGGTCCGAACGCTCCTCCAGCCGTGTGGAAGGAATTTTCTGAGGCCTTTCTTCGTCACTACTTGCCAGTTGAGATACGACGAGCTAGAGCTGATAAGTTCTTGAACCTTCGACAGGGTAATATGAGTGTCCGAGAGTATAGTATACAGTTTGATTCTTTAGCAAGGTATGCTCCCCATATAGTGGCTGAGATGAGTGATAGGGTGCATCTGTTCGTGAATGGGTTGGGACCACATCTGATAAATGAGTGCACAACAGCCTCCTTGGTAGAGGGCATGGATGTTTCCCATATTCAGGCTTATGCCCAGACCCTAGAGGATCGTAAGCGCCAGCAAAGGGCAGATAGGGAGCAGGATAGGGGCCAGCATTAGAGGGCGAGATTTGTAGGGTATTCTGATAAGTTCAGATGCAGTATCAGGCCCCAATCTTCGAGGAGTTCGGCACCACCTGTAGCTAGTGCTCCTCCAAAGTTTTAGAGGCCTCGGTATGATCGATTTACCTATTCTGGTTCAGGTCAGAGTTTGAGGGCATCAGGCTCACAATTTCATAGAGATACTAGTCAGACGAGACCCCCAACACCTCGTTGTGATCAGTGCGGCAAGGCCCACTTTGGACTGTGTCGTCGAGGTTCTGATGCGTGCTATTCTTGCGGACAGCGTGGCCATATGATGCGGGATTGTCCTAATAGAGGAGGTGGTAGTATGGCTCAACCGACTAGATCTGTGTCTGGTTCTTCCTCATCAGTTCGACCTCCAGCACAAGGTTTTCAATAGTCGACAGGTCGTGGTAGAGGTAGAGGTTCAGTGCCGAGTTTGAGTGGTGCTCAAAATCGAACCTATGCTCTAGTAGGTCGACAAGATCTCGAGTCATCTCCGGATGTTGTTACAGGTATATTGTCTGTGTTTTCTTATGATGTATGTGCGCTAATTGATCCAGGATCTACCTTATCATATGTTACACCCTTTGTGGCTAATAAGTTTGGCATTGAACCTGAATTGATAAGTAAACCACTTGCGGTATCCACTCCGATAGGAGATTCTGTGATTGCTAGAAGGGTATATAAAGGTTGCACTGTGATGATTTGTAGTCGTCAAACCTCGACAAATTTATTTGAGTTAGAAATGGTTGATTTCGATGTGATAATGGGAATGGACTGGTTGGCCTCATGCTATGCAAATGTTGATTGTCGTACGAAGATGGTTAAGTTTCAGTTTCCTTGTGAACCCGCCATTGAATGGAAGGGGAACATTGCTACGCCGAAAGGTAGGTTTATTTCCTATCTTAAGGCAAGGAAGATGACCTCAAAAGGTTACATTTATCATGTTGTTCGTGTTAGGGATGCGGAGGCGAAGCCGCCTACTCTACAATTAATCCCCGTGGTCAATGAATTTCCAGATGGTTTTCCAGATGAACTCCTAGGCCTTCCTCCTGAAAGGGAGATTGAGTTTAGCATTGATGCATTGCCTGACACTCAACCGATCTCTATCCCTCCATATAGGATGGCCCCGGCAGAGTTGCGAGAGTTGAAGGCACAGTTGAAGGACTTGCTGGATAAGGGTTTCATTAGGCCTAGCACTTCACCTTGGGGTGCGCCAGTCTTGTTCGTGCGGAAGAAAGATGGGTCGTTAAGGATGTGTATCGATTATCGACAGTTGAATAAGTTTACAATAAAGAACAAGTATCCACTTCCAAGAATTGATGACCTGTTTGACCAACTCCAGGGTGCCAAGTATTTCTCCAAGATTGACTTGCGTTCAGGGTATCATCAGGTGAGGGTTAAGGAGAAGGATATTCCAAAGACGGCCTTCCGGACAAGATATGGGCACTTTGAGTTCTTGGTGATGTCGTTCGGGCTAACAAATGCCCCAGCAGCTTTTATGGATCTCATGAATAGTGTATTCAGGCCCTATCTTGATGTGTTCGTGATCGTATTCATTGATGACATTCTGGTGTATTCTCGTTCAGAGGCGGAACATGCGGGCCACTTGCGGATAGTATTACAGACACTTCAGCATCATAAGTTATATGCTAAGCTCTCTAAATGTGAATTCTGGCTGAACTCAGTAGCATTCCTTGGCCATGTGATATCTGATGAGGGTATTAGTGTCGATACTCAGAAGATCGATGCAGTGAAGAATTGGCCGAGACCTACAACACCGTCAGAAGTCCGTAGCTTCCTGGGGCTAGCAGGATACTATAGGCGGTTTGTAGAAGGGTTTTCCACTATATCAGCACCATTGACTAAGTTAACACAGAAAGCTACCAAGTTCCAGTGGTCTGATGCTTGTGAACATAGTTTTCAGGAGCTAAAGAATCGATTGACATCTGCGCCAGTGCTCACTCTCCCAGAAGGAACAGAAGGTTATGTGGTATATTGTGATGCCTCAGGTATAGGTTTGGGGTGTGTATTGATGCAACGTGGGAAGGTGATTGCTTATGCATCAAGACAATTGAAGAAGCATGAAAAGAATTACCCTACTCATGATTTGGAATTGGCTGCAGTAATATATGCTTTGAAGATATGGCGGCACTACTTGTACGGCGTCCATGTTGACATCTACACAGATCACAAGAGTTTACAATACATCTTCAAGCAGAAGGAGTTGAATTTGAGGCAGCGTAGGTGGCTTGAATTACTGAAAGACTACGATGTCGAGATATTGTACCATCCCGGTAAAGCTAATGTTGTGGCAGACGCTCTCAGCCGTAAGTCAATGGGAAGCTTAATACATATTGAGGCAGGTAGACAAGGGTTGACCAAAGAGCTTCACCAGCTGGCCAATATGAGAATCAGATTGTTGGACTCTGATGACGGAGGTGTTACTGTACAGAATACAGCAGAATCATCTTTGGTAGCCGAGGTAAAAGCACGGCAATATGAAGATCCTACCTTAGTAAGATTGAGAGAGGGAATTCAGCAGTGTAAGATTACAGCTTTCAAGATCGGAGGAGATGGGACACTGAGATACCAGGGCCGATTATGTGTACCTAGTGTGGCAGGGTTGCGAGAGAAGATTATGATTGAGATTCACCAGTCCCGATATTCTATCCATCCTGGCTCGACAAAGATGTATCATGACGTTAAGGAGTAGTATTGGTGGGATAACATGAAGAAGTCTATTGCAGAATTTGTAGCCCAGTGTCCTAATTGTCAACAAGTAAAGATCGAGCATCAGAAACCTAGTGGATTGATTCAGAATATAGAGATTCCGACCTGGAAATGGGAGGTGATTAATATAGACTTCATTATTGCATTACCTCGCTCTTATCATAAGTTTGACTCCATCTGGGTGATAATTGATCGACTTACAAAATCTGCCCATTTTCTGCCAGTTAAGACAACTTACACGGCTGAAGATTATGCGAAATTGTATATCAAGGAGATTGTTAGGCTTCATGGTGTGCCGGTATCTATTATATCAGACCGAGGAGCTCAATTTACGGCTAACTTTTGGAGGTCTTTTCAGAAGGGTTTAGGCACACAAGTAAATCTCAGAGCTGCATTCCATCCGCAGACTGACGGACAGGCTGAACGTACCATCCAGACGCTTGAAGATATGCTACGAGCATGTGTTCTAGATTTCAAGGGGAATTAGGATGACCATCTGGCACTTATAGAATTTTCCTACAATAATAGCTACCATTCCAGTATTAAAATGGCCCCGTATGAGGCACTGTACGGGAGGAGATATAGATCACCAGTTGGATGGTTTGAAGTCGGTGAGATAGAATTATATGGGCCAGATTTGATTCACCAAGCCATTGAGAAGGTGAAAATGATACAAGAGCGACTGAGGACGGCACAAAGCAGGCAAAAGTCTTATTCCGACGTCCGACGTCATGATCTGGAATTTGAGGTTGGTGATTGGGTTTTCCAGAAGATCTCGCCGATGAAGGGTGTTATGCGTTTTGGGAAGAAGGGTAAGTTGAGTCCGCGGTATATTGGGCCATACAAAATTCTTCGACGAATTGGACAGGTTGCTTATGAGTTAGAATTGCCATCTGAATTGGAATTTGTCCACCCGGTATTCCATGTATCTATGTTAAGGAAATGTATTGGAGACCCTTCTCGGGTCGTCCCTATCAAAGATGTACAAGTTACAAAGGATCTATCATATGATGAAGTGCCAGTGGCTATATTAGATCGACAAGTCCGCAAGCTGAGAACAAAGGATGTAGCTTTCCGTGAAAGTATTATGGAGGAACAAGAATATAGAAGAAATGACATGGGAAGCAGAAGAGGAGATGAAGTCTAAATACCCTTACCTATTCCAGAGTGAAGATAACGAGGATGTCGGGGGAAAGAAGGACGCATTATAAGGTGAAACGGCTCTATGAGGTAAGCAATAGCTTGTGAATACTCTTTTTTTTAATACAAAATGGTAATATGCAGATAATGTACAAATCCATAATGCTTTGTATAGTCTTGTAAGGCCATAGGTTAGGTTTAACTGCTTGCAAGTTTGGCTAGTGTCCATTTTATAGGGGAAACTCAGCCGAAAATCTCCGTCGGAATCCACAATGAGTTAGACACCCCATAAACCCTTACATTCGAGGACGAATGTTCCTAAGGGGGAGAGGGTGTTACAACCCAAATTTGCATACCATAGATCACGCCGAAAGTTAGTCGACGTAAATCCAAGAAGAGATTATCTTTGAGATGATAAGAAGTTAATCCTATTGGTCTTAAACGATACAAGGGTGTATAAGAGTGGTTAACAAGTATTTGAAGTTAAACGAATCAAGGATGTTGTAACCCGTATTTTCGGGTAACACTAGAGGTGATTAATTGTCCCAAGAGGTCTTGTTTTAATGTATTTGAATCATATAATATCCGCATCATAAGTCTTGAAGTCAAGCGAGTTATGAAACAAAAGTCGATAAAAGTTGTTGCAACTTAGGTTTATAATTTTACTTAAACTTTAGGTCAAATGTTACTGCATTTTTCTCCCAACGTGCTTGGAATTATGGGGTGCTCTACCTATCAAATTGAATATCTATGAGTCTAGTTTCCAACGCATTAAACCGTTCGTCGATACAATCTCGGAATAGAGAGATATTTGCATTTTCGCGAGAGTGCGCCAAGCTGCTCTCTATGGGGCCCACAAAGGCGGTTTAAGACATATGGACATATATAAGATACCTCAACCCCGTTTTAAGTCATTATTTTTCAGTATATTCAGACCTTATAACCCTAAAAACAGTCTCTCAAGGTTCTCTCATGATCCAAGACCCAAACAAAGGGCAAACAACACAAATCAAATGTCGGGAATCCCGTGGCGCTAGTAAGTTTCTTGTTCTTCTTGTTGTTGCTGATTTTTGTGTTGTTCCAGCTCGTGTGGGAGGTTGTTTTAAGTGTTTTATGTCCTGTAAATACACCTTCAAGTTTTTAATATCAACCCTAGGTGATTTCAAGTCTTCTAAAGTAATTCTAGTGCCGAAAAACCCGAATTAATTGCTAGTTTCGCTTCCTTGTTCTTGTGGCAGAATTGAAGGGATATTTCGTGGAAAATTAAGGTCAAATTGGAGTTGTTCTTTCTGTTTAAAGGTAATGAACCTCTTACTCTATATATATTTAAGATTATCCAAGTTGCAGCTAAGTCGTTGAAGCTAGAACTTGTGAAATATATATCGAAAGGCTTGGTAGTAATGTTGTTGGTTGGTGGACTGTTTTGGAGGCTCAATATGATTATTAATGATGTTGTTTGGGCTGTTTGGTGATTGTATTGACTTGTGGGAAGTCATATAAATAGGGGAGGTACTGTCCGTTTCATCGTAAAATAGGTTGTGGTCGATACATAATAGTTACGACGCTTAAACGATAATGATAGTGTCATTTGTCTTATTGTAGACTAAGGAGTCGTGACATTTGCATAGCTTGAGGTTGGGCAGTATATACAAGGTATGTGAGGCTATCCCCTTCATTCTTTTGCACGACTCCGATTGTACATAATGTAATGAACGAGCTCCCAAAGATACTCTACTCTTAGAAGCTAGCAGTACTTACATTGCTGCCCTTCTTATGAAACGATTGATATTGATGTTACTTCTCTTATTCTTATATTATCAATGTTGTTGGTAGTTCCTGATTCTTATAAGATTCTTGATGAAGAGTTAATCCTAATAACATGTACGAAGGATACCGACCTTACGTCACTCCGAAAGGTTCAAAATGTGATTCCAATGAGTCCAGCATGCATCATATATATGTATCTATTTTACTCTACCGAGCCGCGCTATAGTCGGCCGGGTATGGCACCTATTGTGCAACCACTGATCAGTTGGGTTTTACCGAGCTCCACGTGGCCGGGTACGATTCTACCGAGCCCTATGATGGCCGGGTACGTTTTACCGAGCCTATTATGGCCGGGTACGATATGATGATGGTGATGCCCACAAAGGCGTATGTTTTAAAAGTTTATGTATATATATGTATGTATCATGTATTTCATGTCAGTAGCCCTCAGAGGTACCCAGATGTCACAGGTTGTATATTCTCTATCCCTGTTTACATTACTGTTCTTACTTATGCTTTCTTGCCTCACATACTCAGTACTTTATTCGTACTGACGTCCTTTTTATTTGTGGACGCTGCATGTCGTGCTGCAGGTCCTGATAGACAGGTAGACGTAGCTCCCCCACCACAGTAGGCTGTCCAGTTCAGCGGTTATTGGCGAGATCCCTTCTCCGGACTTGCCGTGGTCTTGGTATGCATTTTTGTTATAGACATTATGGGTATGTCGGGGCCCTGTTCCGGCAATGTTGTAGCACTTATGTTCCTTTAGAGGCTCATAGACAGGTGTCGACTTATGTATGGTTTAGAATGCCTTGTCGGCTGATTTTTGTTGTATAGTCTTTCATGGCATCATGTTAGCCCGTACCTAATATATAGTTTTTTGACAGTCTTGTCGTCCCATGTTATGTATGTTCATGACATTATCTTTCATTGTTGGATGTTCATGATCCATGTCTACTATTTATATTGATCTTGTCGGCCCTTAAAGATAATAAGGAAGGTTAGATAAAATGTACGTTGGTGCTCGGCAAGTATGGCCCGGGTGCTAGTCATGACCCTCCAGTTGGGTCGTGACAAACTTGGTATCAGAGCAAGTCTGTCCTAGGGGATGTCTATGAGCCGTGTCTAGTAGAGTTTTGATTATGGATGTGTAGCGCGCCACATTTATAATCAGGAGGCTACGTGACATCTAGGGTTGTTACCTTCTTCCTGAATCTAGATCGTGCGTAGAGTTGAGTAGTAAGTGTTCATATCTAATATTCACCTTGTTTTCTTTCAGCGATGCCTTCGACTAGGAAGCAAGCAATTAGTAAACGGCTTGATACAGCTGTGGGAGAGGGTAACATTCAGGTGCCTCCAGCCAGAGCAGGCCAAAGTGAGGCTCAGAGTGAGATGCCGTCTCATACCTCTCCGTCTCCTCCAGAGGATATTAGGAGGCACCCAGTACATCCAGTTCCTCCATCTAGCACTACAGACCACGATATGCGAAGTGCGGTGCAATTGTTAACTAGTTTGGTAGCTGCTCAGGCTCAGAGGCAGAATATCGGTGCTGCTGATAAACCGGTTAGTGCGAGAGTTCGTGATTTTATTAATCTAGACCCTCCAGTGTTTACCGGATCAGACCCCAAGGAGGACCCACAAATATTTATTGATCAGATTCATCGTACATTGCGGGTTATGCATGCTAGTGATACGGAGGCAGTAGAGTTGGCTTCTTATCGGTTACGGGATTTAGCGGTTTTCTGGTATGATAGTTGGGAGAGATCTAGGGGTCCGAACGCTCCTCCAGCCGTGTGGAAGGAATTTTCTGAGGCCTTTCTTCGTCACTACTTGCCAGTTGAGATACGACGAGCTAGAGCTGATAAGTTCTTGAACCTTCGACAGGGTAATATGAGTGTACGAGAGTATAGTATACAGTTTGATTCTTTAGCAAGGTATGCTCCCCATATGGTGTCAGAGATGAGTGATAGGGTGCATCTGTTCGTGAACGGGTTGGGACCACATCTGATAAATGAGTGCACAACAGCCTCCTTGGTAGAGGGCATGGATATTTCCCGTATTAAGGCTTATGCCCAGACCCTAGAGGATCGTAAGCGCCAGCAAAGGGCAGATAGGGAGCAGGATAGGGGCCAGCATAAGAGGGCGAGATTTGTAGGGTATTCTGATGAGTTCAGAGGCAGTATCAGGCCCCAATCTTCGAGGAGTTCGGCGCCACCTGTAGCTAGTGCTCCTCCAAAGTTTCAGAGGCCTCGGTATGATCGATTTACCTATTCTGGTTCAGGTCAGAGTTTGAGGGCATCAGGCTCACAATTTCATAGAGATACTAGTCAGACGAGACCCCCAACACCTCGTTTTGATCAGTGCGGCAAGGCCCACTTTGGACTGTGCAGTCGAGGTTCCGATGCGTGCTATTCTTGCGGACATCGTGGCCATATGATGCGGGATTGTCCTAATAGAGGAGGTGGTGGTATGGCTCAACCGACTGGATCTGTGTCTGGTTCTTCCTCATCAGTTCGACCTCCAGCACAAGGTTTTCAACAGTTGACAGGTCGTGGTAGAGGTAGAGGTTCAGTGCCGAGTTCGAGTGGTGCTCAAAATCGAACCTATGCTCTAGTAGGTCGACAAGATCTCGAGTCATCTCCGGATGTTGTTACAGGTATATTGTCTGTGTTTTCTTATGATGTATATGCGCTAATTGATCCAGGATCTACCTTATCATATGTTACACCCTTTGTGGCTAATAAGTTTGGCATTGAACCTGAATTGATAAGTAAACCACTTGCGGTATCCACTCCGATAGGAGATTCTGTGATTGCTAGAAGGGTATATAAAGGTTGCACTGTGATGATTTGTAGTCGTCAAACCTCGGCAAATTTATTTGAGTTAGAAATGGTTGATTTCGATGTGATAATGGGAATGGACTGGTTGGCCTCATGCTATGCAAATGTTGACTGTCGTACGAAGATGGTTAGGTTTCAGTTTCCTTGTGAACCCGCCATTGAATGGAAGGGGAACATTGCTACGCCGAAAGGTAGGTTTATTTCCTATCTTAAGGCAAGGAAGATGATCTCAAAAGGTTACATTTATCATCTTGTTCGCGTTAGGGATGCGGAGGCGAAGCCGCCTACTCTACAATTAATCCCCGTGGTCAATGAATTTCCAGATGTTTTTCCAGATGAACTCCCAGGCCTTCCTCCTGAAAGGGAGATTGAGTTTAGCATTGATGCATTGCCTGACACTCAACTGATCTCTATCCCTCCATATAGGATGGCCCCGGCAGAGTTGCGAGAGTTGAAGGCACAGTTGAAGGACTTGCTGGATAAGGGTTTCATTAGGCCTAGCACTTCACCTTGGGGTGCGCCAGTCTTGTTCGTGCGGAAGAAAGATGGGTCATTAAGGATGTGTATCGATTATCGACAGTTGAATAAGTTTACAATAAAGAACAAGTATCCACTTCCAAGAATTGATGACCTGTTTGACCAACTCTAGGGTGCCAAGTATTTCTCCAAGATTGACTTGCGTTGAGGGTATCATCAGGTGAGGGTTAAGGAGAAGGATATTCCAAAGACGGCCTTCCGGACAAGATATGGGCATTTTGAGTTCTTGGTGATGTCGTTCGGGCTAACAAATGCCCCAGCAGCTTTTATGGATCTCATGAATAGTGTATTCAGGCCCTATCTTGATGTGTTCGTGATCGTATTCATTGATGACATTCTGGTGTATTCTCGTTCAGAGGCGGAACATGCGGGCCACTTGCGGATAGTATTACAGACCCTTCAGGATCATAAGTTATATGCTAAGCTCTCTAAATGTGAATTCTGGCTGAACTCAGTAGCATTCCTTGGCCATGTGATATCTGATGAGGGTATTAGTGTCGACACTCAGAAGATCGATGCAGTGAAGAATTGGCCGAGACCTACAACACCGTTAGAAGTCCGCAGCTTCCTGGGGCTAGAAGGATATTATAGGCAGTTTGTAGAAGGGTTTTCCACTATATCAGCACCATTGACTAAGTTAACACAGAAAGCTACCAAGTTCCAGTGGTCTGATGCTTGTGAACATAGTTTTTAGGAGCTAAAGAATCGATTGACATCTGCGCCAGTGCTCACTCTCCCAGAAGGAACAGAAGGTTATATGGTATTTTGTGATGCCTCGGGTATAGGTTTGGGGTGTGTATTGATGCAACGTTGGAAGGTGATTGCTTATGCATCAAGACAATTGAAGAAGCATGAAAAGAATTACCCGACTCATGATTTGGAATTGGCTGCAGTAATATATGCTTTGAAGATATGGCGGCACTACTTATACGGCGTCCATGTTGACATCTACACAGATCACAAGAGTTTACAATACATCTTCAAGCAGAAGGAGTTGAATTTGAGGCAGCGTAGGTGGCTTGAATTACTGAAAGACTACGATGTCGAGATATTGTACCATCCCGGTAAAGCTAATGTTGTGGCAGACGCTCTCAGCCGTAAGTCAATGGGAAGCTTAATACATATTGAGGCAGGTAGACAAGGGTTGACCAAAGAGCTTCACCAGCTAGCCAATATGAGAATCAGATTGTTGGACTCTGATGACGGAGGTGTTACTGTACAGAATACAGCAGAATCATCTTTGGTAGCCGAGGTAAAAGCACGGCAATATGAAGATCCTACCTTAGTAAGATTGAGAGAGGGAATTCAGCAGTGTAAGATTATAGCTTTCAAGATCGGAGGAGATGGGACACTGAGATACCAGGGCCGATTATGGGTACCTAGTGTGGAAGGTTTGCGAGAGAAGATTATGATTGAGATTCACCAATCCCGATATTCTATCCATCCTGGCTCGACAAAGATGTATCATGGCGTTAAGGAGCAGTATTGGTGGGATAACATGAAGAAGTCTATTGCAGAATTTGTAGCCCAGTGTCCTAATTGTCAACAAGTAAAGATCGAGCATCAGAAACCCAGTGGATTGATTCAGAATATAGAGATTCCGACCTAGAAATGGGAGGTGATTAATATGGACTTCATTATTGGATTACCTCGCTCTTATCATAAGTTTGACTCCATCTGGGTGATAGTTGATCGACTTACAAAATCTGCCCATTTTCTACCAGTTAAGACAACTTACACGGCTGAAGATTATGCGAAGTTATATATCAAGGAGATTGTTAGGCTTCATGGTGTGCCGGTATCGATTATATCAGACCGAGGAGCTCAATTTACGGCTAACTTTTGGAGGTCTTTTCAGAAGGGTTTAGGTACACAAGTAAATCTCAGCACTGCATTCCATCCACAGACTGACGGACAGGCTGAACGTACCATCCAGACGCTTGAAGATATGCTACGAGCATGTGTTTTAGATTTCAAGGGGAATTGGGATGACCATCTGGCACTTATAGAATTTGCCTACAATAATAGCTACCATTCTAATATTAAAATGGCCCCGTATGAGGCACTGTACGGGAGGAGATGTAGATCACCAGTTGGATGGTTCGAAGTCGGTGAGACAGAATTATATGGGCAAGATTTGATTCACCAAGCCATTGAGAAGGTGAAAGTGATACAAGAGCGACTGAGGACGGCGCAAAGCAGGCAAAAGTCTTATTCCGATGTCCGACGTCGTGATCTGGAATTTGAGGTTGGTGATTGGGTTTTCCTGAAGATCTCGCCGATGAAGGGTGTTATGCGTTTTGGGAAGAAGGGTAAGTTGAGTCCGCGGTATATTGGGCCGTACAAAATTCTTCGACGAATTGGACAGGTTGCTTACGAGTTAGAATTGCCATCTGAATTGGAATTTGTCCACCCGGTATTCCATGTATCTATGTTGAGGAAATGTATTGGAGACCCTTCTCGGGTCGTCCCTATCAAAGATGTACAAGTTACAAAGGATCTATCATATGATGAAGTGCCAGTGGCTATATTAGATCGACAAGTCCGCAAGCTGAGAACAAAGGATGTAGCTTCCGTGAAAGTATTATGGAGGAACAAGAATATAGAAGAAATGACATGGGAAGCAGAAGAGGAGATGAAGTCTAAATACCCTTACCTATTCCAGAGTGAAGATAACGAGGATGCCGGGGGAAATAAGGACGCATTATAAGGTGGAACGGCTCTATGAGGTAAGCAATAGCTTGTGAATACTTTTTTTTAATACCAAATGGTGATATGCAGATAATATACATATCCATAATGCTTTGTATAGTCTTATAAGGCCATAGGTTGGGTTTAACTGCTTGCAAGTTTGGCTAGTGTTCATTTTATAGGGGAAGCTCAGCCAGATATTTCCGTCGGAATCCACGATGAGTTAGACACCCCATAAACCCTTACATTCGAGGACGAATGTTCCTAAGGGGGAGAGGGTGTTACAACCCAAATTCACGTACCTTAGATCACGTCGTAAGTTAGTCGACGTAAATCCAAGAAGAGATTATCTTTGAGATGATAAGAAGTTAATCCTATTGGTCTTAAACGATACAAGGGTGTATAAGAGTGGTTAACAAATATTAGAAGTTAAACGAATCAAGGATGTTGTAACCCGTATTTTCGGGTAACACTAGAGGTGATTAACTGTCCCAAGAGGTCTTGTTTTAATGTATTTGAATCATATAATATCCGCATCATAAGTCTTGAAGTCAAGCGAGTTATGAAACAAAAGTCGATAAAAGTTGTCGCAACTTAGGTTTATAATTTTACTTAATTTTTAAGTCACATGTTACTGCATTTTTCTCCCAATGTGCTTGGAATTATGGGGTGATCTACCTATCAAATTGAAGATCTATGAGTTTAGTTTCCAACGCATTAAACCGTTCGTCGATACGATCTCGGAATAGAGAGATATTTGCGTTTTTGCGAGAGTGCGCCAAGCTGCTCTCTATGGGGCCCACAAAGGCGGTTTAAGACATATGGACATATATAAGATACCTCAACCCCGTTTTAAGTCATTATTTTTCAGTATATTCAGACCTTATAACCCTAAAAACAGTCTCTCAAGGTTCTCTCATGATCCAAGACCCAAACAAAGGGCAAACAACACAAATCAAATGTCGGGAATCCCGTGGCGCTAGTAAGTTTCTTGTTCTTCTTGTTGTTGCTGATGTTTGTGTTGTT
The DNA here is from genome assembly GCF_000390325.3 of Nicotiana tomentosiformis. Lineage (NCBI taxonomy): Eukaryota > Viridiplantae > Streptophyta > Magnoliopsida > Solanales > Solanaceae > Nicotiana > Nicotiana tomentosiformis. The sequence continues at coordinate 149,311,647 of NC_090813.1, read as the reverse complement.
CCAGCTCGTGTGGGAGGTTGTTTTAAGTGTTTTATGTTCTGTAAATACACCTTCAAGTTTTTAATATCAACCCTAGGTGATTTCAAGTCTTCTAAAGTAATTCTAGTGCCGAAAAACCCGAATTAATTGCTAGTTTCGCTTCCTTGTTCTTGTGGCAGAATTGAAGGGATATTTCGTGGAAAATTAAGGTCAAATTGGAGTTGTTCTTTCTGTTTAAAGGTAAGGAACCTCTTACTCTATATATATTTAAGATTATCCAAGTTGCAGCTAAGTCGTTGAAGCTAGAACTTGTGAAATATATATCGAAAGGCTTGGTAGTAATGTTGTTGGTTGGTGGACTGTTTTGGAGGCTCAATATGATTATTAATGATGTTGTTTGGGCTGTTTGGTGATTGTATTGATTTGTGGAAAGTCATATAAATAGGGGAGGTGCTGTCCGTTTCATCGTAAAATAAGTTGCGGTCGATACATAATAGTTACGACGCTTAAACGATAATGATAGTGTCATTCGTCTTATTGTAGACTAAGGAGTCATGACATTTGCATAGCTTGAGGTTGGGCAGTATATACAAGGTATGTGAGGCTATCCCCTTCATTCTTTTGCACGACTCCGATTGTACATAATGTAATGAACGAGCTCCCAAAGATACTCTACTCTTAGAAGCTAGCAGTACTTACATTGCTGCCCTTCTTATGAAACGATTGATATTGATGTTACTTCTCTTATTCTTATATTATCAATGTTGTTGGTAGTTCCTGATTCTTATAAGATTCTTGATGAAGAGTTAATCCTAATAACGTGTACGAAGGATACCGACCTTACGTCACTCCGAAAGGTTCAAAATGTGATTCCAATGAGTCCAGCATGCATCATATATATGTATCTATTTTACTCTACCGAGCCGCGCTATAGTCGGCCGGGTACGGCACCTATTGTGCAACCACTGATCAGTTGGGTTTTACCGAGCTCCACGTGGCCGGGTACGATTCTACCGAGCCCTATGATGGCCGGGTACGTTTTACCGAGCCTATTATGGCCGGGTACGATATGATGATGGTGATGCCCACAAAGGCGTATGTTTTAAAAGTTTATGTATATATATGTATGTATCATGTATTTCATGTCAGTAGCCCTCAGAGGTACCCAGATGTCACAGGTTGTATATTCTCTATCCCTGTTTACATTACTGTTCTTACTTATGCTTTCTTGCCTCACATACTCAGTACTTTATTCGTACTGACGTCCTTTTTATTTGTGGACGCTGCATGTCGTGCTGCAGGTCCTGATAGACAGGTAGACGTAGCTCCCCCACCACAGTAGGCTGTCCAGTTCAGCGGTTATTGGCGAGATCCCTTCTCCGGACTTGCCGTGGTCTTGGTATGCATTTTTGTTATAGACATTATGGGTATGTCGGGGCCCTGTTCCGGCAATGTTGTAGCACTTATGTTCCTTTAGAGGCTCATAGACAGGTGTCGACTTATGTATGGTTTAGAATGCCTTGTCGGCTGATTTTTGTTGTATAGTCTTTCATGGCATCATGTTAGCTCGTACCTTATATATAGTTTCTTGACAGTCTTGTCGTCCCATGTTATGTATGTTCATGACATTATCTTTCATTGTTGGATGTTCATGATCCATGTCTACTATTTATATTGATCTTGTCGGCCCTTAAAGATAATAAGGAAGGTTAGATAAAATGTATGTTGGTGCTCGGCAAGTATGGCCCGGGTGCTAGTCATGACCCTCCAGTTGGGTCGTGACAAACTTGGTATCAGAGCAAGTCTGTCCTAGGGGTTGTCTATGAGCCGTGTCTAGTAGAGTTTTGTAGGCAAACTCCGCGAGTGGTAGAAACTGAGCCCAAGAACCCCCGAAATCAATGACACAAGCACGTAGCATGTCCTCCAATATCTGAATAGTGCACTCGGACTGTCCGTCCGTCTGAGGGTGAAATAGTGTGCTCAACTCAACCTGGGTGCCCAACTTTTGCTGCACGGCTCTCCAAAACTGCGATGTAAACTGCGTGCCTCTATCTGAAATGATAGAAACTGGTACACCGTGAAGGCAAACAATCTCCCGGATGTAAATCCCAGCCAACCGCCCCGAAGAATAAGTAGTACTAACTGGAATAAAGTGCGCGGACTTGGTCAGCCGATCCACAATCACCCAAATAGCATCAAACTTCCTCGAAGTACGTGGGAGTCCAACTACAAAATCCATGGTGATCCGCTCTCACTTCCACTCGGGAATCTCTAACCTCTGAAGCAATCCACCTGGTCTCTGATGCTCATACTTCACCTGCTGACAGTTAAGGCACCAAGCTACAAACCCCACTACATCCTTCTCAATTGCAAGAGGTCTCTCCCCAACGGGAATGAATGCAAGACTACCCATACTCACTGCCTTTATACTCAAGGCATCAGCCACCACATTGGCCTTCCAAAGATGATACCGAATGGTGATATCGTAGTCTTTTAGCAGCTCCAACCATCTCTGCTACCTCAAATTTAGATCCTTTTGTTTGAACAAGTGCTGGAGACTCCGAAGATCCGTAAACATCTCACAAGACACACCGTAGAGATAATGCCTCCAAATATTCAATGCATGAACAATGGCAGCTAACTCCAAATCATGAACAGGGTAGTTCTTCTCATGAGGCTTCAACTGGCGCGAAGCATAAGCAATCACTCTACCCTCCTGAACGGCCTGGGCCAACTCTGAACCGCCTCTATCTTCTTCGGATCCACCTGAATACCCTCACTGGACACCACGTGCCCCAAGAATGCCACTGAATTGAGCCAAAACTCACACTTGGAGAACTTGGCATAAAGTTTCTCCTCCCTCAACCGCTGCAACACAATCCGCAGATGCTGGGAATGCTCCTCCTAGCTATGAGAGTACACCAGGATATCATTAATGAATACAATAACAAACGAGTCAAGATAAAGTTGAAACACAATGTTCATCAGATGCATGAACGATGCTGGGGCATTGGTCAGCCCAAAAGACATCACAAGGAACTCATAATGAACATAACGGGTCCTGAATGATGTCTTTAGAATATCCGAGTCCCGAATCTTCAACTGGCGATACCCATATCTCAAATTAATCTTGGAGAATACCCACGCTCCCTGAAGCTAGTCAAATAGATCATCAATACATGCCAAAGGATACTTGCTCTTTATTGCAACTTTATTCAACTGCCTGTAATCAATGCACATTCTCATAGTACCATCCTTCTTCTTCACAAACAACACTGATGCACCCCAAGGTGACACACTAGGCCGAATAAACCCCTTATCAAGGAGTTCCTAAAGCTTCTCCTCCAATTCCTTCAACTCAGTTGGTTCCATGCGATATGGTGGAATAGAAATGGGCTGAGTGCCCGGCACCAAGTCAATACCGAAATCAATATCCCTGTCGGGCGGCATGCCCGTCAAGTCTGCAAGAAACAAATCCGAAAATTCCCGCACCACCGGAATAGAATCAGTAATAGGAGTGTCATCACTAACATCCCTCACAAAGGCCAAATAAGATAAACAACCCTTCCTAACCATCCGCTGGGCCTTCAAATACAAAATCACTCTACTGGGAACATAGTCTAGAGAACCTCTCCACTCAATTCTCGGCAATCCCGGCATCGCCAACGTCACAGTCTTAGCGTGACAATCTAGAACAACATGACATGGAGACAACTGATCCATTCCCAAGATCACGTAAAAATCAACCATGCTAAGCAATAAGAGATCAACTTTAGTATCCATACTCCCAATGGTCACTACACACGATCGATATACACGGTCCACAATGATCATAGTATCGCCCACCGGCGTAGAGACATGAACAGATGAGACTAAGGACTAACGGGGGCATATCCAAATGATGAGTGAAATATGGTGATACATATGAATAGGTGGAACTAGTGTCAAATTGTACAGAGGCCTCCCTGTGGCAAACTGAGACAATACTGTGATCACTGCATCTGAGGCAACAATATCCGGTCTGGAAGGAATAGCATAGAATTGGGCCTGACTGCCACCTGATCGGCCTCCCCCTCTCGGGCGACCCCTAACTGAGTGAGCTCCACCCCGAACTGGCTGAGCGGGTGGTGAAGTAACGGGTGCTGAAGTCGTAGGTTGACTCCTCTGCTGAGATGGACCTCCCATAAGGCGGGGAAAATACCTCTTGATATGACCCATATCTCCACACTCGAAACAACCCCTCCCTGCGAATGGCGGTGGGGACTAGAGGGAGCCCCAAATACCAAAATACCCGCTAGAAGAACCCGGTGCTGATGAGCCCTGAACTGAAGGTGCATGGGATGAAATTTGAGCTGGTAGGGCACTGAGAGATAACTGGCCCTGATGATAACTATATGAACTATGGCTGGATAATGCACCACGGTGAAATGGATGACCCGTCTGAGCGTGCCTGTAAGGACGACCCTTGTCACGGTAAAACTGCCCCCCTGAAGGAACACCGCTGAAATCACCTTGTCCACGAGGCCTTTTGGCCTCCCTCTCACCCCGCTCATGACTGCGGACCATCTCTATCTACCGAGCAATGTCGACAACCTCATCAAAAGTAGCACTAGATACCCTCTCCCTAGTCATAAGAAACCGTAACTGATATGTGAGGCCATCGATAAACCTCTGAATCCTCTCCCTATCAGTGGGAACTAGCCAAACTGCGTGATGAACCAACTCAGAAAACCTCATCTTGTACTGCGTCACAAACATGCCATCCTGATAAAGCTACTCAAATTGTCTGCGCAGCTCCTCTCTGCTAGACTGTGCTATGAACTTCTCCAAGAAGAGAACGGAGCACTCATGTCATGTAAATGATGCTGCACCGACCGGCCTGCACCTCTCATAGGCCTCCCACCATCTAAAAGCAGCCCCAAAAAACTGAAAAGTAGTGAACGAGACCCCACTAGTCTCCAGAATACCCGCTGTCTGAAGCATCCGCTCGCACCTATCTAGAAAGCCCTGAGCATTCTCTGACTCAGCACCGCTAAATGATAGAGGCCGAAGCCTCCCAAATCTCTCAAGTCTCCTCTACTCATCGTCTGCCAAAATGGGGACTACCGGGGCCTGAGCAGCTGCAGCCGGCTGGGTTGGTAATGCTCTCGATATTTGAATTCCCTACACTACCTAATCTGGAGTATGGGAAACACGGATATGAGTACCTTTCCCGGCCTGAAAAGTGGCAGGTGTGGCTTGAGCCGAAACCAACTGAGCAAGGCCGGTGCAAACTGTTAGGCGGTGTAATCACAATGGGCACAGGTGGTGCCTGAGCTGGCCCTACAAGCTCATCCACAACTGGAACCTGCTCCTGAACTGGGTCAACTGGTGTATCTGCAGGTGATGCCCTAGCTACTGTGCGGGCTGCACCTCTGCCCCTACTACAGCCTCTACCGCGACCTCGGCTTCTCGTGGCCCTAACTGGTGGTACTGGTGGCTGTCCATCCTGCCCAGTAGTACGTGTCCTCACCATCTATTAGAGAATAGCATAACAGAAATTTAGTTATCGGAACCAACAATTTGCACGACAAGAATACGAGAATGTGAAATTTCCTAAGGGTTCGGCGGCCTCTCCAAGATAAGTACAGACGTCTCCATACCAATCCGCAAGACTCTACTAAACCTGCTCATGACTCGTGAGATCTATGTAACCTAGGCTCTAATACCAACTTCTCACGACCTCAAAACCAACCGTTGTGATGGCGCCTATCGTGGAACTACGCAAGCCAACTACTCAACCATATCACCAAGTAAACACTTTGAAAAATAAAACGGAAGACGTTAATATTTAAGAAACCATTTAAAAACCGAAATAAACTACAACGCAATACAAATCTCTCCCAAATATTGGGGTGTCAACGAGTACATGAGAATCTATACAAGGATACAGTCTACTACAATGTCTAAGGAATAAGAACTGAAATACAGATAAAGAAAATGAAGGAGAGTCAAGGCCTGCGAAAGCCATGTAGCTACCTCGATAATCTCCGAGATATCGACTCCTCACTCAGTAGCCGCCATAACTAGAAGTACCTGGATCCGCACACGAGGTACAGGGTGTAGCGTGAGTACAACTAACTCAGTAAGTAACAAACCCAAATAGTGGGCTGAAAGTAGTGATGAACTCAACCGGCACAATTCAATACACAAAATAACAGTGCAGAAATGTAGACATGCTTTCATGTCGATAGATATCTTAAAACAGCAAAATGGATCAAATTTGAATGATATGAAAAATATAACTCCTCTACTTTTACCGTGACAATGCACATGTTGTATGTAATGCACCATGCTGACAGCCTCATGTGCTCACGCTCTCAATGCTCAATCACTCGGTACTGTATATGGCTCAAATGGCCCGGGGAAGATCCATCCCAGAATATATACATCACAGACCATCAGTCACCCAGTACCGAGTAGGGCAAATCCAGCCCGTGGAGAAGATCCATCTCCAGGTATAAAATGCTTCGGACTAGATCCATCCCTCAATAATATCAACCGCGCTCACTGGGTGTGTGTGCAGACTCCAGAGGGGCTCCTTCAGCCCAAGCGCTATCATGAATCAGTATAACTGCTGCGGCGTGCATCCTGATCCCATAATTGTCACTAATAATCACGCTCTCAGCCTCACTTAGTCATCAACTTCTCCAGTCTCACTCACGGGCTCACAATGTCATGAAAACTAGCCCGAAACGATGATATGATGTATCAATATATAACAACTGAGACTAAGATATGATATGAAATGAATGAATATTACTGAGTACGTAATATCAATGAAATCAGTAAGGTGACAGCAAGAAACGACCACTATGGGTCCCAACAGTACCGGCACAAAGCCTAAACATGATATCTAGCATGATTGACAGCTCAATTACTTTATCACATGATCCAAACATGGATATTCCACAGTGCACGCTGCACGCCCGTCACTTGGAATGTGCATCACCTCCATACCAATCATATAACACATAATCTGGGGTTTTAAACCCTCAGAACCAAGTTTGAAAGTGTTACTTACCTCAATCCGGGCTAAACTCTACTCCAAAATGCCCTTGCCTCTCAAATCGGTCTCCGAACGTCCCGAATTTAGCCACAAGCAGTACAGTACAATCAATATAGGCTAAAGCAATCAATTCCACAAGAAAAATACAAAATTATAGCCAAAATCTAAAATCGGCCCAAACCCAGCCCCAGGGGCCCATGTCTCGAAATCCGACAATAGTCATAAAATCCGAAAGCTCATTCACTTAGGAGCCTAATCATACCAAATTTACCAAAATCTGATACCAAATGGTCATTCAAATCCCCAAAAGTTCATTCTATAAATCCCTAGCCTCAAACCCCCAAATTACACCTCAAAAACACACCATCTAGGTGGAAAATCAGTGGGGAAACATTATTATTGAAGAAAAATGGACACAAGGATCTTACCTCAAGAATTCCACTTGATAATCCCTCTCAAAATCTCCAAAATCTGAGCTCAAAATGATGAAATGAAGCCAAAATCGCGAAGTATCGCATTTATAGACTCTGCCCAGGCCTTCCGCACCTGCGGCAACTTGGCCGCTTCTGCGGTCTCACACGTGCGCCACATAGCCCACTTCTGCGCCAAACTATGCACATGCGCCCCATTTTTTCTGCACCAGCGCACTCGCTTCTGCGAGACAAATCTCTGCTTCTATGGAGTCAAGCTTTAAGGCCAAATCCGCTTCTGCGACCCTTCTGCCGCATCTGCGGTCGCGCATATGCGGGAATACCATCGCACCTGCAACCTTTTGCTGCTTCACTCCCTTGGCCGCTCATACGGCTTACCTCCCGCTTCTACGGGCACGCACCTGCAGTTCCCAGTCTGCAGGTGCGATTACACCAGTAGTGGAAAACCTTCAGCAAGCCTACAACTTCAAAACTTGATCAGTTAGCCACCTGAAATCAACCCGAGGCCTCCCGAGACCTCAACCGAACATACCAACAACTCTTATATCCCAATACGAACTTAGTCGAATTCTCAAATCACCTCAAACAACATCAAAAATAGGAATTACACACGGATTCAAGCCTAATGAACTTCAAAATTTCTAAATTCTACAAACGACGTCGTATCAAATCACGTCTGATTGGCCTCAAATTTTGCACACAAGTCACATATGACCCCACGAACCTACTGCAAATTTTGGAATCGGAATCCGACCTAGATATCAAAAGTCCACTACCGGTCAAACGTTACAAAATTCTAACTTTCGTCATTTCAAGCCAAATTCTACTCCCGACCTCCAAATCACAATCCGGAGATGCTCTTAAGTTCAGAATCCCCCAACGGAGCTAACAGAACCATCAAAATTCCAATCTAAGGTCGTTTCCAACTTAAGCTTTTAATTAAGAGACTAAGTATCTCAATTCACTCTGAATTCTCTCCGAACCCGAACCAACTAACTGACAAGTCATAAAGCAACAGTGAAGTACAAAAATGAACAGAAAAGGGGGAACGGGGCTACAACTCTTGAAACGACCGGCCAGGTAGTTACAGAAATACACCCAAAAAGATAAAACAAGTAAGGTTTTCCAAATTGGTTGTGTTTTTAATTGCATGTACAACTTAAACAAATGCCAAATCTTTTACTAATATAATTTCTTTGGTCCAGGTGCTATAAGTAAGGAACGAGAGCAAACTCCTAGATCTTTGTGCTCCTCTTTAGGGATTTCTGAAAATGAGGTAGGATCTTTCCATAATAATGCTCTTTACGCTAATCAACGTATGCAAACTCCTTATAAAAGCACAAGATCGAATTTTACCATGTCTTCTGATCAAGAAATGCGAACAATGGATAGAAACTCCTTGGTTCTTGAGAAAGAGCATATGCAAACATATATTTTATTGCCTCCATCTACTGATCAAGCTATGCAACACTTCCAAATAGTTTAAACATGTATGACATTTTGAATCCATACGTTATTAATTTGTAGAACTAAATTTTGTTGCTATAGTATTTACCAAATTATACAACTGTAGGTTCATCTAATCTTGAAAAGGTAAAAAGGGTTTTAGGTAGAAACAAGTGCAAAGAAGTTGCATCACTTGATGTTGGACAAAACCTAAAAGTAACCCTCTACAATAATCGAACGGTTGGAACAAATAGCAAACTATTTTAAAGGCACTTGGGCAGAATAGTTCGTGACCGCAATATGTGTCCGTTTGGAGTATCATCGTGAATGATATTAAGCAAGAAAAGTTGAATCACATGTGGGCAGCTATTGAGGTAACAAATGTAGTTAAGAGTATGGATGTGCATTTTGAGTCGCACGTATAATTGTGTTATTTGCGTTGTGGCGAGGAAGACCAAAGGTGTAGTTAGGTATGGTTGCAAACGTTTTATTCATATAGTGTACTTTTCTTATTAGAACTCGTTCAATATTTTGCTGGTGTCTGGTGCTTAATATAGCGCTTAATTAATTAAGCTTCCCATATACATGCAGGCTGCAAAAAAACTATACCTGAATTTTATATGAATTTATATATTGCTGTTAAAGTTTTCAAAAATATTGCATAGATGTTTTTGTCGATGACTGTGTATAGAGTTTTGAATTGTGATTTTAGTTTCTATGAGTGGAGTACTTTTCTTTTCTGAAATGCCTCCAACACTGAATCAATAACAGCTGATTCTTGTCTAGCATTTGCAACATGTTCTACTACAGCTACTGCTGCATGATTTGCAGTTATTGCTTGATCAGCTCTAATACCTGATGCACCAGTAGCACCCTTTGTACCTCTAGGATCTTTAAATGGTCCTCCACCCTTAGTTTTCTCAAGTTGTTGCCCCTCAAGATCCTTCTGTACATACGCCTAAGTCCAAAATCACCATCCAGACCTAAAGGAACCATGAAAACATTAATCCAAGGTCAAATACACAAAAATCAAACTTGGTCAACCCTTCCAACTAAAAGTTTTGGAATAGAGAATCATTCCTTCAAATCAATACCGAACCACTCAAAAATCAAAAGTGACCATACATGCAAGTCATAATTCATAATATGAAGCTACTCAAGACCTCTAAACACCGAACGTAATACAAATGCTCAAAACAACCAGTCGGTTCTTTACATCAAATCAACACATGTCATCATATTTTAACTAGACATAAATAAAAATGATAGAAAAAATGATTTTTCATATGTAAATCACATTTTAATCCGTCAAACTGCCAAACAACTCATCTAAATGGTCCCGAATCACCAAAATACGATGTGATCCACTGCTTAGCAATGAGTTATTTGTAACTGATCGTTTTCGATGAACATATCATATTTCAGGTCATTAGAGATCGTGAAATTCACGAATGCCAAAAACTAGACCAAATTCGAACAATTGTTTTTTTGAGTATTTAGGATTAAATTCATATGATTTGTGTTCTTACTATGTGTCATCATATTCCAGATTTAACATAAATATAGCCGATATATAAAGAATATATTTTCATATGTATAACACATTCAATTCAATAAGCTGCTTAAAATCTCATTTAAACGACCTCGAAATGCCGAAAAATAACATGATTCACTACATAAAAATGAGTTTTTCTCACCATGTCATTTCCGATGAACCTTCCAAGTTTCAAGACAATCGGAGTTCGTCAAACTCATGACCACCAATCTGTGACCAAACTTGAAAAATAACCGTTTTAGGCAATTTCATGAATTAAAATAAATATGATCTTGGTTTTCATTCTCCATATAATTATACTACGAGCTCAAGGCATATATTATGTTCTTCCTATATCTAGGATATATAGTACCTTCTTTTGCAATAAATTATCCTTTTATTAAACACGGACCTAAGATATTACATTTTCTCCCGTTTGGCGAAAACCCCAATATCTCTTCTCATAGATGGAGTTGGTGTCAATAGTAACCAAAGATAAAATTCTTTGTCTAGTTAAAACCTTTACCAGTAGTGTAGACTTATTAAGGACAACTTTCACATGTTCCTTTAAGCATATTTCAATGATTCAACTAAATAGACCATTTTGTGTATCCTACTTATTATTCATAATGTTCATTCCATGAATAGACAAAATTACACATAGATAAATTTATTAAGATTTTTTCATGAGTTCAAATAAATAAACAACTTTAGTGGTAACTATTTATTACTCACAAAATTATAAATTTACGGGTGAACATACGTGTACCTCATAAAATTATTTAACAGAAGAATACGAACCATAACTTAAACGCCATACTAATAATATAAAACACACACAAATACTGTCATATTTCACTTACTTAATACCTCTAACCAGAGAAAAAAATCGTTCATTAAAAATCCAAGACTAGTAATCACGTAGGGCATGAAAAGATAAACCAAAAATTGAGAAATTTAGTGAACCCGATAGGTCGTTTTGACTACTAGCCTTTATTTCCGTATTTCGAGACCTCTATCAGCTCCATTTTATATTTTTTGATTTGGTGCATGGTCCATATCATTTTTTAGAAAGTTTTTACGTAAAATTTTAAACAGAAAGTGATTTTAGGGTTAAAATGGGACTTGAGATGGCCACGGTCAATATTCTTGGTAAACGACCTCGGATCGGTGTTTTGACGATTTTGATAAATTTATATGATATTTTTGTACATGTACGCACTTTTGGTTGCGGTCAGGGTGACCAGAGCGCATTTCGGCGCCTTATATGAAAATTTGTGAAAATAAGTTTTCAATTCAAAAATTTTGAGTTTTGATGATCGATTCTTGTTATTTAATATTATTTTGATGATTTGAGGCAGGGACCAAGTTTATAGGATGTTATTAAACTTGTGTGCATGTTTAGTTTGGAGCCCGAGGGGCTCTGGTGAGTTTAGGATGCGTTGCGGAATGATTTGAACCTACTGGTGTCGAGCAGTTGTTGGTGTCTGATTGCGGGTCTCGCAATTCCGAGGATTTGTTAGGAATTGCGATTCCCGCTTTTGAGAAGTTGGACTCGCAAATACTATTATGGTCTAGGGGTGGTGCTCTTTGCAAATGCAAAGAATAGGTCGTAAATGCGAACCTGAGTTTCCATTTTTGCGGCAATTTTGTCGCTTTTGCGATTCAGGTCCAAGGCTAGAAGTCTTTGCAAATGCGAAGGAGAGGGCCGCATTTGCGATTGTTTAGTGGTTTGCGTATACGAACACTTTGTTGTATTTGTGACATATGATGTACAAAGGCAGTGATCACAAATGCGCTCATAGTCTCGCATTTGCGGACGTCACATTTGCGAACAAGACTTCGCAAATGTGATGTTTGCAGCTAGATAAAAGAGGAAAAAATGGGATTTAGCTCATTTTGCACCATTTCTCTACCCTAAACACTCTACATGTAATTTACTTGAGAGATTTGTTTCCTAAATTCATTTCTAAGCAACTCTAATCCACTTTCTTTTAATTCCCCATTACTTATCATGAGTTTTTAACATCAAATCTAGGAATTTTATGGTAGAAATTAGGGATTTGGGTAGAATTTAAGGATTTTGTAAAATTGAGATTTAGACCTCAAATTGAGGTCAGATTTTCAAACAAATCACATAACCGGGCTCGGGGGTGAATGGGTATTCAGGGTTTTGTCTGGATCTCGAATTTTTGCTAAATGAGCTCAAGGTTGACTTTTGTTGACTTTTTCAATGTCATCAAAGATTGAACCTTTTTCCTTCGTGAGTAGTTTCTAAAGCTTATTTTGAATTGTTTGAATGAAATATTTGGCTAGATTGGAGGCTTGTTCGAAAAGAAAAGCCGTGGTTGATTATTCAGTTGGTTGTGCAAAGAGGTAAGTGACGTGTTTAACTTTGACTTGAGGGAATTAGGACTTGTTGGTTTATTTATGTGAATTATATGGGGAAATAAGGTATATATGAGGTGACGAATGTATATACGCCGTCATGGGATTAAAGCATGCAGGATTGAGCTATTTACTTCCATGTCTTCATTTATTCCATGTTATCTCTTGTTACATAGTTTAACTGCTACATGTTCTTACTTGTTATACCTTCTTTACTTGTTATCTTCTATTTAATTGTTACTTGTTTCTATTTGTTCATTTCTCACTCAATAGCTGCTTACCTGCTACATGTTCCTACTTGTATTGATTGTATATTTTTGTTGTCTCATGTTTTACTTGCTTTATTTGTCATTTGAAAGGCAGGGGTAAGGTCTGCATATACTCTACCCTCCCTATATCCCACTTGTGAGACTACACTGGGTTTGTTGTTGTTGTTGTATGTGTCCTTATAATACTTGATGCACTTTATTATGTTATTTTGCTTATGTGAGTAATTTAGCTATTCTAGCATTAATGTATTGTTAAGATTTGGGATTATGAGGTATTTCTGATTCTCCATTTGTACTGGTAGTTCTTTAATGTTCTACCTATTTCATTTCCCTTTTATGTTGAGAATACAAACCAGTTGTGTTAAGTTGTTATGTTAATGAGTTGATATTGGGAATGGATTGTGCGCTGCAATAGTATTGAAATGAATTGATATTGAGATTGGATTACATCCCAAAACAGATAATGATATGATATGATGTTCGGATTGGGTTGCATGGTGCAATAGTTATTGTGTTAAATATTGGGATTGGGTTGCACGCCACAATTGTTATTATGTTAAGTGTTGGGATTGGATAGCGTGCCGCAGCAGAGTTGATGTGTTGTAGTTGTTTGTGGTTGTAGAGTTTATTCTCGGTGTTGTGATATGAGATTTGAGATCATGTTATTCCGGGGGCCTCTGGTAGTTGACCTTCGGATTCGTTTATATGAGTTTTTCCATTTTATCTGTATTCACGTATTTTGTTATTATTATTCTTATAGGTTTATTGTGAGTGTCGTATCTTGCTATAATACAAACATTTTATGTAGTCGGTTGTATTCATGCTACACTTCTGCACTTCTTGTGCAGATTCCGGTGTTGGTCCCAATGGCGCGTAGAGGAGATTTGCCCGCATCGACTTGCTGAGGAGACTTGAGGTAGAGCTGTTGGCGTTCGAAGTCCCTGAAGTCCCGTTTTTGTTCAGTCATTACTATTTATTTTGTTTCAAACAATTTTATTTTGTTCAAACCATACTTTGTAGTATTCTAGTTTCTCATATATTGGTGATATCGGATATATGATATTAGTCTAGACCGTATTATATTATGAATTTATCTTATGTACTTCAATTTTGCTAATCGTTAATTAGTATTATTATCCTATTTTAATGTCACGCCCCTTAACTGAGGAACGTGACCTGTGTTCAACTGAGTGAACCCGACCGAGCAAGCCTGTTAGATTTTTTTCTACCCAAACTCATTCACGAATGGAGATAATACATATTTTCATTAATTAGACAAAAAGGTGTTCATGTCTACAATACCAATTCATTACCACTAGTTTCATCATTTTTAAAATCTCAAATGGACAAGTAATACAACCACAACATAACATATTTTGACTTTTCCAGCACCAATACACAACCCACACTATGTCTACGGAGCCTCTATAGATAAAGAAGAGTACAATGATAATGCCGGTAATAAGGCCCCGGCTATTCCTCAAACAAAATACACAAAGTACAAAAGGTACATGACCCCGAGATGAGGTGGGGCTCACCAAGTCAACTGGGAAGAAGTTGTGCTACTATCATTGATCAATATCTCCTACTGTAGAACCACTTGCATCCATTTAAAGATGTAGCGCCCCCGGCAAAAGAAACGTTAGTACCGTCAAATAGCACTAGTACGTATAACTAAACACCCTCTCAATAGAACAAATAATACAAACAAGAATATCATAATATCAATGAAAGCCTTAATCAACATCAAACCTCAATTTAGGATCAAGACAGTGTTCAAATTTATTTCCATATCTCACATTGGGAGATTTTTAGTATCGACATTCCATTGTTCACAATACCATTATTCACAATACCAATACCACCGTACTCTTAGCACGGAGTCCGATCACGACCCGATTGGCTAGGATATTTCATTAGAGACATCAACCGCAATTACTTTCAGTATCAGTACCACTGTCTTTAATACGGAGTCCGATCACGACCCGATCGGCTAGGCTACCCATTAGGGACATCGACCACAATCACAATTTCAATTATAATTTTCAGCACAATCACCACCATATGTGCGGCATGGTGTCCGATCACGACCCGATAGTTTAGGCTGTCTTATTCGAGACATTAACCATTTTTGTATCAATCGTTGCATTTTATATTACTTTCACATCTTTTCATTTCATTGGCACTAATGGCCATAATTATAAGATCATTCTTGGCACGTTGGCCGTATTTAGTATTTCATGATCATCTTTTCACTTTCTAACATCAATATCATCAACAATAACAACAACAATTCAAATCAAGGCATATAGTACACATGTGAGCAATTAAGAGTCTAAGGCACATAGAGAATTTAACTTAAATTTAAATTTGGCGTAATAGCCTTCGTTTGAATTTAACTTGAAGTCGAACATTTCTAATGCACAGCCCATATTTTTAACACGTCCTTAATTGATAACATAACATAAATAAAGCATTTGGGTTTCTTGTTGAACATATATATTTCAACCCAATCTTACTCGGAATAGCCAATTTTATAATGAACCACTCGGGACTTACATAATTCACATGAATATCGTGGGATCCAGTTCTAAGAGAAGAGTTTAGCCAACATACCTCAATTGAGATTCCTTAATTTCTAAAATATTCCAGAATTCTTAGCAACTTCAATCTATTGTAGAAATATAACAAATTGAATCAAAATTAGGAAGATGCTCATGGTTCTAGCTCATTTGAGAATTTTATCAAACACTATGTGTGTATTAAGGTTTTAAGGTCCTTTTATGGAGGATTCCATCATCCCACAACCCAATCTTTACTATTTTTAGCTCAACAATCTTCCTACATCCTTTGATAGCACATGCTTGTAAAATAAACAACACTCACACCCAAAAATTATCTTGCTAATTACCCATTTCTAGACAAATTCGAAATTGAGGGTTAGGGTGTAGAATCTTACCTTTAGGATGAAGACCTTGTGGGATTTCCTTGTTAATCTTCCAAGATTTGATCAAGAATAGAAGAATGAATTATTAAGGAACACCTTCTCACTCTAGGACACTCTCTCTCACTCTAAAATATCAGATTTTGGCTCAAAATGGCCCAAAGCGTGCATTTAATGAAGTAGGGTCGGGTTTTAAGGAACACCTTCTCACTCCGGAACAAGGTATGTGATCGCATATGCAATTGCATAATCGATATGCGGACCGCATAATGACCATATAATTGGTGTCTAGAACCGGCAAAAATCTGTCTGTGTCTCCGGTCACTATGCGGCCCGCAGAACAGTTCTGCGGTTGCATAATAAATCGTAGAATAGTTCTGCGATCGCATAGTCGACCGCAGAATGGCATCCAACTGACCCTCTCATGCCTCACTTCTGCGGTAATTATGCGGCCCACAGAGTGATTCTGTGGTCGCATAATGGACCGCAGAAATGCATTTCCCTGCCAAAATTTTTCTTTTACTTTCCGGTGCATTGTTCAATCCTCAAACACGTAAGCCCAATTCGGCATCAAAAAACATTATTTTCTTTTGGCAAATTTTACTGGACTTTACACTTAAGTACTTCGAAAACATTTTTCGGGGTGTTACATTTAAGTTGTAAAAAAAATGGTTAATTAATTATCTAATATTGGCTTGCCTAGCAAGTAGATATTAGGCTCCTCGCGGCCCCTTGGTTGGGATTTCATGTCGTGACAAGTTGGTATCGAAGAACTAGGTTGCCTAGGTCTCACGAGTCATGAACAGGCTTACTACAGTCTAGAGGATCGGTACGGAGAAGTTGTAGTTATCTTCTATAGGATTTAGAGCTTTAGGGAATTTTACTTCTTTCATTCTCTATCGTGCGAATTTATTCTATCACTAGAGTTTGAACCATTTTATTCTTGTTTTATCGCAGATGGTGAGGACATGAACAACATCCACAGTCGGACATGAGCCGGAGCCCTAGGTTACAGCCACTACCAAGGGTAGGGCCGGGACGAGGAAGAGCCCAACCTAGATCACACACAGCAGCACCTATTGTAGAGCCTCAGATCGAGCAGGAGAAGGATGTTCATGTGCAGATCGTGTGTAACGACTCGACCGGTTATTTTGAGTGTTATAGCCTTGTTCCCCCAATTATTGATATGCTACATTATTGTTATGTGACTTTCTGGAATGGTTAGTTTTGTTCCGGGAATGTTTAGGAATGAATAAGGACACTTAGGCCCAAGGTTGGAAGCCTAAGCTGAAAGAGTTGACAAGATATTGACTTCTATATAAATGGCTTCGGAATGGAGTTTTGACGATTCCTATAGCTCCGCTGGATGATTTTAGACTTACGAGTGTGTCCGGATAGTTATTTGGAGGTCCGTAGGTCATTTTGGCTTGAAAGGTCGAAAGTTGAAAAAATAGAAGTTTGGAGAGTTTAGAAGATTGATCGAGAGTTGACTTTGTAGTTTCAGGGCTCAGATTTTTGTTCCAGAAGATGGAGTAGGTCCGTTGTGTCATTTATGACTTGTGTGCAAAATTTGAGGTTAATCGGAGTTTATTTGGTAGGTTTCGGCATCGATTGTATAAGTTGGAATTCATTAGTTTTTATTAGGCTTGAATTGGGGCGTGATTCATGTTTTTGATGTTGTTTAGTGTGATTTGACACCTCGAGCGAGTTCATATGATGTTTATGGACTTGTTGGTATATTTGGTTGAGGTCCTGGGGGTCTCTGATGTGATTCGGATCATGTTCGGCGCATTTTCAACTTTGGAGGAACTGTTGATTCCCGATCGCGAGTGTGATGTCCCGATCGCCAAGGGTTGTTAGTCACTAATGGAAAATTGTTCTATGTGATAGCGAGATAAGGTCAGCGATCACGTAGCTTGAGCATCAAATGTATTGCGAACGCGTGGGCGTAGTCGCGTCCGCGAAGAAGAAAAAGAGAAGGCTGGGTTCACGCGCATTGTTCATCGCGATCGTGTGAGGTTATTCGCGATCGCGTAGATCTGGGAAGTTTGTGCAACGCATTTGCATGTGGGATTCCGCATTCACGGAGAGTAATTTGGGAAGCCTTTGAATTTGTGCTTCGCGATCATGAAACATTTCCCGCGATCGTGTAGGAGGGACATCTGGGCAGAATATAAGTTTCAAAAATGAGGGTTTGAGTTATATATCACAATTTGATTTTGGGAGCTCAGATTGAGGCGATTCTTGGGGAGATTTTCAAGGGAGTGATTGGGGTAAGTGATTATAGCTCGGTTTTGGTTAAATTACATGAATATATCATTGATTTTATCATTTAATTAGTGTTTTGGGTTGAAACATTGGTGGAAAATTGTAGAGGCTTCCTAGGCTTTAATATGAGGATTTGAATGTCGAATTGTGATCGGATTTGAGTAGTTTTGGTATGGTTGGACTCGTCATTGAATTGGTGTTCAGATTTTGTAACTTTTGTTGGTTTCCAAGATGTGTGCCCGAGGTTGACTTTTCGAGTTGTCTTTTTGACTTTTAATTAAGAACATAGCTTTTTCATATGGAATTGATGCCTATAGCTTGTGTTGACCGTATCGAGTTGTTTACGGCTAGATTCGAGGCGTTCGGAGGCCGATTCACTAGGCAAGGGCTTGTTGGAGTAGTGATTTGCGCGGTTTGAGGTAAGCAGCACTTGTAAATTTTGTTCTGAGGGTATGAATCCCTGAATTTCATGTTATTTGATCGGTATTGACGTGACGCACCTGTTTGGTGTCGGGCGTGTGGGCGTACACCGTAGTAATTATGACTTAGTCAATTTCGTGGGACTGTGTAGTCACCTTATGTGAATATTATTACTGTACTCTATGTGTTAGAGAACTTGAGCTGGGATTGATGTTAGAAATCATATTTAGGTTATGTGCTGGTACTATTGTGACCCACAGTGGTCGTTCTTTTGTTGTTGAGTTATTTGCTTAATTTGTAGTTATGTACTCAGTCACATTAATTATTTAATATCATATCTCAGTCTCTGTATCATTTATTGTCACATCATATGTCTTTGTTTTGGATTGCTTAGCATTAGTGTGGTGAGCCCGAGAGACTGGAGAAATTGATGACTGAGTTGGGCCCTAGAGCCGCATGTGAGTAAGATATGTGGATCGGATTGCATGCTGCAACAGGACTTATAGTTACCTGTGGATTGGGTTGCACGCCGCAATAGGCCTTATGGCTATATATGTATCGAGTTTCATTCCTCAACGGGCCTTATGGCTATATGTTGATCGGGATACACGCCGCAGCAGACCTTATAGGCTTTATTATTATTGATGGGATCGGGCTGCATACCTCAGTAGGCACCATAAAATGCTGAGTGAGTGAGTGTCATGAGCGAGAATTGAGGCAGACAGATTGAGTGCTCTGAGAGTGTCAGTATGTGAGGTTTTTCATTGTGTTGCATCACATACGGTATTCATATTTGCATATAGATATAAGGATGTCATATTTCTCATATCAGTCACACTTGGCATATTTTATATGTGTTGAACTTAACTGTTAAACCTGGAAGCATTTCTACATTTTTTGTACTGTGTACAAATAGATTACGGGTTTTCTTGGAGATAGTATTGTCTTATTTCCTATCATTTATGTATTGTTAAACTTTGTATTTGTATTATATTGGTTGAGCTCGTCAATGATTTCATACCAAAGGTTAGACTTGTTACTTATTTAGTTAGTTGTACTCACGCTGCACCCTGCACTTCGTGTGTAGATCCAGGTATTTTCGGGCACGGTGGTTGCTGATCTTGGAGTTTCTACCCATTCAAAGATCATCGAGGTAGCTTCTTTGGCGTTCGCAGACCTTCACTCTCCTCCCATATCTCCTAAATTTACTTATACTGGTCGTGTGGTGACTATTGGGAGATTGGAGACTAGAGTTGATCTTTTATTGCTTAGTATGGTTGATTTTGACGTGATATTGAGTATGGATTGGTTGTCTCCATGTCATGCTATTCTGGATTGTCACGCTAAGACCGTGACGTTAGCGATGTTGGGTTATCCAAGGATCGAGTGGAGAGGTTCTCTAGATTATGTTCCCAGCAAGGTGATTTCTTATCTAAAAGCCCAATGGATGGTTGGGAAGGGTTGTGTGTCGTATTTGGCATGTGTGAGGGATGTTAGTGTTGATACTCCTACTATTGATTTTATCCCGGTAGTGCGAGACTTTCCGAATGTGTTTCCTGTAGACCTACCACGCATGCCACCCGACATGATTATCGATTTTAGTATTGACTTAGTACTGGGCACTCAGCCCATTTCTATTTCTCCGTATCGTATGGTACCAGCAGAGTTGAAGGAATTGAAAGAGTAGCTTCAGGTTCTTCTTGATAAGGGGTTTATTAGGCCTAGTGTGTCTCCTTGGGGTGCACCGATTCTGTTTGTGAAGAATAAGGATGGTACTATGTTGATGTGCATCGACTATAGACGGTTGAACAAAGTTACAATTAAGAACAAGTATCATTTTCCGCGCATTGATGATTTATTTGACCATCTTCAAGGAGCGGGGGTGTTCTCTAAGATCAATTTGAGGTCTGGGTATCACCAGTTGAAGACTCGGGACTCAGATATTCTGAAGACGGCATTCAGGACCCGCTATGGTCAATATGAGTTCCTCGTGAGGTCTTTTGGGCTAACCAATGCGCAACATCATTCATGCATCTGATGAAAATCATGAAAATCTATCACATGCCAGATATGGTGCGACTGAATCTCGGCACGGAGGAGCCTCAAGTTCCACAGCAACTCTATGGAAATCTCCACCATCAGCACGATCACGATTCCCGAACGTTCTACGGTCTTCTACTGTGTTACCCAAATTACATCCGAAAATAATAATTTCGTGTGGGCAAACTTTACTAGGAAAAAGGGCCTAAAGTTCGGCCACCCTCTTCTTTTCCTCTAGATAAAAAAATCTTATGTATTTATATACAAGTTTTAAGGGTTAAAACCTTTTTTTCAAAACCTATTGGGTTTTGTTTTTCCACCAGGAAAATGATTTCTTTATTTTCTACTATTTAGGCACAAGAGGGGCCACATAATTTAATTAACAAGTCTTCCAATTATGGAATTATTTTTTAATTTTCGAAATTAATATCTACCATAATAAATTATAAATTATTTTACTAAAAATTGTAACTGCACCTCTTATTCAATTTCGGAATTTACTCATTAAATTTTATTTAACTCCCTGTGTTAAGATTCAGATATTAATTAATTAAATTAAATTACTGATGATTTAATTTATTAATTATTTCCTTTAGACTTTCACTTAACATATTTTATTTGTCGGATACAAAATCCATCGGTCGGATTTATACATGAAAACTTATAAGCTTTCATAAAGGTTTATTATCAATCTCTAAACTGAAACATGGACTCCGTCAACCAACTATTACTTCGCCAATATACGTTATTATTATCCAATTTACTAGGCATATTGACCCATGAAAGAATTTCGCCTTTTAATAAATCAAAATAGTATTAATATGCACAGTTAATAATAGTTATATCAAGGTTAAGAATATGCGTACTTTTAATGGCTAGAGAATTTATTTTATTATGTCAGTATCAAATACTTATTTTTACTTGGTCCGTTCAATATATAAAAAAGGTACTAGCACAAGAAGTTGGAATTAAACCATTTTCATAATCAAGATAAATTATATTTAATCTTGTGCTACAAACATTCTTGATGGTTTGTCCAATTCTATCATTAGATTGTGAACTTAAAATTTATACTTATAAGAATCGATGATTTAATCTTCCGTGAATAAGCTAAACTCTATACATTAAATCATCTACTATATAAGCAACGGACACAAACTAATATATGATCTATTTAAAATATTATTAAAATTGAATTAATAATTATTCTATAATAAATAATATATCCAAACCAAACACGGTTAATAGTATATATCCGAACGGTAAGGTCTCAGTCACCCTTCTTAAGAAGTGCAGCTATTGCTTGGCATTTTACCAGTTTCAGCATTGCGAGACGTTTGTATGGCTAAGTGTGAAGCTTGTCTTCTCTCGTATAGCTATTGTTTCTCAATACAGTATTGTGCAAGCCGTTCAGTGGTGCGACAGTGCAAAGTGCTCCGAAAGAAAGTTGTATAGGAACTGACCAGAATTCATTCGGGACTATGTTGAGGTAAATGGTGGAGTATCTCCAATATACTAAGTTGAAGTCTCTTGCTATACTGTACAAATGTCTGGTAATGTAGATGCTGAGGATGGATCTTATTGTCATTGTATTTTTGAGGTTCACATTGAAAAAGGACCTCTAGTCTAGACTTTAATTTCCAGACACTTTCTTTGATTCCTCATTTATTTTTTAAAAAATCCCTCTTTAGTTGTTGGATCTTGCTTATAGAACAATGTTTTTAGCAAATATTGTATATAAGAAGTGATGTTTGGCCACAATTCTATATATTTAATACATTACTCGCCTTATATTTTGTTAATTTAGGGATAATTGTGCAACATTTGAGCTAATTATGTTATTTTATGTGTAGGATCTTCGGAAGACAAAGACGAATGAAGATTGCACGAAAAGAGAACGAAAATACAAGAATATAGTACAAAGGAACGAAGTACCCAAGCCTGGCGTCGCCAGCTCTATAGCACGCTGCTCCTTGCAATAGGCCTCGCCTCGCGAGGCCCTAGGCACGCTACAAGCCTGGCCTCGCGAGGCCCCAGGCACGCTACAAGCCTGGCCTCGCGAGGTCAGGCACTAGGTGGCCATCTGTTCGCGAATTAAAAATACTCCGACCCGGATTTGGACTCAAGGACATCGACCATAACATATAAATACTCCCTACACGAGTCGAGGAATGTTAGAACATTATTGGAGAAGAAAAAAAAAGGCTACATAACACTTTGGAGCAAGGAATCAAGCGCGTTTTTCCTCCGTTCCTCATTAATTTGTAGTTTAATGCTTTTGAATATTATGAAGAGTATTTATACCATTATGAGTAGCTAAGCTTTCTCATATAGAGTTTGATATAACCTATTGGAGGATGATTTTTTACTGAATTTAATATAAATTTGCAATTGCTTTGTCTCTACTTGTTCAACTACATGTTCATTGTATTTAATTGAAGAGCTCTTAATTAACTGTGCATATTTACTGTACTTCTTGTAAAAAGGTATGCATTTAGTTAGTTTTTAAACAACATCACTCCTAACATATTTGGGGAGTCAATATGGAGGGTTTAAAGAAAGGATTAGGGATAACGAAACCTTGGCGTGATCGTAATGAGCAGTAAATTATGATAATTGCTCGTACGAGAATTACGACACCCAAAGTACTCAAGATCGGTAGAGAATGCTTAGGAGAATTTATAAAAAACATAGCGGGGAAGACTCTGACAATTGGAAAAATCATAACCCTTGACTTTCCAATCTTGGTTATAATATTTACTATGTTAGTTATAAATTTAATTCATTTTAATTACTTTGCACTTAGTTAGTAACCACTAAAATTATTATTTAATATTTCTAAAGGTTGGCTACTTGAATTCTTGCGAAACTAGTGGTGTGATTAAAAGGTTAATTGTAATGACCTAGCCGATTATTTTGAGTGTTGTAGCCCTGTTCCCCCATTTTCTGCTTATTCTATGCTAAATTGTTGTTATGTGACTTGTCGGGGTAGTTGGTTCGATTCCGGGGATGTTCCGGAATAAGTTGAGATACTTAGTCTCAAGGTTAGAAGCTTAAGTTGAAAAGGTTGACCGGATGTGGACTTATGTGTAAATGGCTTCGGAATAGAGTTTTGATGGTTTTGATAGCTCTATTGGGTGATTTAGCCACCCTTATCTCTCTGATAGCCACCCGTATCACTTCGTGTAATAGCCACCCTTATCACTCCGCCCTGACAATAATATTTTCCACCCTTGTATCTCCGGTAGTCAGCCGTATCACTCCATATAATAGCCACCCTTATCACTCCGCTTGGACAATAACACAATAGACACCCTTATAACTCCGTACATTTAACAATGGTGAAATGCCACCCTTATGCTCTGCATAACAATAACGGTGAAATGCTAACCTTATACTGAGCATAACAACAACCAAAACCACACAACAAAAGTTCCCATAGGCCACAACCTTTCCAAAGATCTAAGAATATCAATATTTCCACAACAAATAGCACACAGCTCAAACACCATGTGTATAAAATCTCAATAACAACAACAATAATGGGAAAGTAACTCAACAAGGAATAACACCCACAACTTCGATTAAAATCGATTAATGACTTTTGATAACCTCAATTCCAATTAATTGTTTAAGGATAAACTCAATAATGAAAGTATTTTCATGAAATGGAAAACTTCGGCTCTAGTGTATGAATTAGGCTAACAATGAAAGAGATGACACGAACTAGTACTACGTCTAAATGCATGAAAATAACCCAACAACAAAAGGGATATCATGTACAACAACTTCAACTAAGAATAACTCCACAATAAAAGAAATCATATAATGATAAAAGTGATAACAAATTCATATAAAGCATATAAGAGCAAACTCGACAAGTAAAGAATGTGACATGTAACGACAATTTCAAATAAAGCATGTGATAATAGACATGACGAATAAAAGATATAACATGTGCTAACAATTCCAAATGTATACATGAAAGAAGCCTAAGAGTCTAAACCGGTCAATTTTCAAATATAACCTGAGTACGTACTCGTCACGTCACGTACATGGTTTTCACATGACACAAATAGCATAAACGACTCGAATCCTAAGGGATAGTTCCCCCACACAAAGTTAGGCAAGATACTTATCTCAAAGAAGCTAAATAGATACTTTAAAATGACCTTCATGTATGAAACAACTTCCGGAAGGCTCAAATCTAGCAAAAATAACTTAATATTATAAATAAAAACTATCACGACCCAAAATCTAACTAGTCGTGATGGCACCTAACCCAACCCGCTAGGTAAGCTAATTAACAACTATCCAATTCCAATGATATTTAAAAAGACAGTTAAGAGATATCTAGCCAACGTCTGCACGTAAGGTGCATAAGTGTAGTATGAGTACAATCGACCCCATGTACTAAATAAGTAACAAACCTAACCTTAGGTTGAAAGTAGTGACAAGCTAACACAAAGGTCGGGTCCAACACCAATATTTTACATCAGTTCATAACAGCATAGTACAAGTAATAAAAGAGGTATCTCAGAAATAAAATTCTCAGTTCGTTCATAATTCCAGATAAATAGGCATCTCTTTTCAAGTATCTCAGTAAAAACCCACATCTTTTACCGAAAATACCAAAATGCGAGTAAGTTTGAAAACTGTGATTTTTCCTAAAACTCCTTTCAATAATAAGTAAGATGTTTCATTTTCAGATAGCACGAGAAAAGTACGTCTTTATGCCTACATGTCAAGATACAGGTAAAATCATAAATGTCACCAAAATGGGGTAGCAGAAGGAAATGCATCTATATGCATGTATCTCAAGTATGCATGTCAAATGCAATGCATCTCAATGATGAGGTCATGTACTCACACTCTCAGAGTACTCAATCTCACTGTCTCGCATTCCCTCTCACTATGCTCAATGCTCAGCACATTCAATCACTCATCACTGCACAACACCTGCTGCGGCGTGCAGCCTGATCCACATATGATCATAAGGCTCATTGTGGCATGCAACCCGATCCACATATATATAGTCGAATGTGTTCACTAGGGGTGTGCAGACTCCGGAGGGGCTCCTACAGCCCAAGAGCTATAATCCGTATGGACAACTCACGTGCTGCACGGATAACTCACGTGCCATAATATTAATATCCGGATCCGCATGGACAACTCACGTGTTGCATGGACAACTCACATGCTATAGTGTCAATATCTGGATCCGCACGGACAACTCACGTCTACACGGACAACTCACGTGCTATAGTATCAATATCCTCACAAACAGGCCCCCAGCCTCACTCAGTCATCAATCTCTCCAGTCTCACTCACGGGCTCACAATGTCATGAAACTAGCCCGACAACAATGATATGATGTATCAATAAATAACAACTGAGACTGAGATATGGTATGAATGCATGAATATGACTGAGTACGAAATATCAATAAAATCAGTGAAATGACAGCAAGAAATGACCACTATGGATCCTAGCAGTATCGTCATAAAGCCTAAACATGATATCTTGCATGATTGACAGCTCAATTACATTATCATATGGTGAAAACACGGGCATCAACAAAGTTGGACCACTATACAGTGCCATGGAAACAACAGAGTCCCAATTTACATGGTGCATGCCCAAACGCCCGTCACCTAGCATGTGCGTTGTCACACAGTTTTTTTCCCACAAAACCCTATTACGAGGTTGAGTTAGAAGAGTTTTTCCAATTGAAGTGACGTTTTGAAAAGGGATTATTTATTATTTGGAGTCGCCACTTGGAATTGAGTTTTGGTGTTCCAAGTCACCTTTTATCTTGAATCCCTTATCAAAAGGAAGGTTTGACTCCTAATTTATGGTCTACGAAAATAGAAAATTGAGTAAGAAATTCTGTTGACCGAGAAAAAAGTGTAAGGCACCCCTCGAGTCCCGTTGTTCTAGCACGGTCGCTTTATTGACTAATGTATGGCTTAAATTAATTTTTGGTTATTTTTGTATTTTTATTGGTTATGGCTTGTCTATTACCACTTCACTTAATTTATTGTTTGGACCTAGATGCGATACGCATACAAAGTATTTCTTTGAAGTTAGATATTAAACCAAGGTACGGAATGTACACATGGTCAAAACATAATTATTGTAAATTTAAAAGTATCAAGACGCGGAATGCGCACATGATCCTTTTATTATTTAAGCATATCAATCCAAGGTTCGGGTATAAACACATGGACTAGTATTTAAAGTGTGTCTAAAATATTTCTAGCGTATTCATGATTTGTTTCTTTCCAAAGTATGATATTATTTTGAGTCCATGATTTATGGATATGAAACTTGTGGAGAAGGACGTAAATTAATTATAGAAAATCTTAGCGTAAATCTTTCTAAACCCAATATTGTCCCAACGGTCCAAATATTTTTTTTTATCAAGTCCAAATCCTACTTTTTATCTCTGTTAGAAGACACAAATTAATCTCTTGGTCACATTTCAATTTTGTTTCATCTAAAATAACACATGAAGCCTCACTTTCCTATTAATACCCATGACTTCGAATTCATAAGGCTAAAGCATACGTCTTCCACATAACATGATCTAAACGGCCTATGACATTTTTCTTTTTTAACGATTAAGCAATTAACATTCATGAGAGTAAGGTAAACAGAACGTTAAATATTGTACCATATAAAGTGATGAAAATTTATTAACACAAGCATTCAAGCAACACAAATAGAAGGGATAAACTCTAACCTATTTACTGAACTTTCACATAAGATTTATCAAATAGTTATTCATGCTCTTTTCATGCCCTTTAAATATCCACGCCACACAGTAATTTTATTGATTCATCTAAGTATGAATATGTAGTGATCGAACAAAATTGAAGCCACATCAAGCAGAAACTAGAGCTCTTGAATTGTTTATTGGAAATTATTGAGTTCAAACCAATTTGCTATTCAAGAAAGGGACAAAGTGAGCAAACAAAAGGAATAAAAATCAATTCTCTCGTAGTACAAGCCTGCATCCCAACCAACAATATTAGATCCCATAACCCACTATTAGTGAACCTAAATTCCTTTCGTTTTTAGCTCAACCAAACCCAAAAGATAGAATCATACAATCAAATTAGAGAAAAAATAATACTAATAAACAATGCATCCTATTAACTGATACTAAATCATGACAGAATTCACGAAATCTCAACACATCACATTGATGAGAAACAAAAACAAATTTCAAACAAGAAATCAACAAGAACACTTCTATATTTGAAAAAGTAAATACCAAAAAAAAAAAAGATAAAAGGTGAGCAAAGAACCTTTAGAAGTCCCCTTTTTTAGAAAAAAAAAACTGAATCTGCATTTTCCTTCTCTTGGCCGTGACTAAGCGAGAACTCCACGATAACCTCGAAACCTCACCGGAATCTGCCGTGACGAACTCCAACCGGAATGCGGCCCGATTATTTTGGTGTTAATGGATGAGGAGATGATTAGAAAAAAAAAAGGAAATTGTGGCTGCTCTTGTGTGTGTTCACTCTAAGGCCTCCTCCCTTTTTCTGAATGTGTTTGGTCCATCATTTATACATTACTCCATGTATTTTTTTACTGTGTGATGGATAATTGAATGGGAATTATGGAGATCGTGCATTGTGTGTGCATATGACGTGAGGGAGTGGGAGTGTGGGGGTGAGAGAGATGAAGGGAGTGGGTAATGGGGCTGTTAGAGATGTCAGATAGGATATTTTTTTCTTATTTTGCATCTTTTTTGTTCTTTTCGTTAGTTACCTATCTTAAAAGAAAACTATTTTTTTTTTTTTTGAAATAAGGAAAAGAGAAAGTAGAATACATAGCTAAAAGTATTAGCCAATTACTTTTAGAATTATATATTGTAAATATAATAAAATTAAATATTTACACTATAGTTTAAATTATACTAAGAAAAATACCGTAGCTTACTTATTAAAAATTTATATATATATATATATATATATATATATATATATATATATATATATATATATATATATATATATAAGTATAATAAGTATATATATATTTGTGAATTTTCTTTTTTTTTTAAATAGAAATAAAACTTATACTCTAAGAATGTGAGTATTTGTTTTTTGGTAGTTTTTTTTTTAATTAGTTTATTATGAAATAAAACCTATTAAGAGTAAGATAAAAGTTCTAAAATATTAAGATTAGACCTAAAAGAAATATTTATACTAAAATAGTATAGAATTTGGGTGTGGTCAAAAATTAGTTGTTCATAGCATGCCCCTCTTTGCTTGGAAACATGGAGAATTTTCAGCCAAAGAAAATGAACAAGGTGACTGATTTTAGACCTCACTATCATTTGAAAAGGAAAAGAAGATAAAAGAAAAAGATGCGATCGAGCCTTGGTTTTAGGCAGCCTACATATCCCGGGTTATAAGAGAATCAGGTCACGTGTAGTTCAAGTATAAAATAACTGATTAAGTATGCTTAGATGGAGAGCCGAGCGAAGTTCCGTCGAGGTTTCGATCCGCGGTTCCTACTATTACATCAAAATAAAAAGAAAATTACTTATCTTGAAATCTAAGAGTTACAAAATTCCTATCTAAATGCCATTTGGACTCTTGTCTTGATTCTTGAGTTGCTTCTCCTATTGACTTTAGACTAAAACTTGGTGTTCTTGATGCAACAGACTAGGAAATATTCTCATAGGCATGTTTCTTTATCAGATGATGAGAAGATGGATCTTGAGATCCTATGTCTCTGCATGCATTATGTGAAAGCTGGTACGATTGGTATTGAGATCAAACGTTCCACTTTCTCTGGCGAGAGCTGCAATCTTTTCTTGCCCATCCAATCCGTACTTTGCAGAAAAACCTACAAGCCATCACAAACAAAACAAAACAAACAAACATTTTCTGCCCCAGTTTGCACTAGGAAATTTTTGTGAGTTATTGAAACACAATAAACTATCTGTACTATTGCAGAAATAAAGAATTGAAAAAGAAATGGGCTTTGGTTCCCCCCCCCCTTTTTTTAATAATAAGGGATGTCGTACCCTATGTTAACAAGAAGGAAGGCAACCAGGGGATGTAGTTCCCTATGTTGACAATAAGATGAGGCTCATGGCACTCTAGGATGCTACTAGAGAATGTCGTACCCTATGTTGGTAAAACGTAATGCAGTTAGGGGATGTAGTACCCTTTTTTAGCAATAAGATGAGGCTCGATGCACTCAGAGCACGGTACTAGGGAATGTCGTGCCCTATGTTGGCAATAAAATGAGGCTCGTGGCGCTCTGAGATGCTACGAGGGAATGTCGTACCCTATGTTTGCAATAAGAAATGCAACCAGGGACTGTAGTACCCTGTGTTGGCAATAATATGAGGCTCGATGCACTCTGGGGTGCTACTAGGGAATGTCGTACCCTATGTTTGCAACAAGAAATGAAACTAGGGGATGTAGTACCCTGTGTTGGCAATAAGGTGAGGCTCTTGACACTCTGGGATGCTACTAAGGAATGTCGTACCCTATGTATGCAACAAGAAATGCAACCAGGGGATGTAGTACCCTGTGTTGGCAATAATGTGAGGCTCTTGTCACTCTGGGATGCTACCTATGTATGAAACAAGAAATGCAACCAGGGGATGTAGTGCCCTGTGTTGGCAATAAGGTGAGGCTCTTGGCACTCTGGGATGCTACTAGGGAATGTCGTACCCTATGTTTGCAACAAGAAATACAACCAGGGGATATAGTACCCTGTGTTGAAGGTAGGTTATTGATTCACTATAATGAAACTAAATATAACATGATTACATGTATATTGGGATAAAATCAAGGATTTGAGAACTTCACTTGGTGGTGTTCGTCTTTTCACGAACCGCTTCCTAAAATTGTTATGTTCCTGTTCTAAACAAAGAAAGATTCGTTAGTTTTAAAATGGTGGTCAGTTTGTGGCCTTGATTTCTTGGGCGACTTGACCTTGCATCCATTACACTTGTTAGAAAAACTGACCCCGTCGATGATTGTTCAGATTGCCGAGAGATTCTGTCTTTTCTTTCTGGAGATCTTCTTTCTCAACATCAAAACCTAACCATTTTGCGCCTATCACCATTTGTGTTTATGGTGCAAACAATCGTGCTCCCAAAACAACTTTTAACTGAGTAACTTTTGTTGACCCTTAAAACATTATTCAATACTTCAAGCCTTTTGTTCGTCAGGAAAAATCACAGATGGCTTTATGCCTTTGCCCATACGGTTTATGCACAGCAATCCTTGCTTTATATAACAGGGAAACTGTAACAAATTTTGCAGCCTTTTATTTGCTTTGCTTTGACAAAATTAGACTGGAAGGGACTCAAAAAATGTAATGCGAAAGAAAATAAGAAGGTGAACTAATAGGTATTACAACTTAATCAAGAAGTATCCCTTTTAGATGAAAGAACAAGAAAGGACTTATCTGGAGGAAATATGCTGACTTCAATGAACATGACATGCACTTTGGACTGGATGCCCGATCCGTTTGAACAGTCTAATTCTCGAAATCTGTTGTAAACTTAGCTTTGAAACTGAGTTCTTTGTCTTAAACATGCTTGTGCTGGGATGTACAAAGCCTTAAATCGATCAATGATGCCCTTTGTGGGTATTCACCAATTGACTTCTCTCATTTGCGTTTCTCTCAACTCACAATTGCCTTATAGTGCCTCTGACTATTTTCACCAATAAGACTCTCTCGTTTATTTTTTCTCTCTTCAATAGCTGAGGCATTACCCGTAGTATACTTACTTAGCATTCTCGAAAGTTGATCAGAAGGTCTTAGTAGGGAAAGGTAAAAAGAACTATTCAACTGAATTATAACTTTTGGAACTATTTTGATGGAACAACCATCGAAAAATAAAATAAAATCATGCCCCAGTTTATTTGAATACTGGGAAAAATGTGGATTTTTATTTTGGTGTGACCGAACCCCAGAGTGAGGTTGCCTACGTATCCTTTCGGAATTAGGTCGGACGTAGTTCAATTAACATGAACATGTTTTGATGAATATATATATATATATATATATATATATATATATATATATATATATATATATATATATATATATATATATATATATATATATATATATATATATATATATATATATATATATATATATATATATATATATATATATTGATTAAGTACATTGGTTCCAAAAGAGGGGAAAATAAGGAAATATAAACAAGGCTTCAAAGGGCTAACTAGTTTGGGTAGCGAGAATGATAGCCTTTCGTCATCCCAACCTAAGAATGCTAAGTATAAAAATGCCCCAACAGAGGCATGTCAGACATAGTATCTCTTAACTGCATCTGCATTGACGGATATATCAGTCACCTTTCCTTCTATATTTGCCAAGTGTAGAGCTCCTTTTGATAATACTTTCTTGATGAGGTAAGGACCTTGCCAATTCGGGGCGAACTTTCCTTTTGCTTCTTCCTGGTGCAGAAAGATACATTTTAAAACAAGTTGTCCTACCTCGAATTGTCTTGGGCGCACTTTCTTATTGTAAGTGCGTGCCATTCTTTGTTGGAATAACTGACCAAAACAAACTGCCGCCAAATGCTTTTCATCAATCAAACTCAACTGTTCCAATCGGGACTTGACCCAGTCAGTGCCCTCGATCCCTGCTTCAACAATGATTCGGAGAGAGGGAATCTCAACTTCAGCAGGTATGACCGCTTCAGTACCATAAACCAATAATTAGGGCGTTGCGCAAACTGATGTACGCACAGTTGTCCGGTATCCCAAAAGAGCAAAAGGCAGTTTCTCGTGCCATTGTCTAGACCCTTGGATCATCTTCCTTAGAATCTTCTTGATGTTCTTATTCGCAGCTTCAACAGCTCCATTAGCTTTGGGCCGGTAAGGAGTAGAATTGCGATGCACAATTTTAAATTGTTCACATACCTCCTTCATCAGATGACTATTCAAATTAGCAGCATTATCTGTGATAATGATTTTTGAAATACCAAAACGACAGATGATGTTGGAGTGAACAAAGTCTACTACTGCTTTCTTGGTAACTGCTTTTAATGTAATAGTTTCCACCCATTTGGTGAAGTAATCAATTGCAATCAAGATGAATATGTGCCCATTTGAAGCTTTTGGCTCGATTGGGCCAATGACGTCCATTCCCCAAGAAACAAAAGGCCAAGGAGCCGACATACGATACAACTCTGAAGGAGGCGAGTGAAACAAATCACTGTGAATCTGACACTAGTGGCACTTGCGAACAAAACAAAAGCAATCTCGTTCCATAGTAAGCCAATAATATCCTGCCCGAAGGATTTTCTTTGCTAGAACATATCCATTCATGTGCAGACCACAAACTCCTAAATGCACCTGATTCATAATCATTTCAGCTTCTTTGGCATCCACACATCTCAACAAATTCAAATCCGGGGTTCTTTTGTATAGGATTTCCCCACACAAAAAGAAACCATTAGAGAGTCGCCTAATAGTTCTCTTTTGATCCCTATTAACATTTTCCGGATATCTCTTGTTTTCAGAAACTGTTTAATATCACAGTACCATGGTTCACCATCTGGTTCTGCTTCAATTATATTGCAATAACAATGTTAATCCTGAATTTGAATTTCTAATGGGTCAATGTGAGTATTACCCGGATATAGAAGCATTGAGGCCAGGGTGGCCAAGGCATCAACTAATTCATTGTGAAACCTAGGAATGTACCTGAACTCGATGGACTTGAACCTTTTGCTAAGATCCTTCACACATTGTCTATATTGAATGAGCTTGATGTCTCGAGTCTCCCAATCACCTTGAGCCTGCCGAATAAACAAATCTGAATCTCCCATCACCAATAGTTCATGCACATTTAGGTTTATTGCCATGTTCAGACCCATGATGCAAGCTTCATATTTTGATGTATTGTTTGTACAGAAGAAACAAAATCGCTACGTGGTAGGGTAGTGTTGCCCAGCAGGTGATACAAGAATTGCCCCAATCCTTACGCCTTTGATTTTGACAGCCCCATCAAAGTATAGTTTCCAAATTTGACTGTCATCTTGGACTACTTCTACAACTAAATTAACTTCTTCATTTGGGAAATATGTGTTCAAATATTCATACTCATCATCAACCGAGCTTTCTGCCAGATGATCAGCCAAAGCTTGTGCCTTCATGGCAGTGCGAGTGACATAAACAATATCAAACTCTGTAAGCAAGATTTTCCACTTTGCCAATCTGCCAGTTGGCATCGGCTTCTGAAAGATATACTTCAGGGGATCCATTCGGGATATGAGGTAAGTTGTATAGGCAAAAAGATAATGCCTAAGATTCTGGGCGACCCAGGTTAAGGCACAACATGTCCTTTCCAAAAGAGTGTATTTGGCCTCATGAGTGGTGAACGTTTTGCTCAAATAATATATTGCTTGTTCCTTTTTTCCTGTGGCATCATGTTGACCCAGAACACAACCAAAGGAACTATCCAATACTGACAGATATAAAAACAAAGTCCTACCAGGTTCCGGTGGGACCAAAACAGGGGGATTTGACAAATATTCCTTGATCTTATCAAAAATTTCCTGGCACTC
The DNA here is from genome assembly GCF_000390325.3 of Nicotiana tomentosiformis. NCBI lineage: Eukaryota > Viridiplantae > Streptophyta > Magnoliopsida > Solanales > Solanaceae > Nicotiana > Nicotiana tomentosiformis. Next base: position 149,277,295 of record NC_090813.1, on the reverse strand, counting down.
ATCTGTCCACTTAATAGCAGCGTTCTTTTTCAACAACTTAAAAATGGGCTCACATGTGGTTGTAAGTTGCGCGATGAACCTGATGATGTAATTCAACCTCCCGAGTAAACTCATGACTTATGTTTTGTTCTTCGGGGGAGGCAGCTCTCGAATGGTCTTTATCTTGGAGGGATCTAACTCAATGTCTCTTCGACTAACTATAAAACACAAAAGCTTCCCAGGAGGAACTCCAAATGCGCATTTGGCTGGATTGAGTTTGAGATTGTACCTTCGTAGCCTTTCAAAGAACTTTTTCAAGTCTTACATATGGTCAGCTTGTGTTCTGGACTTAATGATCACATCATCAACATACACTTCAATCTCTTTGTGCATCATGTCATGGAATATGGTATTCATGGCCCTCATGTAAGTTGCCCTTGCGTTCTTCAAACCAAATGGCATGACTCTATAACAATAAGTTCCCCGTGGAGTGGTGAAGGCAATCTTTTCTGCATCTTCTTCATCCATCAGAATTTGGTGATACCCAGCATAACAATCCATAAAAATATTAGATCTCATGTTTAGCACAATTGTCAACAAGGATATGAATATTGGGTAAGGGAAAGTTGTTCTTTGGACTTGCTTTGTTTAAATCCCTATAGTCAACACAAACTTTGATTTTCCCATCCTTATTTGGAACCGACACAACATTTGCTAACCATGTAGTATATCGAACGACCCTGATCACTTTTGCACTTAGTTGGTTCATGATTTCTTCTTTAATCTTATCACTCGTGTCTATCTTAAACTTCCTTTGTTTTTGTTGGATTGGTGGAAAATTAGGTATGTGGGAAGCTTATGAACCACTAAATCGGCAGTCAAACCCGACATGTCATCATACGACCAAGCAAATACATCTCTGTACTCGAACAAAATTTGAATTATGGCATCTCTAGTCTTTTGTTCAGTATGAATGCTTATTTTTGTTTCTCTGGTTTCTTCAGGACTTCCCAGGTTAATTGCCTCAGTTTCATTTAAGTTAGGCTTAGGCTTATTCTCAAATTGATACAATTCCCTGTTTATTTCCTTAAGAGCCTCATCTTCAACATACTCAACTTCTTGATTCATTATTTCGAGATTAGACTTGTCACGCCCCGAACCCGGTGGCGAGACCGGCACCCGGTGCCTCACCTATCCTTGAGTACCAACTTGCGACTAAAGGACTCTGAATATATAATGTCATACTTTTGCCATGGGCCATATTGCAATATAATTGCAAATGCTAACTAAACATCAATATAATGCTGGCCGTCATAACTACTACAGCTGGCAAACCAACAAAATATACATAAAAGGCCTACAAGCCCAAAATACTGCACTAACTGACAGGATATGTCTACAAGCCTCTACTGATGGATATACTGTGATCGGAACAGGGCCCCGACCTACTCATATAATATATACATATATACACAAGATGTACATAAAGCTCTAGACCCGGCAACTCCGAAGGGCATGGAGCTTACGATCAAGCTAAACTCGAGCAAACACCTAATGAGGAGGTCTACCCGTCTGTCTATCTGAACCTGCACACATGAAATGCGGTGCCCCCAGAAAAGGGACGTTAGTACGAAATAATGTACCGAGTATGTAAGGCAATATAGTGAAAGCTGAAACTGAACTGATAATATAATAACTGAAAGTAACTGGGAGTCAAAGATAATCTGAAGATATACACACCTGCTGATAGTAACTCAACTCTCTCAATATAGTAAGTAAAATAGATGTCCGGCCTTATAAGGCTCGGTATATATATATATAACTTCTCTGCCTTAGTAGGCTCGCTCATAGGCGATCGGGCTTACTAGGCTCTATATCTCGGCCATGCTGGGCTCGCTCATAGGCGCTCGGCCATAGTAGGCTCGATATATAACTTACCATCTGATCAGAGGCTGCCCAATAGGGGCCTGCCTATCGATTATAGCTCAATGGTAATAAAAATACTGTAATACTGTATATATAGGCTCTCTGCTCTCTTGATTGGAAGAAGACAATACTCAATTAAATATGAAGTCCCGATATGGAGAATACAATAATTTATGAGACTATGATAATGTATATAAATTTGGGAGTATGAACTTCTCTTTATGTCTCGTTATCAAACACATGTAATTACGAGATCATGCCAAAATGTAGGAAGGGCTTAGCCTTAACATACATGAGCCGATTCTCTTGACAATCACTTTAACACACGTCAATTGCAACAGCACGTAACGGCGGATCGAGTAGGGAAAAATCTGTATGATATTCTTGGAAAAGATTACACTATACTCCCTTAGAGCCACGATTTCCACTGCGGCATTTTCATACAAAATGTCGAGCTTCATTCTTTACTTAGCAATCCTTAGCATCCTACTTTTAATAATATAAGATATCTCTTAAATTAGAGAGTTCCATCTGTTACTTGCATCTAGATATAAGCATCTCAATTTGTAATTTGATAGGCCTTTTATATAAGTAGGTGTGGGCCCCACACTTTGTAATGACTAAGCCACTAAATGTGACATCTTATCATAAGAATTATGAGTCATTAATTTGGACAAGGTTTACTGCCACGTTAGGCTCCTTAGTCTTTATCCAAAGACCTTAATTAATCATCCACCAACTCCTTAATCAACTTATTAATTCCCCACTAATTCAATAATTAACCAATTACCCATATAGTTAAGAATTATCTCAAATTACTTAAACTACTACTTGCTTTTAACACATTTTATACACCTTACTATCATGGTTATGTGGTACCTTGTATGGTACTTGTCGATAAATACCGGGTATTTTAGCTCGGGCCGTATTTTATCCCAAAATGTCAAACTTCGATAAAATTTATTTACTTCGATTTGCGTACCCTCTCACCTTCACGAATTTACTCGTCACTTGTTTGAAATAGTATAATACTTATAATCTCAAAATAATCTCATTCCCGAGCTTACGTCAATTAACTTACGGCGAAACTTTAACGTACAAAAATGCGGGATGTAACATCTCATTTTCGAGCTTTCATCAAATTTAGTTATGGCGTACTTTCACGTACAAAAAAAAAAAGGGGTGTAAGAAGACATCTTTTTAAGATCTGGGCATGAATTCTACGTGCATGTCATGTTTTAAAAACCAGCATTAACAAAACTGAAAATGATAAGAAATTAACAAAAATTAGGGAAATCAAAAGATAGAATTTTACTATGAAACTGAAACTTCATTTCATTGAATTAGAAAGGATAGAAGGGTTAACATCAAAGCAAAGCAATTAAACTAAAATATCTGGATTACAACCCTTAAAATAATCCAAATACAGAAAAAGCAACAAAACAGACTACCAAGACTCCTTCTTGATGGGAAGAGGAGTTGCTTCCCAGTTGTTAAGTGAGGTATCTGGACCAATCAACTGAACAATTGCACGGCTAGGGCCCTCACCAACTTGAACCATATTGATCTCATAGAGCATCTCCTTGAGACCCTGGCAAACTTCATCAATGTCATCCTGAGTAGCAGGATTTTGGACTTCTTCAAATTGTGGTTTGACAAAAGAGTAGTCAATGTGAGGGATTGAATTAGACAAATTCCAACCATTCTTTTTGCAGGACTTGGCTCTGTCTATGTCAGCTGATGTTAGTTTCAAACCCAAGTCAAAGGTATCTTTCTTCGAAAAAGGAGCAATAGGGTTCACAATTCCCTGCAGAGAGGATCCTAAACCTTTTCCTGGTTCATAGCTGCTCCTCAACATCAGTGCAACTACCATCATGGATGTGGCTGAAAGACGGTGATGTAGAATTGGTTTTCCTTTTTACACTTGGTCAACCTCAATCACCTCAAAATCTTGATATACGATGGATTCACACACTTCCTTGGCCTCGATACATGGAAAGGACGGGTCTTTATAGACGGATGAGTCGTCCTCCCCATGAACAATAATTTCTTGCATGTCACACTCGAATTTGACAATTTAATGTAGGGTGGATGCTACAGCTCTGGCCATATGGATCCACGACCTTCCCAGAAGAAATTTATAGGAAGTCTCCATATCTAACACTTGAAAGACAATGTTAAAATCAACCGGGCCGATTGTCGTGGTGAGTTCGATTTCCCCAATAGTGTCTCTTCTTGAACCATCAAAAGCTTTGATGCTGACATTACTAGTCTGAATTCTGTTAGTGTTAATGTTCAGTTGTTGTAGAGTAGAAAGAGGGCATACATCTACACTTGAGCCTCCGTCAATCATGACTCGTTTTACATAGTGCCCTTCACATTTGACCATAAGATGCAAAGCTCCATTGTGCCCAACCCCTTCCTCAGGAAAATCATTATCGCTGAAAGTAATTCTATTTACTTCACAGAATCTTTCAGCCATTTTTTCTAGCTGATTCACCGTTGTCTTTTCTGAGACGTATGCCTCGTTCAGAGTTTTGATCAACACACGGCGATGCTCTTCCGAGTGCAAATGCAGAGATAACAAAGATATCTGAGCAGGGGTTTTCCTTAGTTGGTCAATGATTGAGTAGTCTTGCATTTTCATCTTCTTAAGGAATTCCTCCGCTTCTTTTTCTGCAATGAGTTCTTTCACTGGCAAGTGACTTTCCCTGACTTGCTTTGCTTTTCTCAATTCCTCTAGTGAGTAGTACCTTCTAGAGCGGGTCAAGCCCCCCATTTCATCTGCTTCTTCAACTATCTCTTTTCCTCTATATGTCATGACAGTCTTGTTATAATTCTAGGGAATAGCTTTCGTGTTTGTCACTGGGAGTTGTGCAACAGGTTGGATCACGATTGGCTATGTTATATTTCTCAAACCATTATTCGGAATGATCTTTTGAATGCCCCCAGGGATGTAAAGTTTGGGTCCACCCAATTGAACCTCAACCTTTTTTGTGCTTTTAGGGACATAGAGAATCGTTTTTCCCAAACCTGCCAAGTTCAAGCTAGAGCTCGCACCTTTCATAATCAACGGTGCCAATTACGGTGGGCTTACTGTCACTTTTGGTTCTTTCCCTATGGTTCCAACAACCATCTCTGTCTTGCCAGACTGCTTATAATCGCGATCATCACAAATCATCCCAATAAAATGTTCATTATTATGAGCTGGGAGTGGATTATTTGTGATATTAGGAGTATCCTCATTATTTGTCACCACAATTGCCTTTGCTTGAATCAAATATTCAATGGCTCTCTTTAACGTCCAATAATTTTCGGTACTATGACCTTGGGTGTTAGAGTGATACTCACATCTTGCATTTGAGTCAAAACTATTTGAATTTGGATTCACATAACGCGGCATGATAGGTTCAATCAATCGCAACTGCATTAATTTTCGAAATAGGCTTGTATACGATTCTCCAATTGGGGTGAACTCTTTCGTTGGCTCCTGTTCTCTCACATATTCCTGTCGGGGACGAGGATTATATGGCACCAGAAAATTAGGCCGGAGTTGACGGGAGCCTTGTGGAATCGGTGCCCGCCATTGTTGGTGATTGGGAAGCCTAGCATAAGCCTAAGCATTAAACACTGTGTATTGTTGTGGTGGAACTGAGTACCGGGGACCTTATGGCGGATAGTAATGTTGAGGAGAATTGGATTGTCCTTGTTGGAGTTGCACATAAGAAGGAGATACTCCTCTTTGAACTCCCCCGAACCCAGATGCCATCATGGATCCTTCCTCCTTCTTTTTTCGATTTCCAAAACTGCCTGACACGCTTTGAATTGCTTGCATGGTCGCCTTAAGGGCTGCCTGACTCACAATATTTCCTAACTTTATTCTATTCTGAACTATTTCAGCAATCTTAATAGCCTCAATGAAAGGTTTACCAATGGCGGCCAACATGTAATGGAGGTAATCATGATCCTGAGCATGGAGAAAATAGTCAATCATTTCTGCCTCTTTCATTTGTGGTTTGACCCTAGCAGCTTACTTTCTCCACTTGATTGCATATTCTCTGAAGCTTTCCGTTGGTTTCTTCTTTATGTTGATGAGAGAGGAGCGGTCTGGCACTATATCAATATTGTACTGAAACTGTTGGACAAAATATTGAGCCATGTCGTTCCAAACGTGCCAATGAGAGATTTCTTGATCTATGAACCACTCTGAAGCAATTCCTGTCAAACTTTCCCCAAAATAAGCCATGAGTAATTCTTCTTTGCCTCCTGCTCCCCTTAATTGGTTACAATACCTCTTCAAACTGGAAATGGGATCACCATACCTATCATATTTGTCAAACATGGGGGTCTTGAAGCCTGGTGGCAAATGAACATGGGGGAACATGCATAGATCGTTAAACGAAACACTCTTGTGGCCTCCCAAACCCTAAATGTTTCTCATGGTTTGTTCCAAACTCTTCATTTTTCTGGTTATTTCCTCTTGTTCCATATTCTTGTCGGGCTTTTTGATCTCGATTGGGAACACGTTCCGAGGAGTATGCTTGTATGAATCTGGAACCTTGAAAGTCAGTTCTGGAGAGTAATATTGGGCATCATGAGCATTCAATTGTGGATCATTGTTGGACTTTTGAACAAGAGCCGGTTGAGGGACAGTGAAAGCATCGGTAATGGGTACAGTAGGTGGGTCATTGCTGAGGGGTGCGGTTTGAGCACGTGGAATGGAGGTACTGGGGATAGTGGGAAGGTTAATGCTCAGGCTGAATCTAGGTTGGTACAATGGGTTACTTGTTTTGGAGATGGGAATTTGAGTTGCAACTGATACATTATGAAGATTATTCGCAGCCCCTATGGCTAGTGGGGGCGGGCCTGTCCATTCACCCAGGCTTGGTACATCACTGCCAATTGTTACTTCAACACTCTTACTTCTTCAACCATTCCTGAACCTTGTTCGACCAATTGTCCATGGACATCATCATTATCTGACTCATTCTCACTGTTGTTTGCCATTTTACTTTTTTCCTTTTGATCTCGTATTGTAAGGGTGAGCCGCCAGTTTAAACCACAAACCAACCACCACCTTTGTTTAAATTTATCTTTAAATGAAAAATAACAAACGTGTTAGAGTTAGGCATTTTGTAGATATTAATCACACATTGCATGTTATGCACCTAATGCCATTTTCATATCTAAAATGAGCTTGGAAGGCTTCATGCTTCATGCCAGCGTATTGGTTTATTTCCTCTTGAATTTAACGCTATTTTTTCATTTCTCCATTTTTTTTTAATTTTCACTCGATTATTTTCAGATTAATTATGGCTATGATCGCATTCGATGAGGATTACCTATGTATCATGAAGCCACATGAATCAAACTATCACGTAGTTCAGGGGGAAAATAATAACAATTTTGATGATTTTTTTTAACTAATTTAAATTTTTTTTAATTTTTATTTTTTTATATAAAAATAAAATAAAACAAACTAAAATATTTTTCATTCATTTTCAATCAATGTTTTTTATATACAATGAGAGAAAAGGAAATATATAGAAGCTGACTCTACTGACTCTAAAGACATAAACATCACTGGAATAAAACAAAACTTTGATAAGAATAAAAGACTCCAAATACAAAATAAAATATGTGACAAACGAAAATGAAACTAAAAGCTAATTGACTATACTAAAATTTTAATCCTCAATGGTCTTCTTGCTTAAATTGATATCATCAATGATCTGCATCTCTTGGCCTCCACTCTCCCCCCAAAGTCTTGTACAAATTCTGAAATATCGTCGGCAACTGTGGAACGAGGGTACGTGCCTGTTGACCAACTTTCTCATTGTTTAGATGACGATGATCATCATGAACATATGCTGCTTTCTTTGCCAATCGAAGTACTTGCTCTCTGGCTTGCCCCATAATCACGTGACAATTCTGCAACCACATCTAGGTAGTGTTGAGGGTGTGCCCCATCTGAGCCTCCCATCTCTCATACTCTTCAATATGACAGTTTAGCACACCTCTATCTATCATCCACTGATGCTGCTCTGCCTCAAAATCTACATGCTGATGATCCCTCTTCTGCCTTTTTATTTCTTCTAATTGTGCATGAAGCTGACCCTTTAAGCGTATCCAATGGGCCCTTTCTCTTTTAAACTGCTCTTTCTGCTAATCAAACTCCAATTGTTGCTGGTGCGCATCTTCTTCAATGATACTCAAGTCTTCTTGCAACTTATGTATTTTAGCATTTTTGTTCGCCTCAACTCTTCTGGATAAACCAATCGTGTTTGACAGTTCTTCTTCTAAGCGGGTTGCCTCATTTTTAGCATGCTTTAGATCTTTATCCATGACCCGTAAGGCATATTGATAATCTTTCTCAATATTTAAATGAATCTGAGAGACTCCAGCTTGCTACAGGGCTTGTTGTTTGGCTATGGTCATTTGAGCATGCTCCAATTCCTCTTTCAGCCTTTCTATAGTTCTTTGATCATTTCTTCTCCCGTTCGACCCCTCAGGCCTATCTCTAAATGATGAAGGATCATGAAACCAGGTAATATATTCAGGGATCACCTCTCCACGATCTCGGTCTTCTACCATCTCATTCAACTCCGAGACCTTACTTGCATACAAAATTTTCATAATTTCTTCTTCGTCATCAGGCTAATCTTTACCAAAATCATAATAGAACTTGCTCATATCTCGTGTTGGTGGTACCTCTTGTAGTCATGCGAATTGCCGCATTACCCGAAGTGGAGAATAGGGTTGAACACCATCCAATCCTATGAGTACCAAATAAGAATGGTATGCAGACTCACAAATGACTTCTTTAGAGGAAAACCAATCGTAGTTCCATGTGATCTGTCTATTTGGCAGACAAAGTAAGAAATAGTTCTTTCCAAGCGTCAATCCCTTATAGTAAGTCACATTCGTCAATTCTTTTATGGTGATCATAAGTATGATTAGGCCATAGCTCCCTAAAATTAGTGATCGTAGGATGACGATAAAAATGCTCCAAAAACCATATCTTTAACAAAATATTGCAGCCATCAAAGTTCCGCGCGCCCAATTTACATCTAGTTAAAGCACGAAAAATGCAAGAAAGAATCATAGGGACCAAAGTATAATCATCCCTTTCTGAGGTCAGAGCCTCAACTACACCTGCCAAGAGGATGTCAATGTGTCCTTCCCTTTTCGGAAAAACTACACGCCCCAGAAAAGCAACCATAAATACAAACCTTCTGTGAACCTTCTATGTTTCCTTAATTTCCTTTGATTTCAATTTTCCCACATTTCTTTCGAAATTACATTCTAGGCCATACAAGTGAAACAAAAATCCCAACTTAACCCACTTGCCTCCTGAACCTTCATATTGTCCGTAATTTATGTTCAAGTGCTTCAGAAACTTACCCTCATTCACATTCTTTGGTACTATGGGCCTTTGGAGGCGAAGATTGCGGCCCCACCCTGGAAATGAGAGATTTCCTCCAAGGTCGGAGTCATTTCACAATCGGTAAAGCGCAATACATTATTTTCAGGATCCCAGTGCGGAGTCAAAGCTTCGATTGCATCCCTCCTGGGCTTGATTGTCATCATGTGAAATATCCCAAGTACTTCTTTATTTGGTTTCGCTCATATTCCTTAAAATCTCTTCACCAATCCCACAACAACTGTGGTATCTGATCGACAATCAGAAAATCCGGTATCCCTTCTGATCTGGGCCTCTTTTCAGATTTACCTCTTTCCCCACTCATGGTGTACCTGTTTACCCATAAATGAGGTTAGGCTTTAATCAAATACATTATTGACACAAAAAATTCGATTTCTCGGGTTTTGATTCTATAAAAATAAAAAGTAAAAGCTAAACTGTGGGACTAAAAAAAATTACATTAGTAAAATAATCATGAAATTAAAAAATAGAAGGCTCAAAATGACTATTTTTCCGTAAAAACAAGTGAACAGAAAAAAAAAAAATCTAGCCTCTTTTGTTAAAACGACCATTTCGCATTTCTAAGGAAGGTTTCAAGGCTATTTCGACAAAAGGACCGGACGCAAGGACAAAACTAGTCAAAAGAGATAAAACTGACAAAGTGACTATATGGGTAAACAGGTACACCATGAGTGGGGAAAGAGGTAAATCTGAAGGTTGAACCCGATGAAGGTTGCCTACGTTTCTCACATCCGGTGAGAATCAAACCCGCGTAGTTCGGTTAAAATAAAAAAAAATATTTTAAAAATTGTGATTTTACACATTAGAACCCTTCAAAACTTGTTTATTAAAATGGGTATTTTATGAAAACTTGGAGGAAATTTTATCTTTCTCTCTCCTCTGTTCAATCAATCAATACTAAAGCCGGTCAACATTTGAGTAAAGCCTACCAAATAGTGTTGCATATAGCACAGAAAAATGAACATGTTGGTCTAAAAAAATTGGTACCTGTCCTAGACGGGCCCGGCCGCTGTGCCGAGTTCCGCTAAGTCCAATGCACATGATGCAAATAAAGCGTAGCCTACTAGGATATTCATTGCTTGTGTCTTATTCTTCTAAGTTTTCAAATCCTAAAGGAGATGGTATCTAGACCTGGCTTACCCGGGCGGACAACCCGAGCCGAGGAACGTCAAGCATCACCAGTAGTAAAACAGCACTTGCTAGCTAACGGCTCTACCGCCTAAACATGTGTGACTAAATCCTTCACCAGAAGTTGGTATGCCAACTGGCTTTATCTCAAAACAGAAATTTTGTGATGCTGGTAGGCAAACACAGCATAACTACCTATCAGAAGACTCAGAGGGGTGTGAGAGAGGATACAATTTATATCACACACAGTTCAAATAAATATTAAAGCGGTAAATAAGCGACAAATAGCACATTAGGCTCCCAAACACAATAATATCTAAAATATGATAAAAACCAAACAAGAATCAATGTACAAAGCTCGAATTCTTATTAATTGTCCACAGCAGAGTCGCCAGAGCTGTCACACCTCTTTTTTTCCACAAAACCCTATTACGAGGTTGAGTTAGAAGAGTTTTTTTAATTGAAGTGACGTTTTGAAAAGAGATTATTTATTATTTGGAGTCGCCACTTGGAATTGAGTTTTGGTGTTCCAAGTCACCTTTTATCTTGAATCCATTATCAAAAGGAAGGTTTGACTCCTAATTTATGGTCTACGAAAACAGAAGACTAACTAAGGAATTCTGTTTACCGAGAGGAAGGTGTAAGGCACCCCTCGAGTCCCGTGGTTCTAGCACGGTCGCTTTATTGACTAATGTAAGGCTTAAATCAATTTTTGGCTATTATTGTATTTTTATTGGTTATGGCTTGTCTATTACCACTTCACTTAATTTATTATATTTTATTAATTATTTGGACCCAGATGCGATACGCACACAAGGTATTTCTTTGAAGTTAGATGTCAAACCAAGGTACGGAATGTACGCATGGTCAAAACATAATTATTGTAAATTTAAAAGTATCAATACGCGGAATGCGCACACGATCCTTTTATTATTTAAGCATAACAATCCAAGGTTCGGGTATGAACACATGGGCTAATATTTAAAGTGCGTCTAAAACTTTTCTAGCGTATTCCTGATTTTTTTTCTTTCTTAAATTTGAGATAATTTTGAGACCATGATTTATGGATATGAAAATTGTGGAGAAGGACGTAAATTAATTATAGAAAATCTTAGCGTAAATCCTTCTAAACTCAGTACTGTCCCAACGGCCCAAATATGTTTTTTTATCAAGTCCAAATCCTACTTTCTATCTCTGTTAAAAGACACAAATTAATCTCTCTTGGTCACATGTCAATTTTGTTTCATCTAAAATAACACATGAAGCCTCACTTTCCTATTAATACCCATGACTTCGAATTCATAAGGCTAAAGCATATGTCTTCCACAAAACATGATCTAAACGGCCTATAACATTTTTCTTTTTTAACGATTAAGCAATTAACATTCATGAGAGTAAGGTAAACAGAACGTTAAATATTGTACCCTATAAAGTGATGAAAACTTATTAACACAAGCATTCAAGCAACACAAATAGAAGGGATAAACTCTAACCTATTTACTGAACTTTCACATAAGATTTATCAAATAGTTATTCATACTCTTTTAATGCCCTTTAAATATCCACGCCACACAGTAGTTTTATTGATTCATCTAAGTGTGAATATGTAGTGATCCAACAAAATTGAAGCCACATCAAGCAGAAACTAGAGCTCTTGAATTATTTATTGGAAATTATTGAGTTCAAACCAATTTGCTATTTAAGAAAGGGACAAAGTGAGCAAACAAAAGGAATAAAAACCAATTCTCTCGTAGTACAAGCCTGCATCCCAACCAACAATATTAGATCCCATAACCCACTATTAGTGAACCTAAATTCCTTTCGTTTTTAGCTGAACCAAACCCAAAAGATAGAATCTTACAATAAAACTAGAGAAAAATTAATACTAATAAACAATGCATCCTATTAACTGATGCTAAATCATGACAGAATTCACGTAATCTCAACGCATCACATTGATGAAAAAACAAAAAAAATTCAAACAAGAAATCAATAAGAACACTTCTATATTTGAAAAAGTAAATACAAAAAAAAAGAAGATAAAAGGTGAGCAAAGAACCTTTAAAAGTCCCCTTTTTGAGAAATAAAAAAAACTGAATCTGCGTTTTCCTTCTCTTGGCCGTGACTAAGCAAGAACTCCACGATAACCTCGAAACCTCACCGGAATCTGCCGTGACTAACTCCAACCGGAATGCGGCCCGATTTTATTGGTGTTAATGGATGAGGAGATGATTAGAAAAAAATAGGAAATTGTGGCTGCTCTTTTGTGTGTTCACTCTAAGGCCTCCTCCCTTTTTCTGAATGTGTTTGGTCCATCATTTATACATTACTCCATGTATTTTTTAACTGTGTGATGGATAATTGAATGGGAATTATAGAGATCGTGCATTGTGTGTGAATATGACGTGAGGAAGTGGGAGTGTGGGGTGAGAGAGATGAAGGGAATGGGTAATGGGGCTGTTAGAGATGTCAAATAGGATTGTTTTTTTCTTATTTTGCATCTTTTTTGTCCTTTTCTTTAGTTACCTATCTTTATTTTTTTTTTTTTTTTTGAAATAAGAAAAAGAGAAAGTAGAATACATAGCTAAAAGTATTAGCCAATTACTTTTAGACTTATATATTGTAAATATAAAAAAAATTAAATATTTACACTATAGTTTAAATTATACTTATAAAAATACCATAGCTTACTTATTAAAAGTTTTATATATATATATCTGTGTGTGTGTATGTGTGTGTGTGTGTGAGAGAGAGAGAGAGAGAGGGAGAGAGAGAGAGAGAGAGATTTGTTTTTTAAATAGAAATAAAACTCTTATACTCTAAGAATGTGAGTACTTTTTTTTTGGTATTTTTTTAAATTAGTTTTTTATGAAATAAAACCTATTAAGAGTAAGATAAAAGTTCTAAAATATTAATATTAGACCTAAAAGAAATATTTACACTAAAATAGTATAGAATTTGGGTGTGGTAAAAAATTAGTTGTTCACATGCATCACCTCAATACCAATCACATACCACATATTTCGGGATTCCATACTCTCATCACTAAGTTTAGAAGAGTTACTTACCTCGAAAAAGCCAATACCAATGCCGAGCAAGCCAAGCGATGCTCCAAAAATGCCATCACGCGCGTTCCGACCTCCAAACGGCTCGCCACTAACCAAAAACGACTCAGATACATCAAACAATACTAAAGGAACCAATCCCGATCGAAAAAGATCAAATCTTGAATCAAAAGCCCAAAATCGAAAAATATCCCAACCCGGGCCCGCACCTCAAAATCCGCTAAAATTTATAAAATCCAACAACCCATTCAATTACGAGTCCAACCATACTAGTTTTACTCAAATTCGACTCCAATTTGATGTTCAAAACTCAAAAATTTACATTATGAAACTTTAGGCCAAACCTCCCAATTTTTTCTTTAAAATTCACAATCCAATTATCAAAAACGAAGACAGATTAATGAAATATAATCAAAACCGAGTAGAAAATACTTACCTCAATTCATATGGTGAAAATTGCTTCAAGAATCGCCTCAATCCGAGCTCCATAGCTCCCTAAATGAAGAAAGAACCAAAACCCTCGATAATATAGCTTCTGCCCAGCGATTCCGCATTTGTGGACAATTTGTCGCATCTGCGACCACCGCTTTTACGGTAAAACTTCGCTTTTGCGAAAATAGCTTGACCCAGCAATCCCTCGCACCTGCGGTTTTTAAGCCGCTTCTGCCCACTTGAACCGCATCTGCGGTTGCACAGGTGCGTCCAAGCACCCACACCTGCGATCCTCACGCCCAGGCCCCCTTCACGCTTCTGCCACTCCTCTTCCGCTTCTGTGACCATCGCACCTACGCAAACCAGCCACAAGTGCGATCATACCAGAACCAGCAGCTAGTAAAAATCCAAAAATGCAATGAAATGATCCGAACCTCGTCCGAAACTCACCCGAGCCCCTCGGGACCCCGTCCGAACATGCCAACAAGTTCCATAACACAATACGGACCTACTCGAAGCCTCAAAACACACATAAGAACATCAAAACGATGAATCGCACCTCAACTCGAAATCAATAAACTTTGAAACTTCAAACTTCTACAACCGATGCCTAAACCTATCAAATCACGTCCGATTGACCTCAAATTTGCACACAAGCCACATTCGACATTACGGACCTGCTCCAACTTTTAGAATCGGAATCCGACCCCGATATCCAGAAGTCCACTCCCGGTCAAACTTTCCAAAATTTCAACTTTCACCATTTCGAGCCAAATTCAACCACGGACCTCCAAATCACAATTCGGGCGCGCTCCTAAGTCCAAAATCAGCCAACAAAGCTAACAGAACCATCGAAATTCCAATCCGAGGTCAAATGCTAAAAAGTCAAACTTGGTCAACTCTTTCAAATTTAAAGCTCCCTAGTTGAGAATCATTCTTCCAAATCAGTCCCGAATAACCTGAAAACCAAAAACTGACGAAACCAAAAACCGACGATTTACATAAGTCATAATACATCATACAGAACTACTCATGCTCGTAAACTACTGAGCGAAGTGCAAATGCTCAAAACGACTGGTTGGGTCGTTACATTCTCCCCCACTTAAACATACGTTCGTCCTCGAACGTGTCCAGTATTGTCCTCAAAGCCATCAAACCGTCGTATAACCTCACCATGCACATACCCGGGGGTGATCCCACGCCACCCTATTCCATATAGGCCCGACAACACAACATAACTGAAGATCATTACTCCAACCTTAACCCATAGCCTTAGAATCCAATTTCCAACATCCGGAATTTCTATAAGGTCAGAATCTCGCATCTATATACTGTATAAGTCCGAACAAGCTGTAGCCATAATCCAAGATAAAATCACATGATATACCGCATAACTCAAATACTCATGAAAGTAATTTCTAATCACAGTAGCTGCTCAAAACCACCCAATATCAGTAATCAACCTAATGTCAAACAAAACCTCGTTCTAAAGCCTTCGTACACTGCCGATGATGAAAGAAACACGCAAAACTCATAACCATTCGTCAAATCAACCAATCATGGAACTCCCTCTCATTCGACAAGAACTATAGCTAATTCTAAGCCGACTTTCAATATTATCCTTCCAAACATGTTGTAATTAAATACGATAGTATCCATCCTAGGTCCAATGACCTTATCTCATCCAACCCGACCCCTCTAGTGACATGCCACATCAATACAATCTAAAGCCATAACCCGTGCAATCCGTGCACCAATAAGCAACATTATAAATATACTCAAATCTTGGAAAAATGACTCAAACTAGAGAACCATCCCGCAAGTTCAACAAGTACCACCACAACCAAAATGCTACGAACCTGTCATACCTAGTAGAACCAATACACACGAATCTAACACAAAGGATCAGATCTTAACATAACTCTGCTGCAATGTGTGACCCCATCCAAACATTGGTCCATATGAAATACCCCAGCCACCATGCTCAAAATCAATAACCATGCGAATATCGACATCAAGTACCCAAAGTGCATTACCGTAACCACGGAGAGCAAATAACACAATACCACAATCCGGAAAGAACATAGACAATGCGCAAACAATCACGCAATACCCAAATACTCATCTCGCTCAAATTTCCCTATAAAGCCCAAATAGAACCGCACCAGGTGTGCTTATAGCCAACAAATCACAACTCCTCGTAACATAGGAGAGTAACTTACATATCATTTTCGAACACGAATGAGCTCGACATCAACCGAATGGCACATTCCTTAACAATAGCAATATGGAGCCAACCAATCTGACTCGGGGTAGAATACACATCCCAATTGGGCCTATCAATGCACACCCAAATCAACTCTGTTCACCCACAAATAGATAAATAACCCTCCGATAATCCACAACGACTGAGTCATAATACATGCTATCATATGGCTAGCTTCGGCCACGACTTCACAGTCCACAACCATGAAATAATTTATTCCTGACAACTCCCATTCTCCAAATCCATAGAACACACGAATCACCATATTTGATCCCAACTCTACCGCTCGAATGTCTAACACATCTCTCATACACGATCATCCCACGAGGAATACTTCTCCCATGTTTTCGTGCCACATAGCAGCGTCTTAAAATCAGCAGTCGATCAACCAGGAGAGTGCCGCAATACCTATGACATATCCATAATTCAAAACATAGTGCGTCTTCTGAAATATACACTCTACTCACGCAATGCCAAATAGTTATAGCATTCATCTAAACATCAAAAACCGTCCATGCCCTTTAAGAATTTATGACCTCCCCTTCAAAACTAGGCCCTGACCTTGCACACGCAAACCTTAATCCCATACAACACACCACATCTATGATGCCATTATATGAAAAATACGAGAACCTCATAATCATTATGAGTCACAACTAGAATACATATCTAATCAGCCAGAAGCTTTCCATTTGATCTTATCCCGGAGAAAATCACTATTCACCATATGCTCTTCACGCCATTAGGTAATATACCCCTCGAACCGTGGTAAAAACCATTGAGAACTCTTCGAAGTCAATTTGCACATAACCAAGCTATCAGAACCGAATCTCTCTAACTCAACCCAGCCACGGAGGTCGCCAAAACCCAAGAGCATTGCCACGAAACACCTGTAGAGACTAGCCACATCATAAATACCCAAAGAACTGATTATATCCATTACTGTGTTGATCCAACCTACTACCAAGTTATCCTAACTCTCGGAGTTCTTTCCGAATTACCTTCAAATTGATAGTTCTCCTCGCCATAATACCATGATCCTCAACCAAAACTCACCACACAAGAGACCTAGTATAAAACCACAACGCCTTAAGGCCCATAAGCCGCTGACTTCCCTAATAAGCACCACAACCGCGACACCCATTCTAAAGAGACCTTATGTGAACATAAAACTGTTTACTTCACCTTCTTGATACTGAAATGCATAATCTAAAATGGTATAAAAATGCCACAAGTCTCGACACCATCCAATGTAACTCTCAGTTTCTAGTCATATACAAATCTTGAAAATTCCAAATCGCTACATATAAGTCTTGAATCCATTAGAATCATTCTCGAGAGTCATCCACTGTACTCAAATCTCAATTAAACTGACCAAACGGACAGAACGATCTGTGCCCCATTAGCAATCCAACACCCAAGGGAGTAACCCACACTCCTAAGCAACCAAGCAAATTCTTACTCCATGTACACTACATCCTTCACGAATAACCACTCAATTATTTTATGATTCCCATATATCCATAGAGTGTAATAAAACCTGTATCTAGAAATTCCTTTACTCAAGTCATCCTAGATATCGACCTCTGCAAGTCATAACTGATTCACCAGTATACCCCGAACCGAAACCAATACAACACATAACCGTGCAATCAACTAGTCGATAGCAGACTCCCCCACTTGGCTCAATGCCATGGGATAAAACATCTGATTACTTACAATAACCATACCCTATTGCTACCATAATACCACAGTGAGATTCCACTAAATCCTTCATCCGCTCATGCAACAAAAACCATCTAGTACCTCAAATCACATTCAAATCTCGCGTTCATCCTCGTGATGGTTAAGCCAACTTCCACAAGCGATCCAAACTCAAATTGCAACATATATCATTCACTGGTAAAAGAGAACTCTCTACAAAACATCATAGGGATCACACAACCTTGGGACACCTCGCAGGAGATAACCTACCTGCTTTGCCTCAAACTGACATCTCTCTATACCTTTCCACAGTAACGAATACTATGCAATCATTTAATCTTTCTGAGTTTGAACTCATCAACATAACATGAAAATCTAATTCGCTCCACAATTAAACTATATGACAAATCCTTTAACACACTCACAACTCACGCCGTACGTCACATCACAACAAAAATCAAGCACCCAATGACCCTCTTTACATTCCAAGGAGACACTTCTCGTCACATTCAAACCATCTTAACACATCCCGCATTTACATCATACTTATCATATAACCATCCAATCACAAATTCCACTAATAGGGACACCAATAGACCTATAAGTCCCAAAAACACGTGCTCACATAATCGAAATCTCAGTGCTCAAGCTACCGTTGAAACCCGGCCTCAAGTTCTTCAGACTGGCCCATCGCCAAAATACAGAATACATATTTTGAACCTCGTTCATGGAATTACAAACCGACGATGCACAGGTGATACCTAACGCTCACATGCGCACACAAATACGTGGAAGGAATTCAAAGAGTCTTGTCTTAATCTGAATCAATTCCGCACGATAAGGAAAGAAAGATGGGAAGTATATATATCCTAAATGCCTTGTAGCCTCTCGAAGATAGGTATGGACGTCATCGTACCAATCCGCAAGACTCTACTGGATACTTGCTCATGACTTGTAGAACCTATGAACCTAAAGCTCTGATACAAACTTGTCACGACCCAAAATCCAACTAGTCGTGATGGCACTAACCCAACCCGCTAGGTAAGTCAATTAACAACTATCCAATTCCAATGATATTTAATAAGACAGTTAAGTAAAGAAATTATCTAAATCTTATACATTTTCCAAGGATTGGTAGTCAAATCATGAGCTTCTAAGAATAGAGTTTACAAAGCTGAAATTAAGTAAATACATCATCTGTTTGAAAAATACATTAACAAAGTTTTATAGATCTAAGGCTACCATGAAGAAGAGGCAGCTACAACCGTGATGCGGGTACGTCTTTAAATCCATCTCCTATCGAACACAGCAACATCTGCACGCATGGTGCAGAAGTGTAGTATGAGTACAACCTACCCCATGTACTCAATAAGTAACAAACCTAACCTTAGGTTGAAAGTAGTGACGAGCTAACACAAAAGTCGGGTCCAACACCAATATTCCACAACAGTTCATATTTGCATAGTACAAGTATTAAAAGAGGTATCTGAGCAATAAAATGCTCAGTTTGTTCACAATTTCAGAAAAATAGGCATTTCTTTTCAATTTTCTCAGTGTAAACCCAAATCTTTTACCGAAAATGCCAAAATGCGAGTAAGTTTGAAAACTGTGATTTTTCCCAAAACTCCTTTCAATAATAAGTAAGATGTTTCATTTTCAGATAGCATGAGGAAAGTACATCTCTATGCCTACATGTCAAGATACAAGTAAAATCATAAATGTCACCAAAACCGGGTAGTAGAAGGAAATGCATCTCTATGCATGTATCTCAAGTACGCATGTCAAATGCAATGCATCTCAATGATGAGCTCATGTACTCACACTCTCTGAGTACTCAATCTCACTGTCTCGCATTCCCTCTCACTATGCTCAATGCTCAGCACACTCAATTACTCAGTATTATACAATACCTGTTGCGGCGTACAACCCAATCCACATATGACCATTAGGACCGTTGCGACGTGCAATCCGATCCACTTATATATAGTCGACTACGCTCACTGGGGTGTGCAGACTCCGGAGAGGCTCCTACAGCCCAAGCACTATAATCCGCATGGACAACTCACGTGCCATAATATCAATATCTAGATCTGCATGGACAACTCACGTGCTATAGTATTAATATTTGGATCCGCACGGACAACTCACATGCTCCACAGATAACTCACGTGCTATAGTATCAATATCCTTTGCAAACAAGCCCCCAACCTCACTTAGTCATCAATCTCTCCAGTCTCACTCACGGGCTCACAATGTCATAAAACTAGCCCGACAACAATGATATGATGTATCAATAAATAACAATTGAGACTGAGATATGATATGAATGCATGAATATGACTGAGTATGAAATATCAATGAAATCAGTGAAATGACAGCAAGAAACGACCACTATGGGTCCTAGCAGTATCGTCATAAAGTCTAAACATGATATCTGGCATGATTGATAGCTCAATTACTTTATCACATAGTGAAAACACGAACATCAACTAAGTAGGACCACTACATAGTACCATAAAAACAACAGAGTCCCAATTCACATGGTGCACGCCCACACGCCCGTCACCTAGCATGTGCGTCACCTCAATACCAATCAAACAATACGTATTTTGGGATTTCATACCCTCAGCTCTAAGTTTAAAAGATTTACTTACCTCAAAAAAGCCAATACCAATGCCGAGCAAGCCAAGCGATTCTCCAAAGATGCCATCACGCGCGAAAAAGATCAAATCGTGTATAAAAAGCCCAAAATTGGCCAAACGCCCAACTCAGGCCCATACCTTGGAGCCCGACAAAATTTACAAAATCTAAGAATCCATTCAATTACGAGTCTAACCATACTAGTTTCACTCAAATTCGACTCCAATTCGATGTTCAAAACTCAAAAATTCACATTATGAAACTTTAGGCCAAAACCCCCAATTTCCTCTTTAAAATTCACAATCTAATTACCAAAAACGAAGATAGATTAATGAAATATAACCAAAACCGAGTAGAGAATACTTACCCCAATTCATATGGTGAAAATTACTTCAAGAATCACCTCAATCCGAGCGCCATAGCTCCCAAAATGAAGAAAGAACCAAAACCCTAGATAATATAGCTTCTGCCCAGTGATTCCGCATTTATGGACAATTCGTCGCATCTTCGACCACCGCTTTTGCGGTAAAACTTTGCTTCGGTGAAAACAGCGTGACCCAACAATCCCTCGTACCTGCGGTCTTTAAGCCGCTTCTGCGATCGCGCTTCTGCGTACTTGAACCGCATCTGCGGTTGCGCAGGTGCGTCCAAGCACCTGCACCTGCGATCCTCACGCCCAGCTCCCCTTCACGCTTCTGCGATTCCTCTGTCTCTTCTGCGACCATCGCACCTGCGCAAACCAGTGGCATGTACAATCACACCAAAACCAGCAGCTAGCAAAAATCCAATAATGCAATGAAATGTTTCGAACCTCGTCTGAAACTCATCTGAGCCCCTCGGGACCACGTCCGAACATGCCAACAAGTTCCATAACACAATACGGACCAACTCGAGGCCTCACAACACACATAACAACATCAAAACAACGAATCACACCTCAACTCGAAATCAATGAACTTTGAAACTTCAAACTTGCTACAACCGTTGCTGAAACCTATCAAATCACGTCCGATTGAACTCAAATTTTGCACACACGCCACATTCGACATTACAGACCTGCTCCAACTTCCGGAATAAGAATCCTACTCCAATATCAAAAAGTCCACTGCCGGTCAAACTTTTCAAAATTTCAACTTTCGCCATTTCGAGCCAAATTCAACCACGGACCTCCAAATCACAATCCGAACGCGCTCCTAAGTCCAAAATCATCCAACGGAGCTAACGGAACTATCAAAATTCCAATTCGAGATTAAATGCTAAGAATTCAAACTTGGTCAACTCTTTCAAATTTAAAGCTCCCTAGTTGAGAATCATTCTTCCAAATCAGTCCCGAATCTTTCAAAAATCGACGATTCACATAAGTCATAGTACATCATACAGAGCTACTCATGCTCGTAAACTACCGAGAGAAGTACAAATGCTCAAAATGACTGGTTGGGTCATTACCAAAATCATAGGAAATGACCCCGGATAATAAAGTTTTGATCTTTAATAAAAACTAAAAAGTCAAACCAAAAGGTCAACCCTGTGCCCACATCTCGGAACTGGATACAATCAATAAATTTTGATAAGACATTCAATTATAAGTTCAACCATACTAATTTCATCCAATTCCGACTCCGAATCGATGTTCAAAACGCAATTATTCTCTTTTGAAAGGTTTTTGATAAAAGAAAAACCAAATTCTCCAATCAAAACAAGAAATTTCTCAACAATGAATAGCTGTAGTCATATTCAAATACAAAAATTATAGTTAGATACTGAACCCCATGAAAAGATGAGAAGCACGCCGCAAAAATCACCTCAATCGGAGCTCTAGAAATCAAGATATGCTCAAAATACCAAAAGAACGCAATCTGATTTTTTATACACAGGGATTTTTGCTTTTTCGACAAAAAATCCACACCTGCGCATTTTCAGATGTCATTTTTGCTTTTGCAGACCATCTCTCGCATCTGCGGGGTCGCCGATGCGGACCCAACTTTGCATCTATGAAGCACCAACACTAGCTCTCTTCTCTGATACTCAAATGAGCATAACTTCCTCATACGATATCCAAATTTGAAGATTCTTTATGCTATGGCTCCGTAATTACGATACGGATCTAATGCTTCAATAAAAATAGAAATTGGTATTCATTTTATTAATATGGTATCATTTGTGTTTGAAGAAACAAAGTCTAAATATAAAAAATGAGCGCAACACAACCCAAACCTATCCGAAATTCACCTGAGACCCTTGGGACCCCGTCCGAATGTACCAATAAGTCCAAAAATATAATGCGGGCCTGATCGAGACCTCAAATCTCATCAAACAATATCAAAACTATGAATCACATCTCAAATCAAACTTAATAAACTTATGAACTTTCAACTTCTACAACTCGCGCCGAATCATATTAAATCAATCCGGAATGAAGTCAAATTTTTCATGCAAGTTCTAAATGACACAATGGAGCTATACCAACTCCCAAAATCAAAATCCAGATCCGATATCATAAAAGTCAACTCCTAGTCAAACCTTTCAACCTTCCAAACCTTCAACTTCTCAATATTTGCCAAAATGCATCAAATCAACCTACGGACCTCCGAATTCAAATCCGGACACACGCCTAAGTACAAAACCACTATATGAAGCTATTGAAATTATCAAAATACCATTCTGGAGTGGTCTTCACAAAAGTCAAATCTGGTCAACTTTTTTCACTTAAACTTCTTGAACAAGAATTGTTCTTCCTAATCAATCCTGAATTTTCTGAAAAACTAAACTCGACAACACATGTAAGTAATAATACATAACACGAAACTACTCGAGACCTTAAGCCACTGAATAGGATGCTAATTCTCAAAATGATTGGTCGGGTCATTTTAGAATTTGACTTGGAAATCCGTGACCAAAGGTGAATAGAGAACCAAGTGGTTCATCACTTGTACAGGCTTGAAGAAGCTGAAAAGAAGGTTGAGGTGGAAGAAATCGTGGAAACTTTTACATATGAACAACTGTTATACACGAGGCTTGAGGTAGCGCCATGGTATGCAGATATTGTAAATTACTTGGTGAGCAATATTGTTCCTTATGACTTGTTTTCTGTACAAAAGAAAAAGTTCTTTCGTGATTGTTGTTGCACCCTATTTTGCATAGGTCAAAACAAGATTCAACTAGTGGTCCTTCTGATGTTGATAAAAGAGAGTCGACACC
Source organism: Nicotiana tomentosiformis (assembly GCF_000390325.3). Taxonomy (NCBI): domain Eukaryota; kingdom Viridiplantae; phylum Streptophyta; class Magnoliopsida; order Solanales; family Solanaceae; genus Nicotiana; species Nicotiana tomentosiformis. The sequence goes on along the minus strand of NC_090813.1, from coordinate 149,253,513 downwards.
TAATATTTAATGTATATAGGGTACCTATGCGTTTGTAAGATTATTATCCTAATGGTCCGCTAACCGGTGAGATTTTGGTAAGGGTTCTAGTTATTCTAAGTAAAATGTGTTAAGCATCCTTTAAAATCTACCTAAGGTAGCTCCTTAAACATAGGCTAGGTTTGGGAAAGTAAAGGTCTATACTCTACTTGGTCAGGTGCTTAACGTCTGTAAAATATTCTAAGTCTAGTTTAAAAATCTACTGTTATAAAAGGAAGGTTATGCATATATTTTAAAAAAGAGTTACTGGTATCTAAGGTTTATAACCTATGAAAAATCATTTTGAAATGCATATGCCTACAAAGTTGAGAAAATCTTGTAAATGACTTCCATATTTTGAAAAAAGATTTGAATGTTTTATCTTTTCAGAAAATACAGTTACTCATATATAACTTAGGGAAATAAAAGACTAATAGAAAATATATCATAGATTTTGATGGGTATACCTTTTTTTGAAAATAGATTTCAATCGGAGTTGTATTTTGAAACTCATTGAGGTTTGTTTAGTTTGCAATCACCGGCTATGTTTGGTTTTGTTTCTTGAAAATCAACCTTATAATTATTTTCGAGATGATAATCTTTCCAAAGAGGATTCGCTTTACTTCTTGAATCTGTTAAAAGTTCAAACTTACGAAAATGGTTAGTGATAATAAGGCAAAATCTTTCATTTATTAAAAAAATAGGCGATCAAATACTAAAGGCGTTAAAGCGAGCATATTTTCATATTTTGTTTTTTTTTTTTTACCTTTGGACTTTTGGATTGCCAATGTTTCCTACACAATCAAAGTATCAAAAAAAGGTTCAATTATGTTACTCATTCAAGAAGTGTATACATATATGACATATTGGACAATAGCAAAATAAATTCGAAATAAGTAAGGGCGTAAGGAACTGGACTCTTGATGATTTGGGCTCAGTGCTCAGACATGCCCAATACCATATGCACGAGCAATAAACACAACTAGGATGAGGCAACCCGGATCTGACAGTTGACTCGAACTCCAAATGGGCTCACCAAGCCAAGTTGAATTCATGCATACAAAAGAAAAGAGAATAATTAATATGTATTAATTGTACAAAACTAAGCAAGATAAAATTATAAATGATAAATAAAAATTGTGAATCATAATGAGGTAGATTCTATTTATGCTAATCCTATAAGGATTAATAGGAGTTAGTGATTAAGGTCTTGGTATAGATCCTTATTTATGGATATGACCCCCCTTTGAGTCCTTGGCATTTCAGATTTCACGAGGGTTTCGCAGACCCTGAGCAGTGCTTGTGTCAAGGAGAATGTAACGACCCGACTGGCCGTTTTGCTTTCTAGATCCCCGTTCCCCTAAATAAGACTTTTTGTATGGGCGTTTACTTCTTTATTACTGGCGGTGATGGTTAGTTCGAGATTTAGAAGGGTTCGGGTTGAAATCGGAATACTTGGTTCCTTAAGCTTGGCAAAAAGGGCTAAATTTGACTTTGGTCAACGTTTTGAGTAAAAGACCTTGGAATCAGGATTTGATAGTCCCAATAGGTTTGTATGATAATTTTGGACTTGGGCGTATGTTCGGATCGGGTTTTGGATGAACCGGGAGCTTTTCAGGGCTTAGTATAGATAGTTGGCACCTTGAAGGTTTAAAAGTTCTTTAAATTTTGTTTAGAGTAGGTTATGGTATTATCGGGGTCCGATTAGGATTTTGAGCCTGGGAATGGTTCCGTATGGTGATTTAAGACTTGCATGCAAAATTTGGTGTCATTTCGGGCAGTTCAAGTATGTTTCGACGCGTTCGGAGTAAGTTGGAAGAACTCGAAGTTCATGAGTTAATTCAATTTAGTTTGGGGTCTAACTTAGTTTTGATATTGTTTTCTATATTCTGTGGGTGTGAGCGAGTTCGCTTTATAAGTTCAAAGTATTTGGTATGATTGGGCGGGGCCCCGGGGGCTTCGGATGTTAATCGGACGAGACGCGGACCAAGTTTTAGAGTTAGAAGAAATGGCTGAAGTATCCAGCTTCTGGTGTAATCGCACCTACGGAAGGCCAGCCGTAGGTGCGAGTTTGCAGAAGCGAGCCATCAACCGCATAAGAAGCCCAGCAAAGGCTGCCTAGGAATCACAGAAGCGGAGGTAGGACCGCACCTGCGGAAGCGCAAATGCAGAGCAGACGATCGCAGAAGCGAAAAGGCACAGGCATGACAAGCTCGCCGCAGAAGCGATCTCGCAGAAGTGAGCCGCTGGTCACAAAAGCAAGGGATCCAGCTGGTGGGGAAGGACCGCATCTGCGAGACCTTTTCCGCAGATGCGGCCATGGAGCTGCAAAAGCGGAAGTCCTGGAAGCAGTGAGCCTCATTTATTACTGACTTAAGCCATTTCTAACTCATTTTCTTTCACCTCTTGGGTGATTTTGGAGCCCTTGGAGAAGGGTTTTCACCTAGCACTTGGAGGTAAGTAAATCCTATCTAATGTAAGTTAAATACATAGATTAAGGGTAGATTTTAACATGTAAATTGTAGAAATTATGGGTTTAGATGAAAAATTTAGGTTTTGATAAAAATGGGATTTAACCACGAAAATGGTTAGTGAATTAAGTAAAAATTTTATATTTGCGTTCGTGAGGTTATGGGTAACAACTTTCTTTAAAAATTTTCGGAATCCGAGTACGTGGGCCCGAGGATGAATTTTAGGAATCCTTCAATTGGGTTTGGGTAATCACTCTAAAAGTTACGATATGAACCTTTGAACATTTGACTAGTTTTGGATTGTTCAGCACCGAGTTGAGGCTTTAGAGCGAAATTGTGACCGGAAAGTGAGCCTTGAGACGATGTAAGCCTCTTGTCTAACCTTGTAAAAGGGAATTTATCCCATAGGTGATTTAAATTAATATTTGCTTCTAATTGTGGGGGCTACGTACGCACGAGGTGACGAGAGTCCGTGCGTAGCTACTAGTCATGCTTATATCCGGGTAGCTTAGGACCCAAATCATGGATTACTTGTAATGTTTGCATCCTATTTGTTAATTTAAGTGCCCAAATTATATTAGAACTTGTTAAAGGAATTGTAAACGACCGAATTTCTCTTGCTTCAAATTTTAGCGGATTACTTATCCGTTAATGGAAATTTTATTACACTGTGTATTAGCCCTATTATAACGTTTAAGACAAATGCTTATAAATTATACTCTCTTTATGTGGAGCGGGCGGAACGCCTCAACAGTAGATAGATGCATCTATGGATCATGCCGCACGTCCCTCGGTAGTGTACACATTATTATGGATCGGGGCCGTACGACCTCGACATAAATCATGCTTAATAATACTCGGAGCCTAATCATACTTAGATATTATTTTGTGGCTTATGAGGTTACACTTATCAATGACGGGAATTTATTTGGAACTTATTGATTTATGAAAGAATATTTTCTCCTCCTTGCTAATGTTTTATTATTATTAATTACATAACTCATGCTTATTTGGAATTTCTGTATTCATATTGCTACCCCATATTAATTGTCGAAGTCGGCCCCTCGTCACTAGTTCTTCGAGGTTAGACTGGATACTTACTGGGTACATGTTGTTTATGTACTCACGCTATACTTCTGCACTAATCGTGCAGGATCTGAGGCAGGTGCATCTGGCGGTACTACCGGCGCGCATCCCAGATATCCCGAAGCCTAGTAGTGAGCTGCATTCTTGAGCCGTTCCGCAGCACCTAGAGTCTCTCCTTTACCTTTATTTGTGTCTATTTTCATTTCAGAAAGTGGCTAGAGTTTTGTATAATCTATTAGTGCTCATACACTTATGACATCAGGTCTTGGCACACACACTAGCAGGCATATGGTTTTGGATTATTCTATGGTTATGGTTGCAGTCAACTACTTTCGTCTATTTATTTACAAGTTGTGGTTTCTTAACCTTTTTATTTAATGGGATTTAATCACTTGAAAACTTATTAAAAGAGAAATAACATGGTTTAATTCACTGTTAGCTTACCTAGCGGTAGCGTTGGGCGCCATCACGGCCTATAAGAGAATTAAGTCGTGACAACATGGTATCAGAGCACTAGGCTCACGTAGGTCTCACAAGTTATGAGCTGGCCTAATAGAGTCTTGTGGATCGGTGCGGATATGTACGTACTTATCTTCGAGAGGCTATAGGTGTAACACACCGGAAAATTTTGAAGTATTTCAGTGAAAGCCCCGTAATTTTTGCAAGTGAATTCAAGTTTTCGTGGTGCCAGAGTAGGCTTACGTCTTTGAGGATTGAACAGTACCCTACGGACTGAGAGGAAAATGTTTCGCAGAAGAACGCATTTCTGCGACCCATTATGCGGCCGCATAATCACTCTGTGGACCGCATAATGGCCTCAGAGTGAAGCAGTAAGTTTGGCCAACTTGAGGTCAGTTTTGCGGTCCATTATACGACCGCATAATTGATATGCAGATCGCATATCGATCGCATAATCCCTCTTGAGTTTTTGCGGAGGGAGTTCTGCGGTGCATTATGCGACCGCAGAACGAGTATGCGGACCGCATACTGGTCGCATACCTGGGCCGTAAGTTCAGGCCCATGAGGGCCATTTCTACGGTCACTTTGTATACCGCATAACCATTATGCGGTCGCATATGCGGTCGCAGACCTGTGTCGGGGCACCCATTTTCTTAATTTTAAAACCCGACCCCCATTCCGTTAAAATACCCCTTAGGTCTATTTTGAGCTCATTTTCAGATGTTTCTAGAGTGAGAGAGAGAGGGTTCAAGAGGGAAGGTCTAAGTTTTCATCAAATTGATCTTCAATCATCACTCAAAGCCTTGGAAATACTCAAGTAGAGCACCAAAATTTTCACCCTAAAAGGTAAGATTTCATCACCCCAGCTCTTAATATCAAACATAGCTTTAATGGGGTATTAATAAGATGGTTCATGGGTGTGAGGGTTGTTTATCTTGCATGCATGTGATAAAGAGTGTGGGAAAAATAAGAAGTGAACTAGAACCATGAACGTTTTCCTAATTTTGGGTTCAATTTGTATATTGCTAAAATAGATTGAGGTTGCTAAGGGTTCCGGAAAATTGTAGAGTCTAAAGAAGTGCAATTGAGGTATGTTGGCTAAACTTTCTCTCTTGGAATTGAATTCCATAATGTTTCTGTAAGTATTAAAGTGTGGGTTACGTATTAAAAGGTTATGGCTTTGAGTCGTGTTTCAATGAAAGATAGAATTGTCTAAAAGCTTTTGTACTAAATTCATGCCCATTAGTGGCTGCTTTAACTAATGCTTGGATTTATAAAAATATCCAGTGTGATTCGAGTTCTATATACTCATGTGTTGAAATTGTACATTGTCATTTCTAGGGGAGAGTATTGCAAGAGTAAATGGTGTATTGACTGTTTATGATTTTTCATGTGTGTTTCTATTGTTGGTTGGTATGCTTCATTCTTTGGGAAGAAACCATTTGTGTTTGAAGTTTCCATTTCAAATGGATTTGAAGTATATGATTTTTAAAATATCCTATATATTGATACTTGATGGTGATCTTTGAAATTGAAAGAGATGAAGTGTGGAATATGAAATACGGCCATCGTGCCAGGAATAAATAATCTTGCGAATGGCCTAATGAGCCAAGAAAATATTGTCGTTGTGAATTACTAGAAATACTAATGAGAATTCATACAATGTGAAAGATGTTGAGGTGAGTACCATTATATTTATGATATTTCTCTTTGCAAATAAAATCAAAACTATTTTTGGGAGCACCATTAGCAATACCGAGGAAGGGTGGGTCATAAGGCCCACACCTGAAACTACACGTGCCGGTGTAGGGGTGGATTGTAATATTATTCCCCTTAATTGGGATGAAACTGGAACCTTTGTGGATTGGAAAAGTCAACCGCACGGTATATGTGGGAAGGCGGCCTAGCTGATCGGGTGGAGATCAGACGCCATATTGCGCATATGGTGGTACTACTCTTGGTAACAACTTTCTTTCGCATCACATGTAAAACCACATTGTTCGTGGGGAGATGGCCTAGCCGATCGGGCGTGATCGGACTCCGTGCTAACAAAGAGGGTGGTATATCGGTGTTAATGATCTCCCAACCAAAATTATATATGAAGTTCGTATTTTTAAAATTATTATGTTTTAACTGGATGTTTGGATATTGTTTATTGTGACTTGCTATTTCTATATGTTGCCTTTTCTTATATGGGCATTCTATTTTGAAAGAGGATTTTTAGCTATACATACTAGAGCTATTTGACAGTACTAACGTCTCTTTTGTCGGGGGCGCTGCATCTTTAATGGATGCAGGTGGTTCTTTAGCAGGCGGTATTGATCAGTGATAGCAGTACACTCTTTTCAGTTGATTTGGTGAGCCCCACTTCATTTTGGGGTCATGTATCTTTTGTTTCTCATGTACAGTGTTTTGAGGTATAGCCGGGGCCTTGTTGCCGGCATTTCCATATTACTCTTCTATTGTATTTAGAGGCTCCGTAGACAGGTTGTGGGTTATGGTTGATGTTGGGAATTGAACTAGAAATGTTGGTACTAATGGGAATGAAAAGGAAGTTGTTAATAAAATCTTTTCAGTGATTGATTAATGAAGTACATCTCCTCTTTATTCATGGATACATTTGGGTAGAAGTAAGTCTAATAGGCTTGCTCGGTCGGGTTCTCTCGGTTGAGCGCCGGTCGCGCTCCCTGAGTTTGGGGCGTGACAATAGGGTGTTAGGAAACTACTTTCTCTTCATCTCCTATCGGGCAGTTGATGTGTTACTAAGTATCTTTCTCTTATTCTCTCACAGATGGTGAGAACGCGTGTAAGAGGAGTTGCTCCCCCTGTTGCTTGAGACCGAGGGAGGGCTCCAGCCCGTGGTAGGGGACGAAGGCATCCTAGAGTTGCTCCAGCTATGCCACCAGTAGATCCAGTAGAGGATCCTATTATTGAGGAGCAGGGCGAAGTGTCTGCAGCAAAGCCAGCCCGGTAGATTTCATGTCCGCACTGGGATTTCAGGAGGTCATGAGCCGTATGCTGTGGTTCATAGATTCTATGACCCAGGCTGGTTTATTTCTAGCAAACCCAGCCACATCTCAGGCGGGAGAGGGAGCACAGACCCCTACCGCTCAGGCTCCAGCGCATGCAGCTGCCGTATATATGACCCCGGTGAGTGACATGAGGACTTCCGTGACTTTATTTATCGGTGCAGGGACAAATTGCACAAAATGCAGATATTGGAGTCCTATGGGGTGGATTTTACTACTTTCCAGTTGGAGGGCAGGGCCCTTTAGGTGGTGGCAGTCATATCTTCTCAGCTGGCCAGGAGATACTCCTCCCATGACTTAGGACCGGTTCTTATATATTTTCCTCGACAGGTACATTCCACCCTCTCAAAGGGAAGAGTTACAGTTTCAGTTTGAGCAGCTCCAGCAAGGTCAGATGTCAGTGACCGACTATGATGCGAGGTTCTCTGAGTTATTCCACCATGCACTTATGATCATTCCCGCCGATACAGAGAGAGTGCGGATGTTTGTTGCAGGTTTGCACACTGGCATTCAGGCCACTATGGCTTGAGAGGTCAAGATGGGGACTTCTTATGAGCTAGTTGTAGATATAGCTCGGAGGATCGAGGGTGTACGTCAGCCTAGTCGGAAGCAGGGTACGAGGGATAAGTGGTTTCAGTATTCGAGACAGCTCAGAGGTGCCTCGGCTGGGGGCAGAGGCCAGTTTGTGAGGTGTCAGTCTAGCAGGCCCACATATCCAGCACCGCCACCTCCTCGAGGTGCTCTAGTGCGATCGTATTTTAGCGCTATGCCAGAGAGTTCCTACCGGCCACCAGGTATTCAAGGTAGTGCAGCAGGGTCAGCAGCCTATGATTACAGCACCAGCTGCCCCACCAGTCCTCCAGCCACCCAGAGGCAAGGGGCAGGTGGGTAGGGGCCGTCCTAGAGGTGGAGGCCATTCAGGTAGAGACCAGTCAGGTGGCGCTCCAGCTAGGTTCTATGCTTTTTTGGCCAGACCAGATGCAGTGGCCTCCGATGCCATGATCACATATATTATTTCTGTCTGGGGTAGGGATGCTTCAGTACTATTTGACCCAGGATCTATATATTCATATGTTTTATCTCTGTTTTCTCATTTCCTAGGTGTTCCTCGTGAGTCCTTGGGTACTCCTATTTATGTGTCCACTCTTGTGGGTGATTCTGTTGTTGTCGATCGGACCTACCAATTTTGCATTATTACATTCGGTGGTTATGAGACTAGAGCAGGTCTTCTGTTTCTTGATATGACCGACTTTGAGGTCATCCTGGGCATGGAATGGTTATCTCCGTATCACTCCATCCTTGATTGCCATGCCAATACTGTTACCTTAGCGATGCCAGAGTTGACTAGATTAGAGTGGAAGGGCTCTTCTATCAGTACATCTAGTCGGGTAATCTCTTTTTCTGAAGGCTCGACACATGGTGGAGAAGAGTTTTTTGGCTTATCTAGCTTATGTTTGAGATACTAGTGCAGAGGCTCCGGCGATCGATTTGGTGCCCGTAGTCTGGGAGTTCTCCGATGTGTTTCCTTCCGATCTTCTAGGCATGCCACCAGATCATGATATTGATTTCTGTATTGATTTGGCTCTAGGTACCCAGCCTATATCTATCCCACCATACTACATGGCTCCGAAAGAGTTGAAGGATTTGAAGGAATAGCTCGAGGAATTGGTAGCAAAGGGCTTTGTCATACCGAGTGTATCGCCTTGGGGTGCAACAATGTTATTTGTGAAGAATAAAGATGGGACTATGGGGATGTGCATCGATTACTGCCAGTTGAACAAGGTTACCATCAAGAACAAGTACCCATTTTCGCGTATTGATGATTTGTTTGACGCCAGGGCATTCTCTAAGATCGACTTGCGATCGGGGTACCATCAGTTAAAGATTCGGGATTCGGATGTTCCGAAGATGGAGTTCCAGACTAGATATGGTCATTATGAGTTTCTAGTGATGTCCTTTGGCTTGACCAACCCCCCTGCGACGTTTATGGATTTGATGAACCGGGTGTTCAGGCCATACGTTGATTCATTTGTCTTTGTCTTCATTGATGACATTTTGATCTACTCACATAGCATGGAGGAGCATGAGCAGCATTTGAGAGTGGTGCTTCAGACCTTGCGGGAACAGAAGCTATATGTGAAGTTCTCCAAGTGCGAGTTTTGGCTAGATTCTGTAGCATTCTTGGGGCATGTTGTATCAGGCGAGTGTATTAAGGTTGATCGCCGGTTTGTGGAGGGATTCTCATCTATGACAGCACCTTTGACTAGATTGAACCAGAAGGGTGCTCCGTTCCGATGGTCCGATAATTGTGAGGTGAGCTTTCAGAAGCTCAAGACTGCATTAACTTCAGCACCCGTGTTAGTGTTGCCTTCCGGTTCAGGGATGTATACTGTGTATTGCGATGCTTCACGCATTGGGTTGGGTTGTGTATTGATGCAGGAGGGGTGAGTTATTTCATATGCTTCATGTCAGTTGAAGCCCCATAAGAAGTATTACCTTGTACATGATTTGGAGTTGGCCGCGATTGTTCATGCTCTTAAGATCTGGAAGGATTATCTTTATGGGGTGTCCTGCGAGGTTTACACCGATCATCACAGCTTGCAGCATTTATTCAAGTAGAGGGATCTCAATTTGAGGCAGTGCAGGTGGATTAAGTTACTAAAGGATTATTATATTACCATCCTTTATCATCCGGGCAAGGCTAATGTAGTTGTGGATGCCTTGAGCAGAAAGGCGGAGAGTATGGGTAGTTTGGCATTCATTTCAGCAGAGGAGAGGCCACTAGCTTTGGAAATTCAGTCCTTGGCTAACAGACTTGTGAGGTTGGATATGTCAGAGCCCAGCCGAGTTCTTGCATGCGTCATTGCTTAGTCTTCACTATTCGAACAGATCAAGGCTCACCAGTTTGATGATCCACACTTGTTGGCTCTCAGAGAGATGGAACTACAGGGTGATGCCAAGAAGGTTACTCTCGGTGAGGATGGTGTTCTGCTACTCCAGGGTCGCCTATGTGTTCCTAATATTGATGGCTTGAGGGAGACGATTCTAGAGGAGGCATACAACTATTGGTATTCTATTCATCCAGGTGCTACGAAGATGTATCGCAACCTGAGGCAGCATTACTGGTGGCGGCGGATGAAGAAGGACATAGTTGTGTATGTGGTGAGGTGCCTAAATTGCCAGCAGGTCAAGTAGGAGCATCAAAGGCCAGGTGGCCTACTTCAGCAGATAACTATACCTAAGTGGAAATGGGAGCGCATTACTATGGACTTCATAGTTGATTGCCGTGGACCTTGCAGAAGTTTGATGCAGTTTGGGTCATTATCGATAGGTTGACCAAGTTGGCACACTTCATTCCGGTTGTGACCATGTACTCTTCAGAGAGGTTGGCCCAGATTTATAATGTTTTATTATTATTAATTACATAACTCATGCTGATTTGTAATTTCTGTATTCATATTGCTAGCCCATACTAAGTGTCGAAGTCAGCCCCTCGTCACTACTTCTTCGAGGTTAGACTAGATACTTATTGGGTACATGTTGTTTATGTACTCACGCTACACTTCTGCACAGGATCTGAGGCAGGTGCATCTGGCGGTACTACCGGCGTGCATCCCAGATATCCCGAAGCCTAGTGGTGAGCTGCATTCCTGAGTCGTTCTGCAACACCTAGAGTCTCTGCTTTACATTTATTTCTATCTATTTTCATTTCAGACAGTGGCTAGAGTTTTGTATAATCTATTAGTGCTCATACACTTGTGACACCGGGTTCTGGCACACACACTAGCAGGCATATGGTTTTGGATTATTCTATGGTTATGATTGCACTCAACTGCTTTTGTCTATTTATTTACAAGTTGCGATTTCTTAACCTTTTTATTTTATTGGATTTAATCACTTGAAAACTTATTAAAATAGAAATAACATGGTTTAATTCATCATTGGACTGCCTAGCGGTAACGTTGGGCGCCATCACGATTCTATAAGAGAATTGGGTCGTGACAGAAATGGATCACAAACACAAGTTCCATATCCAAGTACCACTAAGCACCTACTTCTAGTCTTCCTCAAAGGTTTAAACGCAAATAAAAGGATCAACATAATGGATTAGTACTACTAACATACAGACAACAGGTGCAGGAGACATGGGTAACATTAAGAAAAGTTATACATACACATAAAGATTAGTGACAGTGAACAAACAAGACACTGCAGTTCATTATAGCAACTAAGGGCATAGTATTGGTTCAGAGGATCAAGACACAAGTTGACATGATACATAATCAATCAGTAATACCAAGATCAAATAGTAAACATGTCCATTCTTAAGGGGTGTCAGTTTTAAAGTGTTAACAGGCTGATAACTTAGAGAGAAAGGCTCAAATACACGTTCTATTGATACCACTTTAGGTTTTACATTTTAGAATCCATCTAAGTAAACTCATGACATGGGAATTGTTCTAAAGTGTTTTCTAAAGCCTTAGCATAGCTAACAGTAGGCATTCACTACTCATAATAGCTAAATTAGTTTTATTCAATCAGAGCATTCTGAGAGTGTATACCAATTGGTCAGGCATCAAAGTCTTTCAACAAGAAAGGATCAACCTTACTCAACAGTAATGGATTGATCATACATCATATAGGTCATCAAGATTTATGAATGTCCAGACTTAAACAAATTTTATATTAAGTCCCTTTAAGAGATGACATGATCAGGTGTAAGGGAATGGGTGATGACATAAATCTCAATAAGACAAGCAGGTCCTAATAGTGTAACTTGAACATACATGCAAGTTTATCAACATCGCATGTCAATAGGGCTTAATACATGATTTGTATATGAGATATCATGCCAATCATACAAGAATCAGTACAGGGACAAGTTACAAGAGAATCTAGCAGTTAGAGTCATATATGACAGATCACTACAAGCAAATAAAAGATCTCTTAAAGGGAAATAGCTACAAATTCAAACCAAACACACTACCACAGTAGAGTCAAAATCGTTGTAAGTAAAGAGTTGACATACAGTCTCTCAAATTAAGATCATAGGATGGTTTATGAATATAGAAGGGGTTATCATGACATATATAAACTCAATAATAATAATCTCATAGAACTCAAATGGTCAGAAGAGGGTAGGTATTAAGTTCACTATAGAGATCAGTCCTAACAAGTACATTCAATTCTGAAAACAAGCTTCCTAACACACTAACATGGTACATTACTTGGTTTCTTTAGTTTCCAACCATTTCATGAAGCACTCAGGAATTACTTTATCATAGTAGTGTGGATAGGTTATTAACCAAAGCTAAATCAGTTGACCTGAACGTAAGGACTATAGAAGAACACCACAGATGTTAAAATGGCACAATGAGGTAGGTGTTAACACTGTTTTAAGAAGGATTTTAGAACCCAAATTATAAATACTTAGAAAAGATTAAAAATAATATCATCAACTAAGAATTAAGATCAGTCAGGTTTTAACAAAGTCTAAAAGTAGTAGCTATATATGGATCACTGAATATGCAGAATAGGCAAGTATACAACCACAAACTTATTGGTTATGATGATTAGAGCATATAGGCTAAATACATAGCATGAAGTACAAATGATCCATTTATAAGGCCACCATAATGTCACAAGTATGTGGTTGACTAACCTAGAGGTACAGAAACACAAGAACATGATTTCAGTCGATATATCATTGTTTAACTATGAGGTTCATTATGTGCAAGGATTAATCTTAATTTGATTATAGAAGCTCAAACAAGGTCAGTCTTACAATGTTATTTAACTTAGAGTTATTTTTCTAATTGAGTCATGGAAGATAAAGTTTAATTACATGAATTAATAACTACACCAATGTAACATGTTTCAGTCCAAAGTCCTAAGCTATCCGTGGAAGTAATATACGAAGACTGATCATCACAACACAATTTTATAGCATTAATAGCCAACATAAACGATGAAAAAATCAGTTAAGAAATTATTATGGACACAGAATCATATGACTAGTTCACAGTTGAGAGAGAGAAAGAGGTCAAAAGGGACAAACCTTCTGTAAGGCAGCAAACTAAGCAAGAGTCGTTTGTTTAGTTGTTAGGAGTCCAAACCAAAACGAATCACGCACAGAGATCAAACTTCAACAGAAATGAAAAAGAAAAAAGATGAATTAGGATGAAGCTACAAGAACTTAATACTTCAGTAGAAAACTTTATGGACACAGAATCATACGACTAGTTCACAGTTGAGAGAGAGAAAGAGGTCAAAAGGGACAGACCTTCTGCAAGGCAGCAAACTAAGCAAGAGTCGTTTGTTTAGTTATTAGGAGTCCAAACCAAAATGAATCACGCACAGAGATCAAACTTCAACAAAAATGAAAAAGAGAAAAGATGAATTAGGATGAAGCTACAAGAACTTAATACTTCAGTAGAAAACTTTAGTTTCTTTCAATGTATTTGACAGTGAAGTTAGGTATGTTCGTGTCTGTTCCACAGAGACATTGAATGACATATTTATAGTGGCATTCAAGCCACTTAGGGTTTTAATATGTTCAAACCGATAGTGGAGAGTGACGATAGGGTCGATGGCGATAGTATACCGATGAAATCGAAAGGAAAAGAGGGGAAAACAACAAAGATCTTTACCTAGGAACGAGGGGATGGCCGTTGTAGACTTCGATCCAACAGTCACACCCTAATATCCAGAGGTCATTGTGTTTGACCTATGGACAATGAATAATAATGATGAAGATGAAGATAACAATCATGCATGCTCCGATTCGACGGAACATAAGAAGGATTGATGGATTTTCAGGTTAAATAATTTTATGTCTAGGGTTTAAGATTTGAGATTCAAATCGAATCGATATAAATGGAATGGAAATCGGCGAGATTCACAGTTAATAGGGACATGAAAGATGTTTTAGGGCTTGATTTGTGACCTTGCACAAATTTGTGCAAGGTTTTAGGTTTGATGGGGTTGAGATAAAAGAGAGAAGAAAGGGAAATTGGGGCGGTCGTTTGGTGGAAAGTGAATTAGAGTTTAGGGTCGTCTTTGGGTTAAAAATGAAGGACGAAATCTGATCCGTTGGATCGTTTAATCAACGATCCTAATATTTCGGTGAGATGAAAATTATTAAAATATTTTAATTATAAAAAGGGATAGATGAGATCTCAATAAGATTAAAGAAAGGAGGAAAAATGAATTAAACATGAAACGTTGATGAGTTGAATCAACGAGCCTGATCTATTTGTGTTTTCTCTATGAGTGAGGGAGCCGGGTGTCATGACGCAATGCCATTAGCTCTCTAGGATTGGTGTGGATTGCGAAAGTGGACAAGGGGGTGGGTTTGGACTAGGTCAAAGGTGTATTGGGCTTGTGTGTTGGGCCAATTCAGCTAGTATTTGATTTAAAATGTGGTCACACTGCATTTAATTACATAATTGCAATTGTAGCCTTTTGAGCTTTTAATCCCCTTAAAAAATTAACTTAGTTAAACCTAATTAATTATAATAAAACAAGATAAAATATAATTATCAAATATATTATAAATTATTGTAACGAATGTTTTATTTCTATCAGCTCCCATAGGGAATAATTGTGATTGGTGTGGCTAATTGTATATATCTCTGTTATTGTTGAAAGTAACTCGTAATGCTTATATTTCTCTGCTTGAATTGTAAATACTGTTAATCTTCATTAACTGGGTACCTCGTACCCTTCTTCACCTTGCTTCTTTTACTTGCTGAAACTTGTGTCTACCTTCTGATTCTCTTATTCCTTTTTACCATATGAGTGGATAGATATTTTTGTCTTAGGGATCCTTATCAAGAAGCTTACACGTCTTAGTACACACATGTTCTGCTGAAGACCTCACATTTATTCATCACAAGCATGATGCAAAATCGACTGTCTTTTGGATGTAGGTATCGTCTTATTACGAATAAAATAGAATTGAGGAGTTTAAATTCTTACCACTAAGCTCTACCACAAGATCTAGAGTAAGAAGAAAGAATGACAGCCCTAAATGCCCTGTAGCCTCCTGCTTATAAGTGTTGTGCACAACACACCCATAAATAAAACTCTACTAGACACGGATTGTAGACTCCCTAGGATAGAAGTGCTCTGATACCACTTTTGTCACGACCCAAACTGATAGGCCGTGACGGGTACCCAGTACCTTATTCAACCGAGTACCAACGTAATATATCTTTTCATATCATACTATTATAGGTAAATGAGATGGAAAGGCTGCCGTGAAATAACCAGAATAAAACATAAGGGAATATTCGACATAGGACGACCCAACATGTAATACAAACTTATACATATGACATATGGGCCTATAAGACCAAAATGATCACTCGTATACTAAACATAGGCCGACAAGGCCATACAATCTTTCACGTACATGACATATGTCTACAAGCCTCTAAGAGTAGATAAATACCTTAAAGGTCGGGACAGGGCGCCACCATACTATTCAATACATGTGCAAATCATACTGACCAAATAAGTAACTCCGGAGCAAATGGAGCGCACCGACACCTTCCGCTGAGCAGATAGCCTACTTGGAGGACTCTCAACCTGTCTATCGAGATCTGCGGGCATGAAATGCAGCATCCCAAGGGAAATGCGACGTCAGTACAAATAATGTACCGAGTATGTAAGGAATTGAAATCAATAAATAAAAGACATGGGAAAAACATAGAGTAAAAGACTCAACATGTAAGTCTGAATAGCTTTGTGAATCATTTCATATTTATAATTTCATGCATATGCAAATAAATGTCATACCATGCATAGTTATATGCGTACATAACATCATCAAGCCTCTGAGGGCATCCCATCATATAATATCGGCCACTTTGGGCAAATCATCAACGTATACCAGCTGATCAGGTGGTGGTGCGTATATAACGCCGTAACCTTTCCCCGTATCCCATATACATATATTATACGCGTATATAACGTCATCTGGTCATGGGTCAATGTACATCTATAAATGAATGAAATGCATAATAAGTACGTTAATAAGATTTCTCGGAATGTCATAAGATCAATATGCCTTTCGGATAACTTTATGAACTACATATTTTTCTGAGACCCATGAATAGAAGATATAATAATATTTTACATGGGGAATCAAGAACATAGGTACCCTTAGTACTTCTATGAATAGAGTCATTTGTGAAAGTTGTGCGTTTGGCAGCAAGCTGATCTCATTCAGCGATGAAAGCTTTCTTGTCCAAAATCATCTTTTGTAAGCCTTCGGTGGAAAGGAGGTTAGCATAAAAGGTCAAAGATTAAAATTTTAAAGACAATATCTAGCAAGAAAAAGGGGCCGAAAAGAAGATTAAATTGATACCTAAGCAGAAAAGTGCACGCTATTGTTAATCTGACACTCAGCAGAAAGAGAATCCATCTTTCTCCAATATTTGTTCGAAGCCAGAAGCT
Source organism: Nicotiana tomentosiformis (assembly GCF_000390325.3). Taxonomy (NCBI): domain Eukaryota; kingdom Viridiplantae; phylum Streptophyta; class Magnoliopsida; order Solanales; family Solanaceae; genus Nicotiana; species Nicotiana tomentosiformis. The sequence goes on along the minus strand of NC_090813.1, from coordinate 149,236,988 downwards.
TCAAGTAGTTGGCGACCCCCACCATCTAGGAGAGTAGGTGGCACTCATTCGTAACCGTAAGGATGACACTTCGTTTACCATTGTGGTTTTGAGTGGGTACCGGGTAAGTGTTCTCTATATTCCCAAGGTCAGGTGACTGAGGGGAACGAACATCATCCATTTGTTCGGTTGGAACCGGTGGGAAGGTAGGGGTTAATGGTGTTGCGGCTGGTGTTGAAGTCGAAGGAGGAGGAACATTAGAGGAAGAAATTCTCTGACCGGAAGTAACAACAGGAGCCCGAAAATGAGACTCAACATTTTCAACTGTTTCTATTTTCGTGAAAAGCGCTTGAAGTTCTCTCGGTTGAGGTAATTAAAGTTCTCTCGGCTGAGCATCCGGTTGAGCTGGAGGAGATCTTTTCTTTTTTTTGAAGAGGAATTGATTTATCATCAGTTCCTTCCTCATCAATGACCACAGTGGTCGGTCCAGTTGGAGCTTCTTTTGTTGAAGTCTTCTCCCGAGTCTCAACCATAAAGGTACGTTTTCTTTTTGATTTTTTAACCCTAGGTTGGGGACTCAGGGAAGAGGTACCTTCACCGGAAGCAAGAGTGGCTTCATGAGCACTCTTCCAGTCAAGAATTGCTTAAACTTGTTGATGGGCCACTGTTGGGTCATGAGAAACCTCAACAATATGGCAAATTGAAGATCCCTTCGGAAGGCATCTGTATTGCGAAAGGGATTCAACAAATTGAATCTAAATCTTGTCAAAAATTGGAAGGAAAAAATAATAACTTTTACTTACTATGGTTCTTGGCTTTCCAATTAAATTTGGGTGTAATTGCTTTCCACCTACGTGAATCCGGTGTGGAAAAGCCTAAAATTTTCTGTACCCATTGGGTCAGATTATTAACTGATGGTGGTTCCTACCAGATAGCTAAAACAAAGGAAATAAAAGTTAGCAAAGGAGGAAATTCTCTTTAACATAATAGAAAAAGGATATCTGAAAACTTACAAGAAAAATTCCAAGATTCAGGGATAGAAGGGGTTGTTGCTGTAAGGATGTCCATGGTAGCAATGATAATGAATCGTTCCATTCAACCACGGGCATTGTCGTCATCGACACTAGTAACAATAGTATGATGGCCATGTTTGCTGAGTTTGATCACGCCTCCACGAAAAATCTTTGGGGAGTAGAGGTTGATAAAATGGGCAAGAGTGAGGGTTTCTCCGGCCTAGGAACACAATTTATGAAGGCAAGCCACCGTACGCCATATTGATGGGCGTACTTGAGCTAAGAAGATGTAGTAATGGTGGCAAAATTCTACAATAATGGGATCAATTTCTTGACCCAATCTTAATGTAATAGAGTATGTATAAACACACATGAACCCAGATTTGCTAAAGATGACCCTTTTCAATTAATTAGGGTCTAAGATTTCGATGATTTTCCAGTCACAATCTTCCTTTACAATAGGTATACTAACAGGGCAAATGGAAGAAGGATATTTGCGGACAAGCCAATTTCTGTCATTTTTGGGGTTGATAGTTTCCTTTTGAACTTAGGAGGTTCAGCTTCGACATCAACTTCGTTAGTTTTATTATTTTTAGAAGGGCCACCACCGATGACAAGGCCAGAGTTTTCGGCGGCAGAGGTGATAGAAGACATGGTGGTAGAAGATCTGAGTAAGAAGATTTTACTGAGAAACAAGAGTTTTGTAGTTGAGTTCTTTGGAGATTAGGAGAAGAGGAGTTTGTAAAAGTGAAAGGTAAAAGTGATGAGTAGTGAAGAAGTTTATAGGCGGGAGAATTCATGGTCATGATTATCTTGAAAATTGGCAAAATATTTGGCGAATTACGGGATAACACGTGTTCGGATCATTAAATGCAAGGAGACGTGTGATGTGTTCTGATGTCTTCCTTTCAAATTTTTGTTCTAGGTTCTAATGCCTTCAGAACTTATTCAGCACCGGTCATATGTTTATATCCGGTGCCAACTATTTGCTCATTCATATCTTACATGTCTTTACTTTCACGTGTCAACTCGTCGAGCATCCGCCTGTCGTTTATCAATATAAAGATTTGAATAAGGCATGCTCTAAAGACTCTTTCCTATTGCCGAACATTGACTAAATGATCGATGCTACGGCCAGACATGAGTTAATGAGTTTTTTTTACGTGTATTCTGGGTATAATCAAATTAGGATGCACCCGGAGGATCAAGAAAAAATCTCGTTCATCACAAATATTGGCACTTATTGCTATAATGTGATGCATTTCGGGCTAAGAATGCCCGAGCCACTTATCAAAAACTCGTTAGTAAAATGTTCGAACAATAAATTGGTAAAACTATGAAAATTTATGTTGATGATATGCTGGTTTAGTCTCTTAATGCAGGAAGTCATTTGACTCATTTACAAGAGACGTTCGACATTTTGATGAAATACAGTACTCAGCTCTAATACAAAAATTACAAGCCCATTTCCCAGATTAGGATATCAAAGTTTCGATCCCTCTTACGTATTCAACCAAAGTTCATTTGGATGGTTATGGTTTCTGCGCATCAATTTGCAATCTTCCTTTTTAACCATATACGCACCCTCTTTGTGTTTTGGCCCACCCCTTTTCATCACTAAGATGTCTTGGATAATCATGCCGAAATTCGGTAACAACATACCTTAAATTGTTTTGCAACTTTAATTAAGATTTTTGGTATTGTCGTTCATACCTTTATATTAGTACTTCATTTTCATATCGCCTGCCAATTATCAATCAACTTTACTAAAACACGATTTGCTAATCCACCCTCATGTTCGAAAAAACATTCACCCTCATGGAATTTTAAATTTTTTTTAAAAAATAAAAAAATAAATAAATAAAAGCTAATCTTTTTAGAACTTTAATTGAGATTTTCAGTGTTGTCGTTTTATTATCCTGCCGATTATTAATCAATTTTACTAAAATATGATTTGCTAATTCACACTTGAGCTTTAACAAAAAATAAAAGAATTGCACATTTTCTAAAGAGAAGACATGATCTTGTAAATAATTTCAAATACTCTTTGTAATTCCGACATTCTCTGAAGATCAAAAAAATCTAAAATAAGGGACAAAAAAAAACTACAAAAAGAATTTAAAAAAAAAACAAAACCTTGTTTATTTCCTATGTTCTAACTCTAGATTTTCTTGTTTAGGCCCACTTGGCCAAAAGTGACATACAACCAGCCCCTAGAAGAAGAAAAACGTTAGCTTCAATTTGAAGTTTTGGACTATCTTGCATTCTACTGCTCATAAAATCTGCTGCAAGGAGATCCACTAAAGCCATGTAAACCAAAATTCCAGTAGCAATAGAATTGAAAATGCCCTCAACCATGAGAGCTGTTGGACTGGTCTCACTATACACAGTTGATATTCCAAATCCAATTGCAATTCCCATTGGTGTTGTGAGGGAGAAGAAAATTGCCATCATTGCTGTTTTTCTCAACTTGAATCTTGCCTGTTGATGTAATCAAATCAAAATAATTTAGCCAACAACTTATGATTCCAATTGATATCCCAAAAAGAACTTATGCTTTAAAACTCCTTTTCTCTAAATGTCCTTGTTTATACACAATATCAAGAGTTTATAAAACTTATGAATTTATCCCTTTTTTATAAATCCTGATTTTCAGGTCAATTTACTCGCATCTCAGCTAATTCCACGAGAATTTATAAGTAAAATTTATCTTAAGAGCTCAAGATAGTATACCTCAGATATGCAACCTCCTAAACCAATGCCTTCAAAAAGTTGATGAAAAGTTAATGCCGCTACAAGGGGTTTAATTGTCTTGGGAGATTCTGAGGCACCCAAAGATATACCAATAATCACCGAGTGGACCAAAATTCCCAATTCCAAAACCTGTTAAAAAAAAAAGAAAAAGAAAAAGATATGAGTGCTAACATTTCAGTCACGAAAAATTAAATTAAGGCAAAAAATCAAATAAAATCTCTTTGTTCCGTTTTTTTTTTTCCTTTGCCACTTTGATTACATATTCGCTTTGTACAACTTGTAACTTTATCTCCACTTCCAATTTATGTGTAAGTATCCACATCACGAGTGGAATGGAATAATACTTTAGGAACCGTTTCACATATCCAACACTACTTATTTTCTGTTAAAACAATGTTTTGTATCTCAAATTAAAGAAAATACTAGCAAAACTTCGTCATTTTTTTATGCAATTATTTCTGTCAGTATTATTTTCTGATGCACATTTATCCCTGTCAATTTTGTTGGTTTCCACCCGATATTTTGTACCCCATTACATACCGGACTAGTCCTGATTGGGGCCCGTAAGCTCTATTAAAGGAAAAAAGCGCCCTATTAAAACTCTCGACGGTGAAAAAGGCCCGTCAATTAACTCTAATAGTGAGTAATGACTCACAAAAAATAGGGCATACGGGAATTAAGGGGCTTTTGATGAATCTAGACATATATACCTGTGAGATAACTCGTCGACGAGATAAATCCAATTCAGAACCCTCTTCTAATGGCACAACCGAGCCATGAGCATGTCCATGAGTTGAATGAGTATGTACATGAACATGATTATTCTGATTAATCATACCACCCTCTTTTTCTTCATCACTATTCACAGGTTTCTGTCTCTTTAAATGAGATCTCCTAAAATAGCTCATAGCTACCAAATCCACCATCATTGTCCCAATTGCCGCAACCATTGCTATAAACCCCGCAAACGGGAAATCACCCCACGGCTTTTCAGGAAGGCAAGGGCTAGACAAGCTCTCGAATGCATCGGGCAATATGTGAACGAAACCCGTGGCGAGAATCACGCCCGCCGCGAAAGCTTTGACGAAGAAAAATATATTGTTTTCGGGGTGTAATGCCGGGAATATTTTGCCGAGAATTGGAATTGATATACCTATGGCGCCCGCTAGCAAGATAGAAGCAACGGCTACCAGTTTGTACTTTAACGCTTCCGTTTTGTTTCTGTCCTCAGAATCTTCATCGCACGTACATTCGGATGAAACTAAAACTGGGAACAAAAACAGAAGAAAAAGCGAAAAAGCAACCACTTTGTTCATGGTTGTAGTACAAAGAGGTAGAGAAGTTTTGGTGGGGCTTTAGAAAAGATTTGTAAGGTTGTATATATAATGAAAAAAAAAAGTTGGGGTGGGGTAGAGGGGTAAAGATTGACCAAGAGACTGATGCTGAAAATAAGGGGGAAATGTTACTGAACTGTGCTAAGAAAATTGAGAAAACATGGCGACATCCAAAGCCATGCAGAAGAGAAAGTGTAAGGCTAAGAAGGAGAGTAGTGGACAATTGTCAATTCTAGTGGGAAAATGACGACATAGTGAGTTATATATAAGTAAATAATGATGTGGGGTCTAACAACCGTAAAAGCTCTTAATTTGTGATTATCTATTTGTTGTGTAATTCACTTTTACTTGGACTATAATTAATTTGTATACTCTTTAATGTTAAATTCTTCTTTATCGCTATGTAAAGCATGATGTTATTTTACTACCTTTCATAATATGAAAAGGAAATTACATTTTACGTTTTACCTACTGATAGCCATTTAATGATTACACCTGAATAAAATATATAGAGGATATCTTAGCAGAAGGTTGTGAAAAAATCCCTATAGTGATGCATATTAATTGAAAGTTTTTCCTACTAAAAAAAGTAAGTCCAGTTTACCACTTTAACCTTTATTAAGTTTAGGAATACCGCTATAATCACCTCTTCAGTAATTTTAAAGATGATCGATGACGTAAAAATTTCAAGGTGAGAGTATTTTGTCTATCATATAGCATGGCGTTGCTCTCGAGGTATGGAACTTAAGTTAAGTGTTTTAAAAGGTATTTTTGGACAGAGGCATAGTAAAAATGTATGGCGAACATCGAAAGAGACAAAAAAAACTCGTAAAAATAGCACGAGCTAATCAATTTTCGGACTGATAATTGAAAAATAGTCAGTGTTTGCAAAGTTATTAAAAATAGCCACTATTTTACTGCAACACGAAAATTTCTAGCATAATATACTGGAGATTGGTGCACCTGTGTATGAACTTCTAGCATATTATGCTGGAACTCCAACACACGGAATATTCCAGCGTACCTGGAGATTGGAGCACATGTGTATGAACTTTTAGCATATTATGCTGGAACAATATATTATACTGGAACTTCAGTATATTATGCTGGAAGTCCAGTATATTATACTGAAACTCTAGTATATTATGCTGGAATATTTTCCGAATTTTGAATAGTGTTTTCGTTCAGATTTATCTTTACACGAAAAGTGACTAAATTACGATTACTTTTGAAACTGTAGCTATTTTTTAATTATCACTTGTAAATCTGATTATTTTTTAATTTCTCCCAAAAAAAAAAACTCGTGAAGTGTAACCCCATTGTTTAAGGCGTTAGGTGTTGGACAAGTTTTTATTTTGGAACGTAAGTCCAAAAAAGGGGGAAGTGCACAGTTATCCATTAATAAGACATGTATTTATTTTTAAGCCACTATATAAAATGTCTTTATTCTTTAACCATTGCTTTAATAAACTTTACTCGCCCGGACAAAAATATCTTTCTGCTATAATTCGCTGAAACCTACGCAGATTGCAGAGAACTTCGCTCAAAACATCGCTCAAATTAAGAACCAAGTATTCTTAATTTTTGAACTTCCAACTCTAAGTTTAGGACCAAGTGTCCTTAACTTATGAGCTTGTTACTGTAAGTTCAGGACTAGTTGTCCTTAATTTATGAGCTTGTAAGTTTAAGTTTAGGACTACCTCTCCTTAAGTTTTGAACTTGTAACTCTAAGTTCAAGACTACATGTCCTTAACTTTTGAACTTGGAACTCGAAGTTCAAGACTATATGTCCTTAATTTTTGTGCTTGTAACTCTAAGTTAAGGACTACATGTCCTTAATTTCTGTGTTTGTAACTCTAAGTTAAGGACCAAGTATCCTTAATTTTTGAACTTCCAACTCTAAGTTCAAGACCAAGTATCCTTAATTTATGAGCTTGTTACTGTAAGTTCAGGACTAGTTGTCCTTAATTTACGAGCTTGTAAGTCTAAGTTAAGGACTACCTGTCCTTAGTTTTTGAGTTTGTAACTCTAAGTTTAGGACTACTTGTCCTTAACTTTTGAACTTGTAACTCTAAGTTCAAGATTACATGTCCTTATTTTTTGAACTTGAAACTCTAAGTTCAGGACTACCTGTGAATTTAGTATAAATATTTAATACTTTTTGTATGTTTATAGAGTTAGATTTATTTTGTAGGATTTGTTGAACATGTTCTTCATAGATGTATACAAGCCAATTCCAAATAAGTACAACTTGGTATTAGCTATGTTGTGGCGTCACCCAGAGAATGTGGAACTTGATAAGGTAAAAGTTGTTCACTACTGTGCGGCGGGGTCAAAGCCATGGAGGTACACTGGCAAGGAAGAGAACATGGACAGAAAAGAGATAGAAGAAAGGGTAACACCGTCTTTTCATATTAATTTTAATAGACTAGTGGCTACTTTTGCTCAGCATTAAAAATGCTGGATAAAAAATAAATACCACTTTAAAAAGTGGCTATCCCACGCAATTTCTACTCCAAAAAATCTCTCCGAATTAGAATTAAAATTTCTAAATAAATTATTAATTTAATATAAAAATCACAAAGGCCAGTTTGTTATTAAAAACTTAACGTCGGGTTTCTTTTAATTGTTAGTCCTAATTATTATTCTTTCTCTTCATCTTCTATGGGTATAGGAAAAAATGGTCATTAATTTGCAAACTACAAAGCAAAAACGCATCACCATCTATCACTTGCATAAGTTCGATTCTTTTAACTGTAGGTTCCTTTTTCACTTTTATTTATTTTAAGTTTTTTTTTACTATTTCAAGTTAGGTGACAAAATTCCTACTCAATTTTTTAAAAGTTTCATTAGGTTTTTTTAGATGCATTAGTTTTTTGATCAATTGCTGATTCTGATTAGCATCTTAAGAAGAAGCAATTCTGCAATTATATACAGTTCCACCTATTTTGTATTTTTTAAAATTTTTATGATTTATGTGTAACTTTACCTTCTTTTAATATTATTTCTATAATATTATTTTTATTAAATATTAAAAACTAAAATTTTATGGTTCTTATACCCAGTACCTCAGAAGTTTATGTTTTGCCCGTATTAGATAAAATATCTCGCCCCATGTCTATACCTTTTAATATACTGCTTTAGCCTCACAAAACTTTTACCAAAATTGATGAAATTATATAAATTACATAAAAAATTGTATATATTCAAAGAAATCTGTACAAAAATCAAAGTATATACAGTTCCATCTTAAGAAGAAGCAATTCTGCAATTATATACAGTTCCACCTATTTTGTATTTTTAAATTTTTTTATGATTTATGTGTAACTTTACCTTCTTTTAATATTATTTCTATTATATTATTTTTATTAAATATTTAAAACTAAAATTTTATGGTGCTTATACCCAGTACCTCAGAAGTTTATGTTTTGCCCGTACTAGATAAAATATCTCGCCCCATGTCTATACCTTTTAATACACTGTTTTAGCCTCACAAAACTTTTATCAAAATTGGTGAAATTATATAAATTACATAAAAAAATTGTATATATTCAAAGAAATCTGTACAAAAATCGAAGTATATATTATTATTATATGTATACCGTTATCTTGTAAGTCATTAGATTCTTAATTATAGAGCAATAATATATTAGTATACACTTTATAGTTAAAAGTTTCACCATTGGAAGCATTAGTACCATGAGACTTCAACCTTTGCTGATCGCATTGGGTTATCTTGTCCCAAAGAAATCCTAATTTTACCTTTTAAAATATTATTTTTTCTTATTTGTCTTTTGCTCTTTTTTCTTGGCCGTAGAAAGTTGATTTACTTTATATGTCCGCTGAGTGCGTTGCATCCTCAGCAATACCGCATTAACTTATTGAGACAGAAGGAGTTAACTAAAAGTTTATTCAAGGTTACACTGTTTACAGAATGAGAATTTCTTTTCTATTTTTTAAAAAAATGGCTGAAAAACACTTGTATATAAACGTCAACTTGAGACTGTTTTACAACATACTCCGTACTACTTTTTAGTATATTATTGTCTCTTTTTATTAGTTAAAGCCAAACAGTAAATAAACTTCCTGCTTTCCAACTCAAGCATCGTGTAAAAATCTTAAAATAATGATTTAATTATTCTGCAGCCATTTTAAAAGTGGGAATATATAAGAAAAAAGGCATACGCAAAAGTTGACTCAGCAGTTATAAAGTGTAATCTTTGTTGAAAGAACAAGATCACTTTGACATAGTAACTGTTTATATTTTTTATGCTTTACCAAGAAAAGAAAGGATGGGAATGCTCAAAACAAGTTCTTAATTTGATTCTTCCATAAATAAAATTGAAGGACCATAGAAGTTGTCCTTATTCTCTTTTGGACCTATACCCTTCAAAATAGACTAAATCTTGCATAAAGAAAGAGATAAAACGTTGCGTCATACTTATTTTACGTACTTGATTGAGCATGCATATTGTACACCAAATATCTTATATAATTGGGGGTTCTAGTTGAATGTATTAGCATAATTAGTTTCAATATAAAATCCCCTATAAAATAATATAACGTTTGGTTAAGTGAACAAGAAAAACTAATTGGCACATAACTGATTTATCATTTAATTGGCAGCTTAAGGTAAACAAATTCCCCATAACTAATAAAGCAAATAATGATCTCATTAAGGTTTGCATAAATAACAATACCTGTATTAGTGATACGAGAATAAACTATTTAAAGAAAAAAATAACCTCTAAATAATTCCTACGTATCAATCCTTTCTTTATTAATTATCGGATAAAAATTCATTCATTATTAATCACCTCATAACAATCATTTTATTATTAGTCACAGTTGAACTCTTCATTGTAATCCTTCCATAACAAGTATATAAGTCTAATGATCCCTTCATCGTAATCCTTCCTTAATTAGTATATGAATCAAATGATCTCTTATATATGTTTTCTTGAAATTTTTTATATATACAAATAAAAACTGGCTTATCGATTATGCTAAAAATTATAGATTTTAATTAGTTGACTCCAACTTTTTGAGAAGAGGAAAAAAAAAACTAATATGATTTACGGTCCAAATGTTTGATTCTCACATAAAAAGTTCATTCATATGTTTTTAATTCGTTGATTTTGTATCGTAAAGAGAACAATCATCATCTTTGAAAATAATAGAAAGAGGACAGTGGTCAATTGAAGAATGAAGAATCTTTAAAGAAACTATAAGACAACTCCATCACCACCTCTAGGTTCTTCATTCCACCTATAATTATTAAGCATCGTATCATAACATTAGATAAAACTTTTTGAATGTAACACTTTTGACATGGGCCATACAAAGTGTTCAACTTGAGTGAAAGACCAAAAGATCTGTACTTTACTTGCACACAGAAGAGCAACAATTTGATTTTAGGAGCGAACATGATTAAGTATCTGAATAGTTCATATAATAAGTATAAGTATTCGCTCTTCGTCTATGCAGATTAGATACCTTAATAATTCATATCGTAACTTCGTAAGCATAAATAATCGCCCTTCGTCTATGCAGATTTTGGGCCCAACTAGCTAAATCATTACTCTTTTGAGACAATAAGTACGAACTCAGTATATATATATATATATATATATATATATATATATAATTTTTTTGTTGAGAAAATTAATTAGATACATATACAATGATTCAAACGCAATGGGTGCGTCAACCAAGGTTGTCACAAATCATTTTTACTCCAAGGTTGTCGCAACTCACTTTTACTAAATATAGTCAAAATAACAAGATTTACATTAAACTTATAATTTTGGTTTTAATATTTTTGGAATGAATCCTACCATATAAAGAAGTATCCCAGTTATATATATATATATATATATATATATATATATATATATATATAAGAAAACTTATATAGACTCCCCTATTTTAGGTACATAAGTTGCCTTTTTTCTTATTTAACTTATTGGTATGGTAGGATAGTTGAAATCACTTTACCATTATTAAAGATTCTGCGTTTGAGTCATAGAAATAAAGAATTTATTGGTAGGGAGTGATTTACCTCGCTTGTGTGCCTATTTGGCTCGAATCTAAATTAATTATAGGTTAGTGAATTTTGAATACCGGATGGTTAAACAGAAAAACTTGTTTAATATGATTTATTAATCTTATGGTAGTCTCAAGTTTTGACTAAAGAATAGACGAATAAACAACAAAATACATCTTTTTTGAAATAAAGTGGGTAACCCTTTCTATAAATTAAACTTTTTAAATACAATTGAATTTGCAGAAAAAGACTTCAACTTACATACCATGAGTTCATAATTGTTATAAGATATGATGTTGAGAGAATTCGATAGTTTTCTATTGAGTACATTATTGAATATATATATATATACAAGTCTACAACACACTATAGAAGACTAGGGAGATAAGGTAACTAATAGAACAATCATATATCCTAAAATATAGCTATCCTAACTAATAGAGATTGCGATCCTAACTCAAGCTAAGAAGGTTTGTCCAAGATTCTTAGCTTGCCTTTGATCTGTTAAAATCGGCTAGTGGATAAAGGTTTAATAAAAATGTCTGACAATTGGTCCATGGAGGATATAAACTGCACAGATATATGACCAGCCTGGACTTGTTCTCTGACAAAGTGAAAATCAACTTCGACATGCTTCGTTCGAGCCTTAAAACATGGATTAACTGCTAGATATGAAACTCCAATGTTGTCACACCAGATGATTGTGGGGTTATGTATTGGTTGTTTGAGCTCTTGAAGAAGGGAACGAAGCCAAATTATTTCTGCTGTGGTATTGGCGATAAATCGATACTCAGCCTCAGTGCATGATCGAGCAACTGATGGTTGTTTCTTAGCTGACCAAGAAATTAAGTTTGGTCCTATATACACAACAAAACCTCATGTGGATCTCCTGTCATCCTTGTTGCCCGCCCAATTAGCATCACAAAAAGCTTGAAGTTGGGAGCTGGTTGAATGAGTAATGAAGAGTCCTTGATGTAAGGTGGTTTTGACATATCGAAGAACACGCTTGCAAGTTGTCCAGTACGTGGTTGTTGGTGAAGATAAAAATTGGCATAATTTATTCACAGCAAAAGCCAAGCCTGGACGAGTTAAACAAGCATATTGTATTTCCCCCACTGTTTTCCTGTAAATCTGGGGATCAACCAACGGTTCACCTTCTTCAAGTTGCAAGTTACATGTGCTAGCCATAGGATACTTGACAATGTGGCATTTTTCATGTGAGTAATGGCGAGAAGATCCTGAAGGTATTTTTGTTGAGAAAGAATACTACCATTACTGATATATCTAACTTCGATTCACAGGAAGTAGTGAAGTTTTTTGAGATCTCGCAACTTAAATTCTTTGGATAAATGAGTGATGCATGTACGGACTGCATTTGAGTTACTCCCTGTGATGATAATATCATCTACATAGACAAGGATATAAAGAACATCACTGCTTTGTTGTTTGATAAAGAGCGAGGAGTCAGTTTGAGAACTTGCAAAACTAATGGTTAGAAGATAAGAACTGAGTCTGTGATACCAAACCCGTGGGGCTTGCTTAAGGCCATATATTGATTTTCTCAATTTTTACAGATAATCAGGACATCGTTGATCAATAAAGCCTGGAGGTTGGGACATATGTACATCTTCTTCTAAATTTCCACTGAGAAATGCGTTGGAGATGTCCAATTGTTAAAGAGTCCATTTATTGAAGACTGCCAAGGAAAGAACAACTCGGACTGTTGTAGGCTTGATAATCGGACTAAAAGTGGCATCATAGTCTATTCCCTCAACTTGATTATAACCTTTGGCTACCAAGCGAGCCTTGCATCGCTGTATGCTTCCATCATGATGGTGTTTGAGTCGAAAAACCCATTTACAACCAACAATATTAGAATGTGATGGTTTAGGAACAAGTTCCCATATTTGGTATTATATCAAAGTAGTGATTTCAGAGCTCATAGCCTCTCTCCATGCGGGAACTTTGAGTGCTTTTGTGTAGCATGTTGGTTCTGAAAGAATAACAAAGGAAGATTGAACTAAACAGAAATGAAAGTTAGTGTCTTCTTCTTGGGATTTTGTCTTAGAACCATTGGATGAGTGCGTCCAGGTGGTTGTGGTTGCTCAGTAGTTAGAAGGACATCCAGTTGCTGCTCCGAAGGAGAATTAATTTGATCTTGAGAAGCACTAGGAGATAATAAGCTAAAACCAGAATTATTGTTGTAAGAAGAATCAGTAGAATTATGTGAAAGTGTCGAAGAGGATGGTACATTTGAGTCGGGTTGCGGTATTGACGCATTTATTGTGACCATAGGAGTACAATTAAATTGCTCTAGAGGAGTGCCTAGGATAGAGGAATCAAATAACTTTTTCTCCTTATATAAAAAGCGGGTCTCATCAATATGAACATGCATACTAAGATAAATTTTACTATCGTGAGGATTAAAGCACACATACCCGTGATTGTCCTTGGCGTATCCGAGAAAAACACAAACTACAGTTCTATAGGAGAACTTGTGTTGATTGTAAGGTCATAATAAGGGATAGACAGTACAACCAAAGACACGAAGAAATTCATAATCTGGTGAAGTGCCATGAAGTTTTTCAAATAGTGAGATATGTTGAAGCACTTGAGTAGGGAGCATGTTAACTAAGTACGCAGCAGTGTGCATAAGGAAGTTCCAAAATCTGGATGGAACTACAGAATGTGCGAGAAGGGTGACGCATGTGTTCACTAGGTGTCAGATTTTCCTTTCAACTTGACCATTTTGCTGATGTGTATGAGGACAAGTAATGCGATGTTGAATACCATTTTCCTTCAAATAAGTATTGACCGTACGGAATTCACTACCCCAATCTGATTTAAAATTAATAATTTTGGTTTAAAACTGTTTTTCAACCAATATGTGAAATTCGACAAAAGTAAAGAGAACCTCATTTTTCTGCTTAATTGGAAATAGCCAACAATACCGAGAGAAGTCATCCACAGATAAAACAAAATATTTGTCTCCATAAAAAGATTAGTTGGGAGCTGGTTGATAAGTGGGAATTTTGACTACTTATTAGCGTCTTTTAGCTTTCGTTTTAGTCCAAAAGTGTTTAATTGTGTTCCCGAAAACTGATAAAATATGCTTAATTGCAGGAATATTAGAAAATGAGCCTCCAAGATGAAATCCAACTCAAGAAGGAGTGATCTGAACTCAACGACAAAAACACACATTGAAGCTTAAAGTGCGGACCGCAGAACATCATCTGCGGCCGCAGATTGTGTAGAAGAACTTATCAGAGATCTGTGAGAAGTGCGGTCCGCACATGAAATGTGCGGTCGCAGAAGCTAGGCAAGAGAAAAAGTTCAGAGAACCTGCATATCAAGTTCAACGGAAGTGCGGACCGCACAATTATTGTGCTGCCGTAGAAGATCAGCTACGCGGCCGCAATTGCATTTGTGCGGTTCGCAAAAGAGCCATGTGCAGCCGCACTCAGAAATGTGCGGATCGTAGAAAAAGAGAGATGCGGCCACGGTTCCGAATTGTGCGGCCGCAAAATTCCAATCCTGTCAGGTTGAAGTAAAGTGCGAACCGCACATGGAATTGTGCGGTCGCAGAACCTCCGAAAGGGCATTTTTAGGTCAAGTTTTTGACATCAGCAGCTACAGCAGCTGTTTTTCTTACTCTCTTTAGTAGTTTTTGCCATTTTGAGCTTTTTGAACATAGATTTCTTTATTGTAATTATCAATATGGATTTAATTATAATTTCTTCTATCTTAAGCATAAGTAGCTAGATTTTCACTAGGGTTGTCACCCAACCTTAGAGTGTAAACTTAATGGGTGTTTGATTTATTGCTTGTTTATGGTTGGATGTTTATTATTTAGCCTTGTTCTTGCTTTTAATTGTAGAATTAATGATTGCAAACATTAGTTCGTGCCAATTTGACTTGGTCTCTACTTGAAAAAGAGAGACTTAGTCTAGGAAAACTTGGCTAACAAGAAATTGGGGTGAATCAAGAGATTGATAGTCCCAATTAAAGGGTTGAATCTAGAGATAGTAAAACCCGACTTAAGCTTTGTATCAACCGTTTTGTTCAACACCCATTTGAACTTTAGAAAGACAAATTGGGCAAAGTCACTCTCTGACTGAGAGGCATTGAGTGGGTACTCAAGTGTTGATAGCTATAATATACCCCGACCAATAAAACAAGCTTTAAAGTTTATAACTCGTTAGGCAAATACTCAGGTGAAGGTCATAGCCCTAGGCCTTTTTATCATTTGAAAAACAACAAAAAATAATTTCTTAGTTTCATTACTTAATCTTGCAATCTTAAATTAGAATAGACATAGAACAAGCATCAATTTGTGGAAGTGTAATTTGAGAT
Organism: Nicotiana tomentosiformis; assembly: GCF_000390325.3. NCBI lineage: Eukaryota > Viridiplantae > Streptophyta > Magnoliopsida > Solanales > Solanaceae > Nicotiana > Nicotiana tomentosiformis. The sequence continues at coordinate 149,221,509 of NC_090813.1, read as the reverse complement.
AGTTCGTACTCATACACTGCAATTGATACTCCTAAATCCCACGTATAGCTCCCTGTGAAATTCGACCCCGACTCCTTGTTGGGTATTACTATTGCAATCGACTGTTTTATAACCTTGAATTGAGGTGTGAACTTGGACGAGAATAATTTTTGGCGTCGTTGCCGGGGAGCAAAAAACTAATTTAGCTATATATTTGATTTTGTGTGTGAATTGTCTTCTTTTCCTTCCTTGTTACTGATTTGTGTGAATCAATTGTAGGTACCATAATGGTAAACAACAACGATCAACTCGGAAACATGCCTTTGGGGGATGTGGATGTTGAAGATGACCAAGTTGAAGAGGTTCCTCTTGAACCTCAAGAAAATAGAAGAAGCCGAGCACCTGAAGACAATGTCCCAGTTCCATCTCCACCTCCACCAAGAGCGGATCCACACCGAGTGTTTCCAAATGAAGGGTATGCAAGTGCCATTGTCCCGCCTCGCATTAGGGCGGGCAACTTTCAAATCACGAATGTAATGCTCACATTGTTAGAGCAACGGGGATTCTTCACCGGGGCTCCGAGTCAAAATGCATACAAATACTTGGAAGGGTTTGTGGACACTTGTTGGGGGAGTAAACAGACAAACGTCTCCGAGGATGCTTTATGGTTGAGGCTATTTCCTTTCTCTCTACGGGGGAAAGCCTTGGATTGGCTAGAAAGATTGCCTAATCACTCCATCCATACATGGGATGAATTGGCGGAGAAATTTATTTCCAAGTTCTTTCCTCCCGGACATATGGCTACTATTAGAGAATAGATTCTAGCATTCAAATAAGAGCCCAATGAGTCGTTGCATGAAATATGGGAAAGGTACCGAACTATGGTCAAAGAATGCCCAAATAATGACATGATGGAGGCTATGATTCAACAAACTTTCTATTGGGGGATCAATACGACCAATCAGTGCGTGGTTAATCAACTTGCCGGTGGGAATTTCATGACAAACGCCGTATGCAAAAGCTTGTGAGATGTTAGATGAAATGGCGGATACTTCTTCGGCATGGCAAAGTAGAGCAAATGTTCCTCAAGGTGATCCGAACGTGATTTACCTACATAAAGAATTGCATGACCATGGGCAAGCCATTGCTGAGTTGACCACCACAATGAATCAATTAGCCAAAGCTCAACTTCAACAAGTGCAAAATCCTAAGCAAATCAATGCCATGGTATGATGGTGAACAAAATAAGGCCCAAAGGTCCACAAGTGCAAAACCGAGTGGAGAATTATATGCAAGAAGATAGTGGGTTTGATCAAGATGAATCTTACAATGAACAAGAGGAGGAAGTGCAATATGTGAACAACTTTCAAGGGAAAAGAAATAACTCTCAAGGCCCGAATCAACAACAATGGCGACCTCAAGGTAATCAAGGGAATTGAAATTCTAACAACCAAGGTAATTGGAATGGTGGCAACAATCAAGGGAATTGGACAATAATCAAGGAAATTGGAGTGGCGGAAATAACCAAGGCAATTGGAGTGGCAATAGTCAAGGATATTGGGGAGGCAACAACCAAGGGGGATGGAACAATAATCAAGGCAATCAGAGGTCGGGTTTTCAAAGGCCCTTGATTTATCAACAACCAATCAACCAGCCTCCTTATCCTTCCCATGGTCCAAATTCTTTCAACAATGAGATGGGGCGAATTAAGAACATGTTTAAGTAAATGATGGAGAAAAATGCCGACTCCAATGCCCAACTTGCCTCTCACAATACATCTATCCGAAACTTGGAAGTCCAGATGGGGCAAATCTCTTAATCCATAAACACTTGTCCTAAGGGGGCACTACCAAGTGACACAGTGGTGAACCCAAAGGGTGTAAACAACACGGGACATGCCATGCCCATTACTACAAGGAGTGGAAAAGGTGGGGATGCACCCACCTCGAATCAACAGAAACTTGAGGATGATGAGCAAGTGGTTTAAGAAGATGAGATCCCGGACAATGTGGTGAAAGCAAATGAGGAAGTGCGGATTGATATTGATGACAATGTGGAGGAAGCTCAAGAGAAAGTGAACCTGTCTAGGGATCACATTTTTGACATACCGGAACCGGTAGTGCAAAAGGCTAAGGCACCAATGCCTAGGCCTCCTCATCCATATCCTCAAAGGCTCGCTAAGCAAAATGGCGAGAATCAATTCAAAAAGTTCATTGACATGATGAAGAGCCTATCTATCAATGTGCCATTGGTTGAAGCCTTGGAGAAAATGCCCGATTATGCAAAGTTTATGAAGGATTTAGTGACAAAGAAGCGATTAATGAATTTTGAAACTATAAAAATGACTCATCAAGTGAGTGCAATTGTGCATTCAATGGCTTCCAAGTTGGAGGATCCTGGCGCTTTCACGATTCCTTGTACCATTGGGAGTGCCGAGTTTGCAAAAGCTCTTTGTGATCTTGGGGAAAGTATCAATTTGATGCCCTATTTGGTTTTCAAGACTTTGGTAATTGAGCAACCAAGACCCACATCTATGAGATTACAAATGACCAATCGTACCATGAAGAGACCATTGGGAGTGATTGAAGATGTATTGGTTCGTGTTGATAAATTCATTCTTCCGGCGGATTTTGTCATTCTTGATTATGAGGTTGATTATGAGGTTCCGATTATTCTTGGTAGACCTTTCCTTGCTACGGGGAAGGCTCTAGTTGATGTTGAAGTCGGAGAACTTACCTTCCGGGTTGGTGATGAAAAAGTAGTTTTCCATGTGTGTAAGTTCATGCGGCAACCCAATAGCAAAGAGATGTGTTCTTTCGTAGACTTGGTGACCGGTGTGATTGTTGTCACGCCCCAAACTCGGGGAGCGCCCAGCACTCAACCGAGTGAACCCCGCCGAGCAAGCCTATTAGATTTTCTTCTACCCAAACTCATCCATGAATAAGGATAATACATTTTTTGTTAATTGGACAATAAGGTGATCATGTCTACAATACCAATTCATTACCATTAGTTACTTCATTAATAAGTCTAAAAACACGCACACACACCCCTTCGTGATTCAAAGTGGGACAAGTGATTTAATCACAACATAACCTGTTTAACATTCCCAACACCCATACACAACCCACACTAAGTCTATAGAGCCTCTAAAAATACCAAAGAATACAATGATAGTTCCGGAAACAATGCCTCGGCTATACCTCAAAATACGATAACACATACAAAATAAAAGATGCACAACCCCGGAATGAGATGGGGCTCACCAAGTCAGCTGGGAAGAATGGGCACTGCTATTACTGGTCAGTATCCTCCACTATAGAACCACCTGCATCCATTAAAGATGAAGCGCCCCCAGCAAAAGGGATGTTAGTACATGTCGAATAGTACTGGTATGAATGACAAAACACCCTCTTAAATAGAATGATAAATAATACGAGCAAGTACAATCATAATATCAGTGAAGCCTCAAACAACATCAAAACTCAAATTAGGATCAAGGCAATGTTCAAATAAATTTCCAGATTTTAAGTTGGGAGGTCTTTAGTACCAATATGGCACCATTCACGATTCCAATATTCACAATACCAATACCACCGTAGTTTTAGCATGGAGTCCGATCACGACCCGATCGGCTAGGCCATCTCATTAAAGACATCAACCATAATCATAATTTCCAGCACAATCACCACCATGTGTGCGACATGGCGTCCGATCATGACCCGATCGTCTAGGCCGTCTCAATAGAGACATCATCCTTCTTATACCAATCATCTCATTTCATACCTCTTTCGCATCTTTTCATTTCTATGGCACTAGTGGCCACAATTATAAATTCATTATTGGCACGTCGGCCGTATTTAATATTTCATGCTCACATTTTTCACTTTCAAACATCATCATCATCATCTACAACAAGGCATTTCAAATCAATGTTTCTAGCACACATGTGAACAATTAAGAGTCTTAGGCACATAGAGGTTCTTCACAAAATTTGGCATAATGGCCTTCGTTTGAACTTGACTTGAAGCGACAACATTATTAATGCACATCCCATACTTTGAACATATTCTCAAATGATAACAAAACATGATAAAAACATTTTGGGGATGCATATTGTACATATATCTTTCAACACAAACTTATTCGGAATAGCCACTTTTATAAGGAACAACTCGGAACTTACATAAATTACATGAATACCATGAGATTTAATTTTAGGAGAGGAGTTTAGCCAACGTACCTCAATGGAGCTTCCTTAAACTCTAAAATATTCCGGAATTCTTAGCAACTCCAATCTATTTGAGAAATATAACAAATTGAACCAGGATTAGGAAGAGGATCATGGTTCTACCTCATTTGAGCATTTTATCAAACACTAGGTGTGCATTAAGGTTTCAAGTTCCTTTTATGGAGGATTCCATCATCCCACAACCCATTCTTTACCATTTTTAGCTCAACAATCTTCCTACACCCTTTGATAACACATGCATGCAAAATAAACAACTCGCATACCCAAGAATTATCTTACTAATTACCCATTCTTAGATAAATTTCGAAATTAAGGACTAGGGTGTAGAATCTTACCTCTAGGATGAAGACCTAGTGAGTTTTCCTTGTTAATCTTCAAAGATTTGAGCAAGAATTGAAGGACAATTTGTTGAAGATCACTCTCCCACTCTAGGGCACTCTCTCACCCTCAAAATATCAGATTTTAGCTCAGAAATGATACAAATCGTCTATTTAACGAAGTAGGTTCGGGTTATAATACCCAAAAATGAAGCTCCGGAAAAGGGTATGCGGTCGTATATGCGATCGCATAATGCTTATGTGGTCCGCATAATAGGCAGCTCCGGAACTGAGAAAATCTAACTCGATCTGCGGTCATTATACGGCCTGCAGACCTGTTCTGCGGTCGCATAATGCACCGCAGAACTGGTCTGCGGTCGCATAATGTGCCGCAGATCCTCCCTCCGAAAATCTCAAAGCTGGATATGCGATCAGAGTGCGGGCCGCAAAATGGTTTTGCGGTCGCATAATGGGCCCCGAAAATGACATAAAAAATGGCCCAAAAGACTGTCTCACTCTGCGGCCATTCTGCGGCCCGCAGAGTGATTATGCGGCCGCATAATAGGCCGTAGAAATGTCCAATTCTACAAAAAATATTTCTTTACTCCCTAGTGCATTGTTCAACCCAAAAAGTCCGAGCCGCGGCGAGCAAGAAACATTATTTTTCCTTTGCGAAATTTTACGGGGCCTTATAATTGTAGATGAAATAAGTGATGTGATGAATGTAGATGATACATTGGAGGCCGTCTTGCTCAACTTTGATGATGAAAAAATGGATGGCTTCATGGAATGTGTGAACTCGTTGCAAGGAATGGGGTCATACACTTATGAACCCCGCAAATTGTCCTTGGATCCTGAAACTAGGACAACTTCTCCAACAAAGCCCTCGATCGAGAAGCCTCTTATCTTGGAGTTTAAGCCATTGCCTCCACATCTTCGGTATGAATTTCTTGGCCCTTCTTATACTTTACCAGTTATTCTTTCATCTTGTTTGACTAACGTGCAGGTAGACTCTTCATTGGCGGTGCTACAAAAGAGGAAGAAGGCTATTAGATGGACATTGGAGGATATTCGGGGGATAAGCCCCGTATTTTGCATGCACAAGATTAACTTGGAGGAAGTGCCAAGCCATCTATTGAGCATCAAAGAAGACTCAATGAAGCCATGCAAGAAGTTGTCAAAAAGGAGATCATCAAGTGATTGGATGCCGGGGTTATCTATCCCATTTCCGATAGTTCATGGACTTCTCCGGTTCAATATGTCCCAAAGAAGTGGGGAACGATGGTGGTCACCAATGATAAGAATGAGTTGATTCCTACAAGAACGGTGACTGGGTGGAAAGTGTGTATGGACTATCGTAAGCTCAACAAAGTCACAAGGAAGGACCATTTTCCACTTCCCTTCCTAGATCAAATGCTCGATAGATTAGCTGGTCGTGCTTTCTATTGTTTTCTTGATGGGTATTCCGGCTACAACCAAATTCTTATTGCTCCGGAGGATCAAGAGAAGACTACTTTTACATGTCCTTATGGTACTTTTGCCTTCAAATGGATGCCATTTGGGTTGTGCAATGCACCAACGACTTTTCAAAGGTGTATGATGGCGATCTTCACGGACATGGTGGAGGATTACCTTGAAGTCTTCATGGATGACTTCTCGGTGGTCGGGAATTCTTTTGATGATTGTCTCGCAAACTTGGATAAAGTGTTGGCAAGATGTGAAGAAACAAACTTGGTGCTCAATTTTGAGAAATATCATTTCATGGTCGAGGAAGGCATTATCCTTGGCCATAAGATCTCAAAGAATGGCATTGAAGTCGACAAGGCAAAGATTGAGGTGATTTCTAAACTTCCACCTCCAACTTCAGTGAAAAGCGTGTGAAGTTTCTTAGGTCACACGAGATTTTACCGACGTTTCATCAAGGATTTCTCTAAAGTGGTGAACCAGTGGTGTAAGATTTTGGAGAAAGATGCTAAGTTCCACTTCAATGATGATTGTATGAAAGCCTTTGAATTGCTAAAGTTCAAGTTGACTACTACTCCCATTATTACCGCTCCAAATTGGAGTGTTCCTTTTGAGCTCATGTGCGATGCAAGTGATGTAGCGGTAAGGGCTATTTTGGGGCAATGCACCAACAAGATTTTTCATCCTGTCTACTATGCTAGTAAAACCATGAACAGGGCCCAAGTCAACTACACCGTTACGGAGAAAGAGCTCCTTTCCATTTGTCTTTGCTATGGAGAAGTCCCGCCCGTACTTGATGGGTGCAAAAGTCATTGTCCACATGAATCATGCGACACTTCTCTACCTTATGAGCAAGAAAGATTCCAAATCTTGGTTGATGAGATGGGTGCTTTTGTTGCAAGAGTTCGATATAGACATCCAAGACCGAAAAGGAAGTGAAAACCAAGTGGCGGACCACTTGTCTCATTTGGAGGAGGAGGGGAGGCTGCATGATGGCCTTGAAATCAATGACTCATTCCCCAATGAGCAACTCTTAGCCATTTCAATGAAAGAGGTTCCATGGCCGGATCTAGAAAAGTTTCTTGTGAGTGGTATCATCCCGGATGAGTTTTCTTCCAACCAAAGGAAGAAGCTCAAACGAGATTGCCAAGACTATTATTGGGATGAACCGTACTTTTTCGGATTTGTATGGATGGAGTGATTAGAAGATGTGTACCGGAGGAGGAACAAGTTGAAATTCTTAGGGCTTGTCATTCTTCACCATATGGTGGTCCCCATGGTGGAGCAAGAACGGAGGCCAAAGTGCTAATTTGTGGTTTCTATTGGCCCACCCTTTACAAGGATGAAAGTAATCTAGTTAAGCGTTGTGATGAATGTCAAAGGGCCGGTGAAATCTCAAAGAAAAATAAAATGCCCCTCACCACCATTTTGGATATTGATATTTTCGATGTGTGGGGTATTGACTTCATGGGTCCTTTATTGAGTTCTTGTGGAAATACCTACATCTTGGTCGCGGTTGATCATGTGTCCAAATGGGTTGAGGTCGTTGCTCTACCCAACAATGAAGCGAGAAGTGTGGTGGCATTTTTGAAGAAAAATATTTTCACAAGATTTGGTACTCCAAGGGCTATCATAAGTGATGGGGGATCGCATTTTTGTAACAAAGCTTTCGACACCTTACTCACCAAGTATGGTGTCACTCATAAAGTCACAATTCCCTATCATCCACAAGCAAGTGGTCAAGTGGAAGTCTTCAACCGGGAGATTAAGAGTATTTTGTCCAAAACAGTGAATGCTAATTGGACGGATTGGTCCAAGAAACTTGATGATGCTTTATGGGATTATAGGACGGCTTACAAAACACCTATCAGAATGTCTCCATACCAGTTGGTGTTCGGAAAAGCTTGTCATCTTCTGGTGGAACTTGAGCACAAAGCCATGTGGGCTTTAAAGAAGTTGAATCTTGAGTGGGATATCGCCGCCAACTTAAGGGTGGCACATTTGAACGAGTTGGATGAGTTCCGATATCATGCATACACAAGTTCGTCCTTATACAAAGAGAAGATTAAATATCTTCATGACAAGTGCATTTGGAATAAAGAGTTTAAAGATGGTGATCTTGTGTTGTTGTTCAATTCGCGGTTACGGATGTTTCCCAGAAGGTTAAAGTCTAAATGGAGTGGCCTGTTTGAGGTTGTGGGTGTGACACCCTATGGTGCTTTGGACATGAAGAATAAAAATGATGAGGTATTTAGAGTCAATGGTCATCGGGTGAAGCATTATCTGGGAAAAGTTGGTGATGGCCACGTCATGGCGGTAATTCAGTTCAAATGATGGTAATCTAGGTCGTGCCGCGACATTAAATCAGGCGCTTCTTGGGAGGCAACCCATGTCTCTTTTCCTTTCTCTTTTTTTACTTTTTCTATAGATAGGTCTTATTTTGTGCTAACTGGTTTTGAAGTGTGTTGCAGGAATGAGTGTGCTATGCAGGAGCTGTGCTAAAAACAATTGGCTATGTATGGAAAAAGTGCGGACCGCACAATTTTGAATGCTATAGCAGAAGTCAACTGCGGTCGCACAATTTGAGATGGGAAAATGCAAACAATCTGAAGTTTATTTGTCAGAGAAATGGCCAAAGTGCGGTCGCACAAGGAAATCTGCGGACCGCGCCAACATCTGTGGTCGCACAGCTAATTATGCGGATCGCAGATCAACGGAGGGAATTTGAGCAATAGGCAATAGAGTGCGGACCGCAGAAGGAATTCTGCAGCCGCACTCGTCTCTTGAACCCTTAGCCAAACCCGTTTAGTATAAATAGTAGCCCTAATGCTACTGTTGAAACTTTCCAATCTCTGAGAAATTAAAACAAAGCCTAAAATCTTGCACACAATTGATTCAATCATCTTCCACTTAATTGAGCATATTTGATCACTCCTTAACACCACTTCATCACTGGTATGTTCAAATCATTTCTAAGATTCTTAAATTTTCTTAGTTTAGTTTACAATTTGTTAGTTATTTTAGACCATTTGTCAATTTCATATCTATGTGGGGTGTGAATTGTGTTGGGTAAACTCCTAGTTGCTATTTGGAGAATGGGTGTTTGGTTTTTCATGTTTAAGTGCTACTACATTGTCCAATTTGTGCATAAAATCGAAACCCTAAGATAAGGCTGGCAAGTGGGCCGGTCCAGGCCCGGGACCGGCCCGGGACCGCGGGCCAAACGGGCAAACGGCTAAACGGGCCAGGACCATTTGGTCCGGTTTTAGCGGGCCTTGTTCGGTCTCATGGGCCGGTCCTATGATTTGGGCCCGTCAGGCCCGGGACCGGCCCAGTCCCTTAGCGGGCCTAGCGGGCCCAACGGCTATTTTGTTTTTTTAAAAAAACCGTTGGGCTATTTATGAAATAGCCATTTAACCCCTCAATTTTGTTTTAATCCCAAACTTTTTATAATTACACTTTTTATACCCCATCATTATTTCATTTTTTCTTACAAAATCATCAATCTATCACAATCTCTCTCTAATTTACTTCTATAATTGCTACTATTGCTTACTTTATTGTTACAATTTGTGAAATAATTGTGAAGTTGGTGAATTGAAGTCTTCAACGATAATCAATTTCCAACAAGTTGTTCGTCAATTCGGTAAACTCGTTCCAACTCTTAAGTTTTAATATTATAATTTTGTTTGTTTTATTTACTTTGCTTGATTAATTAAGATGGTTTATTCCTTAAAAAATATGTTTAGTAAAAAATAAGGGAAAATCGAAGAGTGGTGAATCTAGTGGCCAATATGTTCCTCCTCCACTTCCCCGGCTCCCCGACCCAAACATGTTACCCGTCCTACACCTCCTATTCTTGATAGCGATAATAGTTTATTACAATTTACCGAGAGTCAATTTTTTCATAATATTGCACCCGGTGAACAATTAAACCATGAATATATGAATGCTCTTTATGGTAATCCAACTATTGATGAAAATGATGATGAAGAAATAGATTTTGATGAAACGCAATCGGATGATGATACACCCACTAGTCCAACAACTAATAATAATCTAGATGATCCCCCGTCTGACCCTCCTATTAGTGCCCCTACTTTTTCTAGACAACCTCCTAAACGGGCAGAAACATCTCTTATTCGGCAATTTTTTACTCAACTAAGAGAAAAAAAATAGGGCTAAGTGTAAAACTTGTGGCAAAAAGTTAGTTTTTCAATATGTTGGAAGTGGGGGGGGGGGGGGGAACGAGAAGTTTGACTAGACACATATTGCTACACCCTCAAGATAAAGCTAGATATTTTCGTATGAAAGCTTTGGCTGAGGGGACAAGTGCACCTAGTCAGGCTGACCTTAGTACCGGGTCAAATCAATTTCAACCGGGAATTAACACTGTTATCGATGGTATTTTATATTATGATCCAAAAAAAGACCGGGAAGGATTGGCAAAAATGGTCACTGTTATGTGCTTACCCTATAGTTTTCCTTCTAACCCCCACTTTGTGCATTATATTAGAAAAATTTATAATCCTACTTATAAAGGTTTTCCTCGCACAGCAGTAAAGAGTGATATTTATAAATATAAACATGAATATGAACAATATTTGCGCTATTTATTTACTCATATAAATTGTCGTCTTGCTATTACAACTGATATTGGTAGAAGTGGTAATGACTGTGATTACCTTACTGTTACCAGTCATTGGATTGATGAGCATTGGATAATGCAAAAGCGCATTATTGCTTATAGAATAATTAATTCACGTCACACAGGGCAGTTTATTTCTAGCACGATTGCGGATATTTGTAGATATTTTTACATTAGTGATAAAATAATGTCAGTTTCAATGGATAATGCTACTAGTAACACAAATGCTGTAGCCTTGCTTACCACTATACTAAGTCCTGTATTTAGTAACATTTTTCATGTTAGATGTATTTGTCATATTTACCATTTAATTGTGGGTGATGGTATGCGAATTTTAAATGTTAAAATTGAAAAGGTTAAAATGGCTCTTAATTGGCTTTTTTATTCAAACCGTAGAAGTAGACTTAGAGAATATTTTAAAAGATGCGATGAATTTGGCCTAAGAGAAAGAAAGGTTCCTAAACCTTGTCCAACTAGATGGAATTACATGTATGAAAATTTAGTTATTGCATATGAATATAGAAACCCCATAAACTCAATGTTTAATGCTCATGTAAGTGATGATGATGAGCACCTTATAAATGCGGATTGGGCTAATGTTAAAATGCTTGTAGATGTTTTTAGAAAAATTCCATATTGCTACAAATAAATTTTCTGGGCAATATTATCCTACTATTTCTAACTGTTTAGTTTATATTGCAGAACTTGCAAATTTGTTTGATCATTTTTCAGAGGGTGGGGAAATTTATCAACTTGCTATTGATTCCATGAGAAAAAAGTTTTAAAAATATTTTTTCCCTATTCCTCCTATTTATGGTATTGCTGCATTGTTAAATCCTACTATGAAATTAGGAGGTCCTCAATTTTGGTATGAAACTGTTTATAATGGTTTAGCACTTGAAGATGAGGAGTTGTCTAAACTTCCGAACGCAATAGCCTCAATTAAAATAAATGTTCAAACTATTTATAATGCTTATCAAGTTGCATTAGATCATGCTAGACCAAATGTTCCAACTCCTTCTTCTTCTAGTTCTCAATCATCTAAAAGAACTGCGGGAGTAAGAGCACTTAGTACTTGGGCAGGGTTTAGGGGTTCTCAAGGTTCTAGTACTAGTGATTTTTCACAACTAAATGAGCTTGAAGTTTATTTGTCACAGGGAATTGAGGAAGTGAATCCCGACGGCTCCTTTAATATTTTGAAATGGTGGAAGGACAAAGAAAAATACTTTCCAATTCTTTCAAGGATGGCCCGAGATATTTTAACAATTCAAGCTTCAACAGTGGCATCAGAGAGCGCTTTCAGTCAAGCAAGACTTCAACTCGGTAATTATAGAGCGTCTATGAGGGAGATCTTTGAAAAATCAGTACTTTTCAGAGATTAGATCTGTTCGGAAAGAAGAAATTTTGGACTTGCTGAATCACAACTAGAGGTAGACGAAGCTTACGAAGAAATGCTAGCTGAACTTGCGGAGGATGATGCTTCTCCTAGAAGCGGTGATGAGCAAGCTTCATTTCCGCCACCACCAACGGAAATTCCTCCGGACCTTGAAGGATTTATGAAATTTGTAAGAGATACCATGTAAATTAATATGTAACTTGTATTTTGGCACATCTTGATTAGTTTCTTTTTCTTCTCAATGGTGGTATTAGCACCTTGTTGTGCTCATTCCATAGGGGGAGGAAGACTAAGAAAGATATTGCCATGATTTTTAATGCTATAATAAAAATATAACGCATTGATTTGAATATCTCTTTACAATATTTTTGTTCTTTTATATATCTTAAGCTATACATATAGTATAATATAGTATAGTATAGTATATATATATAAAAAAGCTTATATTTATACTATACTATATATACATCTCATAAGATATATAAGCTATATTCGATATACGTATATATCATTTTCAAAAATACCTTTGTTTTTATCATTAGATTTTTCAGCTGGAGAATTGATTTGCTCAATCTGAGTAATCCTATGATCATAAATCATTTGATTTTGTTTAAGAGATTTGATCTCTCGTTTCAAGTTATCAACTCCATCTTCAGTGGCTTTGGCATTAATAACCATTTTAACAGGATCAAGTGGTGGGCGGTAATCTGCCATGCCTTCTCAATTAAATTAAAACAGAAATCACTGTTTGACCGGGAACTGGACTTGTTTCACACCTCACGTCTGACATTTATATGTCTGGAAGGTTTCCACCAGTTAAAGATTTCTATTTTAACATATTTGAGAATTCTTAATCTAGCTAATTCAGTACCCTTATTTTTAAAGACTGGCGGTAATCCGCACAATCAGTAAGGATATAAGAATTAAAATATACTTGAATTTTATATATAGTTTAATGATTGTATGGAAGGTTAAAAACCTTTACTCAAGCAAGGGGTCTGTCATAATATAATACATACTTTTATTGAGCCCATGTGTCTAGCAGTTCTAACCGTGAAAGAAGATGCCCTTTTAACTCCTTTATCGGGCTGAGGTTCACGGCTGGCTAGACGAAGCCACTAAGGCAAAGCCAATAAGAGCAGTGTTATATCAGACTGTACCAACCATCTTGACACCAAGTCAAAACTCTATATATAAAGTTCATTTATATTTAAATAGATGTCGTCGCTTTCATGGTGTATATAGGAGAGAAGTTAGATGCTCAACATAGATATGATGTCTCTTAGCCGGACATCGTCACGGCCAGAGAGGAGAGACTAGAAGAAAAGCTAACTAAGAAAGACAGAAATATGTACCTTGTGGCCAAGATGCAAGGCCCTGAAGATGAAGAACTGAAAACTTTTATTTACTTGTTCTTCTATTACAAGCTACCAGCTATGAACTCTTACTTACAAACTTAGAGAGAGAGAAAGAGTTTTAGAGAGAGAGTTAGAAAGATTTTAAGAGGTAATTATGGTAAAATTCCATACACAGACTATACCTATGGTAAGTTGATAGGAATTTGCACACAGGAAGGATTAAACCTGTGCAATGAATTAAGATTGTCCAGACAGCTTAAAATGGATAAGCTTAAGGAAAGTAACCAATTAGGGGATTTTTGCACCCAGTTTGGTTTACCCGAGACTTCTACTCATAAGAAGAAGAAACATAAGTATCATAGATACCCCAACCAAGACAGTCCTTATAGGAGAAAGAGATCTAGATATAGATCCAAAGAAGAATGAGAAACCAAGAAAGCCCATCGGAAGGCTACTAGATTTACCAAAAATAGGTCTAAGAGAGACCTAGCTGACATTAAGTGTTATAAGTGTGGTAAATTTGGCCATATAGCTCCAAATTGTAAGCTTCAAAAGCTGAAAACCTTAGGACTAGACGATGAGCTACGTGATAGGGTTTATGGTTTGTTATACACTTCTGGATCAGAATCGGATTATTATTCTGAGTCAGAATCCGAAGCTGAAATAGATTTACTTGATTTATCTGATAGTGATAAAAATGTTGATAATACTTGTACAACTTGCAAAAGTGATACATGTGCTTGTGATGATGAATTTTATAAATTACAATCACAATTTGAAAATTTGAACATGAAAACTATTACATCTGATAATGTAATAGAACTTTTAAAAGAAGTTACTGATGAAAAACTTCGTGAAAAAATTATTAATTTTGCTGCTAGTTCAAGTTCTAATTCAAGTTCTAATTTTACAAAACATTTTGAAAAAGAATTTGAATATTCCCCGCCTTATTCTTTACTAGAGGTTAATAACCGTCTTTTAAACAAAAATGCAACTCCAGCAAGAGATTCTTCTTTCAATGATTTAAAAATTGAAGTTGAAAACTTGAAACGAGAGATCAAATCTCTTAAACAAAATCAAATGATTTGTGATCATAGGATTACTCAGATTGAGAAAATCAATTCTCCAGCTGAAAAATCTAATGATAAAAACAAAGGTATTTTTGAAAATGATATTGAAGAAAAACCTGTTAGTTTTAATCCTAAACATGATATGTTTCTAGGAATGATGCAAATTATTACTGCTCATAAATGGTATATCAAATGTACTATTCTCATTGATAATAGTTTTTCAATTACAAACATTGCCATGATTGATAGTGGAGCAGATGTTAGCTGCATTCAAGAAGGTTTAGTACCTACGAAATATTTTCAAAAGATTACTCATATGGTTAGATATGCATCCGGACATGCTTTAGATATAAAGTATAAACTTCCTAATACGGGTATTTGTCAGAATAAAGTCTGTATTCCTCACTTCTTTTTCTTGGTAAAAAAACCAGTTATACCCTCCTATTATACTTGGAACACCGTTTATCAACGATGTTTATCCTTTTACTAGCATAGACTCGAAAGGTTTTACTGCTACCTATAAGGATAAAGAGATAAGTTATACTTTTGTTACAGATCCAGTAACTAGAGATATTAATGCTTTAATTGATATGAAGCAAAAACATGTTGATTCTTTACAATTAGAATTGTTTAGTATGAATATATTTGATACTTTAAATTCTACTAAAGTACAGGAAAAAATCAAATTGATTTCCGAGCAGATTGCTGTTGATATTTGTGAAGAGCATCCTAGTGCTTTTTGGAATCGAAAAAAGCATATTGTCACTCTTCCATATGAAGATAATTTCTCTGAGGATAATATTCCTACAAAATCTCGACCTTGTCAGATGAATGCAGAATTGGTAGAATTTTGCAAAAAAAGAGATTGATAGTTTGCTATCAAAGGGTTTGAGAAAACCCTCAAAATCTCCTTGGTCTTGTACAGCTTTTTATGTTAATAACGCAACTGACAGGAACGTGGTGTTCCTAGATTAGTCATTAATAACCATTGCCCTTTCATCGATACTCAAATAATTGTCCCACCAGCCACGAAGTTGGCCAGTAAAACCTGCAACAATTATTATAGTATAGTATAGTATACATATATGTATATATAGTATAGTATAGTATATACATATAAGCTTATATATATATATATATATATATGTATATATAGTATAGTATATCGAATATACTATGTATATATAGTATAGTGTGTGTATATATATATATATATGTATATATAGTATAGTGTGTGTATATATATACTATAATATACTATATATATACTATAATATATATACATAGTTTATAAGTCATATTCAATAGTATACATCTTAAGATATACTATATATACATCTTACTATATATATATATAGCTTATATATCTTAAGATGTATATATATATATCTTAAGATCTACTATACTATACTATATATATATATATAGTATATCTTAAGATGTATATATAGTATATTTTAAGATGTATACTATGTATATATAATATAGTATATATATATATATATATATATATATTTTAAGATGTATATATAGTATATAAATCGAATATAGCTTATATATCTTTATTACTATTTTTTTCTCTAACTTCTATAAAAAAAAATTAAAAATACAAAGTTTCTGTTGGGCCCGTTTAGGCCCGGGACCGGCCCACTTAACCCGGGACCGTTAGTTCGTGGTCCCGGTCCCGAGCCGGTTCCAGCAATAAGCCCGCGAAGCCCGGGACCGTTTAGGACCGGACCGCATAGGAGCGGCCCACTTAGAACCGGCCCACTTAGGACCTGGCCCGCGAAGCCCAATTAGGACCGGGCCCGACCCACTTGCCACCCCTACCAAGAACTCTGCCCGATTAAGTTTTGAAATGTGCGGCCGCACAATTCGGTCCGCAGAAATATAGATTAGGGCTTTGGTGAAGCAAGATTGTGCGGACCGCACTTGAAATTGTGCGGTCCGCAGAAATTCAATCGCGGCCGTAGAAAAGTGTGTGAGGCCGCAGATCAGGGCATTCTCTATCTTCAGAGAGCCGCCATTTTCAGGTATCCATTGTGCGGCCGCTATCAAAAAAGTGTGGACTGCACTTCAACTCTGCGGTCGCATGCAAAATTTTGCGGATCGCTATTTCTTTGTTGCGGCCGCACTTCAAAATTGTGCAGTCCGCACAACCAGACCTGCGACCGTACTTGTAATTGTGCGGACCGCACTTCCATACCCTGCAACCTATTTTGTTCTGTGAACTTCTGATTATCTGTACTTGAATTAGAATTGACTCATACTGCTATTTGTTTCAAAAAATGGTTAGATACCGTGGTCGTGGTAATACATCAAAGGGGAGGGATGAACCCTCCATAGGCAGAGGCAAAATCACTTTACCCCTCGCCCTTCAAAGAGTAATCAGTAAGAAAGCCACAGCAGGCTGAAGTAGAGAGCAGGAACCCTTCGAATGAAGTTTATATGCCCCGTCTAGGGAAACATCGGAGAGTGACTCAGTGTAAGAGCAGTCTGCTGTTCAATCACAGCCACATCTGCCTCAGGACATATACCAACTTAGAAACAAGCCTACCTCTTTTGAGAGTACTTCTGAGGGTTCGGAAGGTAACAGTCAGGCTTCGGAAGGTTCGTCCACACATGCCCCCAAAGCACCTGCTACCACAGTGGATGTTGATGATCTCCCGGATGATGGCCGAGGGGGTGATACCAGAGTAGCCGGACTTGAGAGGTCAAAGAAGAAAGAAATTTGGGAAGATAGGTTCGTCAGTCTTGCAGCCTTCTCTAGTTTCAAAGAGTGGTGTCCGTCGAGATCACTCACTCTTGAGCGTCAGTTCTTGTTGAAAGACCTTGATAAATACAACCCGGTGGTGTCGAGGCAGTTCCGATAGCGGAAGGGGTGGACATGGTTCACTAAAAGTGTGGTAGATGCTAAAGAGTACTTGGTCCGGGAATTTTACGCCAATGTGGTGCACATAAAGAAGGGGACCAAAGTGGCGAAAGTGAGGAACCTGAAAGTGAGGTTTGATCAGAATACCTTGAACACCTACTTGGGATTTAAGGATGTTGAGCCAGTATATTTGGAAAAGCTGGCTATGGGTGATGTAGCTCGCCTATGGCTAGCTGAGATTCTGGCAGCTCCGGGAGCACCACCACCATGCATCACAGCAGGGGTTCCTATTCACTGGAACACCCTGAACTTTGAGGCAAAGGGATGTCAGACGTTCGTATGCAGCAGACTAGACCCATGTTAGAATGAGACAAATCTTCCAATTCCTTGGGCAGTGTTAGTTGCCTCTATCATGGCCGGGTACCTAATCAATGTTGGTGTCATGATGCTGTCCAACATGTATTTGGTCGCTAGGCAAGGTGACGACACCTCCTACCCGTATCCCAACACTATCACCGAGTACCTTAAGGATGCGGGGGTCGAGCCGAGGGATTTTGATACCAAGGTGCGGGCGAAAAAGCCCTTCTCATGGTATTCTTTAATGGGTGGTGGAAACCCAAAGAAAAAGGGTCAGCCGACTACTACCATAGGCCAGTCTGATGAGCCTTTGATGGTAGCTGCAGAGTCAGTAGACATGCCTTCTACTTCAGCAGTGCCTTCTACCAGTGCAACTGCCATGCCTCCACCTCCTTATTCAGAGACTTCAGCATCAGTTCGCTTCACCTCGACTTTAAGGCCGGTGACTATGCCCACTCATCCACTATCTGTGCTGCGAGTCTCCCAGACACTGGAGAGCCTCAACAACTGGATGCAGATAGCTACTACAAAGCTGTCCGACTTATCCGGTGCTATTGCAGTACAATCATCCACCCCGGCACCCTAGATTCCTCCGACAGTGGATGATACATTGAAGAAGATTTTGGAGAATCAGCAGACCATCATGAACACTTTAGTAGAACATAGAGTAGTGATTGAGGAGCTTTGGAAGAAGGTAAAGACGATGAACAAATCCCAGGCATCCAAGAAATCATTAGATAGACTGAGGAGCGAGGTCACCAAGATATCAGCCGCTGGGGACCTTCCATTTGATATGCTGATGGAGACGGATCCAGTAGCACCAGTAGATCCAGCAGCACCATTAGCACCAGTGGCACCAGCTGGCCAGTCTGAGGAGCCCGACCTGGCTGCCGACACTGCTGAGGCAGTGCGCCAGATGATCACCCACCCAGTTACTCCCAGAGCCGAGGATGATGAGATCCAGTTAGAAGAGACTGAGGGTGGTGACGCTGCTATAGACACAACCACATAGGGAGTCCTCTTCACTCTTACCCTTCTTTATTCTTATTTTGTTAAGCATTGGGGACAATGCTTACTTTTATTCGGCGGGTGGAGTTTATTTGATATTTGGATGATTTGACATTTGGTTTGTAATAACTGATAACATTTTCCTTTTTCTTTTTATCATGTATAGATTATCCTCTTTCTCTCTCTATTGATGTATATATTTTCTCCTTTCCTCTCTCATTATGTATATTCATTATGCTTGCAGTAGCATGCTTTGTAGTTTCTTTATTTTATTTTCTTATTAGTCAATGTTTAATTCAGTAGCTTCTTGTTTAATCTTATAGATTATTTTTAATTAGTAGCTTCTTTTTATGTTTAAGTGGACAATAAGCTTTTGGTTTTCTTATTGCCACGGTTCTTTCCAAAGGTAGTTTTTGTGTGAACCGGGTGATTCTTCCCAACGATGGATGGCGTGACAACCTTCTTAAGGGATTGAGTCCGTTTTTGGTATTTAGGTAAGAATAATAGTAACAAGGAATAAAAAGACCTAATTGAGTCTGACTCGAATAGTCAAAAATTGCTTCACTTGGTACCAACACACTTAACTACGTGCTTATGATTAAAAATAAGTTTTTGGAAAGAAATAGCTCTAGTTAGTGACCTTCTGACTCTTGTGTTGACTTAAGCAACCATCGAATGGTTTAGTCAAACCATAGTGATTTTCAATCTTGAATATGGTCGTTGTGGGCGCTCGACTCTATCTGTAACACCCCGAAAAATTTCGAAGTATTTAAGTGTAAAGCCCCGTAAAATTTCGCAAATGAATTCAAGATTTTGTGGTGCCGGAATAGGTTTACGTGTTTGAGGATTGTATAAAATTTTTGCGGCTCGAACCTTTTGGGTTGAACAGTGTGCTGGGAAGTAAAGGAAAAATTTGGGCAGAAAAATGCATTTTTGCGGCCCACTATGCGGCCGCAGAATCAATCTGCGGACCGTATAATGGCCGCAGAGTGAGGCAGGAATGGGCAAGTTGGAGATCAGGTTTGCGGCGCATTGTGCGACCGCAGACTAATTCTACGGTGCATTATACGACTGCAGAATAGGTTTGCGGGCCGCAGACTGAGTCAGTCATGCCCAGTTTTGGAGGCCAATTATGCGGCCTATTCTGCGGACCGCAGAATTATTAACAGTCGCATATGCGGCTGCATATCCTGTTCCGGAGCTTCATTTTTTGGGTTTTTATAACCCGACCTTACTTCGTTAAATAGACGAATTGTACCATCTTTTGAGAAAAAATCTAATATTTTGAGGGTTAAAGAGTACCCTAGAGTGGGAGAGAGTTCTTCAACAATTGGTTCTTCAATTCTTGCTCGAATCTTGGAAGATTAACAAGGAAAACTCACTAGGTCTTCATCCTAGAGGTAAGATTCTACACCCTAACCCTCAATCTCGAATTTTATCTAGAATTAGGTAATTAGTAAAATGATTCTTGGGTATGGGAGTTGGTTATTTTGCATGCATGTGTTATCAAGGGGTGTAGGATAATTGTTGAGCTAAAAATGGTAAAGAATGGGTTGTGGGATGATGGAATCCTCCATAAAAGGACCTTGAAACCTTGATGCACACCTAGTGTATGATAAAAATGCTCAAATGAGCTGAAACCATGAATACCTTCCTAATTTGTGCCCAATTTTGTTATGTCTCAAAGTAGATTGGGATTGCTAGAATTTTCGGAACGTTGTAGTAATTTAAGGAAATCTCAAAGCGAGGTATGTTGGCTAAACTACTCTATAAGAATTGAATTCATGATGTTCCCGTAAGTTTCAAGTATGGTTGTCTCAAGTTCCTTATTCTATGTTCTGAGATGTTCCCAATAAATTCGATTGTCCGAATAAGCAAAGTGTCGAGAATTATGTATTCGAAACGTGTTACAAATGTTCCTATCACATTATGTTATCCTTTGGGAAGGTGTTCAAGAATGATATGTGCATTAAAATGCTATGTCTTTGAGTCGTGTTTTAAATAAAGATTATGATGCCAAATTGTGTGAGACAATCCCAATATACTTAAGACTCTTAATTGCTCATATGTGTACATAAAGTCTTGATTGAAAATGTCTTATTGTTGATAATCTATAAAGATGGTTGGAAGTAAAATAAGTGAATTGGGGATATAAAGTGTGGCCAACGTGCCAAGAGTGAAAGTTATACTTGGGACCGATAGTGTCAATAAAATAAAATGATGCGAGAAAGGTTATGAAATGAGCCTTGATTCAACTATTCCGAATTGACTTTGAAAATAGAATTGCCTAAAAGCTTATGAACTCAAGTCATGCCCATATGCGACTGTTTTAACAAATGCTATGCTTTGTGAGTATCTTCAATGTGTTTTGCGTTCTTACATATTCGTGAGTAGAATTGTGTATTGCCTTTTTTGGGGGAAAAGTATTTCAATAATAAATGGTGTGTTACTTGTTGATGATTTTAACTTGCGCATCAATTGCCAATTATTTTACTCCATTTCTCGGAAATAAACCTATTGTGCTTAAATTGTTCATCTCTAATGAACTTAAAGTTATGATTTTTGAAATATTATATATGTTGATATTTATAATTATGATACATGAGAGGGAAGAAATGAAAGTGTGAAATATCAAATACGGCCACCGTGCCTTGAATAAAGAATCTTGTGAATGGCCAACAGAGCCAAGGGAATATTGTACTTGTTATTGGTTAAAAATACTAGTGGAGATTCATACAATGTGAAAGATGATGAGGTAAATACATTTGTACCTATGTTATTTTTGTAAATTATTCCCCTTATTTGGGATGAGATTGATGTGATAAAATTATTCCCCTTATTTGGGATGAGATTGATGTGATAAAATCATTCCCCTTAATTAGGATGAGATTGATTGATAGAAAGGGATGATGTCTCTAATGAGATGGCCTAGCCGATCGGGTCGTGATCGGACACCATGCCGCACACATGGTGGTGATTGTACTGGAAATTGTAATTGAAATTGTGATTGTGCTTGATGTCTCTAATGAGATGGCCTAGCCGATCGGTTGTGATCGGACTTCATGCTAAAAGTATGGTGGTATTGGTATTGAGAGAGATTGTGGTTGATGTCTCTAACGAGATGGCCTAGCCGATCGGGTCGTGATCGGACTCTGTGCTAAAAGTACGGTGGTATTGGTATTGTAAAAGGTGATATTGTGAACAGTGATATATCGGTGCTAAAGATCTCCCAACCAAAAATAATATTATCTTCCTATTTTGGAAATTATTATGTTTTAACTTGGAAATTGAATATCATTGATTGTTGATTGTTGTTTCCATGGTTTTCCCTTTTTTGTTGGCATTCTATTTTGAAAAAGGACAGTTAGCTTTACATACTAGTACTATTCTATATGTACTAACATCCCTTTTGCCAGGGGTGCTGCATCTTTAATGGATGCAGGTGGTTTATCAGCAGGCAGCTTTGGTCCTCGTTAGCAGTCGCTATCTATTGAGCAGGTTTTGGTGAGCCTTACTCTATTCCGAGCCTGATGTCATTCGAGTTGTACATTGTGTTTTGAGGTATAGCAGGGGCCTTGTTGCCGGCACTTTCATACTACTCTTATGTTGTATTTAGAGGCTCCATAGATAGGTTGTGGGTGGTAGTTGATGTTGGGAATTGAACTAGAAATGTTGGTATTTGGAAAACATGTTCTTTACTATGTTTATAAATATGTAATATTTTGGAAGTTATGAATGAAGCTGCTAATGGAAATGAAATGGGAGTTGTTAATGAAATCTTTTCAATGTTTGATTAATGGAGTACATCTCCTCTTTATTCGCGGATGAGTTTGGGTAGAAAGAAATCGAATAGGCTTGCTCGGCCGGGTTCACTCGGTTGAGCGCCGGTCGCGCTCCCCGAGTTTGGGGCGTGACATTATCCTCTTTAACAATCCAGCTGTGTGAGAGGTGAGATATATTTATTGTAAGTCCAAGTACCCGTGCGAATGGTCTAGAACTTGCCCCGAATATGTTCCGAGGCAAAATATTAAGTTTTGCTTTGCTTGAGAAGTGATTGTAGGCTCTCTTTGACCCGCTTAAAATTTTCCATGGCCCACCAATGTTGTTATCCCTAGTCAACTCATTTGAGCCTAAAACCTTTCTCATTTGATCACCATGTTACAAGGCTTTACCCGTTCTGTTGTGACCCTCTCTTGGCACCCGAGCTTTCCATAACACTCTTGTGAAACAATTGGCTAAAAATTGTAAGTTTGGGGGAGAGACGAGGAGTTTGAAAAAGGTACCAAGGCACAAAAAAGAGAAAATAAATGAAGAAAAGGAAAGGAAAGAAAAATAAAGAAGAACAAAAAGAAAAATGCAAAAGAAAGTGAATAAGTTGAAGAGTTGAAGGGATTTCAAAGAATAGTAATGATACAAAGTATGGAGGAAACAAAGAAGGAGAAAATGAATATTATGACCAAGAAACAACAACAACAACAACAACAACAACAACAACCCAGTAAAATCCCACTAATGGGGTCTGGGGAGGGTAGTGTGTACGCAGACCTTACCCCTACCCCGAAGGAGTAGAGAGGCTGTTTCCGAAAGACCCTCGGCTCAAAAAAATAAAAAGACAAAATGACAAAATGACAAAAAGGAAACAATATTAGTATCACAACAACAATCATAGGATAAATAGGAACACCATGAAATCCAGAAGAAAGATGCAAAGCAAAGGGAGACAATATTAGTAAATATTAGTATCACCACAACAATCATAAGAAAAATAGGAACACCATGAAATCTAGAAGAAAGATGCAAAGCAAAAG
Source organism: Nicotiana tomentosiformis (assembly GCF_000390325.3). Lineage (NCBI taxonomy): Eukaryota > Viridiplantae > Streptophyta > Magnoliopsida > Solanales > Solanaceae > Nicotiana > Nicotiana tomentosiformis. The sequence continues at coordinate 149,197,980 of NC_090813.1, read as the reverse complement.
CAATAGCTAGTAAATAGGACATGCACTGAAAACCGAAATAGTAAGCCACAACATTGCCAATAGCTATCTTAGACAAAAACCCTACATGGCTAGTCCCACAATGGTACAAAGTAAGGCACGACTCAACTACCTCCTAACCTACAACCCTAATACTCGACCTCCACATCTTCCTATCAAGTGTCATGTCCTCGGAAATCTAGAGCCTCGCCATATCCTGCCTGATCACCTCTCCCCAATACTTTTTAGGTCGCCCCTACCTCTTCTCGTGCCATCCACAACCAGTTGCTCACACCTCCGTACCGGAGCATCTGGGCTTCTCCTCTGAACATGTCCGAACCATCTAAGCCTCGCTTCCCGCATCTTGTCATCAATGGGAGCCACATGCACCTTCTCCCTGATATCATCATTCCTAATCTTATCTATCCTAGTGTGCCCGCACATCCACCGCAACATCCTCATTTCTGCCACTTTCATCTTCTGGATATGTGAGTTCTTGACGGGCCAACACTCGGCCCCATACATCATGGCCGGTCTAACCACCACTTTATAAAACTTACCTTTGAGTATCGGTGGCACTCTCTTGTCACACAAGACTCCAGATGCTAACCTCCACTTCATCCATCCTACCCCAATACGGTGTGTGACATCCTCGTCGATCTCCCCTCCCCCCTGGATAATCGAACCAAGGTACTTGAAGCTGTCTCTACTCGATATGACCTGCGAATCAAGCCTTACATCCATGCCCTCTTACCCTGGCTCAGCGCTGAACTTACACTCCAGGTATTCCGTCTTCGTCCTGTTCAGCTTGAAACCCTTAGACTCAAGAGCCTGTCTCCAAACCTCCAACCTCTCGTTAACACCGGCTCGCGACTCATCAATCAGAACTATGTCATCGGCGAATAGCATGCACCATGGCACATCCCCTTGAATATGGTATGTTAACGCGTCCATCACCAGGGAGAATAAGAACGGACTGAGCGCAGAACCTTGGTGTAACCCCATTACAACCGAAAAATGCTCAGAGTCGCCTCCTACTGTCCTAACCCGAGTCTTACCCCATCATACATGTCCTTAATCGCCATAATGTAGGGAACCGATACACCTTTTGCCTCCATGCATCTCCAGAGAATTTCTCTAGGAACCTTGTCATACGCTTTCTCTAGGTCAATAAACACCATGTGCAGATCCTTCTTCCTCTCTCTGTATAGTTCCACCAACCTTCTAACAAGGTGTATATCTTCTGTAGTCGAACGACCCGGCATGAACCCGAACTGGTTGTCGGATACAGACACTGTCATCCTCACCCTCGCTTCAACCACCCTCTCCCACACTTTCATGGTATGACTCAGTAATTTGATACCCCTATAATTGTTACAACTCTGGATATCACCTTTGTTCTTATACAATGGAACCACCGTACTCCACCTCCACTCATCCGGCATCCTCTTCCCCTCAAAAATGATATTAGACAACCTAGTCAACCACTCCAAACCTGCTCTCCCCACACACTTCCAAAATTCCACCGGAATCTCGTTTGGCCCGGTCGCTTTGCCCCTACTCATCTTACGCATAGCTCCCACGACCTCCTCAACCTCGATACGCCTGCAGTACCCAAAGTCACGGTGACTCTCGGAATGCTCCAATTCGCCTAGCATAATATCCCGATCCCCTTCTTTATTCAGAAGTTTATGAAAGTAAGTCTGCCCTCTTAATCTGGGCATCTTCCATCAATACTCTACCATCTTCGTCCTTGATGCATCTCACTTGGTCCAAATCCCGAGCCTTTCTTTCTCTCAACTTGGCCAGCCGGAATAACTTCTTTTCCCCACCTTTTTTCCCCAGTTCCTCGTACATACGACCATAAGCCTCTCTAGTTCCCCTAAGGAAAAAAATGCCTCAAAGAGTTGGCAAAACATGAGCTGATAAGAGGAAGTGGAGTGCTTAAGGAAACATGAACCCGTTCTATTATAACATATCCAACCTTAGTCCAAAAGCCTTCATTGCATTTCCAAAAAGTCCTACGTGATTTCAAGCCGAGTGAACTTACATTAGTGATGATCTACATGAGTGGCAAGCATATGGTAATTAGAGCCATACTTGTGACATTCTTTTGAAAGAGATGAGCGAACCTTTCACAAATCTTTGATTTGAGTGCTACATTCTTTAGTGAGATATGCTAACGGAGAGTAGAGGAGGAGGAGTTTCGGATCCACAATGAACTACATGAAAAAGCGAGATTCCTTGATGAATAAAGTCAACTCTTGATGCTCAAGTGTCACATTAAAACTATTTGCGCTTAAAAGCTCAACTCTCCGCCTTGTTGATAATTCATAAGTGTTGTGGGTAATTCTTGGCCCCAATTGATGTGTGATTGATGCATCTTTGATTAGCTAGAATAACTCTTAACTTGTGTAGGTAGAAATTACCTTATTTGCTTGAGGACAAGCAAAAGATTATGTTTGGGGGAGTTGATAAGTAGGGATTTTGACTACTTATTAGCGCCTTTTAGCTTTCATTTTAGTCCAAAAGCGTTTAATTGTATTCTCAAAAACTGATAAAATATGCTTAATTGCAGGAATATTGGAAAATGAGCCTCCAAGATAAAATCCAACTCAAGAAGGAGTGATCTGAACTCAACGACAAAAACAGACACAAAAGCTTAAAGTGTGGACCGCAGAACATCATCTGCGGCTGCAGATTGTGCAGAAGAACTTATCAGAGATCTGTGAGAAGTGTGGTCTGCACTTGAAATGTGCGCCCACAGAAGCTAGGCAAGAGCAAAAAGTTCAGAGAACCTGCACATCAAGTTTAACGGAAATGCGGACCGCATGATTATTGTGCGGCCGCAAAATATCAGCCACGCGGCCGCAGTTGCATTTGTGCGGTCCACAAAAGAGCCATGTGTGGACCACAGAAAGAGAGACATGCGGCCGCGATTCAGAATTATGCGGCCGCAAGATTCCAATCATGTCAGGTTAAAGCAAAGTGCGGACCGCACATAGAATTGTGCGGCCGCAGAACCTCCAAAAGGGCATTTTTGTTCAAAAATTCCAGCTCTGTATAAATAAAAGAGTTTCACTTTTTTAGGTCACGTTTTTGACATCAGCAACTACAGTAGCCGTTTTTCTTTACTCTCTTTAGTAGTTTTTGCCATTTTGAGCTTTTTGAACATATATTTCTTTATTTTAACTATCAATATGGGTTTCATTATCATTGCTTCTTCTATTTCTTCTGTCTTAAGCATGAGTAGCTAGATTTTCACAAGGGTTGTGACCCAACCCTAGAGTGTAAACTTAATGGGTGTTTGATTTATTGCTTGTTTATGATTGGGTATTTATTATTTAGCCTTGTTCTTGCTTTTAATTGTAGAATTAATGGTTGTAAATATTAGTTCATGCCAATTTGACTTGGTCTCTACTTGAGAAAGAGAGACTTAGTCTAGGAAAACTTGGCTAAAAAGAAACTGGGGTGAATCAAGATATTGATAGTCCCAATTAAAGGGTTGAATCTAGAGATAGTAAAACCTGACTTGAGCTTTGTATTAACCGTTTTGTTCAACACCCATTTGGACTTGAGAAAGCCAAATTAGGCAAAGTCACTCTCCGTCCGAGAGGTATTGAGTGGGTACTCAAGTGTTTATAGCTATAATATACCCCGACTAATAAAACAAGCTTTAAAGTTTACAACCCGCTAGGCAAACATCTAGGTGAAGGTTATAGCCCTAGGCCCTTTTATCATTTGAAAAACAACAAAAATAATTTCTTAGTTTCATTACTTAATCTTGCAATCTTAAATTAGAATAGACATAGAACAAGCATCAATTTGTGGAAGTGCAATTTGAGATAGTTCATACTCATACACTGTAATTGATACTCCTAAATCCCACGTATAGCTCCCTGTGGAATTCGACCCCGACTCCTTGTTGGGTATTACTATTGCAATCGACTGTTTTATAACCTTGAATTGAGGTGTGAACTTGGACGAGATCACTGGTCCCCATACATCTCCATGAATCATTTCTGCCACAATCCAAATCGAAGGGCCGTAACGGGCACCTGTGCCTAACTCAACCGAGTACCAACGTAACGTATCATTCTTATCATACTATCATGGGTAAACGAATCATAAAGGCTGTCATGAGATAACCAGAATTAAACATAAGAGAATAATCAACATAGGATGACCCAACATGGTATACAAACTTATACATGTGACATACGGGCCTATAAGACCGAAATGATCATTTGTACACTCAAAACATAAGACGACAAGGACATACAATTATCTATATACATAACATCTGTCTACAAGCCTCTAAGAGTAAATAAACATCATAAAGGCTGGGACAGGGCTCCGCTATACCAATCAACACATGTCCAAAGCATACTCACCAAATAGGCAACTCCGGAGCAAGTGGAGTGCACAAACATCTTCCGCTGAGCTGATAGCCTACTAGGAGGACTGTCAACCTGTCTATCGGGACCTACGGGCATGAAATGCAGAGTCCCCAGGTAAAAGGGATGTCAGTACAGATAAAGTATCGAGTATCTAAGGCATGGAAAACAGTATATAAAAGACATGAAAGAAATATGGAGTAAAGGACTCAACCTGTAAGTCTGAATAGTTCAGTGAATCATAAAACCTTTATGGTGTCATGTATATGCATATAAATTTCATATCATGCATAGGTATATGCATACATAGCATTCTTCAAGCCTCTTAGGGCATCCCATCATATCATACCGGCCTCAGTAGGCAAAATCATCAATGTATACCAGTTGATCAGGTGGCGGTGTGTGTATAACGCCGTAACCTTTTCCCATGCCACATATACATATAATATACGGGTATATAATGCCATCTTGTGGGTCAATGTACATGTATCAATGAATGCAATGCATAAAGAAGTAAGTCGATAAGATCTCTCGCAATGTTATATGATCAATATGCCTTCGGTTAATATCATGAATTAAACTTTATCAACTTACATATTTTCTAAGACCCATAAATAGAAGATATAATAATATGACACATGGGGAATCAAGAATATAGGCACCCCTAGTACTTCTAAGAATATAGTCATTTGTGAAAGTTTCGCGTTTGTTCGTTTCGTTTGTATCATATGGATCATGCCAAAAGGGAAGAAGAGATAGCCTTAACATACCTTATCACAGTATGTCCAATGACCACATTGAACGTGTCTCATTGCACTTTAATCTAAAACAACGATAATAATACTGTCGTTAAGCTACGAATGATGCAACTATCGCACAACGATTGACAAGCTTATTTTATATTAAAACGGACAATATCTCCCGTGTTTTCCTTGCATTCCCCAAGTCCATCAAAACAACAATAATACATACAAATTTTAACTATATACCTTCAGCACCACAATACACCCAACAACCCATTAATACTAATCAATCTACACAAGAACAAGTGCACAAATTTTACTGACGAAACTACTATTTAACACGACAAGCGAAAAGCTTGGATTGGAACCAAACCCCAACTCTTTTTCTCATCTCCCCTGTACTTACAACACCATCAACAGGTCCAGCATATAAACATATATATTGACATGATATTCCAACCTTATATCCATCATACAAGTAACATCAAACAACCCAACAAGATATAACAACAATGTAGACAACTTTTAGGTATTGTATGGTTGCTCTTCTCCTATTTACAACATCATCAATATATTGACAAGCATAAAAATAATAATAATATTATAACCAAGATATTCCCCATAATTTCTCGCTATATGAAGTCATATACACAACTCCAAAATAGTCCAATAAGAGATAACAACTTCTTATACAACTTCAAGTTCTATCTTGTAATTCTTCATCCAAATAATGTAACCAACACATAGATAAGCTTAAGTGAAAGAAATAGGGTATTATATATACCTTAAATAATCAGAACAAACTTGAACCAAAGTTTTCCTTAGCTTACAAGCACCCTTAAATACATCACAACACCATAGAGACTCTCTTCTTCACTTAGGCTAACTTTTGAGGATAGGTTTAGGTAAAACCACCTTGGACGACTTGGAACCTTGGAGAACTGTTAGCAAAGTGTTGAGAGAGTTTAGGAACTGTCCTTGGTCGAAAATGACCAAAAATGAGCCGTCCAACCCCGTTAAAATGCTCAAGGGTCGTCCACCGCCTAAGTGGATCCCATTGGGAGCTGCTTGCACGGTCTTACAAAAATATGAATATCTCTTTACTCGGATATCGTATCGACAAAAGAATTAATGAGTTAGAAACTAGACTCATACATCTTCAATTTGGTAGATGGATCATCCCGTAATTCCAAGTATATTGGGAGAAAACATCAGCTACATTTGACCTAAGATTTAGCACATTTGTAGATGTAACTTGTGATGACCTTTGCCAACTTTTATTCCACAACTCACTTGACTTCAAAACGTAATACACGAATATCATACAACTAAAATAACTCATTACATAACCTCCTTATCATATTAAGCACCTAGTATCAACCTCAAAAGTACATGTAATAGCATTCCCAACTTGTCGACATTCGACGAAACTTATTTTCTTTAATTTGTTTAGCTTCTAAGCCTTTCAACCCTCTTGGTACTTGTTATCCATGATCTTATAGATTTGTAACTTCCAAAATAATATGATTAACTTACTTTATGTACTTTCAAAGAAGATCTCATTTCTGAGCTTACATAATTGACTTACGATGTACTCTCACGTACGAAAATATGGGGTGTAACAAATTCTAATGGCTTACTAGCAATAGAACCAGTAACCGGTAAAGAAATCTGACTATGTTTGCCTAAACAACAAGCTTCACAAAGATCAGATAATTTTATTGAATGACTAGGCAAACAGATTTTATTAACAATAAAAGAGACTGTTGATTGTTGAGGATGACCGAGCCGAGCATGCCAATCTGGTGCAGTAATCTGAACTGATTTGAAAGCCTTGCTATTTCTTGCAATGTTTTCTAATACATCAATAGGAAGCCTGTAAATGCGTCGTTAGCTGGTCACTTCAATAAGGCCTTTTTATTTGTCTGATGCTTCACAGTAAACCCAACATAGTCAAATTTAAAGGATCATTGATTATCTTTAGCAAATTTATTAATAGACAACAATTGTTGTTGTACGACAGGCACATGTAAATATTTTTTCAAATGTAATCGATTATTACCAGAAGATTGTGTAGTGTGACCAATGTTTTTAATGGGCAATCCATGCCCATTGCCTATAGTAACTTTGTCAGCCCTTTGTACTCCTCAGAGATTTCAAGTGCAGACAAATCAGGTGTCATATGATGAGAAGTTGCAGTATTAGGAAACCAATCATTGGAAGAAGCATTAACATTGGCAGAATTGGCAGTGATTTTATCATTATTAGTATCATAACGTTTGTGACACTACTTCGCTTGATGATTGTTGAGTCCACATATCTGACAAGGATTAGGAAACCACTTCGTATTTCCTTTGGAGGAAGCACCATTGTTTCTGTAACCATTATTTTCCTGGGAGCTCTGGTGGAATTGGCGAGCAGATGAAGTGTGTTGTCGAGAAACATTGGCAACAACAGAGATCAGTATGCGAGAGTTCTGCAATAGGATTTCATGATCCATAAGTCTACCAGAAAGATCAGAAAATGATACCTGTGATTTTTCTTCAAATAGCATTGCAATGACAGGATGATAATAAGAAGGAAGTAACCGGAAGATGGTGGCATTGAATTCATCAAGAGATACTGGTGTTCCAGCAGCAGTAAGCTCATCAGCAATAGCTTTAGCTTCGCGTAGAAATTGAGCCATTGGTTTGTCACCAAGAGTCATGTTTTGCAAGGTGATGTGCAATTGGACTCTTCTAGCGTTGTTGCTTATACCAAATGCATTTGAGAGAGCTTCTCATGCTTCAAAGGCAGTATCTAAACTAGTCACATAAGGAAATATTTCCTCGGTTAAAGATGATAAGATCCAACACGGTAAGAGTTGGTCTTCTTGTAACCACTTTAGATCATTAGAATTTGGTTCTAATTGATTTGTTGTGGCATTTATGATGGTAGAGAGAGGTGTTGGTGTACCATTGATATAATTGAAAAGATTATAGCATTTGATGATAGGAACAAACTGAGTTTTCCAAATCAGGTAGTTTGTTGGTTTGAGTTTTATTGAAAAAGAGAGTTGAGCATGAGATAACGGAGCAAAAAGACTTGGAGTGGTCAAGGTTACTGCAATAGAGGTAGAATATGAAAGTTGAGAAATTGATGCCATGGTAGGCTCTGGTACCATGTTATAAGATATGATGTTGAGAGAATTCGATAGTTTTCTATTGAGTACATTGTTGAATATATACACAACAGTCTAAAATACACTATAGAAGTCTAGGGAGATAAGGAAACTAATAGAACAATCATATATCCTAAAATATAGCTAACATAATATAGCTATCCTAACTATAGAGATTGATATCCTAACTTATAGAGATTGAACTTTATCTCTAACAATAATGATTAATAATTGTAGAAGAAAACACCACTTAAAAACTAATATATTAGCAAGAATAGTTACATGCATTTTCCAGTAAGTTATGATCACTTCAAATGAATAAATCATATTTTAATCTAATCTCACCATTTTCCTTTCTTCGTAATTCTCCTTCTTCAACCCTTTTCCCCACCTTAAAAGAAAAAATGTGAAAACGAAAGATGCATGCATCAAGTAAGGTTATGGAAAGTTTCGGTATATTCGTCTAAGGTTTTAATTATACACCAAGAAAAGTGTATTTATTTTATCAATATATTTTAATACGTTACATGTCATCTTAACTTACAAAATATAAAATATCCCTCGATTGCGTAGAAAAATTGAATTCTTGGTCCAATTTATCTCCAGCATCGTATTGGCTAGGGATGGAAAATAGAGGGGGTCGATGCGGGATGAGCTTTAACCCGCGAAAAACTCAACTTACCTCACCCGCTTAACATAGTTATTTTATCAATTTTCAACATGTCCCGTCTCAGTGAAGTTTCTTTTTCTTTCTATAACAAATTATCTAATCAAAATTTGACTTACATAACGCCTGATAACAAAGTAAATTTTCATCACAACCCTATCTCTATCACGACCCCAAACCAACTCGTTGTGATGACGCCTATCATGGTACTAGGCAAGCTGACTATTCAGACATTTTCAACATTTTAAATCTTTGAAAGATACTAAAACAGTTTAAATAAAGGAAAATCTCTTAAAACAGGATAGGAAATCATAACTCAATACATAAATTCTTTCAAAACCGGGGTGTCACCGAGTACATGAGCATCTACGAAATGACAAAGTCTAGTACATTGTCTAGAAGTAAAACTCAATAAATAAATAGAAAGATAAGAGAGGAGGGTCAAGGTCTGTGAACGCCAAGAAACTACCTCGATGATCTCCAAAGGTCTGGCCTCTGCAAATCAACAACTGCCGAATCCGGAAGCACCTGGAGCTGCACACGAGGTGCAGGGTGTAGCGTGAGTACAACCAACTCAATAAGTAACCTTTAGACTGAAAACAGTGACAAGTCCAATTATTACGGTCCACTTTCAACATTTAACAGTACAGAAAGTTACAAAAATTATGACAATGATATCTCGGATATTTATATTCTACTAGTGAAGGTACATGAATTTAGACATGGTTTCAACAAGAACTTAGACATGCTTTTAGATTTCACAACAAAACTTAACACATAACAGGGCAGATCCAGCCCACATGCAAATAAAATAGGGTAGATCTAGCATAAATGCAAGTAAATAGGGCAGATCCAGCCCAAATGTCATAACTGCTAGCATTGCGCCCACTGTGGGCGTGCAGACTCTGGCGGGGACGATCCAGCCCAAGCGCTATAATAAGCCAAATTCTGGCATCAATCATTAAAGCCTGATGCAGCGTGCATCCTGATTCCATAAATATCACTCATAATATTCCCTCAGCCCCACTCAGTCAATAACCTCTCCAGTCTCTCGGGCTCACCGGAATCATGATAATCAGCCCACAAATAATGATATGATATAACATGTAAAGACATAAGAGACTAAGATATAATATGCAAGTAATAACTGTGACTGAGTACAAATTGACAAATTAAGCAATTAGTTCTACAGTAAAGAACGGCCACTGTGGGTATAGTACCATCATATAGCCAAACAGGGTTTCTAATATGACTGACAATTCAATAGATCTAACATATGGTAAGAATATGGGCAATAACAAGATTTAACAACTATTCAATTCCATGGAATCGATCAAGTTACATTTCTTATGGTGAACACTTACATGCCCGTCACTTAGCACATGCGTCACCTCAACACCAATCATATAACACGAAATTCAGGGTTTCACACCCTCAGAACCAAGCTTAGAAGTGTTACTTACCTCTAACTGTACGAAACTCTACTCCAACAAGCCCTTGCCTCGCGAAACGGCCTCCAAATACCTCGAATCTAGCCACAAATAGTCTGATACAATCAACACGAGCTAAAGGAATCATTTCCATATGAAATTACTAAGCTTTTAATTAAAAGTCAAAAAGTCCACTCAAAAGCCGGCCCCCGGACCCACGTCTCGGAATCCAATAAAAGTCACAAAATCTGAAAACCCATTCTGCCACGAGTCCAACCATACTAAATTTACCAAAATTCAACATCAAATCGACACCCAAATCCCCAATTTAAACTCTCCAAATCCCTAGCCTCAAACCCCCAAATTACACCTCAAAACCACACAATCTAGGTGGCAAATTCAATGGGGAAACCTAATTATTGAATAAATTTAACCACAAGCGACTTACCCCAAGAAACCCTTCAAACATCCACTAAAAAATACAAAATCCCGAGGTTGAAATTTGTAAAATGAAGAAAATATCGGAAACCCTCGAATTTAAACACTGCCCAGGCATTTCCGCACCTGCGGAGCCTGGGCTTGCACCCACACATCTGCTTTTGCGGAAAAAATCACGCTCCTGCGGAACTCACTTAACGGGCGACCCATCGCACCTGCAGTCCCAGCCTCACACCTGCGAGACCGCATCTGCAAGCCTTCTCTGCATCTACGATGCCCCTGCTGCCTATCTAAATCCGCTTCTGCGGTCAACCTCGTGCAGATGCGCATCCGCATCTGCGGTACTTCTTACGCACTTGTGACTGCTGCACATTCCTCCCATGGACACACCTGTGCTCCTTTGCTTGCACCTACGACCCAAGCTCCGCAGGTGCGATTGCACCAGAAGACCCCCAGCTTCATCAATCTTTCAAACTCCAAATTCAATCCGTTAACCATCCGAACTCCACCGGAGATCCCCGGGACCTCAACCAATTATACCAACAAGTCCCAAACACGATACGAACTTAGTTGAGCCCTCAAATAACATCAAAAAATATCGAAAACATGAATCGTAACCCAATTCAAGCCTATTGAAACTAAGAAATTCCAACTTCTACAAATGACGCCAAAACCTATGAAATCACGTCCGATTGACCTCAGATTTTGCACACAAGTCACAAATGACACCACGGACCTACTCCAACTCCCGGAACCCCAATCCGAGCCCGGTAACCACAAAGTCCACTCTCGGTCAAATTTTAATTTCTAACTTTCTCTATTTCAAGCCTAAATCAACCACGGACCTCCAAATCACTATCTGGACACGCTCCTAAGTCAAAAATCACCCACGGAGCTAACGGAACCATCAAAATCCTATCCCAGAGTCATCTACACATAAGTAAACATCTGGTCAACATTTTGAACTTAACCTTTCAACCTTGAGACTAAGTGTCTCAATTTATTCCGAAACCTCTCCGGACCTGAACTAACTACCCCGGCAAGTCATATAACAACTGTAAAGCACAAAATGAGCAGTAAATGGGGGAAAGGGGCTACGACTCTCAAAACGACCGGTCGGGTCGTTAAATTCGCCCCTTTTAAACAAATATTTGTCCTCGAACGGGTCTAGAAACGTATCTGGAGTCTCAAATAGGTGTGGGTATCTGCTCCGCATCTCCCGCTCGGTCTCCCAAGTAGCCTCCTCAACTGGCTGACCTCTCCACTACACCTTCACTAAATCTATGTCTTTTGACCTCAACTTTTGAACCTGCCGGTCCAAAATGGTCTCCGGCTCCAGATCATAAGTCAAATCCCCATCTAACTAAACTGTACTGAAATTCAAAACATGAGACGGAACGCCGACATACTTCTAGAGCATGGAAACATGAAATACTGGATGCACACTCGACATACTAAGTGGCAAGGCAACCTTGTAAGCCACCTCTCCAATCCTGTGAAGTACCTCAAAAGGTCCAATATACTGATGGCTCAACTTTCCCTTCCTACCGAATCTAATAACACCCTTCATGTGTTAAACCTTGAGCAGTACCTTCTCCCTAACCATGAAAGCAACATCTTGAACCTTCCTATCAGCGTAACTCTTCTATCTGGACTGCGCCATGCGAAGCCGATCTTGAATCAATTTAACCTTGTCCAGAGCATCCTGAACCAAGTCAGTACCCAATAGCCTAGACTCACCTGGCTCAAACAAACCCACCAGAGATCGACACCGTCTCCCATACAAATCCTCATATGGAGCCATCTGAATGCTCGACTGGTAGTTGTTGATATAGGCAAACTCTGCGAGCAGCAGAAACTGATCCCAAGAACCCCCGAAATTTATGACACAAGCGTGTAGCATATCCTCCAATATCTGAATAGTGTGCTCGGACTGTCCGTCTGTTTGAGGGTGAAATGTTGTACTCCACTCAACCTGGGTACCCAAATCTCACTGCGCGACTCTCCAAAACTGCGTGCCCCGATCTGAAATGATGGACACTGGCATGCCGTGAAGGCGAACAATCTCGCGAATGTAAATCTCAGCCAACCGCTCTGATGATTAAGTAGTCCCAACTGGAATGAAGTGCACAGACTTGGTCAGCCGATCCACAATCACCCAAATAGTATCAAACATCCTCGAAGTCCGTGGGAGCCCAACTATAAAATTCATGGTTTTACGTTCCCATTTCCACTCTGGAATCTCTAGCCTCTGAAGCAATCCACCCGGTCTCTGATGCTCATACTTCACCTGCCGATAGTTAAGGCACCGAGCTACAAACCCCACTATATCCTTCTTCATCCTCCTCCACCAATAGTGTTGCCTCAAGTCCTGGTACATCTTCGCGGCACCCGGATGAATAGAATACCGCGAACTATGGGCCTACTCAAGAATCAACTCACGTAGCCATCTACATTGGGCACACAAATCCAGCCATGCATCCTCAATACCCCATCATCCCTAATAGTAACATCTTTGGTATCACCGTGCTGAACTGTGTCCTTAAGGACAAGCAAATGAGGATCATCATACTGGCGCTCTCTAATGTGATCATATAAGGAAGACCGAGAAACCACACAAGCTGGAACCCGATTGGGATCTGAAACATCTAATCTCACGAACTGGTTGGCCAAGGACTGAACATCAACTACAAACGGTCTCTCACCAACATGGATGAATGCAAGGCTGCCCATATTCACCACCTTTCTACTCAAGGCATCGACCACCACATTGTTTTTCCCGGGATGATACAGTATAGTTATATCATAGTCCTTTAGAAGCTCCAACCATCTCCGCTGCCTCAAATTTAGATCCTTTTGTTTGAACAAGTGCTGAATACTCCGATGATCTGTAAATACCTCACAAGACACACCGTAGAGATAATGCCTCCAAATCTTGAATGCATGAATGATAGCAATCAACTCCAAACCATGAACAAAGTAGTTCTTATCATGAGGCTTCAACTGACATGAAGCATAAGCAATCACTCTATCCTCATGTATCATGACACATCCAATATCGATCCGAGAAGCATCACAATTCACTATATAAGAACCTGAAGTTGAAGGCAAAACTAAAACTGGAGCTGTGGTCAAGACAGTCTTGAGCTTCTAAAAGCTCTCTTCACACTCATTCGACCACCTGAAAGTAGCACCCTTCTAGGTCAATTTGGTCAAGGGCGATGCAATAGATGAGAAACCCTCCACGAAGCGACGATAATAACCGGCCAAGCTGAGAAAGATCCGAATCTCCGTAGCTGAGGATAGTCTGGTCCAACTCTGAACCGCCTGTATCTTCTTCGGATCTACCTGAATCCCCTCACTGGACACCACGTGCCCCAAGAATGCCACCGAACTAAGCCAAAACTCACACATGGAGAACTTGGCATAAAGCTTCTCCTCCCGCAGCCACTGTAGCACAATCCTCAAATGTTGGGCATGCTCCTCCCAGCTACGAGAGTACACCAGGATATCATCAATGAATACTATGACAAACGAGTCGAGATAAGGCTGAAATACACTGTTCATTAGATGCATGAATGTTGTTGGGGTGTTGGTCAGACCAAATGACATCACAAGAAACTCATAATGACCATAGCGTGTATTGAATGCTGTCTTTAGAATATCCGAGTCCCGAATCTTCAACTGGTGATACCCAGACCTCAATTAAATCTTAGAGAACACCCTCGCCCCATGAAGCTGGTCAAATAGATCATTAATGCGCTGCAAAGGATACTTGTTCTTGATTGTAACTTTTTTCAACTGCCTATACTCGATGCACATCCCTATGGTGCTATCCTTCTTTTTCACAAACAGAACTGGTGCACCCCAAGGCTACACACTGGCCTTAATATACCCATTATCAAGAAGTTCCTGAAGTTGTTCTTTCAATTCCTTCAACTCAGTCGATGACATATGATACGGAGGAATAGAAATGGGATGAGTGCCCGACACCAAGTCAATACCAAACTCAATATCCCTGTCGTGCGGCATGCCTGTCAGGTCTGTAGGAAACACATCCGGAAAATCTCGTACCACCGGAACAAAATCAATAGTAGGGTTACGAGCACCAACATACCTCACGAAGGCCAAATAAGATAAACAACCCTTCCCAACAATCCGTTGGGCCTTCAAATATGAAATCACTCTGCTGGGAACATAGTCTAGAAATCTCTCCACTCGATACTTGGCAACCCTGGCATCCCCAACATCACGGTCTTGGCGTGACAATACAACATAGCATGGCATGAAGACAACCAATCCATACCCAAGATCACGTCGAAATCAACCATACTAAGCAATAAGAGATCAACTCTAGTCTCCAATCCCTTAATAGTCTCTACACATGACCAATATATATGGTCCACAAAAATAGTATCTCCCACTGGCATATATACATGAACAGATAAGACTAAGGACTCACGGAGCATATCCAGATAATGAGAAAAATACGATGATACATACGAATAAGTGGAACCAAGGTCAAATAATATAGAAACATCCCTGTGGCATCCTGAGACAATACTTGAGATCACTACATCTGAAGCAACAATATCTGGCCTGGCAGGAATAGCATAGAATCAGGCCTGACTGCCACCTGATCGGCCTCCCCCTCTTGGGCGACCCCTAGCTGCCTGAGCCCCACCCCGAGTTGGCTGGGTGGGTGGTGAAGTAACTGGTGCTGAAGTCGTGGCCTGACTCCTCTGCTGAACTAGACCTCCCGTAAGGCGGGGACAGAACCTCTTCACATGACCCAACTCTCAACACTCTAAACATCCCCTCTCGAAAAATGGTGGCAAGTACTGAGGCGGACCCTGAGAACCAGAATAACTTCTAGAAGAACCTGGTGCAGATGAACCCTGGACTGAAGGTGCACAAGATGAACTCTGAGTTGGGAGGGCACTGAGGGATGACTGGCTCGGTCTAGCACTGTATGAACCATGGTTGGATGATGCACCACGATGGACTGGACGATCCATCTGAGCTGGCCTATAGGGACCACCCCTACCGTGGTAGAACTAACCCCCAAAAGGAACACCACTGAAACCACCTGATCCACGAGGCCTCTTGGCCTCCCTCTTCTCACGCTCATGACTACGGACCATCTCTAATCATCGAGCAATATCAACAACCTCGTCAAAGTGAACACCATATACACTCTCTCGAGTCATAGCAAAATGCAACTGATAGGTGAGGCTACCAATGAACCTCCTAATCCCCTCCCTCTCGGTGGGAACCAACCATACTGCGTGACGAGACAACTTTTTAAATCTCATCTCATACTGGGTCACAGACAGACTATCCTAGCGTAGCTGCTCGAACTGCCTGCGCAGCTTTTCCCTACGGGTCGGTGGCACAAATTCTCCAAGAAGAGAACGAAGAACTCACGCCATAATAGTAGTGTAGCACCGACTGGCCTCCACCTCTCATAGGCCTCCCACCATCTGAAGGCAGCCCAAGTGAACTGAAAAGTAGTGAATGAGACCCCACTAGTCTCCAGAATACCTACCGTGCGAAGCATTCGCTGACACCTATCCAAGAAGTCCTAGGCATCATCAGACTCCGCCCCACTGAATGATGGAGGCTGAAGCCTCCCAAATCTCTCTAGTCTCCTCTGCTCATCATCAGTCATAACAGGACCCACCTGGGCCTGAACAACTGCAACTGGCTGGGCTGGCAATACCCCTGGTGTCTAAAGTCCCTGCATCACCTGCTCTGGAGTACAGGAGGCGAGAGTTTAAGTACCTCCCCCGGCCTAAGAAGTGGATGATGCGCTCTGAATAGAAACTGCCTGAGCAAGGCTAGTGCACACTATCAAAATCTGAGACAAATCATCCTAAAGGCCTGGGATCACAATGGGCACAACTGGTGCTTGAGCTGGCCCGACTGGCTCAACCACATCTAGAACCTGCTCCTGAGGTGGAGTAACTAGTGGATCTGCAGGTGCCGCTCTAGCTGTTGTATGAGCTGCACCTCTACCCCTACCACGACCTCTACCGTGACCTTAACCTCTCGTAGTCCTAGCTGGTGGTACTGGTGGTTGTTTGTCCTGTCCAGTAGCACGTGTCCTCACCATCTGTGAGAGAATAGAATAACAGAAGTTTTAGTTTCCGAAATCAACAAATCTGCACGACAAGAATACAAGAATGTGAAATCTCATAAGGGTTCGGCAGCCTCTTGAAGATAAGCATAGACGTCTTCATACCGATCCACAAGACTCTACTAAACCCGCTCATGACTCGTGAAACCTAAGTAACCTAGGCTCTGATACCAACTTGTCACGACCACAAACAAACTTGTCGTGATGGCGCCTATCATGGTACTAGGCAAGCAGACTATTCAGACATTTCCAACACTTTAAATTTTTGAAAGATACTAAAACAATTTAAATAAAGGAAAATCTCTTAAAATAGGATAGGAAATCATAACTCAATACATAAATTCTTCCAAAATCGGGGTGTCACCGAGTACATGAGCATCTATGAAATGACAAAGTCTAGTACACTGTCTAGGAGTAAAACTGAAAAAAATAATCTGAAAGATAGGCGAGGAGGGTCAAGGTCTCCGAACGCCAAGAAGCTACCTCGATGATCACCGAAGGTCTTGCCTCTACAAATCAACAACCGCCGAAACCGGAAGCACCTGGATCTGCACACGAGGTGTAGGGTGTAGCGTGAGTACAACCAACTCAATAAGTAACAATCTAACCTTTGGACTGAAAGTAGTGACAAGTCCAATTATTACAGTCCACTTTCATTATTTAACAGTACATAAAGTTACAGAAATTATGACAATGATTTCTCAGATATTTATATTTTACAAGTGAAAGTACATGAACTTAGACATGCTTTCAACAAGAACTTAGACATGCTTTCAGATTTCACAACAAAACTTAACACATAACAGGGCAGATCCAGCTCACATACAAATAAAATAGGGCAGATCCAGCCCAAATGCAAGTAAACAGGGAAGATCCAGCCCAAATGTCATAACTGCTAACATTGCGCCCACTGTGGGTGTGCAGACTCCGAGGCGCCGATCAAGCCCAAGCGCTATAATAAGACAAATTCTGTCATCAATCAATAAAGCATGCTGCTGCGTGCAGCTTGATCCCAAAAATATCATTCACAATAGGCCCTCAGCTCCACTCAGTCAATAACCTCTCCAGTCTCTCGGGCTCACTAAAATCATGATAATCAGCCCACAAATGATGATATGATATAACATGTAAAGACATCAGAAACTAAGACATAATATGCAAGTAGTAACTGTGACTGAGTACAAATTGACAGATTAAGCAATTAGTTATGCAGCAAAGAACGACTACTGTGGGTCCCAAAAGTACCATCATATAGCCTAAGCAGGGTTTCTAACATTACTGGCAGCTCAATAGATCTAGCATATGGTGAGAATACGGGCAACAACAAGATTTAACAACTATTCAGTTCCATGGAATCGACCAAGTCACAATTCTTACGGTGCACGCTTACATGCCCGTCACTTAGCACATGCGTCACCTCAACACCAATCACATAACAAGAAATTTGGGGTTTCACACCCTTAGAACAAAGCTTAGAAGTGTTACTTACATCAAACTGTGCGAAACTCTACTCCAACAAGCCATTGCCTCGCAAAACTCCTCCAAATGCCTTGAATCTAGCCAAAAGTAGTTCGATACAATCAACACGAGTTAAAGAAATCATTTTCAAAAGCCGGCCCCTGGGCCCATATCTCAAAATCTAAATAAAAGTCACAAAATTCGGAAACCCATTCCGGCACGAGTCCAACCATAATAAATTTACCAAAATCCAACATCAAATTGACACCCAAATCCCCAATTTGAACTCTCCAAATACCTATCCTCAAACCCCCAAATTATACCTCAAAACCACACAATCTAGTTGGGAAATTCAATGGAGAACCATAATTATTGAATAAATATAACCACAAGTAACTTACCTCAAGAAACCCCTCAAAAATCCTCTCAAAAATCGTAAAATCCCGAGCTTGAAATGTTTAAAATGAAGAAAATCTCGGAAGCCCTCGAATTTAAATACTGCCCAGGCATTTCTACACCTGCGGAGCCTAGGCTCGGACCCGCGCATCCGTTTTTGCGGAAAAAGTCACGCTCCTGTGGAACTCACTTAACTGGCGACCTATTGCACCTGTGGTCCCAGCCTCGCACCTGTGGGACCGCATCTGCGAGCCTTCTCCACGTCTGCGATGCCCCTGCTGCCTAGCCAAATCCGCTTCTGCGATCAACCTTACGCAGATGCGCATCCGCATCTGCAAAACTTCTTCTGTTCCTCTGACCACTGTACAGTCCTCCCATGGCCGCACCTGCGTTCCTTTGCTCGCACCTACAATCCAAGCTTCGCAAGTGCGACAGCACCAGAAGACTCTTAGCTTCAGTAATCTTTCAAACTCCAAATTCATTCCGTTAACCATCCGAACTCCACCCGAGGTCCCCGGGACCTCAACCAATTAAACTAACAAGTCATAAAACATGATACAAATTTAGTCGAGCCCTCAAACCACATCAAACAACATCGAAAATACGAATCGCACCCCAATTCAAGGCTGTTGAAACTAAGAAATTCCAACTTCTATAAACGACGCTGAAACCTATCAAATCACGTCCGATTAACCTCAAATTTTGCACACAAGTCATAAATGACACCACAGACCTACTCCAACTTCTGGAACCCCAATCTGAGCCCAATAATCACAAAGTCCACTCTCGGTCAAACTTCTAAATTTCTGACTTTCACCATTTCAAGCCTAAATCAACCACGGACCTCCATATCACTATCCGGATACGCTTCTAAGTCCAAAATCATCCAATGGAGCTAACGTAACCATCAATACTTCATTTCGAAGTCGTCTACACATAAGTCAATATACAATCAACCTTTTCGACTTAAGCTTTCAACCTTGAGATTAAGTGTCTCAATTGATTCCGAAACCTCTTCGGATCCGAACCAACTATCCCGGCAAGTCATATAACAACTGTAAATCATAAAATGAGCAGTAAATGGGGGGAACGGGGCTACGACTCTCAAAACGACCGGTTGGGTCGTTACAATCTCTTTTCTTTTTCGGTTTTATTCATTTGATGTGGATTCAAAATGAAAATCAAATGAAAACTGTTGAATTTAAGTTATTACCTTATATAAATGAAAATGTTTTATGAAAGCCAAAACAAAGAACTTTTTGAATGCATGCATCAAGTAAGGTTATGGTAAGTTTTGGTATATTCGTCTAAGGTTTTATTTATGCACTAAGAAAAGTGTATTTATTCTATCAACATATTTTAATATGTTACATCTCATCTTAACTTGCAAAGTATAAAATATCCCTCGATTGCGTAGAAAAATTAAATTATTGGTCCAATTTATCTCCAGCATCGTATTGGCTAGGGATGGCAAATAGAGGGGGGTCGATGCCGGTTGAGCTTTAACCCGCGAAAAACTCAACTTACCTCACTCCCTCAACATAGTTATTTTATCAATTTTCAACATGTCCCGTCTCTGTGAAGTTTCTTTTTCTTTCTAAAACAAACTATATAATCAAAATTTGACTTACATAACGCTGATTATGAAGTAAAATTTCATCCCAACCCTATCTCTTTTCTTTTTCGCTTTTATTCATTTGATTTGGATTCAAAGTGTAAATCAAATGAAAACTGTTAAATATAAGTTAGTACCTTATATAAATGAAAATGTTTTATGAAAACCAAAAAAAAGAACTTTTTGAATGCATGCATCAAGTAAGGTTATGGTAAGTTTCGGTATATTCGTCTAAGGTTTTAATAATACACCAAGAAAAATGTATTTATTCCAGCAACATATATTTTAATATGTTACATGTCATCCCTCGACTGTGTAGAAAAATTGAATTTTTGGTCAAATTTATCTCCAGCATCGTATTGGCTAGGGATGGCAAATTTAGGGGGTCGATGCGGGTTGAGCTACCCGCGAAAAACTCAACTTACCTCATCCGCTCCGCATAGTTATTTTATCAGTTTTCAACTTGTTCTGTCTCACTGAAGTTTCTTTTTCTTACTAAAACAAACTGTCTAATCAAAATTTGACCTATACAACGCTCGGTAACGAAGTAAAATTTCATCACACCCCTATCTCTTTTCTTTTTCGGTTTTATTCATTTGATGTGGATTCAAACTGAAAATAAAATGGAAACTGTTGAATTTAAGTTAGTACCTTGTATAAATGAAAGTGTTTTATGAAAACAAAAAAAGAATTTTTTGAAGATGCCCTTTGTCTTACTTTTGGCCAAAAGAGAAAAAAGAAAAGAAATTACAAAGTTAAAAAAACATTCTTCCGAGCGATCTCCTTACCCTGCAGATAGTAAAGGAAAGGAAAAAAGCAGAGTTAGGAATGAATGTTTAAGTTTGAACTTAAAGATTAATTTTAAAAGTTCAGTTTTGTGGCTTGATTGGAGGAATCGGTTCTTGATCAAACAAGAGTAGATGGACTAAGGAATCATTAATGAAACAACAACAACAACAACTCAGTATAATTTCACTAGTGGAGTCGTGGAGTCTGGGGAGGGTAGTGTGTACACAGACCTTACCCCTACCCTGGGGTAGAGAGGCTGTTTCCAATAGACCCTCGGCATCCTTCCCTCCAAGAACTCCCCACCTTGCTCTTGGGGTGACTCGAACTCACAACCTCTTGGTTGGAAGTGGAAGGTGCTTACCATCAGAGCAACCCACCTTGTTGAATGAAAATTCATTTTAAATTTTTTCAGGAAGGATCAAAATGCAAATTTTAGACAGGGGAAGTGCACAAGCGGGCATTCTTAGGGCTACTATTTAGAGATAAATAAATAAATATTTATTTTATCCTGAAAAATTAAACTAAAAATCTTAATTTCAGGACACTTCAGAATATTTGTGTCTTGAAAAATTAAACTGGAAAACTGAAATTCAGGACAAATTAACTAATTCCTAAATAGCAGCCCTTTATAATGACTATTTGGTGTCATTTCTACGCATCCTTCCTACATTCAACTAGCCCGCTCCACTTTTTTTTTAAAAAAATCATTTCAACTGGTCCCGTCTCGTATAAAAAGCAAAAAAATTTGCAGCGTAGCCCCGGTCTGGTCTTAGCAAAATATTCCCATAATTAGCGGTATTTAATAAATAACCCTCACAACCTTTCTTTTGTTTAAGCTTCAGCTAAGATATACCGACATTTTCTGCCAAATGCTATATGATAATATAATATTTATAGCTAAAGTTCTACCATTTTGTCATATTATTTTGTAACAAATTACAATTTCGAAACATACTTTGTTGAAAAATACAAACAAATTATACCAATTACGTAGATTTTGAGGAGCAATTTAACAAATAGGTCGATGGTAGATAATACAAAGTCATGCCAATCTGGTAGAATTTGATGTACAATAGAACAAGTACAAAATCATGCCAACTGGGTAGAGTTGTAAATAATTTAACAAATAGGTGAAATGCAGATAACACAAAATCACGTTAATCTGGTAGAGCTTAGTGATTAATTAAAGAGAAAATTTCACATAAAAATAATTGGGCTCCCAACTTTTCAATTTTGTAACCCATATTCAATTTACAACTGAGTAGCCCAAAAATAACAGGCCCATATCCTAAAAAGGGGCGTTATTTCCATTTTTTGGGATTCAGAAGTGGGATTTTCTCTCTTTCAGCGGGATTTTTTCTCATTCTTTCCATTCTTCTCCCCCAAATCTACAAAAATGCGATTTTACACTCAATGCAACTCCAAAAAACCTAGAAATTTTTCTTCATCTTGAATTAACAGCAAATCAAACACGAAAAGTGAATTTTTTTTGCTGCAATCAGCGCGATTTTTATTTTTGCTGCTATTTTGATTTCATCTTTTTGTTCGATGGAGCTTTATCCAGTTTTTGTTCTTCATAGTGGTGAATGTGATGACAACAAATTTATCAATTTCGTCGGCGATTGTGTAATAATCGAGTCTACATTCAGCTACAACAATTTAGTTGAAGCAATTTCGAAACAGATTAGAGTTGATTCTGAGTTAAATACATTAGAGATTAAGTTTCTCCCAGAGGATAGTTTGCCACCGATCCTGATTTACAACGATACTGGTGTTTGAGTGTATATTGAATTAAAGAAAAAAAACTTGGATTTCACTGAGTACTTGTTGTATGTGACTGTGAAAGAGATTTATGATAATTGTTTGGTTGCTACAAGTTCCAATTGTTTGGTTGCTACAAATTTCAGTTGTATAGATAAAGGCAAATGTGTAAATGATATTGAAGATGTATCCACAATTGATAACATTGAGAATATGCCTGATATCGAATTTATTGAAAATACCGATTATGGTATAATAGATAATATGTTAAACGAATTGGTTGAGGAGGATCAAGTTTATAAAGATAAAGAGACAGTTGTCAATGTAATGAAAAACTTGGATGTACGCGAGAGGTTCCAATTCAAGGTGAAGAGATCAAGCGCAACAAGGTATGGCAATAGCTGTATATTCTGTTATATATATGTATAAATATGTACAAAGTAGTATATATTTGTATAGAAGTATTAAAGTTAGTGTATATCTAGTTATGTTTTTGTATACAAGTGTATTTAGAAGTTGAATGATCTTTAATCCTAGGTATCACTTTATGTGTGTGGATGATAATTGTGCTTGGAGTTTCAATTCTTCTGCCATTTACAAGGCAAACATATTCAAAGTAAGAAGTTACAATAATAATCACACATGCGGCTATGGTGAAAAATACTTAATACAATGTCAAGATACTTTGGGTATAATTGCTAGTATAGTCAAGGATAAGTATGTTAATCCATAAAACTTTTACACCCCAAATGATTTAATAGAAGACATACAAAAGCAATACGGGGTTGAAGTGAGATACATGAAAGCATGGAGAGCTAAAGAGATGGCAATAACAATGATAAGAGGGAATCCAAGCAATTCATATAAGGAGTTGCCGAGGTATTTGTATATGTTGGAGCATACAAATTCAGGAACGGTTATAAAGTTGCACAAATCAGAAGATGTATGCTTTCTTTACGCATATGTTTCGCTATATGCATCTATCAAGGGTTGGAAGCATTGCAGGATAATAATGGTTGTTGATGGAAGTTTTCTTAAAACAGCATATAAGGGTACCATATTGCAGGAACGGTTACAAAGTTGCACAAATCAGAAGATGGATACTTTCTTTACGCATATATTTCGCTATATGCATCTATCAAAGGTTGGGAGCATTGCAGGACGATAATGGTTGTTGACAGAAGTTTTCTTAAAGAAGCATATCAGGGTACCATATTGACTGCTTGCACACAGGATGGAGCTGGTGAGTTGACTGCATCTACCTTGTTTTTGTAGTTTGTATAATATTATAGTTTCATGCATAAACGTGTATAGGATTTCAGAGCTGCTATTTTTATAAGATTTGCAGTATGTATAAAGTTGTATATTTGTGTATAACTGTATATAAGATTTGTATAATTGTCTGAATCCTAATATCTACTTTGTATAAATAGGAAAAATCCTTCCACTTGCATATGCAATTGTAGATTCAGAGAATAATAAATCTTGGGAGTGGTTCTTCGTCTAGATAAAGGGTACTTTTGGTGTTAGGGAAGGGATGTGTATAATTTCAGATAGAAATGAAAGCATCTTCAATGCCACAGAAGCTGTGTACCCAGAAGTTCCACATTATATTTGCATGTTCACTTGTGGTAGAATGTCAAGGGCACATTCAAGAAACATCACAAATAATTGAAGGATATCTTCTTCGCTTTGGCTAGAGCTTACACAATAGAGAAGTTTGACTACCATATGACAGAGATGTGCAAAATTGATCCGAGGGTGCAACCTTACTTGTTCGAAATTGGCTACGAAAGGTGGTCTAGGGCATACTCCAAATTGAAAAGGTCGATGGTAATGATTTTCAATATTGTAGAGTCAATTAATGCAGCAAACAAATATGCTAGAGAGCTACCAATAATACGATTGTTGGAGTACATGACAAATTTGCTACAACAATGGAACAACAAAAACAGAAAAATTGCAATGGAGACATCTACAAAGCTTGGCGACAAGTACTACAAACTCCTTCAGAAAAATCTAATTGCATCGGAGCAAATGACGATAAAACGAATTAACTATAATGATGCATGACGCTGCTGACTTGTATTTTACTGTTTATATAAGGATGTATAACTTTTTATAATAATGTATAATGTGCTTTAGCTTTTTTGTTTTTTTTTTTAAAAAAACTTTTGCAAGTGAGGCCTGCCACGAAGCAGTTATATATTGTGCTTGAAGGGGTAAGACGAAACATAGTGTGCTTTGAAGAGGGAATATGCAGTTGCGGTAGATTTCAAATGGATGAACTTCCATGTCCACATGCTTGGGCAATTTTGAATAACCAACAGCTGAAACCTGGCCAGTATTGCTCTTCTTACTACAAGAAGGATAACCCCCTTAGAACTTATGAATTTTCAGTGAATCCGATACCAAATGAGAGTTTATGGGTAATCCCAACAGAGGTGCTGAAAGATGTGGTCCTACCACCAAAAGGGAGAAGAAATGCAGGAAGGCCAAGAAAGAAAAAACTCAAACCGGCTTCAGAGAAAGAGTATAAGAGGGGGTTTTTATGTTTTGTGTGTGGACAAAATGGTCACAATAGAAAAACATGTAGGAATCGACCAAAATAAATAGTTAGAAACATAACACTTCCTATTACATATTTTTCCATGTTGAGTAGTTAGGTTTCACAAACAATTGAGTTACAGATGTCAATAAAGAATTACAATTTATACTATATGTTGTAATTATGTTAAA
Organism: Nicotiana tomentosiformis; assembly: GCF_000390325.3. Classification (NCBI taxonomy): domain Eukaryota; kingdom Viridiplantae; phylum Streptophyta; class Magnoliopsida; order Solanales; family Solanaceae; genus Nicotiana; species Nicotiana tomentosiformis. Next base: position 149,172,251 of record NC_090813.1, on the reverse strand, counting down.
TATGTTTCATTATACATGTTTTGATTATCCAGTAATAGTGTGTTACTATTTTTAATGGTGCTAAATATAATAATAGATTGTACAAATGCAAAACAGAACTGCAAACAATCAGTGTCATTATATGTATACAGATGTATAAATGAGAGTTTAAGTTTGTATAAAATTGTATAACTATGTATATTATTGTATACATATGTATAAACCCTGCAACATTTGACAAAACTGCAACAATAACGAAAATACATACTTTGTTAAAGAAAAAAGCAACTGAAATATTCATTAAATTGTAATTCATTCACAGTCACAATGTGTAATGACTACCACAAACTACACAAAAAATAAAGTCATCTATATTAAAATGGAAAAAAACAGAACTACTTTCTCAGTCGCCCCTTTTTCCTCTTCCTGAAAAGTCTTCCTGTGATTTCATCACCTCTAATTGAACCGGACTGTTATTTTTCCTTCTATAATCCCACAACAGAGATCTCCACCTGGTGCGAAGTGTCTCAATATCAAAATTATCTTTTCAGATTTCCTTACCCAGGATGAAATACTCAGCAAAGCCAGCAACAAAAGCACCACAATCACTGTAATTAAAAAAAATCAGATTCTCTGTACGTTACTATAAATAGGTACACAAATAGTAAAATAGTAAAACAACTAAGATTAACTACCATTTTAATCTGTTGTGGCACATTATTAACCAGATTATTCTGCAAAACATCAGAATGGCGAGTAGTAATCCTTTGTTCTTTGGATATGCAATCAAGACCACTCTCACCATCGTCCTCGATCTTGCTCTTTTTCTGTTTAACGTCCTCGATCTTTCTCTTTTTCGGTTTAACACTGGGGCCTAAATCATCTTCATCAACCAAATCAAATTTCAGATTTTCTTTGGATTTTTCATGTCTCCCACATTTCTTACTTCTTATTCTAATATTGTTAACTGGAGTAGGAGTATTCTTCGTTTGCGAACGAATCATTCGACTGCTCTCTTGCTGCGACTTTTTTGTAGGAGCAGGAGACTCAAAAGCATCATCATCGAGGGCCTGGACATGCCCATTCGCTTCAGAATCAGGGGTTGAGGGCAAGTCCCTCAATGTTTTCGTAAAATCGAGCTTAAGACCTTTTCCACCAACCTTCATACGACTTTTAGAAGCAGACATTTTCGAACGCATTTTCTACAATAAAACAAACAAAGCTTTAACAAAAGTGAAGCCAAGTGAAAGAAAAATACAAAAATCAGACCAAAAATAAAGTCCATGAACACAAAACAGAAGCCAATTTCCCCAAATTGGAACAAAACTCAAAAAATAAATTATATCTTAAAAGTTGAAATAATAAAGCATGCAAACTGAAACACCAAGTTTAGGCCCAGAACGAAGATAGAAGGAATATAAAATCGAAAGGAAAACACAACAATATTGTAAAACAAAAATATTCAAAATCAGAAACCAAAACAGTGGTAAAAGCATAAAATGAAATAAAAATTAACAGAAAATAAGAGTGAAAGTTCGAAAAATCACTTGAGACGCAACAATGGAGGACGGTTGCCTTCGTACCTCTGTGAAAAAAGCGTGAGAAGAACAGAGAGAGAGAGAGAGAAAAATTTAAAAAGAAAACTAAAATACCGTTAATAATATTTGTGGGCTACCGGGTGAAAATAACATTCCAAAACATATATAACCTGGGTCAAACCAGGTTAGGACTTCAAATGTGGGCTATTTTCGGATGGGCTGTACGGCCCAAGTGATATATGATGTAATGTTTTCTTAATTTAATAAGTACAAATTAAATCATGCCAACTTGGTAGATTTTGATGAACATTTAACAAATAGGTAAAGTAAATATAGGTCATAAACTCTATCAATTCGGTAGAAAAATCCTTAAAGACTAATAATTGTGTGCACGGCTCTGAATCATTTTTTAAACAAGGCCAATTACGGAGATATTGCGCTAAGACCAACCCCTTATGAGTTTATTCCTGTCAATCTCTCCACCCAACCAACCCCCACCCCCCCTCAAAAAAAAAAAAAAGCAAACTTGCCTCGCCATGTATCAGAGCAAACCCACCCGCCCCGTTACCATCCCTGGAAAAACAGATATATGTCTAAGTTTTCTGTTTAAAAAAAAAAAACAAATCTCACAAGCATGATGTACACCTTTCATTTTGTTTGCGAGCTTGTTATCTTCGGTCCTACAAGGAGAACTATTTCTCCTCTTTATTACCTTACTCTGATGACTTAACTATAAATTCCAGTGGTTGACGCAGGTTTTAAGTAATCGTGTTTGGCTATAGACAAAATAGAATTGTCGTGATAGCTAGCAAAAGTGGTAGTACTAGCTAGGCACGACAAGAAGTTTTTGCTATTGACTTGTTCTTTTTGGGTACATAACATGGCATCAAGACAAATTCGTTTAAGCAAAGTTCTTTTTCATACAAAAAAAAAAACCATTAGGTAAAATCCAAAAACATGTCAGAATTGATAGTGGGATCAACCTTTAAATTATTCAAATTAACTAAGTTATTATGTTTCTAACTGTGCTGAGTAAGTGGAATCAATAAGCTGCAAAATAAGTTAGATAACTTTTTATAACAGGTTAAATAATATTGAAAATATAAACAAAATTTATACTGTGAATTCATATAAGTTAAATCTTGAATTTCATTGGGGGGAAGACAACTTAAGCTTGATGATACATAACATTGGAACATCTTAATAACCCAAATATCAAAATTGCCAGACCCTTGTAATTTGCTTCGATATCCACCTTAAGCCAATAAACCTACATCGAGAATAGCATTAAACTGAGTCACAGTGAATATTGACAACCAATTCGACATGCTTCTTGATCAAGCCCAATTATACCTTATAAAAAGGACTAAGCAGTCGTTGAATATATCATTCGGTTTACAAGCATGAAATCGAATCCCATAGATATTTAACCTGCTAATCACACCACTAATTTCACAAGATTTCACGTAGTCAACCATCAGAAATATTAAATAATGATTTGAGTGGTTACTAACTAAGTGCAAAGTAATTAAAATGATGTAAATTTATAACTAACAAAGTAAATATGGTAAACAAGATTAGAAAGTCTAGGGTTATGATTTCTCCAATTGCCAGAGTCTTCCCCTCTACGTTTTCTATAAATTCGCCTAAGTATTCTCTACCGATCGTGAGTACTTTGGGTGTCGTAATTCTCTTCCGAGTAATTATCACAATTTATTAGACGTATTCTTCCAAACTACGCTAGTTGGCACTACTTCACCCCTCACTATGATCGCACCAAGGTTCTGTAATCCCTAATCCTGCTTTTAAACCTTCCGTATTGATTCCTAAAATATGTTAGGAGTGATATTCAACAACTACCTAAAGCGTATCCTTTTCCAAGCAGCACACACTAAATAGGCACAGTTAATTGAGAGCTATTCAATTAACAACAATGAACATGTAGTTGAACAAGTAGAGACAAATCAATGGCAAATTTATATTAAACTTAGTAGAAAATCATCCTTCAATAGATTTTATCAAACCGTAGATGAGAAAGCTTAGCTACTCATAATTATATAAACACTCTTCATAATATTCAAAAGCATTATTAAACTACAAATGAAAGAGGAACGGGTGGAAAACTCGTTTGATTCCTTTCTCCAAAGTGTTCTGTAGCCTTTTTTTCTTCTCCAATAATGTCCCAACCTTCCTCAACTCGTTTAGGGAGTATTTATATATTAGGGTTGAGGTCCTTCACTCCAAATCCGAGCCGGAGTATTTTTAATTCGCGAACAGATTGCCTCGGGCGCCTGTCCTCGCGAGGCCAGGCTTGTAGCGCATCTGGGATCTTGCGAGGCGAGGCCTATCGCGAGGAGTAGCGTGCTATAGAGATGGCGACGCCTAGCCTGGTGCCATGCTTGGATACTTCGGGCATTTGTGCTCTTTTCTTATATTTTTGTCCTCTTTTTGTGCAACCTTCACTCGTCTTTGTCTTCCGAAGATCCTATACATAAAATAACATAATTGGCTAAAATGTCACACAATTAACCCCTAAACTAACAAAATATACAACAACAACAACAACCCAGTATAATTCCACTAGTGGGGTCTGGGGAGGGTAGTGTATACGCAGACCTTACCCCTACCCTGGGGTAGAGAGGCTGTTTCCGATAGACCCTCGGCTGCCTCCCTCTAAGAACTCCCTACCTTGCTCTTGGGGTGACTCGAACTCACAACCTCTTGGTTGGAAGTGGAGGGTACTAACCACTAGAGCAACCCACTCTAACAAAATATAAGGCAAGTAATGTACTAAAAATATAGAGTTATAGCCAAACATCACTACCCCATACTTAAACATTGCTCATCCTCGAGTCAACCACCAATTCATCCCAAATCTGAGCACTTTATTCTTAACACATCCGAAGCACAACACACCTATGACTATGGTTGATAGCAACAATTAAACTTTAGCATATGCTTTCAACACACACTTCCCTTTACTTTATGCCATACTTCAAAAAATTATTCAACACCAAGACAACATGCTCATAACACTTGTGGCCTAAAAAACCGACTCAATATCACAATGTATTCATGGCTTGAACACTTAACATCATAGAGAAAGATTATAACATCACCTATCCCTCATCATTTGCCATCACAACAAGAACAAAAGAGTAATTTGAATCCACACATTCAAATAAAATGCTCAAGTATATATTAAAGACTCACATATATCAAAGAAATTCCTCACTCTCACAAAGAAGTCACATGCATGCACAAAGCACCATAGGCTTGTCCATGATGTAACCTCCACTAATGTATGCTTGCTCAATCTAAAATTAAGTAGCACTTTTTCATGGTTGTAATGTGTGCTACGGGATGGATAGGATATATTTTTGGAATAGTGGCTCACCCTCATAAGCACTTTAACACGTCACATGCATATTTAACTTTAAGCGCATTCCTCAATCCCAACTTCAATTTCACTAACAATATTGTTCCAAGAGCGTTCCCTTTTTCTTTAACTACTACTTTACTTCACACCTACTAGCAAGGACAATATATCAATTTATTCATCTACATATATTTTTTTTTGTCAATTCCCGTTAGTAGTGTTCTTTTACAAAACACATGCACCTTTTCTCCTTCAGTGGTTCCACTCAAAAGCCACCGAAGTTCCCTCCTTACTTCTGCTAGCGCAAATTTTACGATTAAAGTGCTTTAAGAGGTACAAGGATCAAAACAATGACAGTTAAGAATAAAGGGGTATAGGCTTGTCATGTGGTTGCCAAATAAAGGTTTATAGGCTCAAAAGGGTTGATGAGAGATAATTTTTTTATTTGTAGTAATCATTAAGCTCAGAAAGATCAAATAAAGCATAAAACCATTTTTCACACTGAGCACAACCTAGGATTTCGCTTTAACTCACATGCGGGGAAAGTTCTAGACTCTAATGCAATGACACGGACTACACAAATTCTTATCACACATGGCACATGACTCACTAAGGACGGTTCCATTCTGACTCCCAAACAATTGCAAGTATTCATGGAGCCACAAATTATTAAGCATTAAACACAAAGTTAACACAAGCCAAGAAAACGAGACATAGGCATCAATAGACATGTTATCTTACTCAACAAGGCATCATAAGCAACTTCAAACCATAGGGATGATAATACACATTCTAGAGCCTAAATATGCTACTATCTAACAAGTCAAAAGGGCACCTAGAAATTTTATTTTTTCCATCCTTTTATTCCTCCATCCTAATGTACTCTAAAAATAAAAATAAATATTACCCGGTTCAACTACATCCCATGAAAAACAAGCGATGCACAAAGAAAAATCATGGGGGATCACTACATCCCGGTTCAATTATTAGTTTTTGATTTTCTATATTTTTGTTTTTTTCCAAATTAACCTACTAAAATCAATCCTAAAAACTAAAGACTAAATCTAAAATACTATACTAAAATGTTTTTGTGTTTTCTCAATAATTCTTTTTTGGCAAATTCTATGCTAAAATAGAAAAGAAGAAGCTAATAACTATTATGCTAAAATAAAATAAGAAACTGTCAATTTATCTACTATTTACATACCCCAGAGAATCCCCCATCCCACATTTCATTTATGCAGTGTCCTCGGTGCATGTATAAAGAAATACAAAACAAGTAAGGTTGTAGAAAAAACTCATTGGTCAGTCTTCATCATCGCCCTAATCATAGAAGGCCCCATCCGTAGCTTCCCAATCCTCATCACCATATCCCCCTCAGCATCTTCATCAGCCTCCTCCTCTTACTACTTTGGCTCGGCCTCTGAACATTCAGGCATGTTGACATCTTCGTCCTCAGGTAGTCTTGGACCCTCACCAAGCCCAACCAGATATTGGGCATGGGTATTGAGCGTAAAGCACTCATGTAAGTTGGCCCTCTCCTCCGGAGTAGACGACCTCCCTCCAATCTATAGCTGCAAGTTCAACATGCCATAGAAATGGGATATGAAGTTGTCATCACGAGTATTATGCTCGGCACCAGTAAGTGAAGATATATCATTCTCCTCCTTCGCCCGGATATTGGTGATGTCAGTCCCTCGGAGGGGTGCTGGAATGACTATATTAAACTCTCGCTCTTCCTCAACCTCCTCCTTTCTCAGATACTGTGTCAACAAGTTGTCGAAGAACAACCTATATATCCTCTTTCTCTTTCTCACCTGCACCATTTGGTGGCATATCAAACAGCTCGCATTCACCTTTTGGCCAGTCAGTAAGAAGTAAAGCAAGCACTCCCTCTCACGCTCGATCATCATCTCATGGTTTCATGGTAGCAACCGCATGTTGATCAATTTCAGCCAAACTTGAGCTTCCAACTTCATCTTCTTCTTTGGAAATTTCCTATGACGCTGAGTCTTTTTGTCACAAACCCAGGCAACTACAAAATTGACACTACATAAAGTGTGTCTAATCTAAGCTCATGATATGTCGGGCGGGCAATGAAGTTACCCAAGGTCTCATGTGGAACATCAGGAGCTCCCAAGTAATTGCATATCGGCGATGAAGAAAAATCAAACAATCATCCCCGAATGGGCACATACTGCTCTAGATCATATCCTGCATAGAACTCACGAATAAGGTTCACATTGATATACCCAGGGTTCCCGAACACATAGCTCAACCCAAGATCATGAATAACCTTCCATATTGCCGAATACTTAGATCGTAAACGGCGCTCATGAACAGCTAAATCAAGGTGCATATGCTTAGGCCGTCAAAAGTTGTACTATGCCTTGGTGATTGGGGTATAATCTTAATCCTATATTCACATTGTCCTTGAGGCCTTAGGCGTGAGGCTGCCATAACTGCCACTACTTGAAACACCTCAGCATGACTCAAAGTGGCCTCTCCTCCTTTTCGCTTTTTCCGTGGCGGTACAGAAGATGTCTTGCCTTTGGTGGGGGCAGTAGATTTGTCCTTTCCTTTGTAAGTCGGTGGTGCATTTAGTTTCGGATGCACCATTTTTGTACCTACACAGGTGGACGTTAGTCGACTCCAAAGGGCATTGAATTAAGTCAAAACGTGGTCTTACGACCTCACACTTTAAATCTTAGCACATTGTTGTCAAGTACGTTTAGGCTACTCAGATTTCACCTCTTGAAATCAAGTAATTATCGTAGCTATGATACAACTAGGTCATGCATGAGAACAATGTAAGTGCCAAACTTGAAACCTTTAACCCGGCTCCGGTAAGCCACCCCACACTTAAAATTTATGCTTGGGACTCTTACAACTTACTAGTGTATCAATCCCGGAGACTCGAGCTCCAACTAGGACAAAACGTGCCTTTGAGGAATTTTATCAAATACATGGTACACACTAGTTAGGGCAAAGTTTTTATGTGGATGAGGGATTGCCTCACCCTCCCAAATCAGCTTGGGATTCGAGTGTAAACACTCGTTTGAGCAAGAATAACATTCCTATGGGGTTTATGGGGTTGGGACAAGCATGCACAATTTTACATACAACACATTCATCAATTTTGCATGTCACAACTTTACTAAAATATTGAGAGAGATGAGTGATCTTCAATGAATGGTGACGTTGAGGGTAAGAATGTGTAAGAGATGATTTGATGGAGTTTTTATGTGAGTGAGAGGTGGAAGGGATGACTGGCAGTGGGGAGGGAGAATTTTGGAGAGTGAAAGAGAGAATGAGAGGGCTGGCAGTGGATTGTACTGTGAGTGTGAGGGTTTTTATTTTTGTGTGTGTGTTTTTATATAGTGGAGGGGTTATAAAAAGTAGAAAGGGCTGAAACTTACCTGGCCTTTTGAGCTGGGATGCGAGCCCCACCGCGCGGCTGACCTGGAGATGTGACGCAAGGGGCGAGCTGGAGACAAGGCGAGGTGATCCTGGGCACGAGGTGAGGCGCACTATAGAGAGAGCGACATTGTGCTAGGTGCGAGGTGGAACGCACGATAGATTGTGTGGTGCATGTCTAGGCGCGAGATACGGCTCTCATAGGGCGCGCTACAACTGGCCTGGGGCATGGTTCTTGCCTTGCTTGGTGAGGTCCAGAGCGTGCTCAAGTGATTCCCATTCCATTTTTTATTGGACTCCTTCATGAAATTTTTACCTCTCACCATGCTCCCGTACCTATTCAATCAAAAAACTCAACTAAAAACTTGTTAGTACCTAAAAACAAAAAACAAAAAATCTAATCAAGCTAAACTAAACTACGAATTGTGTTGCCTCCTAACTAGTGCCGTAGTTAACGTCATGGCATGACGAATACAACATCACAATGGGTTTCCTCCCATGAAGCGTCTGATTTAAATTAGTGGCATGATGTTTTCAATTATGATCAAGGTTCACTTAACACTTGGGATTCCTTCAAATAAATCACCGAAACAACTTTTTCCTCATTGCCCGTGCCAAGGTAGTATTTTAACCTTTGCCTATTAACTGTGAACTTTCGAACTACATCTTCTGACTCAATTGCAACTGTTCCTGTAGGATGTACCTCTTGCACCCAACATGGTCTTGACCATCACGACTTCAACTTACCTCGAAATAATTTTAGTCTTCAGTTGTACCATAGTACTATCTCTCCAGGCTTACAATTTCGCTCCACAATATTTTTGTCATGGATCATCTTCATCCTTTCTTTGTACAACCTGGTGCTCTTAAAAGCATGATAACGGAACTCATCAAGTTCATGCAGCTCTGTGACTCTACTCGGGCCAGTGGTCTCCATGTCAAGATTTAATTGCCTCAATGCCAGAATGCTCTATGCTCTAACTCCACTGGTAGCTGGCATGCCTTTCTAAATACCAATTTTTATGGTGGCATATCAATCGAAGTTTTGAACGCAGTGCAATAAGCCCATAATACATCATCCAATTTTCTCGCTCAATCAGCCCGATTAGCATTTACAATCTTGGTCAAAACACTCTTGATTTCTCTGTTTGACACCTCTACTTGCCCACTTGTTTGTGGGTGATACGGAGTGGCCGCCTTATGGAGAACGCCATATTTCTCTAACAATTTTGCAAAGGCTCGGTTGAAAAAGTGGGTGCCTCGATCACTAATGATCGCCCTTGGAGTTCCAAATCGGGTGAAGATATTTTTTTCCAGAAAACCAATGACTCCCTTTGCATCATTCGTTGGGAGTGCTACAACTTCCACCCATTTCACGACATAGTCCACAACTATCAGTATGTACTTATTGCCATATGAGCTGACAAATGGTCTCATAAAATTAATTCCCCATACATTCAATACTTCCACCTCTTGAATTGGGTTCATGGGCATCTCATGTCAATGAAAAATATCCCATGTCCGTTGGCACTCATCACAACCCTTCATCCAAAAGTGTGCATCTTTAAACAACGACGACCAATAAAAGCTCGACTCCAACACTTTAGCAGTTGTTCTTACTCCTCGAAAATGGCCTCCATATGGTGAAGCGTGACATGCTTGCAAAACAGAAGATTGGTCCATCTAGGGGATACACCTCCGGATCATGTTATCAATGCAAATCCTGAACAAATATGGTTTATCTCAAAAGTACATGCGACAATTGTTGACGACCAATTTTTACCCTCCCTTTAAAAATTAATTGTTTATGCTTAATAATTTATAATAAATGTGGTAAAATATTTTCTAATCAGTACTACCTATTATTATATAAATATATGCGAAAGTACTAATTAACAATGTTAAATTAATAATTTGATATTAAATATTTATGAATTATATTACCCTTACTATTTTATAATTATTAAAATAACCTTTATATTTTAATATACAAGTTTTACAATCAATCTAATAAATTAATCTTTGATTTTTAATTACATCGCTTATTACTTTAATTAATCCGAAATTAGTTTCATAATTCAATAAATGAAGTGTTTTAATAAATAAATAATTAGTTACAATAATTTATAATATATATGATAGTTATATTATAAAATGTTTTATTAGAATTAATTATGTTTAATTAAGTTAGTTTTTTTAAGGGGGTTAAAATCTCAACAGGTTACTATTGCAATTATCTAATTAAATACAATGTGGCCATATTTTAAATCAAATACCAACTGAAATAGCCCCACACACCTTGTCTACTTTGGCAATCCATGCCAATCCTTGAGAGCCAATGGCGTCGTGCCACATCACCCGTCTCCCTCAACAAAGAAAACACAAATAGATCTGGACCGTTGCCGTTTTCCTCCTTTCTTTAATCTTATTGAGATCTCATCTCCGTCGTCGGATTAAAGGGTTCCAACAACTTCCCTTTTTATAATTAAAACGTTTTAATAATTTCCATCTCCCCGAAATATCAGGGCCATTGATCAAACGATACAACGGCCCAGATTTCGTCCTTCATTTTAAATCCAGAGACGACCCTAAACCCTAATTCACTTTCCACCAAACGGCCCCCTTATTTCCCTTTCTTCTCTATTTTCTCTCAATCCCATTAACCCCATCAATCCTAAAACCTTGCACAAATTTGTGAAAGGTCACAAATCAAGCCCTAAAACATCCTTCATGTCCCTGTTAGCTGCGAATCTTGCCGGTTGTTGCGCCCCTTCTTTCTCACGGAATCGAGTTTCGACACGTGACAACTCTTTTAAAGGAAAGGGGTTAAAAGAGAGAGTCTCCACCTAACGGGTTTGAGGTGCGTTAAGGCACCTATTTGCAAGTAACTATGGTTTAACTAGTTTGCGTCAATAAAGATCGGGTAAGGGCTCAAATTACCTCGAGGAGAAGGTGTTAGGCATTCCTCGAGGTCCACAACTGTGGGTCCCGACCGAACTCGAATTATATGAATTATTCAAATATTCAAAGAGAAAAACAAGAAGTTAAAAAAGAATCATTATTAGAAGGTCCTTGAGTAAATACAAATAATTGGTTTAAAGACAAGATAAGGGGGTCCTAAGTTTTTTAGCCTAAAAGATCACCCCGTGCAATATAAATAATACTTCATAACTCCCTCGAGATGGGGTGTTACTCGTATTATTTAGCGGGCACAGACTATCATCTCCTGCTACCCGATTACTATCTTTAAGTTTTTTTTTACGTAAAGCGCACTAGTTGATTCTAAATCGTACCTTATGCGTGCACTACCCGTCCCAAAGCTATAGTCCAGGAGGCATTTGGACCTCTATCTTGGGTGGTTCTAGACTTAACTTAGGTTGCTCAAAATGATAAAACTAGACGACATACAAAACAAGTTGGACTTCATGTGAAGGCAATTAAGGGCTCAAGTTAGCCTCCACACTTAGACAACAAATGCACGCAAACAAATTAGGCGTTTGACAGTTTCAGAATTGAGACAAGTTAAAGCCATTAAGCTATATAGACATAGTTTCTATGTGACCTTGGAATTCAAGCGTGCAAGCAGTTTCAGAGCAAGATGCCATTTTAGAACGACCACTAAGAGACTACGCTGTTGCCTACTGATTATAGGTTATAAGAGGTTAAACCTATAAGCATGATATCTAGGTGATTTATACAGTAATTAGCAATGATAATTGCAGGAGAATATTCAGAATTGCTTATTTGGATCCTCTAGGCATGCTTTCTAATAGTGACAATGACACAGTGTTGAAAGTTCAACATGAAACGAGCAAGAAAATCAATAATTAAGACTGATTTTAGATCCTACATGCATGATTTCTATAGTCACAATTGAGGCCGATTTTAGATCCTATAGGCATGATTTCTATAATCAATAATTAAGACGGATTTTAGATCCTATAGACATGATTTCTATAATCAATAATTAAGATCTATAGGCAGGATTTTAAATGGCAGATTAGGTAGCATGTAAATTAACAGAATCCTATAGCGCCTAATGAGTATGCTATAATGCATATTGAGACATTAGTCATTTAATTTCCTATAGGCATGGTTTCTAGCATGTGGAAGCAAAATATGTCAAATAAATTAAATACTTATAGGCAGGTTATCTAACACACACAATAGCAGAACATATTTGAGCAAAGTAAAACACCTATAGCCAGGATTTCTACCCGTTTCAATGCAAGTATAAAGATAAACCCCATTTTTCCAATTTTACTAATACCCCAATTGTTATTACAATATTATTACAGACCCAATGAATGGCATAAATTACAGAGTAAAATAACTATAGTGAGCCTACAGCAGACCAAAGATATACCCAGCCAGGCCAGGCCTTCATTCTCAAGTCCGCATAGTTCACAAGAGTCCAGAAGTCATATCTTCATTTACATAAGGCAGCCAGAAACCAATTGATTCAGCTAGTAGGTGAAAACAGAGTTGAGCAATTAGAACCATGACCCTAGTGTGTCAGAGTTCCCAAGGGCTTCAAGGACCCAGGGCAACGCTCACACTAGGGAGGTTGATAGGGAAAATTCATAAAAAGACTAAGGACCAAATCCTAGTGTGTCAGAGCTCACAAGGGTCTCAATTGGACCTCGAGCAGTGCTCACACTAGGGAGGTCAAATGATAGAACCTATCTAGCCTTGGCTTTCAGCCGACTAAGAATAAGAACTCAAAAGAGACCAGGTAGTAAGTGAAGTAAACCAAGGTTGAGAGACAAAACTAAGGGATATAGACATAGTCAAGTTGCATATATAGCAGATAGTTTGACAAGTTATAGAGTTTAAGAACAAGCTTAGCAAAGATTTAGAAAAATAGGTTCAACACTTAGTGGATAAACAGTCCTACGTTAGCAAAGTCAAGGGAAAAACAGGTTTGCAGGATTGATGAAAAGTATCATACACAGCTCATAATATAAAAGAAAAGGTTCAAATTATACTAAGTATAAGTCCTAGTGTTATGAAATGGTCACACTAATTTGGTGGCAAAACTACATTTAGATATGATGGGGAAACAGATTGCTACAACTACTGGTGAATCAGGGGAGCAAAAACATGCTAAAAGGGACATATTGATAGAGAACTAGTCGTGATTGACAAGATTAAAACATGCTATATAAGCAAGATATAACCACCGAAATTCAGAATAGACTTGTGCCATAAAATTGATGTTAACATTCATATTTTGAACACAATTGACTAGTCGACTAACGAGGATACAAATTATGCAAGTAAAGCATGTTCACACAATAGGATTGATAGCCTTAAGCAAAAGTAAAACACCACTGAGATGCTTACAAGTGCAAAGATCCCAAACAGTAGTAACACATTGAGAAGAATTTAATTTACTCGAATCAAGTTTAGGCATGCTTAGAGCTATCAACATTATGAAGTTAAACGTTAAGTAGACCTAAATATTGAAGTATAATAAACAGATTCGCACACAAAACAACCCAGAAAACTCATTAAATTAACGAACTTCAGAAGTGAAGGCATATGAAAATTGCAGATACATAGGAAAGAAATTACAATGGTTCAGTAACTCACCAGTTAAACGAAAATACAAGAAAGAACAAAAGTCCAAAGTGTTCTGAACATCAATGAGAAGCAACAGCCTAGAATTTAGTGGCCTTGGATTTTAGCCGGCCTAGAACCTATAAAACGTGATAATGAAGAAATAACAGAATAAAGATTTAAATTTTAGTGAGATTATAACGATTCCAAAAAGAGTCCCCTTCTAAAGGGGAATGGGGATGGGTTTATATAGTGACAAAGATTGAACAAGTAAATAAGGAAAAGTGTCAATCAAACATTAGAAAGGAAAGAACATCACATGCAATCGAAATCAATAAGGAAAAGAGAGAAATTTCAAAACCCTAATTTTAGGGAAAGTACAAAAAATCATCAGAATCTAAAAATAAAAAAATCAAACGTTCCACAGAATAAGTTGAATATAGACAGAAACATCGCTTAAAATCAAAGAATCGAACCAATTTTGGTTCGATCTAAATATATCTGAAACCCTAATTTTTAGGGTAAGTAAGAATCAACAGAATATAAACAAATGTTCGAACTCACAGTAGCATAGGTTTTACATAGACGGAATAACATTCAAACAACAGGGATTTGAACCGATTTTGGTTCGATTTTGAGGAGATTTGCTTGCCATGTTTAGGAAAGCACTATAGGAGAGTAGCCAGTACCAGAAGGGGGTCGAGTATGGTAAGAAATGGCCGTATAATCCCATGTCTAGTGGGATTATGAGAGATTTTAGGGGAGGCAGCACTAGGGTTCTTACGAGGGAGAAGGGAGGTGAGGGAATGTATAGGCAGCGGATGAGGGGGAGTGAGATTAGGTTTAGGGGTTTGGGTAGTTAAAGGGGATGGTGTAATGTGGGTCGTTGGCCACGATTTAAAAGGGGTCTTGGGTCGGGTGGTTAAACGGGTCGCGACCGGGTTTAGGGGGTTGGGTTAATTTGGTTTAGGCTGGAGTATTTGGGCCAGTGTATTAGGTACTTTGGGCCATTGTTTGGTCCGAAAATAGGTTTAGTGTAGCTAGTTTTTAAATACCCAATATTTTAGCAAAGAATAATTTATAAAAGTAATTAATAAATAAAAAAATATTATTTGTGTACTAAAAGATTAAAAATAATAACTTAATATTATAAAAATATAAAAGGTTATCTTTTTCATAAATAATGTAATTATACATGCATATGGGCTATTATTGCAAAATGTGTAATTTAGCCTTAAAAATGCAAATGTAATTATAAGAAATGCACTGAAAATATTTAAATTCTCATATTGGTATAAATGATAAGTTTAGATGATTAAATTATCATAAAAAATAATTTGAAGGATAATTACTGGATATTTATACAATAAAAATGCAAAAATAAATTGGTTTAAAGTCTTTAAAAATTATGAAAAATACCTATATATGCTTATAAACTAATGATGATACATATGCACAATTTTGAAAGTATATATATATATAATTATATATAATATGAGAGAAAAAATGGGTATCAACAATTGCCCCTCTTTACCCGGGAATGATGAAAGAATTGTCGGGTAAAGAAATGATGACCGATTTTGACCGAATGGGGTGATTTTGAAAAATATAGGCCGAACCGTGATTTTACAGGAATCATGCCATGTGTAGTTATGGATCCAACGGTTGAAATAAACTAATGGAGTTGTTGTAGGAACGGACAAGCTTTTCTGGACAGGATGATATCGGGATTGTAAATGGATGTATTTGGGGGAGGGGGGAGGGGGTGGATATGGATATTTAAACGGTTATCAGATGGGAACGAGTAACAGACGGTGGTTGGCTTACGTTTGAAATAATTGCAAGATATGAACGTTGAACGGAAACTGGAGCGAAGATTGCTCCCGTTAGGAGAACGGTTACTTCCTGGATTACCTACAAAACTTAAAACACAATGCATGCAAGTATATATGGAGTATTGCGATAATTTAAACATGATGCAAATTCCCTTTAGACCATGAAAGCTGTCTTTGGACGATGGGGATAGTGTCCTCAGACCATGATGTCCCGGGCCATGAATCATGAGATAGGGGATTCGCAGGCCATGAAATGATGTTCTCGGGCCATGAGGATGGTGCCTCTGAACTATGACGCCTTTGAATAATGATGTGCAATATTGAGAGATCCTCAGGCCATGGCATGGTGTCTTCCGGCTATGAGGATGATGCCTTCGGACTATGACGCATTTGGACAGAATCGCAATATTTCAGCCCATGAGATGCAAAGACATGATGCAAAACAAGATAGAGCTTGGTCTAGTGTAAGATCGAGGGTAGAGCTTAGCCCCGAGGTAGAGAATAGTGCAAGGTTTCGAATAGCATAGAATTTGTGGTTATGCAAGTAGAGACAATGTTTCGTCTCTTGCAGGAATGGAGACAATGCTTAGTCTCGTGCAAAGGGAAGGCAGTGCTTAGCCTTATGCAATTAAGGAGGCAGGGCTTAGCCTCATGCAAAGATTGGAGACAGTGCTTAGTCTCATGCAATGGAAGGCAGTACTTAGCCTTATGCAATTAAGGAGGCAGGGCTTAGCCTCATGCAATGAAAGGCAGTACTTAGCCTTATGCAATTGAGGAGGCAGGGCTTAGTCTCATGCAAAGATTGGAGACAATGCTTAGTCTCATGCAATGAAGGCAAGGCTTAGCCTCATGCAAAGATTGGAGACAATGCTTAGTCTCATGCAGTGGAAGGCAGTGCTTAGCCTCATGCAATGGGAGGCAATGTTTAGCCTTGTGCAATTAAGGAGGCAGGGCTTAGCCTCATGCAAAGGTGGAGACAATTCTTAGTCCCTATGCAGGGGAAGGCAGTGCTTAGCCTTATGCAATTAGCCTCATGCAAAATTGAGACAATGCTTAGTCTCATGCAATGAACAGATAATAAGTAGTAGCAGAGTATTTCTTAGCTGGAAATGTGTTTGCGCTTGGAAATTTATTCGTTATGAAGACAGTGATTCTGAGGTGTGCCCGGATTTGAGAATATTTCTTGTTCCTACATCCAAAGGACAATCATGAGTTTTACGGGGGAAGATTGGTTCGCGCCTCCGCCTACCTGCTTTGATTTGCTTTGTATCGAAGTCTTACTTGAGTTACCACGGGTAGCATCTGGTTGTTTCATAAAAAAAATAAAGTTTTCAAAAATGTGCGTGCATATGATGAATGTAGTTATTTAAAATACATTAGTATGCAATATCAGATAAATTAGATTAACCGATGACTGTGACACTTTAGAGACATTGCGACTTCCTTAGAATTTTGAGGGTCCTCCTCAAAATTCTGCCCCAGTTTACTTAGGCAATTCTCTGACCGTTATGCATATGATGACGTTTGCTGGATTTGCTCCGGAATTTTGAAGATCCTCCTCAAAATTTTGCCCCAGTTTCTGGTTGTGGAGAAAATGAAAATTTTATTGAATTGTGACCGAACTCACAAGGCTACCTACGTATCCTCTCTTAAACGGTAATCAGGTTAAGCGTAGTTCAATTACATCAGATGAAGAAATGCGAACATTCTAAACATAATATCTTTTGACTGCGTCTGAATTGATAGGCTTTGGCCAAACCTCTCCGTCCATTTTTGCGAGTATGAGTGCTCTTCCTGTTAGTACTCGGTGAACCATGTAGGGCCCTTTCTAATTGGGCGAAAATTTCCCTTTGGCTTCATCTTGATGCGGGAAGATCCGCTTCAGTACCAATTGCCCCTATCTAGGGTTGACCCTTTGTTGAAAGCTCTGGACATCCTATTTTGATAGAGTTGACCATGACACACTGCATTCATTCTTTTCCCATTAATGAGAGCTAATTGTTCATCGCGGCTTATTATCCATTCTGCATCACTGAGTTTAGCTTCTTGTATAATTCTTAGAGAAGGAATTTCAACCTCGGCAGGAATGACAACTTTGGTACCGTAGACCAGCAAATAGGGAGTAGCCCCGGTTGATGTGCGGACTGTGGTACGGTACCCCAATAAGACAAATGGTAACTTCTCGTGCCATTGCTTGTGGTTGTCTACCATCTTCCTCAGTATTTTCTTGATATTCTTGTTTGCGGCCTCCACGGCTCCATTCATTTGAGGCCTATATGTTGTGGAATTCTTGTGCTTTATTTTGAAGGTCTCGCACATAGCTTTCATTAGGTCACTGTTGAGATTGGCGGCGTTGTCAGTGATGATGGACTCTGGAACTCCGAATCGGCAAACAATACGATCTCTGACAAAATCTGCAACGACTTTCTTGGTTACATCTTTGTAAGATGCAGCTTCGACCCATTTTGTGAAGTAGTCTATGGCCACTAAAATGAACCTATGTCTGTTTGAAGCGGCGGGCTCGATTGGTCCAATGACATCCATTCCCCAAGCGGCAAAAGGCCAAGGTGCACTCATTGCATTGAGTTCATTTGGCGGCACCCGTATCATATTTGCGTGTATTTGGCACTGATGACATTTCTGGACATACCTGATGCATTCTGTTTCCATAGTTATCCAAAAATAACCTGCCCTCAGTATCTTCTTGGCTAAAACAAAACCATTCATATGTGGTCCGCAAGTTCCAGAGTGCATCTCTTCGAGCAGTTTGGAAGCTTCCTTGGCATCAACACACCATAACAATCCTAAGTCTGGAGTCCTTCTGTACAGAATTCCTCCACTTTGGAAGAAATGGTTGGACAATCTTCGGAGCATGCATTTTTGAGTTTGATTTGCATGCTCCGGGTATTCTCCTTTTGCCAAGTACTCCTTGATATCATGGAACCATGGATTCCCGTCTACTTCTTCTTCAACATGAGCGCAGTAAGCTGGCTGATTATGAATCCTTACCGGAATGGGGTCGATCAAATTCTTGTCTGAATGTTGTATCATGGAGGACAAAGTGGCCAATGCGTCTGTGAACTCATTTTGGATTCTCGGGACATGTTACTCTATCTTCGTGAACCTCTTTATCATCTCTTGCACATGATATAGATATGGTAATATCTTGGTATTCTTTGTAGCCCATTCTCCCTGCACCTGATGTACTAGAAGATCTGAATCACCAATTACCAGTAATTCCTGGATATTCATGTCAACGGTCAAATTGAACCCCAATATGCAAGCCTCATATTCTGCCATATTTTTGGTGCACGGAATCTGAGTTTCGTGGATACCGGATAATGTTGACCTGTTTCTGACACCAAAACAGCTCCAATACCCACTCCTTTGAAGTTTGCGGCTCTATCGAAAAACATTCTCCATCAGTCATAGGCTTCGGCGATATCTTCTCCTACAAATGATACTTCTTCATCAGGAAAATATGTTTTTAGTGGTTCGTATTCTCCTCCTACAGGATTTTCCGCAAGATGATCCGCTAATGCTTGTCCCTTAACCGCCTTCTGATTCACATAGAAGATGTCGAATTTACTCAACAATATCTGCCATTTTGCCAACTTCTATGTAGGCATGGGTTTCTGGAAGATGTACTTCAGAGGATCCATCCTTGATATGAAATATGTGGTATAGGCACAGAAGTAGTGCCTCAATTTCTGGGCTATCTAGGTCAAAGCATAGCAGGTGCATTCCAGCAAAGAATACTGTGGTGTGAACTTCTTACTCAGATAGTATATGGCCTGTTCTTTCCTTCCCATCTCATAATGTTGTCCCAAGACACAACCGAAAGTCCCATCTAATACAGAAAATAGAGTAGCAGTGGTCTACCAGGTTCTGGCGAGATTAGGACTGGCGGTTTGGACAAATATTCTTTGATTCTGTCAAAAGCGTCTTAGCAGTCTTCAGTCTAACTGGTTGCAGCATCCTTCTTTAACATTTTGAAAATCGGCTCACAAATCACGGTTGATTGTGCTATGAAGCGGCTAATGTAATTAAGACGTCCCAAGAAACTCATCATGTCTTTTTTGTTCTTTGGAGGTGGCAAATCCTGGATAGCCTTAACCTTTGATGGGTCTAGCTCAATTCCTCAGCGGCTGACGATGAATCCTAATAACTTTCCTGCGGGGACCCCGAAGGCACATTTTGCTGGATTCAATTTCAAATTGTACCTCCGAAGCCGATCAAAGAATTTCCTCAAGTCTGCTATGTGATCTGTACTCTTCTTGGATTTGATGATGACGTCATCCACATATACCTCTATCTCCTTGTGTATCATGCCGTGGAAAATAGTTGCCATGGCTCTAATATAAGTGGCCCCAACATTCTTCAGACCAAACGACATAATTTTATAGCAGTACACCCCCATGGTGTGATAAAAGCTGTCTTTTCGGCATCCTCTTCATCCATCCAGATCTGATGATATCCCGTGAAGCAATCCATAAAGGATTGGAGTTCATGCTTGGCGCAGTTGTCGATCAGTATGTGTATAATGGGTAACGGGAAATCATCTTTGGGACTTGCTTTGTTTAGGTCCCGATAATCGACGCATACTATGACTTTCCCATCCTTCTTCGGAACTGGCACGATGTTAGCCAACCAAGTTGGATATTCAACCACTCTGAGAACCTTAGCTTTGATCTGCTTGGTGACTTCTTCTTTGATTTTCAAACTCATATCCGGCTTGAACTTTCAGAGGTTCTGCTTTACCGGTGGACACATTGGGTTGGTAGGTAGTTTATGAGCCACTATGGACGTGCTCAAACTGGTCATATCATCATAGGACCAAGCAAAGATATCCTCATATTCCTTCAGGAACCGAGTGTATTCTTCTTTCTCTAATGGTGATAGATGAATGCTTACACGTGTTTCCTTGACTGTTTCGGAGTCTCCTAGATTAACTGTTTCAGTCTCATCCAAATTGGACTTAGGCTTGTTTTAAAAGTTTTTCACTTCTCTGACAATTTCCTCGGGTATTATATCCTCTTCCAGATCCTCTGAATCATTATCCTTATGTTGTGTTGTCTCATTACATGTCACAGTCGTAAGTTCATCAGGATATGTAATAATAATGTTGTATAGAAAAATATAAAGAATAATAATAAATACTAAAAAAATAACAATGCACTAGATAAATCTTGAAAACGTCAAACAGGTACGGCTCGATGACCCGAGCAATTATTTCAAAACAAAACATGCTTAAAATAAAATACTGAAAATGTCTTAAATGCTCATAAAAATTGCTTTTAAAATAAATAATGCTAATTGCCAGGCTACCCAGGAACTCGACGGAAACTTGATGGTGCAGCAGTCCAGTTCTTGAGAATAACTCCCTTCTCCACTGTCTGAATAATGAGGCCTTTCTCCTCCTCCTCCTCAACTATCGCACTGCAATCCCTGTCTTCATCATCCAGAAACAGATTCCTTATACCAGCTAGAACTTCATCTTCTTCGGACTCCCATATCAAGTCAGCTTGATGAAATGACTGGCTCAAATGTGGTACTGGTAGCACTATAGGGTAATAAGGACCACGCCATGGTGGCGACCAATTCTGATACTCATGCCAGGTGTATTCATACCCAAGCCCAAAAGTTGTTCCGTGACGCTTTAACTGTATTGGTTTGGTGATCCCCTGGAGATTCTTACCGAGACCTTTTCCAGGCTCATACCCTGTCCAAGTCAATATGCCTTCTATCTTACTGCTCCACCATTTGTCCTTTTCAATTGCGTTGATGCGCTCAATGCGATGGTATGTTTCTCCACCCAACTTCCTCCTATTCTTAATGACCAGAACAGTTTGACTAGTGTAAATGGGATTACTTCCGTCCCTATGGATGATCACTTCCTGATGGTTCCACTCAAACTTCACGACCTGATATAGAGTAGAAGCTACGGCCCCAACGACATGTATCCAAGGTCGTCCCAACAATAGGTTGTAGGTAGCAGATATGTCCAACACTTGAAACTCAACATCAAACCAGGTTGGGCCCATCTGTAGGCTGAGGTTGGTTTCCCCAATTGTGGCCCTTTGAGACCCATCAAATTCTTTCACATTCATACTTTCTGCTCGTATCTCGTGTATGCCTTTACCCAATCTTTTCAGAGTAGTTAGTGGACATATGTTAAGACTCGAACCCCCATCTATCAGGACTCTGGCAATGAACTTATCCTCAAACTGCACTGTGATATGCAGTGCCCTGTTGTGACTTAGTCCTTCTGGTGGTAGCTCGTATTCATGAAAAGTGATCTTGTGGCTTTCCAACACTTGTCCTACCATATTGGCTATCTCTCCATTGGTAATGTTGTTGGATACATAAGCCTCATTCAAGACTTTCATCAACGCGTTCCTATGTGCCTCAGAATTCTGCAGTAGTGATAGAATGGATATTTGAACAGGGTTTTGTTCAAATGATCAACCACAGAATACTCCCTTGCTTGAACCTTTCTCCAAAGATCATCCGAGCCGGTTTCAATGATGGGCTTCCTAGAAGCGGCTTCTTTACTTGTTCCCCCAAAATGCTCGGGCGTATAAACCCTACCAGTTCTGGTCATACCTTGTGTTGCACCAGTTTCTTCCATTTTCCCCTTTCCTTTCCTTTCCTTCTCGCTTTCGCAACATAATCCCATGGTATAACATTAGACTTATAAGACAGTGTAAATGCTACCATCACGGTGAAGGGTGTTGTCACTTCAACCTCAAACGAAGTTGGTGCAGCTACTTCAACTTCAATTGGTGCCTGAGTTTGTACCATGATAGGTGTGAGAGTGACTGGAGATGTTTCAGGATTATCCTTTTCTCGAATGAGTCCAATTGACCCCTCTGGGTCCCATTCTTCATCAGTCTCTATCATATTTACCCCTCCGCCCCTGTGATCCGGGAGAGGATTGTTACGAACATTGGGTGCAGCCTCATTTTCCTGTATGACTTTGGTATCAATTGATGTCTGAATCTTATCCTTTAAAGTACGACACTCATCAATAGTATGATCTTTCATGCCTGAGTGATAGGCACATGTCTTATTTGGATTGACCCATTGAGAGGAATTTTCCATGGAGATAGCGGGAATGGGAGTAATATAACCGGCAACCTTCATTCTCTCGTACAGTTGGTCTATAGGTTCAGCAATTGAGGTGTATTGTCTGGGTGGTCTGCGGTTGAAATTTAGTCTAGGTTTTTGGTAGTTTTGGCTGGCTGGTGGTGAGTGGTAGTATGCGGGTTGGGTGTAATAGGTATGGTAAGTGGTGGCAGGTTGTTGGTATCTGGGAGGTGAAGACTGATATGTGGGTGGAGGTGTTTGGTATGTGAGAGGAGACTTCGGACCTTGGGCTACCATTACTACATCTACTTCTTTCTTCTTGGAGATACCTCCTCACCGCAGGGCCTTATTTGTGGCTTGGAGTGCTTCAAAATTTGTCACCATTCCGGTTTTGATCCCTTCTTCTATTCTCTCTCCCAACTTGATGATATAAGAAAATTTATGGTTTTCAATAACCATCAATCTTTTGTAGCATTGCAGATCCTGAGCTCTGGTGGAGAACTTATTCATCTGTTCTTCTTCCAGCGCTGGCCTTACTTTTGCAGCTTCAGACCTCCACCGAATAGCATACTCGCAGAAAGTTTCCATTGGCATCTTCTTGAGATTTTGAATGTAGAAAACGTCTGGTGCATTTTCTATGTTAAATCTGAACTGATCCATGAAATCTGATGCCATGCTTACCCAATTAACCCATTTCTTTGGGTTCTGGCTAATGTACCAAGACAGGGCGTCTCCATTGAGGCTTCTCATGAACAGCTTCATGTGGATTCTTTCATCCCTGCCAACTCCTACAAGCTTCTCACAATATGTTCTCAAGTGCACCTTCGGATCACCAGTTCCGTCGAACATTTTGAACTTAGGAGGTTTGTAACCCTCTGGCAGTTCTACAACTGGCTGAATACACAAATCTTCATAATTCGAACCCTCAATACCTTTGCCCCCTTCGACATTTTGAACCCTGTCGGTATGTTTCTTGAGTTCCTCTGCCATGTTCTTGATGAGCAGGTCCTTCTCGATGGATTCGGGTATGTATAGGGTCTGTTGTAGGGCGTGGGTTAAGGTTCCACATATATGGGATTGCTTTGGTGGACTCGAGGAATCTGTGCGTAATGGTAGTCATTGGTTGAGTTTTGAGGGTCAGAAGTAGGTTGTGGTGCATTCTGAGGAGTGTGGTATGTGGTAGTTTGTGGGTACTGAGTCGGATGATGATGATGCTGTGGAGGAGTTGGTACTGGTGGAGGATTAGGATTTTAGGGAGGCGTGACGTATTGATGAGGTGCGAGAGGATTTTGCGGGTGCTGGTTTTATGTGTTTTGAGGAGGTGTTGAGTTTTGGGCGTTTTGTTGGTTGATGTCGGGAACATTCAGGGTAAGGGAAATGTTTTCCAAGTTATGGATCTGCTCAATTCCCCTTGTAACTCTAGTATCATTTGCTCTAATCGCAAAACCAAGTTGTTATGTGCCGCCGGTGTACTCCGACCATCCGAAGTTTCAACATTCCCTACATGTGTAGCATTGTCTTTCCTTATACCGCCCAGATCATCCATCTTAGCCTTTCCTTTGTTCTTAGGATCACTTGGAGGAGGAGGAGGTAGAGGACCTCTAGATCTGGTATGATATGTCGATGATGCCAGTATGCGCAAACCAACCTTAGGGGATGGGAATAAACAAAGAAAAGAAGAAAAATAAAAGGTAAACAAGTCAATAAGGAGTATTAAAAGGATATTTACGATATTTAAACACGTATTGCGGAATTCGCATCCTAATTTAGGGACCTCATCGTGCCCAAGGTAGGCCTAGCGACATATAGCTTTGGAGAAAACTTAATGCCGATAACTGCACCATTTCATTAATATGATAAATAGACCAAATCTCTACTAAAATGACAATAATTATAAAGAGTCACTAGTGGCATTTGCCTTATTACAATCAAATTCTACAACGAATCTAGAAAACTTCACCCCTAATCTACTTGGTCCTAGAGGGACCTTCTCCAAGCTTGGCCTTCTTAGCCCCGTCAATCAGATTCCCCAGGTCGCGCATGCCCAATAGCAAATACGCCCTTGCTAGATGTCCTCCTTCATTGCCCTCTGCATTCTGACAATTCGAGACCCTTTTCCTCATCTTTCCCTCAAGTTCCATCAAACCCTGCTCCAAATACTCTAACCTTTCTGTTGATTTAGTAGTGATTCCCCGCCATTCCTTGATTACTTACATGTCCACTTTATGCTGTTCCAAATGCCTGGCCTCAGATTCAAAGACCCTTTTGCGCAACCTTTTTTTTTCTTATGCTTCAGTAGCGTCGTCTATGACCCTATTTCTCAAATCAACCCCTGGCTTGACCTCTCCTGCTATGTCATCGACCAACCATGATGGGTAGAAGTACAGATGGCCGACATGATACCTGTCTGGTTCGATGGTATCTATCTCCATAATAATCTTTTGATGTCACATGTGCTGTGCCTCGAACTTGAATGGAATGACATTCCCTTGGAAATCTGCCTTGTAATGAACCATTTTGGAAACTCGTGGTATAACCTGCTTTCTCCCAGCTTGCCTCATGACTCTGATATGAGCATAAGGATAGATTCCCCTTAATTCGATTAGCACTAGATGAGGAACATCTCTCAACCTGATGATGAATTCACTGCTAGAGATCCACTCGAACGTCCAATGTACATTGTCATCAGTCAAATTTCTAAAGAAAGGTACCAGCTCACAGCGTTTCCCGGTTGTGCAAACCTGTCTGGGATAAAAGTCATTCTCTTCGGATGGTGATAAGCTATGTGGTCATTTCATGGTCGTCGCGGAAATTCTTGACGGTTTTGTCCTCTCTGAAGGTGTTCCAACAACCATATTTTCAGCATCAGATTGCAACCCTCGAAATGCCTGTATCCCGTTTTGCAACGGTCTAAGACTTGGTACATCTCAGCCACGATCATTGGGACAATAGTGTAAGTTTCCCCCTCAATTCCTTCCATTAGGGTCTTAGTGACCATAGCTAGGCGAGTGTGGATCCTTTCTCCTTGTATCGGGAATATCAGCATCCCTAGAAAACAGACAATGAATACAAAAACTTGGCGGTGAGTCCAACCCAAAGAAGTAATGGCAAATTCATCATGGTAAAGGCGATATGACTTGCTGTGACCATAACACTCGTAAAGGAAGTCGAATGGTATGTAAAATTTCTTCAGACAGACTAACTTATCATTTTTCCTAAAACCCATCATTTTTAGGAAACCTCGAGAACTACGGTTTTCCGGTACCAACAAGCCAGGGCTATCCCATGGGAGCCCAGCGAAGCCTCTTATTTCCTCTAGAAGGGGAGTCATTTCTATATCACCAAAACGGAAGACAACCCTCTTCTCATCCCAGAACATGGTTGCAGCCTCAATTAACACATTGTTCCGCTGAATATCTAACAAAGAAGGTAAATTCCCGAGAACTATTTTCACATGATTTTTCTCACTCGGTGAGATATTTTCCCACCAATCTAGCAACAAAGTTGGGATACTTCGAACCATGCTGAACCTGGGGACTTTGTCATGCCCCAAAATCGAGGAGCGCGACCGGCGCTCATCCGAGTGAACCCGACTGAGCAAGCTTGTTAGATTTCATTAAACGCTTCCTTTTCATTCCCATTAACAGTATCATTCAATATTTTCAAAATAGTACGAGTTTATAGATTTAATGAAAAACATGTTGCCAAATACCAACAGTTCTAATCCAATTCCCAACATCAAATACCACCCACAACCTATCTACAGAGCCTCTAAGTACAACTGAAGAGTAATATGGAAATGCCGGCAACAAGTCCCTGGCTATACCTCAACCACAAACTACATGAGAAACAAAAGATACATGACCCCGAAATGAAGTGGGGCTCACAAAATCAGGTGAAAGGAGTATACTGCTATCACTGATCAATGCCACCTACTGTAGAACCACCTGCATCCATTAAAGATGCAGCGCCCCTGGCAAAATGGACGTTAGTATTGTCGAATAGCACTAGTATGTATAGCTAGAAATACTCTTTCAAAATAGAATGCCCATATGATCTATACGTGGAACACATATTATAATGTAATTGAAACAACCTGTACAAACAAGGACAACAAAAGGGGCACCTATTGTTTGCATTAATAATGTGTCTGATTAGACCGTCCTTAGTGTTCACATATCATATTATACACTTATGCATTTCATAGACCGTCCATAGTGTTTATTCATACCGTACATCTATACCTCTTATACACAATACACCTATGCGTTTCATAGACCATCCACAGGATTTCATATCACAATAGATTTCATAACACAATGTACCTATGCGTTCATAGACCATCCACAGGATTTCATAACACAATGTACCTATGCGTTTCATAGACCGTACATAAGATTTCATAACAAAATATACCTATGCATTCATAGACCATCCACATGATTTCATATCGCAATGTACCTATGCGTTCATAGACCTTCCACAGGATTTCATAACACAATGTACCTATGTGTTTCATAGACCGTCCACAGGATTTCATAACACAATATACCTATGCGTTTCATAGACCATCCATAGGGTGCGTTTCATAGACCGTCCACAAGATTTCATAACACAATATAACTATGCGTTTCATAGACCGTCCATAGGGTTTCATAACACAATATACCTATGCGTTTCATAGACCGTCCATAGGGTTTCATAACACAATATACCTATGTGTTTCATAGACCATTCATAGGGTTTCATAACACATTGGAAACAAAAGTACAAATACATACATCTCTTAACCTTTTCACACCACATATCACCTAATCCGTACTTGCAACCACTTACAACATTATTATTTCATTGGCTCTCTTAGCCATATATGTGACTCTTTATTCATGGCACAATGGTCATATTTCATATTCCACACTTTCATTTCTTCCCTTTCATAGATCATCATCATAATTATCAACAAGTAGAATATTTCGGAAATCACAACTTTAAATTCATTAGTAATGAAGGCTTTAAACACAATCGACTTCTTTCCAATAAATGGAGTAAAATGATTGGCAGTCAAAGCACAAGTTAAAATCGTATACAATTTTCACTCATGAATATGTAAGAACGCAAAACACATCGAAAATGACTTACAAAGCATAGCATTAACTAAAACAGCCACATATGGGCATCACTTGAGTTCATAAACTTTTAGCCGATTAT
Organism: Nicotiana tomentosiformis; assembly: GCF_000390325.3. Taxonomy (NCBI): domain Eukaryota; kingdom Viridiplantae; phylum Streptophyta; class Magnoliopsida; order Solanales; family Solanaceae; genus Nicotiana; species Nicotiana tomentosiformis. Next base: position 149,144,244 of record NC_090813.1, on the reverse strand, counting down.
ATTGTCGAAGTCAATTTTGGAATAGTTGAGTCAAAGCTCATTTCATAATCTTTCTCACATTATTTCATTTCATTGACACCATTGGTCATAAGTATAACTTTCACTATTGGCACGTTGGCCACACTTTATATTCCCAATTTATTGATTTCACTTCCAACCATCTTTATAGGTTATCAACAATAAGACGGTACACATATGAGCAATTAAGAGTCTTAAGAATATTGAGATTTTCTCACACAATTTGGCATTCTAGTTTTCATTTGAAATACGATTCAAGCCACCACATTTTAATACGCAACCCATACTTTGAAACTCACGGAAACATTATGGAATTCAATTCCAAGAGAGAAAGTTTAGCCAACATACCCCAATTGAGCTTTCCTTAAATTACTACAACGTTCCGGAAATTCTAAAAATCCCAATCTATTTGAGACATAACAAAATTGAACCATAATTAGGAAGATATTCATGGTCTCAGCTCATTTGAGTATTTTATCAAACACTAAGTGTGGATTAAGGTTCAAGGTCCTTTTATGGAGGATCCCATCATCCCACAACCCAATCTTTACTATTTTTAGCTCAACAATCTTTCTACACCCTTTGATAACACATGCATGTAAAATAAATAACCCTCTTGCCCAGAAATTATCTTGCTTATTACCCATTTCTAGACAAAATTCGAAATTGATGGTTAAGGTGTAGAATCTTACCTCTAGGAGGAAGACCTAGTGAGTTTCCCTCCTTAATCTTCCAAAACTTGAGCAAGAATTGAAGAATCAATTATTGAGGAACACCTTCTCACTCTAGGGCACTCTCTCTCACTCTAAAATATCAGATTATCCCTAAAAAATGACCCAAAGAGTGTATTTAACGAAATAGGCATGGGTTTTAAAAAGCCATAAATGAAGCTCCAGAACAGGTTCTGCGATCGCATATACGACCGCATAATGGTTATGCGGACCGCATATCGGTCGCATAATTGGTGTCCAAAATGATCAAAAATCTGCGTGAGTCTGCGGTCACTATGCGGTCCGCATAACTGTTATGCGGTCGCATAGTACACCGCATATCAGTTACGCGGTCGCATAGTCAACCGTATAATTACTTCCAACTGACCCAATTAACTGCCTCGCTCTACGGCCATTATGCGGTCCGTAGAGTGATTCTGCTGTCACATAATGGACCACAGAAATACACTTTTCTGCCAAAAAATTTTCTTTAGTTTCCCGTGCATTGTTCAACCCAAAAGGTCCGGCACCATGAAACATTATTTTCTTTGCAAATCTTTTTTATCGGGCTTTACACTTAAGTACTTCGAAATTTTTTCGGAGTGTTACATTTTCCCCCACTTAAGATCATTCGTTCTCGAATGAGGGTAAAAATCCGTCATTAGCATCTTAAGCAACTCAGTTTGTTTCATACCATATTCGAGCAGCCCCATATTTGACTAACTCCCAAAATTTCCAAATAATTTCATCAGAGTTTCCCTTGTAACTAGGCCTATCCACCTGTGAGAGAATCCCTGAAATCAATCCTAACAATATATCCATTACCCAACAACGCATCACTGTATATATCAACTACACCTATCTCAACATTAGGGCATTACATTAACCAAAGTGGTATCTTTACAGGAAATGTACACATTTAAACCATAATGCATAGAAGGTACGTTTTTGAACCACAACTATTTGGTTCTACAAACAAGTGAGAATATTTCCTTTCCTCAACACTTTAGACCTACGAGTGATCTCCTGGACTCACAGGCTTAGCCATAGCACTTGACGGAGACAATCTTAACTTCCGGACTTATCTAACACGGATATCAAATAGTTGCTCCTCATAATCCAATTATCCATTAACATCACCTTCTTAGACATAGACACATAAAATACCGGGTACACGGAGAACAATAATAGGAAAACATCATACTCATAGTTTAGCCTATTTCCTTCAAGATTTCATAAGGCCTATTCTGATTACACATACTTTACCTTTATTAGCAATTCACATAACATATTCATAGAGAAAATATTTAGAATAACCCATTTACTTTCTTCAATTCTAAATCTCTACACCAAACACCCAAACTAAAACTTTTGCGACCCCCAACAATTACTCTAAGATGTGTTAGCTTGAATATGACCATAAAATTTTCTATCCAATATATTTGATCATGGGATGATGTTTCTTCTTTGACATGCTTGAACCTTTAACCTCCCATAGGTTTACTATAATAGGAACAACAAGGTTCGAGATTGGGCTGGAATTATTCAAGAATCCATCAATGTGCCGAGCACGGCATTTCAGGAGGTTATATCCTCAGAGACATGAAGGTTACTACCAATAGCGCTGACATGGTTAATCATTGTATGGCATCATTGATTCGACAAATGAGACTTAGAGTTGCCTAGTAGGCATTGATAATGTAGGGAAAATGTTCATGATTCTAAGATTTAAAAGAAATGAGTCATGAAAAGGACATCAACAATTGTTTCATTCCATTCGTGCCTTATTTGGCAATGGTAGGCCTCAAAGAGAGATAATACTTATGTGACACCAGTCGCCTCTTGGAATGTAGTGAAAATCAGTTTAACTCAAAACTAGAATATTCTAGCACCCTGAATGTGATATGGGTTTCAAGATACGCAAAGTTGCATTACACTCTTAACGGTATTTGACACAAGAAATTTATGCCACAAACCCATGAGAATGAAAAATAAGTTGATCATCTGTAAGATTATTATCTTTCTAACAACTTAACCTTTACCAATAATTGATCCTATATGAGAGGACTAAAGATACGATAAATTTTGTCTTTTAAATCAATATGCTCATCACAAGGTTGTTTAACTTTCAATCACACACAAGTGAAATCATGTAGACAGGACATCTTAATGTTTGGATGAAATCATGTATTGGTTAAAAAGAATGTACACTTTACTATGAGCTAGACATGTTCCTCCCATAATAATTCTCCAGCTACAATACCAGGCCACTTCATGGGTAACTACAATTCTAGAAGCAAAGTGAGTTACACACTCGGACATGATCTAGGTGGATATGAAAGTCGTACTAAGATGGGTGAACAAAAAGATCTTCTTGTGACAAATTCACGAAAACCTCAAATTCCCGAGAAACTTTATACAAATAAGTGACCATTTCAATTGACACGCACATATATAATAGGTGCCGAGATATGCTCTCATGTTACTTGGCAATTAAAAGGATTCATGATATTACTCATAAAGGAGTAAAGTAAATGTTCCAACCATAGGAGCCACATACATCGGAGAGAAAAATAGTGGCTCAAGAAGGACCTCAACACTAGGCCACTATGCATTAGATTTGATACCACATAGTCCGGTACCATGAAATATTATTTTCTTTGTAAATTTTTTTTCCCGGGTTTTACACTTAAGTACTTCGAAATTTTTTCAGGGTGTTACAGACTTCGTGTCTCATTTCTGCAAAATAAATAAAGTTAGTCCTTTTCCCTCTAGATTCGACTATTTACACATTAATGATTAGAATATTAGCACGTTTCTCCAAATAATGCACATATTATGATTGTACCCATTGGGATTTAAGGAAATCCCGGCGGGCTTTGGACAAGGATTGACTTAGAGAGTTATTACGCGGACAACATTCTAACCCATACTAGGTTTAGACATGATGCATGCACAGTTAATATAAGAGTGGGGGTTTTTAGAAGAGTCTAGACCGGTACCCTCAAGTAGACAACTTGAAAGGGGAAGGCACGGAACCGGCGATTGCACCGCTGATCGACTAGTTTTACCGCAAATAAGCCTTTTCAAATTTAAAAGGGTGATTTAGGAAGAGCGCGGATACTCATCAAGCGCCGCTATGGTATTACTTACGCACGAGTGGAATATGATGTGGAGCATGCTTTATGTAAAGATAAAACAACATGTTGTCAAGTATTTTGCATGATGAAGACAATAAACGTAGTATTAAATGGAGCGTAAAGACATAAAAAGAAAGGAAAACAAGGAAGAAGTTAGTTCGCGTAACGTGAAAGAATTGCAATAAAGCAAGCAAGGGAGGTAGGGGTAGGGAGAGACATGATGTAGCAAATTAAAAAATAATTCGGAGCAAGTGAACATGATTAGAAAATAAAGGAAAATGCACATTGTAAGCAAAGATTTGCATATTAATACAAATTCAAAATAAAGGGAAATAGGGGAAAGAGTGTGCATGTAGCCATAAAAAGGGAAACTGGAAGCGGGATGTTCATGTAACGATAAAGAACAAGGAAACACGTTCATCAAAAAAAACTAATTCATATAGACCAAGTTCGCTATGGTAAGAGCTTAGAAAATATCCTCAGCAGAGTCGCCATGCTGTCGCGCCCCTTCTTTCTCGCGGAATCGGGATTTGACACGTGATAACTCTTTTAAAGGAAAGGTATTAAAAGAGAGAGTTACCACCTCATGGGTTTGAGGTGTGTTAAGGCACCTATTTGCAAGTAACTCTGGTTTAACTAGTTTGCGTCACCAAAGATCGGATAAGGGCTCAAATTACCTTGAGAAGAAGGTGTTAGGCATTCTTCGAGGTCCACAACTGTGGGTCCCGGCCGAACTCGAATTATATGTCAAATAATCAGAGTGAAAAACAAGAAGTTTAAAAAAAATCATTATTAGAAGGTCCTTGAGTAAACACAGATAATTGGTTTAAAGACAAGATATGGGGGTCCTAAGTTTTTTAGCCTAAAGGATCACCCTGTGCAATATAAATAATACTTCGTAACTCCCTCGAGAGGGGTGTTACTCGTATTATTCAGCGGGCACATACTATCATCTCCTGCTACCCGATTACTATCTTTAAGTTTTTTTACCTAAAGCGCACTAGTTGATCCTAAATTGTAACTTATGCGTGCACTACCCATCCCATACCTATAGTCTAGGAGGCATTTGGACCTCTATCTTGGGTGGTTCTAGACTTAACTTAGGTTGCTCAAAATGATAAAACTAGGCGACATACAAAACAAGTTGGACTTCATGTGAAGGCAATTAAGGGCTCAAGTTAGCCTCCACACTTAGACAACAAATGCACGCAAACAAATTAGGAGTTTGACAGTTTTAGAATTGAGACAAGTTATAGCCATTAAGCCTTATAGACATAGTTTCTATGTGACCTTGGGATTCAAGCGTGCAGGCAGTTTCAGAGCAAGATGCCATTTTAGAACGACTTCTGAGTGACTACACAGTTGCCTACTAATTATAGCTTATAAGAGGTTAAACCTATAGGTATGATAGCTAGGTGATTTATACAGTAATTAGCAATGATAATTGCAGGAGAATATTCAGAATTGCTTAGTTGGATCCTATATGCATACTTTCTAATAGTGACAATGACACAGTGTTGAAAGTTCAACATGAAACGAGCAAGAAAATCAATAATTAAGACTGATTTTAGATCCTACAGGCATGATTTCTATAGTCATAATTGAGGTTGATTTTAGATCCTATAGGCATGATTTCTATAATCAATAGATAAGACTGATTATAGATCCTATAGGCATGATTTCTATAATCAATAATTAAGATCTACAGGAAGGATTTTAAATGGCAGATTAGGTAGTATGTAAATTAATAGAATCCTATAGGCATGGTTTCTAGCATGTGGAAGCAAAATATGTCAAACAAATTAAATACCAATAGGTAGGTTATCTAACACACACAATAGCAGAACATATTTGAGCAAAGTAAAACACCTATAGGCAGGATTTCTACCCGTTTCAATGCAAGTATTAAGATAAACCCCCTTTTTCCAATTTTACTAATACCTCAATTGTTATTACAACATTATTACAGACCCAATGAATGGCATAAATTACAGAGTAAAATAACTATAGTGAGCCTACAGCAGACCAAAGATATACCCAGCCAGGCCAGGCTTTCATTCTCAAGTCCACATAGTTCGCAACAATCCAGAAGTCATATCTTCGTTTACATAAGGCAGCCAGAAACCAATTGATTCAGCCACTAGGTGAAAACAGAGTTGAGCAATTAGAACCATGACCCTAGTGTGTTAGAGTTCCCAAGGGCTTCAAGGACCCAAGTCAGTGCTCACACTAGGGAGGTTGATAGGGGAATTTTAGAGAAAGACTAAGGACCAAATCCTAGTGTGTCAGAGTTCACAAGGGTCTCAATTGGACCTCGAGCAGTGCTCACACTAGGGAGGTCAAATGATAGAACCTAAGTAGCCTTGGCTTTCAGCCGACTAAGAATAAGAACTCAAAAGAGACCAGGCAGTAAGTGAAGTAAACCAAGGTTGAGAGACAAAACTAAGGGATACAGACATAGTCAAGTTGCATATATAGCAGATAGTTGGACAAGTTATAGAGTTTAAGAACAAGCTTAGCAAAGATTTAGAAAAATAGGTTCAACACTTAGTGCATAAATAATCCTACGTTAGCAAAGTCAAGGGAAGAACAGGTTTGCAGGATTGATGAAAAGTATCATACACAACTCATAATATAAAAGAAAAGGTTCAAATTATACTAAGTATAAGTACTAGTGTTATGAAATGGTCACACTAATTTGGTGGCAGAACTACATTTAGACATGACGGGAAAACAGATTACTACAACTACTGTGAATCAGGGGAGCAAAAACATGCTAAAAGGGACATATTAATAGAGAACTAGTCGTGATTGACAGGATTAAAACATGCTATATAAGCAAGATATAACCACAGAAATTCAGAATAGACTTGTGCCATAGAATAGATGTTAACATTCATGTTTTGAACACAATTGACTAGTCGACTAAAGAGGATACAAATTATGCAAGTAAAGCATGTTTACACAATAGGATTGATAGCCTAAAGCAAAAATAAAAAACCACAGAGATGCTTAGAAGTGCAAAGATCCCAAACAGTAGTAACACATTGAGAAGAATTTAATTTACTCGAATCAAGTATAGGCATGCTTAGAGCTATAACATTATGAAGTTAAACGTTAAGGAGAACTAAATATTTAAGTAAGATAAACAGAATCACACACAAAACAACCCAGAAAACTCATTAAACTAATGAACTTCAGAAGTGAAGGCATATGAAAATTGCAGATACATAGGAACGAAATTACAAAGGTTTAGTAACTCACCAGTTAAACGAAAATACAAGAAAGAACAAAAGTCCACAGTGTTCTGAACATCAATGAGAAGCAAGAGCCCAGAATTTAGTGGCCTTGGCTTTCAGCCGGCCTAGAACCTATAAAACGTGATAATGAAGAAATAACAGAATAAAGATTTAAATTTTAGTGAGATTATAGCGATTCCAAAAAGAGACCCCTTCTAAGGGGGGAATGGGGAGGGGTTTATATAGTGACAGAGATTGAACAAGTAAATAAGGAAAAGTGTCAATCAAACACTAAAAAGGAAAGAACATCACATGCAATCGAAATTAATAAGGAAAAGAGAGAAATTTCAAAACCCTAATTTTAGGGAAAGTACAAAAAATCGTTAGAATCTAAAAATAAAAAAATCAAATGTTGCACAAAATAAGATGAATATAGACAGAAGCATCACTTTAAATCAAAGAATCGAACCAATTTTGGTTCGATCTAAAGAGATCTGAAACCCTAATTTTTAGGGTAAGTAAGAATCAACAGAATATAAACAAATGTTCGAACTCACAGTAGCATAGGATGAACATAGACAAAATAATATTCAGAAAACAGGGATTTGAACCAATTTTGGTTCGATTTTGAGGAGATTTGCTTGCCATGTTAGGCAAGCACTATAGGAGAGTAGCCAGTACCAGAAGGGGGTCGAGTATGGTTAGAAATGGCCGTATAATCCCATGTCTTGCGGGATTAGGAGAGATTTTAGGGGAGGCGGCGCTAGGGTTCTTAGGAGGGAGAAGGGAGGTGAGGGAATGCAGAGGTGACGGATGAGGGGGAGTGAGATTAGGGTTAGGGGTTTGGGTAGTTAAAGGGGAAGGTGTAATATGGGCCGTTGATCTCTGAGATCAACGGCCATGATTTAAAAGGGGTCTTGGGTCGGGTGGTTAAACGGGTCGTGAGCGGGGTTTAGGGGGTTGGGTTAATTTGCTTTAGGCTAGGGTATTTGGGCCAGTGTATTAGGTACTTTGGCCCATTGTTTGGTCCGAAAATAGGTTTAGTGTGAGGCTAGTTTTTAAATACCCAACATTTTAGCAAAAAATAATTTATAAAAGTAATTAACAAATAATAAAAATATTATTTGTGTACTAAAAGATTAAAAATAATAACTTAACATTATAAAAATATAAAAGGTTATCTTTTGCATAAATAACGTAATTATACATGCATATGGGCTATTATTGCAAAATATGTAATTTAGCCTTAAAAATGCAAATGTAATTATAAGAAATGGACTGAAAATATTTAAAACCTCATATTGGTATAAATGATAAGTTTAGATGATTAAATCATCATAAAAAATAATTTTAAGGATAATTAATGGATATTTATACAATAAAAATACATAAATAAATTGGTTTAAAGTCTTTAAAATTATGGAAAATTATGAAAAATACCTATATATGCTTATAAACTAATGATGATGCATATGCACTATTTTGAAAGTGTGTGTGTGTGTGTGTGTGTATATATATATATATATATATATATATATATATATATATATATATATATATATATATATATATATATATATATATAATATGAGGGAAAAATTGGGTATCAACACCGGTTTCCATTCCATTTCCATCGATTGGATTTGAATCTCAAATGCGACACCCTAGACCTAAAACTATGTAACCTGAAAATTCATCAATCCTTCCTATGTTCTGTCGAATCGGAAGCATGCATGGCTATTATCTTCAACTTCATCATCATTATTCTTTGTCCAGAGTTCAAATGCAGTGACCTCTAGACATTAGGGTTTGACCGCTGGATCGAAGGCTTTAACAGCCATCCCCTCGTGCCCAGTTGAATATCTTCATTGTTTCCCCCTATTTTCCTTCTGATTTCACATGTTTACTATCATCATCTACCCTATCGTCACTCTCCACTATCTGTTTGAACCGATTGAAACCCTAAGTGGCTTGAATGCCACTATAAATAGGGCATTCAATGTCTCTACCTAACTGTTACGACCCAAAATCTCAACTTGTTGTGATGGCGCCTAACACATTATTAGGCAAGCCGACAATCACATAACAAATATGAATTGAGTTAAAAACATGGTTTGATAAGTTCAACAATGGAAAGTCTCATAAATAACTAATAAAAACAACTACAACTCAACTACAACAAATCCCAAATTCCTAGTGTCACCGAGTACATGAGCTTCTAATGTCAACATAGTGTAAAACTCTAGTACAACTATCTGAGAAAATAGAACAGTACTGAAATAAAATGAAAGGAAGGAGAGTTAAGGTCTGCGGGCGTCATAGCAACTACCTCGAGGTCTTCAAACAGGTACTATCACCACTCTAGCAACCACCGCGTCCAGATGTACCTGAATTTGCACATGAAGTATAAAGTGTAGTATTAGTACAACCGATCCAATATACTCAATAAGTAATAGGACTAACCTTGGGCAGAAAGCAGTGATGAACTCAGAAAGATACAGTCTTAATCAAAATAATGACAACACAGATATAACAAGATAATGACAGTAATAACTCAGAGAACTTCCATATCCAGCTCGTACATAGTACATAAATTTAGGCATGCTTTCAAGTTCAATAATTTAAGCTCAACACTGATAAAATATGCCAAGTACAACTAGCATGGGAAATGTTGCTTCTCTATGCCTACATATCAAATGTAATGCATCATAATGACAATCCCAGGTACTCACACTCTCTGAGTACTCAATCTGTCAATCTCAAACTCCCACTCATTACACACAATGACTCAGCACTGTACGGGTGCCTGTGCTCACTGCTGGTATGTCAGACTCCGAAGGGGCGGATCCTGCCCAAGCACTAATATAAAGCCTATAAGGCCTGCTGCGACGTGCAACCCGATCCATAATAATAAATAAGCCAATAAGGCCTGCTGCGGTGTGCAACCCTATTAAATAATAATAATAATAATAATAATAATAATAATAATAATAATAATAATAATAATAATAATAATAATAATAATAATAATAATAATAATAATAATAATAATAATAATAATAATAATAATAATAATAATAATAATAATAATAATAATAATAATAATAATAATAATAATAATAATAATAATAATAATAATAATAATAATAATAATAATAATAATAATAATAATAATAATAATAATAATAATAATAATAATAATAATAATAATAATAATAATAATAATAATAATAATAATAATAATAATAATAATAATAATAATAATAATAATAATAATAATAATAATAATAATAATAATAATAATAATAATAATAATAATAATAATAATAATAATAATAATAATAATAATAATAATAATAATAATAATAATAATAATAATAATAATAATAATAATAATAATAATAATAATAATAATAAAATAATAATAATAATAATAATAATAATAATAATAATAATAATAATAATAATAATAATAATAATAATAATAATAATAATAATAATAATAATAATAATAATAATAATAATAATAATAATAATAATAATAATAATAATAATAATAATAATAATAATAATAATAATAATAATAATAATAATAATAATAATAATAATAATAATAATAATAATAATAATAATAATAATAATAATAATAATAATAATAATAATAATAATAATAATAATAATAATAATAATAATAGATATAAAGCCAATATGGCCTGCTGCGGTGTGCAGCCCGATCCACAATATCACTCACAATCCGGCTCTCAGGCCCCAACTCAGTCATCAATCTCTCTAGTCTCACGAGCTCACAAATCTCGTACCACTCAATCCAAACAATGATAGCATGATGTAACAGTAAATGACAAGATAGACTAAGATATGATATGCAAATGAATAAATATGACTGAATATGCAATTGCAACTTAAGAAAATAACTCAACAACATAAATGACCTCAATGGGTCCCAACAGAATAAGAAAATAGCCTAAACATGATTTCTAACATGGATCACAACTCAATTACTCTAACACGTAGGAACTACACGGATAAAAACAAGACTAGATAACTGAACAGTACCACAGAATCAACCAAGTTATAATTACCATGGTGCGCGCCCACACGCCCATCACCTAGCATGTGCGTCACCTCAACACCAACCATTTAACACGTATTTTAGGAGTGGCACGAGTGACTGTGAGGTTTGCCCGAGGGGCTGTATATGAGTGATGTTTTGCCCGAGGGGCTGTTTATGATTTCATCATTTTTGCTCACCTTTGCATTTTTCCTTTGTTTGAAAACTGTTGAAAAATATCTTTAAATAATTTTTACTGGAACTGGGTTTAAACGAGATATTTTGATTCAAATCCTGATTTTAAAAGCATGTGGTATTTTACTGAGATTTCCTGATATGAACGTTATATGCTTTATTGCTCGTCACTACTGCTCAGTCTTTATTTATTGTTGTTACTTACTGAGTTGGCGTACTCACGTTACTCCCTGCACCTTGTGTGCAGATCCAGGTGTAGCTGGATACGGTAGAGGTTGTTGATTGTTCTGATTGCAGATTTTCCCGGGGATAGCAAGATAGCTGCCTGGCGATCGCAGCTCTGCTCTTCTCCCTCTTATCTTCCTCTAGTTGTATTTAGCTATTTTCCAGGTTGAGTTAGCCTTGATATTGTTAGACAGATTGTTGTAGATGCTCATGACAAATGACACCCCGATGTCGGGCTTTTCATTCCGCACTTTTATTTTGATTTGAACTCCTTTACGAAGGTTTTTATGTTAAATAACATTGAAATTTTCTTTGAAATAAAAACATCAGTTTGTTTTGGAAATGAGTCGGCTTGCCTAGTTCCACGATAGGCGCCATCACGACAGGGGTTAATTTGGGTCATGAAACTTATGGAGTACATTGGGTCGATTGTACTCATACTACACTCTGCACTTCTTGTGTAGATTTTGGTACCGGTCCCAGTTGTCCGTGAGGCGTATCAGCTCGGATTGATATTTGGAGACTCGAGGTAGATCTGCTGGCGTCCATAGACCTTGAAGTACCCTTCCACTTCCCCTATTTACTGTTCTTTTTATTCGAGACAGTTGTATTTATTTCAAACCCTATTTTGTAGAGATTCTAGAAGCTTGTGAACTTGTAACTCCAGATCCAGATTGTATTTAGATATTATTGGTTTTATGTCATTTTGTACTCCGTTTTTGCTTCATTTTGGCTTAATTGGTTTTACTTATTTGAATTGATTAAAAAATTGGCTTAAAGATCCTCTAACATTGGCTTGCCTAGCAAGTAAAATATTAGGCGCCATCACGGCCCCGAAGGTGGAAATTTTGGGTCGTGTCAAATTATGAGTGGAAGATGATAATAAGTTGATGATGTGAGCATAATCGGGTGAAATCAGAAAGAACAGAGGGAAAACATTGAGGATTTTTTACCTGAGAAGAGATAAGGTCGACCGTTGAAGTTCTCAACCCATTGGTCAAGCCCTAATGTCTAGAGGTCACTATTTTTGACCTCTGGACAAAGAATCGTGATGATGAAGCCGAAGATGCGGCTATGCATTCCATGGATTTGAAAGACCATAGCAGCAACACAGACGATTTGAGGTTTGATCGTCTAGCTAGGGTTTTCGGATTTAGGGGATTTGGAATTTAATGATGGAATAGGGAAAGTTTCAGTGAGAGTCGTGGGTAATGAAGACAGAAAGGATGATTTCTGGTCATGATTCATGACCTTGCACAAATTAGTGCAAGGTTTTGAGATTGATAGGTCTGTGGTATTGAGAGAAATGAGAGAGGAAGGGGAAAGGGGGCGGCCGAGCCTTTAGGGATATGATCAGGGTTTTGGGGGATTTGGTGTTGGTCTTTAGGTTAATATAGGGAGATGGGATCTTGGCCATTGGATCTGATAATCAACGGCCCTGAAAATCCGGGCATTAAAAGGTTTCTATGAAGAATTCTGGTGGCAATTGGATCCTTATGATCCAACGACTACAATAAATTCTACTGGGTGCTTCAAATTAAAAAGAACGTGGAGTTAAAAATCATGGGTCGTTGATCTTAGAAACGGACGACCTAGATCAATTGTGTTTGTTTTGTGTGTGATGGAGACGGGTGATGTGGCGTGATCTCATTAGTTTAAAGGGAATGGCATGGATTGTCGAGGTGGATTGGAGGGGTTGTTTAGATTGGGTCGTTTCGGATTGGGCTTGGTTATTTGGGCCAAAATTAATTTAAATGGTAGTCACTCTATGTTTAATTAAAGAATTACAATTATAGCCTTTTAGTCTTTTAACCCCTTTGAAATTAATTTAAATAAACTTAATCATTTTCAATAAAATATAGCAAAAATTACAATTATTAAATATACTACTAATTATTGTAATTAATTATTTATAAAATACCTTGTCTTTTACATTACGACATTAATTTCGAATTATTAACATAATAGTCTAATTAACTAAAAATTAAGGTGTAATTCATTAAATTAATTATAAAGCCTATGGGAGTAGTTGACACAACAAGAAAAATGGCCTTTAAGGAAGGGAAATATGGTCCTAATTAACTAATTGCGACGGGAAAAAGTTGGTCGCAACCAGTCGCAATAGCTTCCGCCGCTAAAGGTCAATAATGATGGGTCCAAAAACCTGGTTGTTAAATGTTTTTAGAGAAGGATAAAAAATCTAGTCGTTAAATACCTGTAGAGACTACATATCTCGTCCCAGTAGATGATTAATATATTATTAAAATTATATATTTTCTCATCGTAAAACAGTTTTAGCGACCACCTTTCTCTTCCCTATTAGACGATAAATATATTTTGGAAAATATATATTTTTCGGTCGTTAACCCGTTTTAGCGACCAGTCTTTAATTGGTCGTTATCTTTTAGAGACGAGCATCACTGGTCCCTATTTAAAATAATTGTATTAACTTTAACGACCGTATTTCTAATCTCGATCTTATTAATCACAAGTAGTCCTAAAGGTCGATATCACAAAAAAGTTATTTTTATCAACAAATATCAAATTGTTATTGAAATCTAGATATAAAAAGGTAATAAAGTTATTAATTACAATGTTAACATCCCATGATGTTAGTTTCAATATTTGCTCGACACCTTAACAAAAAAACTTAGCTAACATCCTGAGTTAGACTATGATGTCAAGTTTTACGTAACATTCTTAGCAAAATAATAATGAGCTTGTGTATCTTTCAAACTTGCATCTTGACTTATAGCTTCAATCTTCAAAACTTGTAAGTACAAAAGTTTGAAAAGACGATGAATAACTATTGGTAAAACAATATATGTAAATTTACAGTAGTAATGGTTAAACCGCTTACCCCAAAAGCAGTCTAAATTCATCAGGTGTTATCAAGCAATATCAACAAGGCTACAAGAATATAAAAAAATTAATTAGAAAAATTTTGAAACGATAAATCAAACTTCGGTCAGATTGACCACTGTCTATACAGAGTCCTTTTGTTTCTCTCTTATCATTCATAGGTTATCAAATAGACCTGTCAGATTCAGAGCCAAAGTCACCAATAAACTCAAGGAACAAGTCTTAGAATGTATACCGGAAACTCAAGCTTTGGGAGTAAATTTATACTTGTCAGGAACTAAGAGAGTCGAACTCCATTCACATAAATCAAGTGATAACAAGTTGACTAATTAAATCTAAGAACAATTACAAATATAACTAGAAAGATCATAACACTTCACAGACAATAATAACAAGAATCAAGGTACAAATACCAACAAAAGATTAAGATGCTTAGCTGAACACTAGAAACAAGATACATCAGCATCTTAGCGCTGGTGTCAATAAAAATACCCTTTTACTGTTCGAGAAAACAAAGTTCTAGGCTTTACTTCAAATGGCACAGTATTTATGCTGAAGGCATATCGATTTCTATCTAGCAGGGGTTCCAGCAATTAGTACTATTTTGCTAGGATAAGGTAAATCCTCGGTGATAACATTCCAGCTTCCCCTTTAGAAAGTGAATGCATGACACTCTTAATTTCATGTGGAAAGCTTATCTTGCTCACTTAATATGTAAATGAGATGAAACTTAAAATGTCAATGGTATTTTGGAATTAAAATCTAGTGTATGAGGAGTTAATAACTCTTATCATTTTGCTTTAACTGTACTGTGGATGACAACCGGGTCGGGCCGCTTTACAAACACATTATCCCACCAGCCTTTGCTCCAAGTCTTTTATTTGTTGGGCTGCTTTGGAAGGTAAAACTAAGAGCACCGAATAACAAGCTTATAGCTAAGATGGAAACGAAGATGAAATAACAAACCACTTGAATTATAACTTGAACTTGGTTTAGCAATATAGTTAAGATGGGAATGAAGATAAAAACACAAGGACCTTCCAGTATAACTGACAAGGCTTCGTCTGCCCATAGTATTTAATTTGAAGGAATATAAATGCATGAATTCAACAGAGATAGCAATAAGATAGAAATGACTATATAAATCAGCAAAAAATTTAAAAAGAAGGGTATATTGTTACTAACTTGGTCAGCAGACAAAAATAGTGGTCATTCAGTTGAAACGTGCGATGTCGAAGGCAAGACATGTGATTGTTTAGCAGTGAAGAATTCCTTTATTTTCCTCATTTCTTTCATCTCATCTTCTAAGGTAGACAAGCGATCATGTAAGGATTTGTTTTCCTCATTCAAAGATTTATTTTCCTCTTGAGTTGAACGTAGCGCGGACAGTAATTCAGCCTTTGAAGAAGTTCCACCTTTCAAGTCTTTCGCCTTTATTCCACCCCCAAAGCCAAATACATGGCTACGAGTTTGAGGTCGACAACATTTTTCTACTATCTCTATGGTAAGTAGAGATGGATCCGATTGAGCTATTTCTTCAATCTGAGCCTACAAAACATATGAAAAAATATTTTATATTAGAACCCATAATAGTTTCAAGTAATTTACATATTCAGTTTACCAAACATACATGTTTTTCAATTGCTTCAGGTTCAACAAGCTTGTTATTTTTCTTACGAGTCTCAAAGAAAAAATTGTTACCAAATTTAGTGAATTGTCATCTTTCCCGCCCTTTACATCAAAGGCAAACATGTCAAAAAACACCTCGTAAATATGTCCTTTAGGAAATTAGAGATTTTATGATAATACCTTTTGATAAATTATCTCTCGAATAGGCTTGCTACCAATATGATGAAGCATCTTCAACTTAGCTCGGTTTGCTGCATTCCTATTGCTTCTCGCCTTTGTGAAACAATAAGCTTAAATATAATTATTGTAACAAATTTAAATAGTATACTTAGGTTTTGTTCTAGATATAGCGGAAAAAAGATATCTGGTGCTAGGGGGAATCAGACTACAGATGCTTTGGCGAAATAGACTATTAAATTGTTGTGCATACCTGAAAACTTTCAGAAGAAAAATGTTCCTTTACTAACCACTCCCATTCTTTTTGTCTACTCCCTTTGGAATATTCTTAAGAGCATGTTGGATTGGCTTATCCTACACATATTTTGCATGCAAGTGTCCTCTCCATTTGTTCCATAACTCTTTCATCCATCCCAAGATATGATCACGATGATCATTCATGGCAACACTCTCAAATTTATCCTACAATAATCAAAATATTGGTTGAGTTAGTGCGTCACAAGAGTTCTCCTTATTCAAGGGTATCAGTAAAAGGGCAAGAATACAATCAAAGAACCTTCCATACAAAATGGAGACAGGCAACACATCACTGTTCATTTTCCAGGATCCAGGTGTAGATAAAATTGTTTGGTCACGGACTCACGGGAGAATATTGAACACAATTCAGGCTTTACTAGAACCTTACTGGTTGAAGCTCAAAAAGGCATATTCACAAACATAAGAGAGCAAAAAATTCCTGTAATATCTTTATTGTCCTCTACATTACATATCTAAAACCTTAGAAAGATTTATATATTTAGCTTTAACTCCTTTGCAATAAATTGTAGTCTGCTAGATATAATTCTATTTCTATCATAAGCTATAAAATGATCGTGTGGTAAAACAATTTAAGGTTTGTCGTATGCTATAAAAGATAAATTGTTAAAGACGAAATTCTATCTATCAACTGTCAAGTCGTAGAATTGATATATTAAAGTCAAATGCGCGCAATTTCAGCTAAGATCAGCCTACAATTAACTTGTATCAGCACAAAAATTTGGAAAACTCTCTGGCCTCGACCATGGAAAGAATCTCAAAAACTTATGATACATATAAAGTAGCATGCTTCAGCTACCTAGTACTGACAAAGAACATTTTAAAGAGGACAAAATGGCAAATATGCAGTAGCAATTTCATGTGTGAAAAAGCAGTTAGACTCACACATATAATTGACTGATATAACAAAATACTTGTAACAAACATAACTAATCAACTAAATTAGCAATTTGACATCTATTACAACATAGCCACATTTCACAGTAATATACTTTCCAGTGTCATCACGCTCAAAATGCACAGGCATACTCTTAACTACATTTGTTACCTCAATAGCTGCCCACATGTGATTCAACTTTTCTTGCTTAATATCATTCCACGATGATACTCCCAAAGAACACATATTGCGGTCACGAACTATTCTGCCCAAGTGCCTCGAAAACAATTTGCTATTTGCTCAAACCGTTCGATTGTTGTAAAAGGTTACTTTCAGCTTTTGTCCGACTTCAAGTGATGCAACTTCTTTGCACTTGTTCCTACCTCGAACTCTTTTTACCTTTCCAGGATTAGATGAACCTACAATTGTATAATTTTGTAAAAACTATAGCAACAAAATTTAGTTCTACAAATTAATAACATATGGATTCAAAATGTCATACATGTTTCAAGTGTTTGGGAGTGTTGTATAGCTTGATCAGTAGATGAAGGCAATAAAATATTGGTTTGCATAAGCTCTTTCTCAAGAACCAAGTAGTTTCTATCCATTGTACGACATTTCTTGATTAGAAGACATGGTAAAATTCGATCTTCTGCTTTTAGAAGGAGTTTGCATACGTTGATTAGCAAAAAGAGCATTCTTATGGAAAAATCCCACCTCATTTTCAGAAATCCCTAAAGAGGAGCACAAAGATGTAGGTGTTTGCTCCCGTCCCTTCCTTATAGAACCTGGACCCAAGAAGTGATATTAATAAAAGATTTGGCATTTATTTCAGTTATATATGTAATTAAAAATACAACCGATTTGAAAAAACTTACTTGTTTCAACTTTTTGGGTGTATCGCTTAACTTGATCAGTAGATGGAGGCAATGGAATATCAATTTCCATATACTCTTTCTCAAGAACGATAGGGTTTTTATGTATCATTCCTTGACCAGCAGATATGGTAGAGTGTTTAAGCCCTTGTCCTCGTCCCTTCCCTATAGCACCCGGTGAAAAGAAATCATATTACTAACACTTAAGCATTTAAATTTAGTTATGCAAATTAAAAATATTAGATTTAAAAAATAGTATTTGTTTCAATTGTTTGGATGTATTGCTTAACTAGATCACTAGATTGAGGGAATAAACTCAGTTGGCATATTCTCTTTCTCAACCAAAGATCTAAATCCTCGTCCTCGTCCTTGTCCCTTTCTTATAGCACCTGGCGCGACAAATGCATATTTGGCAGCAGTCTTCATAGTTGATTCCACCTCATTTTTAATCTTTGATGGTTTCATATTGAACCTGAAAAGAGCCAAAAGTAAAAAATAATTAAGAGAAAATGTGTGACAATATAATATTTTAAAAAATCATGTCATCAGAATATGTAATAATGAATATAATAATTCATAAAGAGATACTTCACCTCATTATTTCTTTTTCGTTTCGTCTGTGAAGGATTTTCTAAGTCTATAATATCATCATCCATTTGTTTCACAATCTCATAGGAATCACGAGGTTGAGTCTTCCTCACTACATGCCAACCTTTGTTGGAATTATCATTAGCATAAAATACTTGAAATGCTTGCTCCGCTAAAACAAAAGGCTCATTTGTTTTCAAAAATCTCCCTGGATTAACACTCACGAAGTACTCATCCTTTTTAACTCCTTTTATTTTATCATACGCATCAAACCAATTACATCGAAATAAACAAATTGCAATTCAATCAATTCTGTTAAAACTCCATAGTAATCAATATTCTCACTATCTTTATCATTCTCACCAACTACAACAACACCACAATTTTGAGTCCTTAACTTTTTATCATAATCCTCTACATGAAATCTATATCCATTAACAATGTAACCATTAAAATGTGTCGTATATTAGGTAGGACCACGTGAAAGTGAGAGCGGATCTTCCATGATCCGACTATCATCTCCTTTATGCAATTGTGCAATCTATCAACAAGATTAAGTTGAATACTTTAGAATGAGTAATACAATATTAAAATGTAAAATTTGACGTTTATGTATTACTCACCCTAACTTTAAACCATTCAATAAATTGTCAGTTCCATTCTGTATCAGACAAGTATTGCGCAGTATCCACATGAGTTTGTGCAAACACTCTACAAAGTTAAAGTGAACCATCAATGTCATATAGAAAAAAAATACCCTAAAGAAAATAAGGAAATAAGACGATATGAAAAAACTCTCCATACTCAAGATAAGGTATGACTTCATCACAATTCTTCAGTATGTATATATGTGCTTATTCCAATTCATTTGCTTCAAGCTCACATGGATCTTTAGCTCCTAGAGTTCTTCCAGGTTGACAAAATATAGATAATCCTCCATTATATTTTTTTAACCCCCCATAATAATTTCGTTCAGGACGATTGAATTTTGTGTCAATCTTATGCAGTACCTTGAACATAAGGTCATACATTCATTTGCAATGTAACCCTCTACAATAGAACCTTCTGGACATGCACTATTACCAATGAGAGATTTCAAAAAATATAGCCATCGTTCCACAGGATACGTCCGCCGATAATAAATAGGTCCAGCAATTTTAGCCTCACTAGCTAAATGAATAGGCAAGTGCACCATGACATCAAAAAATGAAGGAGGGAAAACTTTTTCTAATTTGCAAAGTGTTATAGGAATTTGTGCTTCAATATGTTCTAAGTCATCAATCCTTAAATCCTTTGATCCAATCACATTAAAAAATAAAGATAACTCAATAAGCGGTTCACACACTTCTTTGGACAACATACCACGAAGTGCAAGAGGAAGTATATGCTTTAGAAGAACATGGCAATCATGACTTTTTAACCTAGATATCTTGTGATCTTTCAGGTTCACACATTGAGAAGTATTAGATGAAAATCCATCAGGAACTTTTAAATTCTTTAAGAAAATGCAAAATTTGTGCTTATCTTCGGGAGGTAAAGTATAACATGCAGTTGAAACTTCAACTTTCTCCCCTTCTTGGATGGGGTGCAATTCTGGCCTAATGTTCATTTCTTGAAAGTCTAACCGAGTTTTAATTGTGTCCTTGGTCTTTCCTTTGACATTCATGATTGTCCCCATTATATTATCATATATATTCTTTTCAATATGTATAACATCCAATTGTGTCGCAACAAAAGAGATTTCCAAGATGGAAGTTCAAAAAAGATGATTTTCTTGTTCCAATTGTACTTTCGATTTTCGTGTGATATCTTCTTTCTTTTCTTTAGATCATTTGTTAACTGTATCACTTCAAGATCTTGCATTTGATTAAGTATCTCAATACCAGAACGCATTTTTGGTGGGAGCCTTTTCTCTTTTGTACCATCAAATGAATCCTTGTCATTCCTCCATTTGTGACTAACAGGAAGGTAACGCCGATGACCCATAAAGTACTACTTCTTACAGTTAGCCAATCGAATCGAGGAAGTGTCTTTATTGCAACATGGACATGCCAATTTTCCTTTTGTACTCCATCCAGATAAATTTTCATATGCTGGAAAGTCATTGATGGTCCATAACAAAGAAGCATACAACTTAAAATTCTGTCTAGCTGATGCATCAAAGGTCTCAATATCTTCTTCCCACAACTCATTCAGTTCCTCTATTAAAGGTTGAAGATATGTATCAATTGCATCTCCTGGACTATCTGGACCAGGAATAAGCATTGACAAAATAAAATTTTCCGGTTTCATATACAATCAAGGTGGTAAATTATAAGGAATAAGAACAACAAGCCAAATGCTATATGAGGTTTTTGAATTCCAAAATGGCTGAAATCCATCACTAGCAAGTCCAAGTCGAACATTACGAGGCTCAGCTGCAAATGAAGGATGAAGTTCATCAAATGACTTCCATGCCATTGAATCAGCTATGTGCCTCATTATCCATTATCAACTCATTTATCCTTATGCCATGTCATTAGAGTAGATGTCTTTGTAGACATAAACAACCTTTGAAGCCTAGGCTTTAATGGAAAATAACGTAAAATGTTTGATGCTATCTTCTTACCTTTTTTATTCCTTGTTTCCCCGCTATGTCTATCTATCTTCCATCTGGACGCACCACAAACTTTGCAAGAATCAAGTAAGCTATCCTCCTTCCAGTATAACATGCAATCATTAGTACAAGCATCAATCTTGTTATAAGAAACTCTAAGGTCTTGAATTATCTTCTTTGTCTCATAATATGAATTGGGCAAATTGGCACCATCAGGCAATAACTCCTCTTTTAACATTTTTAATAACATTGTAAATGATTCATTACTCCAACGACCCATACTTTTGATGTGAAGCAATTTAATCAAAGAGGAAAGCTTTGAAGCTTTAGAATTTTGGTACGGTGGCTGCTCAAAATCCTTCAGTAGCCTGTAAAAATTTTTCGCTTCAACATTTGGTTCCTCCTCAAGTAAATCGTCACAACCAGCATGTGTAGTTCCTCCATCAAGATTAGGATATAAATCTCTCAACAGTTCTTCACTCTCACATTCTTCTACTTCATCATCATCTTCATCTTCAGATTCTGATAGTGGCTCACCTAAATTTTCCCCGTGATGATACCAAAATGTATAATTTTGAATTATTCCATATACTTTCAAAGTGTCTCAACTGTCTTACGAGTTTCTAAAGTTGTATTACAATATTTGACACATGGACATCTTATTTCATACTCTTCTCCTGTTTTGTGAAAAGCATAATTCAAAATTTTTTGCACTCCGATTAAATAGGCTTCATCAAGCTGATTATCAACAAGTTGTATCCATTGCTTACTAGGTGCCATAATCTTAGAGAGTAGATAAAAATTAGATTTAATAAATAAATAAATGACAGGAAAAATACTAAGATGAACACAACTTATTACGATAAGATGCACACAACTGTGTTGAACTCTAAGGTCGCAATAAGGGATTAGGCTCTTTTTTTTTTCAAGTTATTGCTTTGTAATGTACAATCAGATGGCACTAAGATAAATAAAAAATTATAAATTAACTTGTAATTAAGATACTAGTTCCTAAACATGTATACATGGTTTCTTCTGCCCTGCCCCGAGATCGAAGTAAGTACTTAAACCCCAAAAAATTCAAACAATATACTTGACGACACAAGATCATAAAAAATATTGATTGCGACTAATAATACTGCTTGTTAGTAATTGGTGTGAGATCGTGAATTTCTCTGAACTATTGCTCATGCTATGGAAAAGACAAAATATGAAGACTCTAACATCAAATTGAAGGAACACGATCCAAAATACCACTTCTCTTGCCAATTCACAGCTGATTTGATTGCAATGAATTCAACAGATTTCATTATCACAAGCAATATCAAGAAATAGATGGAAGGCATAAGAATTGGAACTATGAAAGCAAAGAGCTAATTGTTAAAATTGTTAAAAGTCCCACATCGGTGGATGACAATTTTTGAATAGAAATTTCACCCTATAAAAGGAGGCCTAATGTTTAGGATTTAAATACACCTCTCATTTGCCTTTTTATCTTCTTCAGGCATTTGTATCTTCTCTCTTTAGTATTATTTCACTTATAATTTTGGAGTGAAATAAAATATTGATTGTGTCCGAGGAAGTAGGCAAAATTGGCCGAACCTCGTAAATTCTGGTGTTCTTTTATTGTTGTCTTATTGTCTTGTTTATTATTTAGTGGTTGTCATAATTTTTGGTATAGTAGTTGTGACTCATTCACACTATATACATTTGGCTTCCGCAACAATTGGTATCAGAGCCAAGGTACTGTCTAAGTATGCTCTGTGGTTGCAGCATAGTCTGATCTTCCACATCAGAAAAGATCTATCTTGGTAACTGAGTCAAGGTTCTGTCTGAGTATGCTCTGTGGTTGCAGCTTAGTCTGATCTTCCACACCAGAAAGGAAATAATCTTGATTTGTGTCGTCAGCTACTAAATAATATTTGTGTCAAAATGGGAGACAGTAAACAAGAAGAATCTACATCAAGTGTCAATAATACGTCATCGTTGGCATCTTCGCTTATGACAAGAATTGTGTCAAATGCGAAATTTGCGGTAGAAATTTTTGACGGGTCAGGACATTTTGGGATGTGGCAAGGCGAGGTTCTAGATGTTCTTTTTCAACAAGGGCTAGATCTTGCCATTGAAGAAAAGAAGCCAGATGTTATTGGAGAAGAAGATTGGAAAATTATCAATCGTGTTGCTTGCGGTACCATTCGATCCTACCTTGCTAGAGAGCAGAAATATCCATACACAAAGGAAACTTCTGCAAGTAAATTATGGAAAGCACTGGAGGATAAAATTTTGAAGAAAAACAGTCAAAATAAATTGTACATGAAGAAGAGACTGTTTCGCTTCACCTATGTTCCTGGTACCACAATGAATGAACATATCACCAGTTTCAATAAGTTGGTCACAAATTTGCAAAATATGGATGCAACTTTTGATGATGGTGACTTGGCCTTGTTGTTGTTGGGGTCACTTCCTAATGAGTACGAGCACCTTGAAACTACTCTACTCCATGGAAATGACGAAGTTTCTCTCAGAGAAGTTTGTTTGGCTTTGTATAGCTATGAACAAAGAAAGGGAGAAAAACAGAAGGGCGGAGAAGGAGAAGCACTAATTGTGAGGGGTCGTCCTCAAAATCAAACGAGGACTAAGAAGGGAAGATCCAAGTCGAGATCTAGACCCAGCAAAGATGAATGTGCCTTTTGTCAAGAAAAGGGGCACTGGAAGAAAGACTGTCTGAAGTTGAAGAATAAGGCTAGAAATAACAGTGGAAAGGCCATTATGGATTCAAATGTAGCTGATTGTGATGATTCAGACTTCTCATTAGTTACGACAGAGTTATCAACATCATCAGACATATGGTTGATGGACTCGGCTTGTAGCTATCATATGTGTCCCAACAAGGACTGGTTCGTGAATTTTCAAGAAGAAGAATATGGAGTCATCCACACAGCGGATAACAGCCCTCTTACCTCATATGGCATTGGTTCAATAAGATTAAGGAGCCATGATGGAATGATCAAAACATTAACAGATGTTCGATATGTACCGGGTTTGAAGAAGAATCTCATCTCTGTGGGAGCCCTTGAATCAAAAGGGTTCAAAATCATTGCAGAAAATGGAGTGATGAGAATATGCTCCGGTGCACTAGTAGTAATGAAGGCCAATCGGAAGAACAATAACATGTACTGCTATCGTGGTAGTACAGTTATTGGGACAGCAACAGTGGCATCCAGTGATGACAAAGAGGCAGAAACAACCAGGCTATGGCACATGCGCTTGGGACATGCTGGAGGGAAATCCTTGAAAGCTCTATCTAATCAAGGATTGTTAAAAGGCGTAAAGACTTGCAACTTGGAGTTTTGCGAGCATTGTGTCAAAGGAAAACAGACAAGGGTTAAATTTGGTACAGCGATCCATAATACTAAAGGCATTTTGGATTATGTACACTCTGATATTTGGGGTTCTTCCAAAACACCTTCATTGGGTGGGAAGCACTATTTTGTAACCTTTGTTGATGATTTTTCCCGAAGAGTGTGGGTGTATACAATGAAGAGGAAAGATGAAGTGTTGGGAATTTTTCTCAAATGGAAAACGATGGTGGAGAATCAAACAGGCAGGAGGATCAAGTGTATTCGCACAGACAATGGAGGTGAATACAAAAAATGATCATTTCAATAAGGTCTGTGAAAATGATGGCATCGTCCGACACTTCACTGTCAGACATACACCACAACAGAATGGAGTGGCAGAACGTATGAACCGGACTTTACTGGAGAAGGTACGGTGTATGTTGTCCAATGCTGGCTTGGGCAAAGAATTTTGGGCTGAGGCAATTACATATGCATGCCACCTCATTAATCGTCTACCATCTGCTGCTATTGATGGCAAGACACCATTTGAAAAATGGTATGGAAAACCTGCTGTAGATTATGACTCTTTGCACGTGTTTGGCTCAATTGCATACTATCATGTGAAAGAGTCAAAATTGGATCCGAGAGCAAAGAAGGCTATATTTATGGGGATTACTTCTGGAGTCAAAGGATACCGCTTATGGTGTCCAGAGACAAGGAATATTATATTCAGCAGAGATGTTACCTTTGATGAATCTGCCATAACAGATAAGGTGACAGTTGAAGATGTCAAACAAACTGGTGGTGCATCAAAGCAGGTGGAGTTTGAGGGAAAATTTATTTTTCCTATACAAGAAGCAGAGTAGGAAACTCATGAAGATTACCCTCTGGAAGAAGAGCCAGTAGAGAGGGAGATTCCAACTCAGGAACCTCGACAACAACTTGAATCAATAGCAACCAGCAGGCCAAAAAGGACAATAACGAAACCTGTTCGTCTCATAGAGACGGTTGCTTGTGCAACCTCAATTGTAGCTGATGGTGTTCCTACCACTTATAAAGACGCAATCCAAAGTTCAGAAGAAGATAAGTGGAGGATTTCCATGAATGAAGAAATGCAGTCCCTTCATCAGAATCATACATGGAAATTGGCCAATCTCCCGAAGGGAAAGAAAGCAATTGGGTGCAAATGGGTATTTGCAAAGAAAGAAGGATTTCCTAACCAAGAAGATGTTCGCTACAAAGCAAGATTGGTGGCCAAAGGATATGCTCAAAAGGAGGGAATTGATTACAATGAAGTATTTTCTCCAGTTGTAAAACATTCCTCCATTAGAATTATGTTGGCTTTGGTAGCACAG
The DNA here is from genome assembly GCF_000390325.3 of Nicotiana tomentosiformis. Classification (NCBI taxonomy): domain Eukaryota; kingdom Viridiplantae; phylum Streptophyta; class Magnoliopsida; order Solanales; family Solanaceae; genus Nicotiana; species Nicotiana tomentosiformis. The sequence continues at coordinate 149,118,033 of NC_090813.1, read as the reverse complement.
TTGGATTTGGAACTAGTTCAGATGGATGTAAAAACTGCGTTTTTACATGGAAACTTGGAGGAGGAAATCTACATGACTCAGCCAGAAGGATTCAAAGTTGCTGGAAAAGAAAATATGGTATGCAAACTTGAAAAATCGTTGTACGGATTGAAACAATCTTCTAGACAATGGTACAAGCGATTTGACAAGTTTATGTTGCGGCAAGGGTACAAGAGAAGCAAATACGATCATTGTGTGTATTTGCGCAAACTTAATGATGGTTCCTTTGTATATCTTCTCCTATATGTTGATGATATGTTGATAACTTCCAAGAATTCGGAAGAAATTGATAAGTTGAAGATTCAACTGAAGGAGGAGTTCGAGATGAAGGATCTGGGTGAGGCAAAGAAAATTCTTGGCATGGAGATAATAAGAGATAGACGTTCAAAGAAACTCTGTTTATCTCAGAAAGAATATTTGAAGAGAGTACTACAACGTTTTGGCATAGATAAGAAGACTAAGCCAATTAGTACACTACTTGCTCCCCATTTTAAGCTAAGTACTACTATGTCGCCAAAGGATGAAACTGAACATGAGTATATGTCAAGGGTACCATAGGCAAATATTGTTGGTAGCTTGATGTATGCAATGGTTTGTACGAGACCTGACATTTTACAAGCCGTTGGAGTTATTAGCAGATATATGCATAATCCAGGAAAGGAGCATTGGCAAGCTGTGAAATGGATTCTACGGTATATTCATAGTACTGTAGATGTTGGGTTAGTTTTTGAGCAGGAAGGCAATCGGTCTGTAGTTGGATATTGTGACTCAGATTTTGCGGGTGATCTGGACAAACGAAGGTCAACTACTGGTTATGTGTTTACTTTTGCAAAGGCACCAGTTAGTTGGAAGTCTACTTTGCAGTCAACAGTTGCTTTGTCTACAACAGAGGCAGAGTACATGGCTATTACAGAGGCTGTGAAGGAGGCAATTTGGCTTCAGGGGTTGCTAAAGGAGCTTGGTATTGAACAAAAAAATATTATAATTTTTTGTGATAGTCAAAGTGCTATTCAATTAGCGAAAAACCAAGTTTATCATGCAAGGACGAAGCACATTGATGTTCGGTATCATTTCGTACGAGAAATCATAGAAGAAGGTGGAGTCACGGTGAAGAAAATTCATACTACGGAGAACCCTGCTGATATGCTGATAAAAGTGGTGACTGCGGTCAAGTTTCAACATTGTTTGGATTTGATCAACATTGTTGAACACTAAAGATTGAAGATGAAGACACAGCCAAAATTTGTTATTGAGAGAAAATTGAAGATGTGAAATTTTGCCAAGGTGGAGATTTGTTAAAATTGTCAAAAGTCCCACATCGGTGGATGACAATTTTTGAATGGGAATTTCACCCTATAAAAGGAGGCCTAATGTTTAGGATTTAAATACACCTCTCATTTGCATTTTTATCTTCTTAAGGCATTTGTGTCTTCTCTCTTTAGTATTATTTCACTTGTAATTTTAAAGTGGAATAAAATATTGATTGTGTCCGAGGAAGTAGGCAAAATTGGCCGAACCTCGTAAATTCTGGTGTTCTTTTATTGTTGTCTCATTGTCTTGTTTATTATTTAGTGGTTGTCATAATTTTTGGTATAGTAGTTGTGACTCATTCACACTATATACATTTGGCTTCCCCAACACTAATAAGTAGGCACTCATATATATTTCAGCATTGCTCTTTCACTATCATCGAATACACACCACTACTCAGTAAATGTATTTGCTCAAAAGTTTGCAAATTTATGGATCTCATTCTTGAATACTTCAACCTATGCAGTAAAGATAGACCGGGACAGTATGAGAGCCATAGTGCTAGTTTTTAACATCTATCAGAATCATGTTTCCTTCTATTTCTTTTTTTGTATAGACACACACTCATATTTCTCTTGCTTAGTTATATGAAAGAAATATATTTGTGAATACACCGTTAAAATTTCTTATGGTATTACTAATACTACTGGTAAGACTAGGAGGTTTCATATTACCTAGACGAAGGACAAAAGTTTGAATATCATTCGCACAAAATTTTATGGTACAATTCCATAATAACAGCAAGGGAAGGAAAAGAGCAATCAATATATCTAAGACTACTTTCTTTTTCAAAAACAATATATCCAAAATTACTTTCAGATGCAACCGTGATGTTCAGGATAAAAAGCTAGCTGCAGAAACTACAAAGTAGGCAGAGACCAATGCCATCATTGATATATAATTATTCCCTCTTTTGAGAACTATCCATAAATACGAATAACATCATTGAACACATCAACTTCCAAACAGAACTTAACGTTCAACTTTTTGCCAACTAAGATGAGGAAGTAAAATTTATAAGCAACTGGTGAACTTTTAGCCATTTAAGAAATAATTATCTTTTTCAAAAAATACGCTACAAACATGAATTAACTAATTCGTCAGACACACAATACGCGACAAACATGAATAAACTTCAGAGAAATCAATTTATAAAATTAGGAATCCCAACCCAATAATATTTCCATTGATTAATTGACCTACACATGTATATTGCATCTTCTGTCATCTACCTAGCTTCTTCGGCGATTAGGATACCGAGTAGGTGGAATTTGAGAGGAGATTTTGCCATATTGTCAATATTTCCGCGGAAGCTTTTTTAGGCCCGGTTGCTAAAAATGTATTCTTGTTTGACAATGCCAATTTTATGTTCAATTTAATTCTCTGTAGGTGCTAATGTATATCATGCTATAATTTGCATACAGGTGAAGCTAAGTCATATTCAAAAGTTTCCTACACGGAAAGATTCTTATTTATGGTCATGTCTAAGTTTGTCCCAAAAGTTGACGGGGGTGAATAAACCTGATAGTTTCAGTATTTTGTTACTTATCAAGGAGAATAAAAACTTAAAACGAAATTGTGAAACCTTTTACCAATTTAATGTTAGAGAAGAAGAAGAAGAAAGAAGAAGTCGAATATAGCGAAGCAGTAAAGCGAATTCCAAACGGAGGATGAAAAACAGGGTAGACCTTCGATTCTCAAATCAACAAATTCGTAACCTTTGCTTTCACAAAACACAAATTTTGAGAAATGGATAGAGGGAGGCAGAGCTGCGTGCGTTATTGTGTTTAGAGACTAGGGCAGAACGATGAGTTGTGTTTTGGAAAAACAGAGACTTTCTTTAGTTTTTGGAATTTTTAATTTTAGTAAATTCGTTTTGGCGCCTAGTTTTTAGAAAATAATATTTTTTAATATTTTAGTATTGTATTTGGCGGCATTCTCTCCCGCTCATGGCCCCTCAATTATAATTTGGGACCAGTTATTAATTTCTGTAGGGACCAGATTTAATACCTTCGCAATAAAATACATAATTAAGGACCACAATATAATTTCGCCGCTATACATATACATTTAGAGACGGGATTATTAATTTGTCCCTAAATGTTGGTCGCAGATACGCCTTTTTCTTGTAGTGTGACTTGTAATGTAGTATGCATCTCCGCTTGCTGCGAGAAGTTGCATTGGAATGTAAAGTATCTCCGCGTGATGGGGTGATTGTACTGAAATATAAAGTATCTCCGCACGATGGGAGTTTCTATCTTTGAAAAAGGAATGTAATCATGCATGTAAGCTGCATGAGCAAATCGTCAAAACATTTGAGAAAAAAATAAAGAAAAAGGAGCATGCCCAAGAGGTACTCTTGACTGCGAAACTAAATTGTGGCCGTTGATTGTTGGTGACGAGGTTTGCAACTATCTATTCTGATCTCCGATGTGGCGGAGCGACGGTGTGGATCGCTCCTGTTGGCGAAGCGAACAACTTGCTATATACAGGGCTTCGATTGGCGAAGCTGAGGCTCGATTTGTACAAGCCGCTCCGATCAATTGAGCTGATGATTTGCTATATACAAGGTTTCAATTGGCGAAGCCAGCGGCTCGCAATATACAACATGCTCCGTTGAGTTGAGAAGACGATTAGCTATATACAATATACTTTTTTCTGTGTCAGCAGCTTGGTTCCAAGATACCTACAAGGATCTGAGAGTTAGTTTTAGTTATATAAGGAAAACATTTGAATAAGGAAAGAGGGGTGATAATTACGAAGGAATGGCTGATCAGTCATTGCCCTAGTGTGTTCCAGCACTTCTTTATGTCCAGTTGGTCCAGCATTCAAAGAAAGATTCTTAGCAGGGCGGTGTTGATTTGTGTCGAACGTAGTTCTGGATTTGCCCCTATCCCGATGAGGTTATGCCATGAAGTTCGGTAAGTGGAGCGAATTATGATATCTTTCGAAAAAATTTGAAAAATCTTTTGCTTTATGGAAAATGTCGTCGTTCATAATTATGACATGTTTCAGAAGTTCCTCAAATGCAAGCATTATTTCTTGACGACTTTGTCATGTTTATGTCGATCCTCCACGACGCTTCTCATGACGTGGCCTCTTACCGCTGCGATTTCATCCTAATCTAAACTAATGCATTACAAAGGTTTTCCTAGGGTTATGACCGAACCCTTTCAGGTTACCTGCGTACCCAAAACAGAATCAAGTCTAAACGTAGTTCGTGCGTAATGATAAATAAAATATGATGAAGATGACCGATCATGACTCAGGCAGCCTATGTATCCTAATAGAATCAGGTCAAAACGTAGTTCGATTACAATAGATGCAAAATGATGAGATTGAAAATGAAGTGGCAAAGTCTAACTCAGATTGCCTACATATCCAAATGGAATCAGGCAAGAGCATAGTTTAATTACAAAAGATGACTGAATCCGATGCAGATTGCCTACGTATTCCTTCCCAAGGAAATCAAGTCGTGGCATAGTTCCGACTACATATAAAATGATATAAGGATTTTCTATTACAAAGAAATGGGAGAGAGAAAAACCGCGCCCTGTGTGGGTTGCCTTCGTATCTCTCTGTGGGAAATCAGGTCGAGTGTAGTTCTGTTACGACCAAAACCTAACTCTATTGTCTTCAAACGTAGTATCTCTTGATTGCGTCTTAGTTGATAGTCTTCGTGCTGACTCTTCCGTCCATCTCTTCCAAGATCAGAGCTCTTCCCGACAACACTCGGTGGACCACGTAAGGACCTTGCCAATTTGGTGCGAACATTCCTTTGGCCTCTTCTTGATGAGGGGATATTTTCTTTAAAACCAACTTCCCCAGTATAAATTGGCAAGGTTTCACCCTTTTGTTGAATGCGCTGGCCATCCTATTTTGATACAACTGACCATGGCATACTTCGTCCACTCTCTTTCTCGTCAATGAGCTTGAGTTGCTCCTGTCTGACTCGTATCCATTCTGCATCGTCTAACTTGGCTTTTTGAATGTCTCTTAATGTTGGTATCTCAACCTCTATAGGTATCACAGCTTCAGTGCCATATACCAACATGTATGGCATTTCCCCAGTGGATGTCCTCATGGTGGTCCGATAACCCAGCAAGGCAAAGGATAATTTCTTATGCCATTTCCTATGATTGTCCACTATCTATCGTAGAATCCTCTTGATGTTTCTGTTGGCCGCTTCAACTGCTACATTCATTTTCGGCGTATAGGCTGTAGATTTACGGTGGACAATGTTGAACTTCTAGCAAATTTCTCTTATGAGATCACTATTGAGATTGGATGCGCTGTTAGTGATTATTGACTCGGGTATCCTGAACCGGCAGACAATGTTTTAACAGACAAAATTTGCCACTACTTCCTTCGTAATGGCTTTGTATGTAGAAGCTTTGACCCATTTGATGAAGTAGTCAATTGTTACCAAGATGAAACAGTGCTCATTTGATGCGGCAGGCTCCCATCTATTGTAATCAAAAGCCTATCAATGAAAACTAAAGTTTGCTCCGTATCGAAATGTGTTAAAATATGATTGTTCGTCAAACATTCGCGACATAGGCCTACCTCTGGCAAAGAGAGGTCCTTTGTATCTTAGGAAATACGCTTATCTAAATACGTGAATTAATTGCTCTATGTGCTCATATTTGTGCAATCTCTAAAACTAACTTATACTTTTCCTTATTTTCTCGCTTTATTACTTTATTTTATCCCTAAAGATAGAGTTGGTTTGTGTTGATACATAAACCTGCCTGAGACACCGTACAATCTGAGATCCAAGGGGAAGATATTTGTAACCGATGACCCGAACGGAACTATTCTAGTAATAGCCGACAACCCAGGGCAACGGGAGAAAAGAACGATGCCCGAAATGATGAGCACGTTGACAGAATGGCATAGGAAATGGAGTCACTAAGAGAAGAAGTACAAAAGATCTGGAAGCTGGCACATTTGGGCATGATGATGCTTTCGAAACCATCCCGCTTCTCTTCCTTAGATTCAACCCTTGATCATTTCCCTTAAGCAACCCGACAAGCAACCAGTACTCCAACCGTTGTCACTACAAATCTTGCAACCCAAGTTGTACCACCATAACCCCCGCTAATCCGCTAAACCCCCCTATTTATACACCTCGTGTCCCGGATTATGTCCAAATACCACAAAATTCACCAGCCACCACCAATTTAGTTCTCACCCCTCCTCGTGACAACATCACTTTTGCCAACAACCATACCCAACACATACCTGCGGCACGCACTGCCACACATAAGCGGTATGTTCCACCTGTATATTCCACCTCTTAAACTACCTTTATCACGCCCGTCACGGCCAGAGTGCTCTATGAGATTGGCCAATATGCTGAGATGGAGAAAGAAGTAATATATAAGGTAGAGGAGTCAGTGTTAGAACAACCGCGAGTGTTGAGAAAACATATGAAGAATCTCCAGGTTTCTTAAGAGAGCGAGATCCTAGATTATGAGGACTTGTGTATACATGATGTTGACATGCCCGCAGGATATAAGCCTCCAAAGTTTGACCATTTTTATGGAATAGGTGATTGTCATGCTTATTTGAGGGCCTACTGTGACAAGTTGGTCGGAATAGGAAGAAATTAAAAGCTGAGAATGAAGTTGTTTATAAGAAGTCTGACAAGAAAAGCGCTTACTAGGTATACCCGGCAAGACCCAAGGAATTGGAGAGAGTGGCAGGACCAGGCGGAGGATTTTATGAATCGCTTCAGATTTAATACCAAGATCACTACAAAAAGGTTCGCTTTGGTGAATTTGCAGAAGAAACCCTCGGAGTCATTTCGAGAGTATGCCCGCCGCTGGCGGTCGGATACCGCCAGGACCCAACCTTCATTGGATGATAATGAGCTAAACAAGCATTTTATCCGGGCCCAAGAGGGGATTTATTGTGAAAATATGATGGGTCAAAAATTTCCCGAGATGGTTAAAATGGGAGATTTCTTGGAAGAAGGTATCAAGTCAGGTAAAATACAGTCAATGGCCATGCTGCATGCTGCCATCAAGGCTATACTATCTGGTTCCATAGGTAGTGGGAAGCAGAAGAAAGAGGAAGTAATGGCAATTGTCCCCTACTATCGGTCAAGGCCCCCTCGCTGAACCAACGTTTACCCTATAAACACCCATACCTCACATCAACCCACCTATGCCCTAGTATATAACACCCAACCATACTACAACGCTCAACCTAACTACAAAACACCGCTCACCAAAATAGACCCGCCTATGCACCCAGGCCACGCCCAAACTTTGAAGAAAGAAATCCTAAAAACTTCACTCCAATCACTAAACCCTTAGCTTAATTATTTGAAAGGTTAAGAAGAGCCAAATTGATATACCTAGTGGAAGGGAAAATTCCTGACTAACCCTTCAAATATTTTGACGCAACAAAGCGTTGTGCCTACTATTTTGGTGTTCTTGGGAATTATACTGAGGATTGCTATAGACTGAAGAATGAGATCGAGCTGCTAATCAAGAATGGAGCTAGCCATCCAGTGTACCCCAGCTCCACCAAATGTAAACCGTAACTCATTGTCAAACCATCGAAACTAAGGAGCCAACATGATTGCATTGGATGAGGATTATGATTTTAATGGGACCATCGTCTTTATTGGGAATCCGAAGCTGTAAGAGTGCCACCTCGAGTTCCTCCATTGATTATTGTACAGCTGAAACCTCCTGTGATGGTTCAGACATATCAACAACGGTCCACCCCCACCATTAGAGATGAGAAGAGCCTAGAATACAAAACAGTTTCATGAACTTACCAGTCAAATAGAAAGGGAAAAATGACGGACTCTGCAGCTGCTCATGGGATGACTAGATCAGGAAGGTGTTACGCTCCAGAAGAGGTAAACTGAGGGAACCTGAGTAGAGAACAGAACCAAATAAGAAACACAACAGACACTGAGGTGGCATAGTTTGGGAGGAGGATGTCGGTTAAAGAGTATTCTTTAGAGGAACAGTTAAGGAAGACCCTTGCTCACATATCAATGATGGATTTGTGGATGAGATCCGAAACAGTCATAGGGATGCTTTTGTGAAGTGTGCCAAGAAATACTACCAGCGAGGGATTAGCGACAACTATTGGAAAGATAGTTGAAACAAACATGATTTCCTTTCAAAGAAATGAACTTCATGTAGAGGGTATTGATCACAACAGAGCTCTGCACATCACAGTCAAGTGTGGGGATATAGTCATATGTCGAGTTTTTATCGACGGAGGATTCGGAGTAAACATTTGCCCATTCTATACTCTGCAAGAATTGGTATTCATTTGAAGGAAGTGAAAGAAAGCCATGTAAGAATAAGGGCTTTCGATGGATCGCAGAAGGATGTCATCGAAGAAATCTACTTAGCCTTATAAATTGGATCAGTTGAGTTCCTGATATTGTTTCAAGTGATGGACATTTCATCTTCGTACAACCTGTTGCTAGGAAGGACTTTGATACATATGGTATCGGCAATTCCTTCCACTCTTCATCAGTTTATGAAATTCGAGTGGGATTGCCAAGAGATTGTGATACATGGGGAGTGGAGCCGGTCAACTTACATGGAGCATGTGGTCCCTTTTATAGAAGGGTTAGATGGGGTCACCTTTCATGCTATCGAGATCATGCAATTAACAGAAATGGAGAAGAGTGAGAAGAACCATAGTATGCAGTCACTATACAGGTGGAAGAATTCAATATGAGAGATGATGAAGTATGGGTACCAACCAGGGACTGGGCTAGGAGCCCGATCAGATGGGAAAATAGAGCCAACTGAACCAAAATGGCAGAAATGTACTGCTGGCTAGGGGTATCAACCTACAACTAGAAAAACATATGACGGTAACCCTGGGAAGAAGGCTTTTATACCAAAGCATGTTCCGGGACCGGGTCAGAGCCCACCACTAAAGGATGACATCATTGACGAAATGGGAAGATTATTCGTGATTTTGATTGAGGATTGTTGCGGCGAAGCTGATATCAAGACACCGACCATTCAGGATGCCGAACCAGGAGAGACCTTGTGTACCGATCCGACCAGTCATTTTGAGAATTTGCACTTCATTCGGTGGTTTGGAGGAATGAGTAGATTCGGATGTTGTATTATGACAAGTGTGTATCGTTGGTTTAAGTTTTTGGGTGATTCAGAATTAGTTTGGAAGAATGATTTTCATGATAAACGTTTTAAGTTGGAAGAGTTTACCAAGTTTGACTTTTATGTATTTGACCTCGGATCAGAGTTTTGATAGTTCCTTTGGGGTCGGATAGTGATTTTGGACTTGGGTGTATGCTCAGATTTGCATTTGGATGTTTCTATGAGGTTCAACACAATTTGGCAAAAGTTAGTAATTTGAAGGTTTGGAATGTTCATAAGTTTATTCGAGAGTTGACTTTGATGATATAGGATTCGGATTGTTGTTACTGGAATTGAAATAGGGTTTTTATGTCATTTAGAACTTGTGTGTAAAATATGAGGTCATTCCGAGTTGATTTGATATGGTTTGGCACGAGTTTTGGAAGTTGAAAGTTCAAAAGTTTATTAAGTTTGATTTGAGGTGTGATTTGTGGTTTTGATGTTGTTATGTGTGATTTGAGGGATCGAGTAGGTTTGTGTTGTGTTTTGGAACTTGTTGGTATGTTCAGATAGGGTCCCGAGGGGCTCGGGTAAGTTTCAGGGTGGTTTCGGACCTTTTCGGAATTGGTTGCATTGCTAGTTTTCTGCTGTTATCTGGTGTCTCTGGTGTTCTTCATGATTGTGAAGTGTGTTTTGGTCCTCTGGTGGTTTTTTCATCCTGGACGTGGCAAATGGTACGCGTTCGTAGAGGTTTTGATTGGTTACAGTTCGCATTCATGCATGGGGCATTGCGATTGCGTAGTGTTGTGCGAGAGCTTGAGAATTCTTATCTCGTTCGCGTATGTCAGGTCACGTTTGGGGAGCTTTGGCATCTGTGGACATTGCTTTCGTGTGGCCAGTATCACGAACACACAAAGCATTTTTGGTGGTAGTAGCAGTTGTTCTTCGCGATTGCGAAGGAATTCCTGCGATCGCTCTAGGTATTGCTATTCAGTGATTATAAGTACTCTATTTTTGCACTTTGAGTCATTTCATCACATTTTATGCTAGGGAGCTCGGATTTGGGTGATTTTGCAGGCGATTTTCAACACATGGATTGGGGTAAGTATTTTCTACTCGATTTTTATTATATTCCATGATTCCATCTTCGATTTTGGCATTTGATTGATTATTCCAAACGAGAAATTGGGGGGGGGGGGGGGAGGGGTTGTTTAAATTTTTCTAAAGTGATTAGTTGAATTTTGAACATCGATTCGGAGTCGTGAATGAAATTAGTATGGTTGGAATCATATTCGAATGAGTTTTCGGAATTGATTAGTCTTGTCGGTATCTGAGATGCAGGCCCGGGTTTGACTTTTTGGTTGACTGAGTATTTGAATAAAGATTCGACCTTTATCATTTGGGTTGGTTTCCTTTTGCATTAATTCATGTTTTGATTTGTTTTGCTTGTTTCGAGCCGTTTGGAGGTTGATACACGCGGGATGGCTTTTTTAGAGTATTGTTTGGCTTGCTAGGTATTTGTTTTGGCTTGTTCGAGGTAAGTAACTTATCTAAACATGGATTTGAGGATATTTAACCCTGGGAACCATCTTACATGAGATGTATTGGGGTGATGCACATGTTAGGTGATGGGTGTGTGGACGTGCATCGGCGTAATCATGATTCAAGTTGACTTTTACACTATTACCGGACTTGTTTTGCTGTTATATCTTGTTATATCCGTGTTCTTTTTACTTGTGTGATTATCTGAGCTGCGATTCACGTTAGAAGTCATGTTTAGGCTATGTGATTATGTTGTTGAGACCTATTGAGACTACTTCTATTATTTTGGGCTATCCGATTTAAGTATAATTATACACTCAGTCATGATTCTATATTTGCATATAGTATCTTAGTCTCTGTTCATTGTTCGTTGTTACATCACACATTTCTATTATTTTTTCGTTTGTGGTACCGTTAGGGCTGAGTGATATGAGATTGTGAGCCTGTGAGACTTGAGAGCCCGATGACTGTGGTGGGCCTGAGATACATGTTTAGAGCATGTTATGTGGATCGGACTACACGCCGCAGTAAGCCATATTGGCTTTATTATTAATATATGGATCGGGTTGCGCGCTGCAACATGCCTTATTGGCTTCTTCTTCTTCTTCTTCTTCTTCTTCTTCTTCTTCTTCTTCTTCTTCTTCTTATTATTATTATTATTATTATTATTATTATTATTATTATTATTATTATTATTATTATTATTATTATTATTATTATTATTATTATTATTATTATTATGATTATTATTATTATTATTATTACTTCTTTTATACCAAAACATGTTACCGGATAGCTACAACGATACTACATAAAAGGTTTTACGACGACACTAGCCCTGTCAAGACACAGTTCTGACAAGCATACCCTAAACCACAATCCTTCTCATGACTCTTTCAACGCCAACCTGGCTAACGCGAGTCTTACAAGGACCACCGGTTATATTTCCATAAATAGGGTTTACTGCCTTGACCGTTAAACTACCTGGGGTCTATAGTCTCAACCTTAGGACCGTCAGATAATACAATGCTTAATTGCAACAAAACATGTTATGAGTAGCTTAGTATGCCTAAGTTCAATACAACACAATTCAACCTATCAGTTAGGTTGAATGGATATCCATATTAAAAGAAAATATAAAGAGGAAGAATAGCTGGGTACCCCGAGGTTGTGACCAATAGTCGACCCTTTTATGATTTTATTTCAAATAAAAAAAGAATACAAGAATGTTTTTTACAGAGTAAGAGAGAGAGAGAGAGAGTTCCTAAAAACCTTTCTCCAGAAAAGCCTCCTTCATAAGCTAGAAAATGAGATCCTTATATAAAGGATCTTCTACAAAAACCAACAAAATCAAAAGTAAAAATGGCCTACAACAATATTTAAACGTGGACAACAAAAAGCAATAAAACAAAATAGATACCCGACATTATAAAATGGTGGGACCTTTGGTTTATTAAAGTCTTTTGTCTTCTTACCCCAATTATTTGGTGGCGGGGCCTTGTGCTTTGTTAAAGTTTTTTGTTTTTATTACCCCAATAATTTTGAGAGATGGGGCCTTCATCTTCAATCTTCTTCTTTTCCTTTATTGTTATTGGAAGATTCTTCCACAATATTTTAGAATTGTTGCAAATATTTTTCGATTTCTTCTGCATAATCAATGTTTTTAGATTTTCTGCTATCACAGTTTCTTCTTCCATGGTATGGCATTTTGATGACATGGATATATCATCTGGTATTTACACATCTATGTTCTTCATAAGATCTTTCTTTACTTCTTTCATATATGCAGCCAATATTTCTGATTTGGGCATAGTTTTGAAGCTTCTTGGTTATTTGGCTGAATGGACTATTCTCCATTGGTTCTTCCGTTAATGCTTCTTATTTTTTGTATTTATTGATTGCTTCTTTGACAATTTCTATTATTTCTTGTCCATGGAGATTCCAATCGCTGTTTTTCTAAAGTAACGTATTCCAGAATTTTGTATAAAAAATTCTCTTCAAAAATGGAAATCCATTTGTATCATTATGAACTTCCACAGACCATCTCATTATCCAAGGAATTGAAAAATGTATAAAGAAATACATTAATCCAATCTCTGGATAGAAGATATTACTTCTCTGTAACTCAAGTATTTTAGGGGTTACTTCCACCCATTCAGTATATGAACTCTTATAAGTATCCGGTAGAATTTTTAATGAAGGACCATATGACATCCACCATTGACCGAACCAATTCGGTATCTCTTCTGTAAAATTATGAGAACAAATCTTTATAAACCAAGAATGCTTCTTGTTAGGTTTTCATATAATAAAGCTTTATGAAAGCTATCAACATAGTCCCATTGCTATTGCACGAAGAGCTTTTCTAACCCTTTCAGCAAAGAGTGTTGGGAGTCCATCAATAAATTTAGACTTCAAGTGAGTACTATTACACTCTGGTAATTCCATTACTCTAGATAGAAAAAAACATCTTTATATCACCTAAAAGATGTTAGAGTCTTACATTTAAGGTTTTAAAGCATAGTCATTAAGGTCTCACTATTGTCTGTCCATCTTCCTGAGAAGTGTTCTATAAAATTAAGAACTAAAGAATAGACAATATTTTGAACATTTTTTCCATTTTCTACTTTTATGGCACTCATTATTTATGCGCTTAGTTCATTTTTTAAATAAATTTCCCACTAGCCTTTCAATTTGCAAGTAAAACCTGCTACTATCATGTCAGCAATGGTTTTCTCGAAATTCTTATTAACCTTGCAGATAGTGCTATACATAAGCGTTCTATTCATAGATTTATGTACCATTATAACTTTCCGAGTAATAACTAAAATCAGGTTCCTCCAGAAATACATCTTGAGGAGTTGGCCTAGGATAATAGAACATCCTTTAGACTGGTTTTCGAGCATACTTTTCTGAGATATTATTAATCTCATTAGAGAGTTTTACTCTCTTACTTTCATCAGATAGGTGCTCTAAATTTAAAGGATTAATTTTAATCCTTCAAATTTTTCATCTAATAATTTCTCCAAGTCCTCTAGACTTTTTAACTTAAAGTCTTTGACCTCAGGAGGAGGTTGGATACTTGCGGTAGAAATTTACTCTTTACCTTTTGTAGTATACCTCTTAGGTATTTTCTGGACTTCTGTTACTTATTTGTCCAGTCTTTCATTAACAGAAACAATTTGTTCACCCAGAATATATAACGACCCGGTCGGTCGTTTTGAGAGTTGTGGCCTCATTCTCCCATTTACTTCTCCTTTTATGCTTTATAGTTATTATGTGACTTGCTAGGGTGCTTGGTTCGGGCCGTACTAGAGGATTGGACTGGGGACTGTGGAGCGTAGATGCAGAGGGTATTCGACATGTGCGGACTCTCACCTGCACTTGGAGGGTCGCAGAAGCGGAAAAAGGAATGGTGAGGCTGGTCCGCAGAAGCAGATTATTTGCGCAGATGCGCGCCCGCAGAAGCAGGGGTTTCGACCACAGAAGTGGTTGGTTAGCTTAGTGGCCTCCACAGATGCGGACGATGGACCGCAAAAGAGGCTAAAGTGGTCGCAGAAGCGAGAATGCTGGTCAGATTATTTTAAAATGAGGGTTTGCAATTTTGCTTCATTTTAAACATTTCAAGCTTGGGTTTGGGCGATTCTTGAGAGGAATTTCGAGGGGTTTCTTAAGGTAAGCCCCTTATGTTCATTTTGTATCAATAATTTTGTTTCCCCATTGCATTTCCCACCTAGTTTGTATGTATTTAAGGTAGAATTTGGGAGTTTGACGCTAGGGATATGGATAGTTGAATTTGGAGATTTGGGTGACGATTTGGTGTCGGGTTTTGGTAAATTACGTACGGTTGGACTTATGGATGAATGAGCTTTTCGGGTTTTGTGACTTTTAGTGAATTTTGAGACATGGGCCGGGCGGCCGGCTTTTGAGTCGATTTTTGACTCTTAACTAATAACTTAGTATTTTCTTATAGAGTTAATTCCTTTAGCCCGTGTTGATTGTATCGAATTATTTGTGGCTAGATTCGAGGCATTCAGAGTTTGTGTCGCGAGGCAAAGGTGTATTGGAGTAGAGATTTGCTCCGATTGAGGTAAGTAACAGTTTTATATTTGGTTCTGAGGGTATGAAACACAGTATTATGTGTCATGTGTTTGGTTTTTAGGTGACGGGCGTGTGGGCGTACACCATTGGAATCTGTTGTTATCAGTACATTCTCCGTGTATTAGAGAAATCAAACTACAAATCAAGTTAGAAATCATGTTTAGACTATGTGTTGGCACTGTAGGGACCTACAGAGGTTGTGAACATGTTGAATTATCTGCTAAAATATTGTTTTGCATATTACATCTCAGTCTCTATTGGTCGTTATTGATACATTATATCATTTTTGTTTGGGCTGATTATCATGAGTTCTAAGAGCCCGAGAGACTAGAGAGGTTGATGACTGAGTGAGGCCGAGGGCTTGATTGTGAGGATATTTATGGGATCGGGCTACACACCGCAGTATTTTGCATTGTTTTATGCCATGATTGGCTTGTTATAGCGCTTGGGCTAAAGGAGCCCTTTTAGAGTCTGTACACACCCCTAGTGAGCGTAGGTACCTACTGGGTGCGAGTTCCGAGTGCCGAGTGCCGAGTGCTCAGTGTCGAGTGCTGAGTTATTGAGAGGAATGAGTGACTATGAGGAATGAGTGATGGTGAGGTTGGAGTGAATTGGAGGACTGAGTGACTGTTGCTCTGAGAGGATGCATTTGAATTTCATTTCTGTTGCACTTCAGCTATCATATATCACCGTCTTGTAATTTCTGAGAGATATAATATTCTGTTTCACCTGAACTTGACAAGGATTAACTGTTGTGGCCTACATTGTCAAACTTGAAAGCATGCCTAACTTCCTATGTTTAAATTACTGTATTGAACTATAACTGTAAAGCTTCTCACTACTTTCAGTCCTTTATTTAGTCTTGTTACTTACTGAGTTAGTTGTACTCACGCTACATCCTACACTTCGTGCGTAAATCCAGGTGTTTCCGGACACGCTGGGTGTTGATTACTTCGCACAGTCAATCATGTGGAGATTTCAAGGTAGCTGCCTGGCATTTCGCAGACCTTGTCTCTCCTTCCCTATCTTTCCACTTTATGTATTTAGTTTCAGACAATTATAGAAAGTACTATATGAATTGTGATGTATAGATGCTCATGTACTCAGTGACACCCCGATGTTAGGAATTTTCATATTGGTTTCGACTTTCTATCTATTTTGAGAGTTTTGACCATTTAAACCCGTGTTATTCTTATTTTTCATTTTAAAATGTGGAAGTATTTTGAAGTGTCGGCTTTCCTAGTACCACATTAGGTGCCATCACAACGGGCTAAGTTTTGGGTCGTGACAAGTTGGTATTAGAGCCTAGGTTACATAGGTCTCACGAGTCATGAGCAGATTTAGTAGAGTCTTGCGGATCGGTACGGAGATGTCTGTACTTATCTTTGAGAGGCTGTCGAACCCTTAGGAAACTTCACATTTTTGTATTCTTGTCGTGCAGATTTGTTGATTCCGGTAACTAAACATCTGTATTCTATTCTCTTACAGATGGTGAGGACACATGCTACCGGATAGGATGGAAAACCACCAGTACCACCAACTAGGGATGCGAGAGGCCGAGGTCACACTAGGCGCAGAGGTGCAGCTCGTATGGTAGCTAGAGCAGCACCTGCAGATCCACCAGTCACTCCAGCTCAGGAGCAGGTACCAGATACGGTTGAGCCAGTGGGGCTAGCTCAGGCACCAGTTGTGCCCATTGTGATTCCAAGCCTTCAGGAGGCCTTGGCTAAGATTTTGACGGTGTGCACTAGCCTTGCTCAGGTGGTCTTTGTTCCGGCTACAGCAACCACTTCTTAGGCCAGGGGAGGTACTCAGACTCCTGCCGCCCGTACTCTAAAGCAGGTGATGCACGGACTCCAGACACTGGGGGGTACTACCAGCCCAGCCGGTTGTAGCTGCTTTGGCCTAGGTGGTCCCCATTATGACTGATAATGAGCAGATAAGACTAGAGAGATTTGGGAGGCTCCAGCCTCCATCATTTAGCAAGGCCAAGTCGGAGGATGCCCAGGGTTTCTTGGATAAGTGCCAACGGATTCTTCGCACGGCTGGTATTCTGGAGACAAGTGGGATCTCGTTCACTACTTTTCAGTTCACTAGGGTTGCGTTCAGATGCTGGGTGGCTTATGAGAGGCGCAGGCCGGTTGGTGCAGCACCACTTTCATGGCAGGGGTTCTTCATCCTCCTTTTGGAGAAGTTCGTGCCGCAGTCTCGAAGGGAGGAGCTGCGCAACTGTTTGAGCAACTATGTTAGGAGGGCATGTATGTGACCCAGTATGAGATGAGGTTTTCTAAGTTGGCTTGTCAAGTAGTTTGGTTGGTTGCCACTAACAGGGAGAGGATTAGAAGGTTCATTGATGGCCTCACATATCAGTTGCGTTTTCTTTTGACTTGGGAGAGGGTATCTGGTGCTACTTTTGACGAGGTGGTTGATATTGCTCGGCAGAGAGAGATGGTCCGTAGTCAGAAGGGTGGGGACAGGGAGGCTAAGAGGCCTCGTGGATCGGGTGGTTTTAGCGGTGTTCCTTTTGGGGGTCAGTTCTGCCATAACAGGGGTCGTCCTTATAGGCAAGCTCAGACGACTCGTCCATCTCACCATGGTGTATCATGCAGCCATGGTTCATTCAGTTCTTATCAGGGTCAGTCATCTCTCAGTGCCCTTCTAGCTCAGAGGTCGTCCTCTGCTCTATTGGTTCAGGGTTCATCTATGCTAGGTCATTCTAGCAGTTATCCCGGTGCTCGGGGCTACCTTCAGTCCGCACCACCAGCACCAAGGAGTTTTTTCGAGTGTGAGGAGTTTGGGCATATGTGGAGGCAGTGTCCTCATCGTCCTGGAGGTCCAGTGCAGCATAGGAGTTAGTCTGCAACTTTAGCACCAGTTATTTCACCACCCACACAACCAGCTCGGGGTGGGGCTCCGTCAGTTAGGGGTCGCCCAAGAGGGGGAGGCCGATCAGGTGGCGGCCAAGCCTGATTATATGCTATTCCTTCCAGACTAGATGATGTTGCTTCAGACGCAGTAATTATAGGTATTGTCTCAGTATGCCACAAGGATGCCTCTGTATTATTTGACCCTGGTTCCACTTATTCATATATATCATTGTATTTTACTCATTATCTGGATATGCCCCGTGAGTCCCTAGTTTCATATGTTCATGTATCTACACTAGTGGGCGATACTGTTATTGTGGAATGTGTATATTGAACGTGTGTAGTGACTATTGGGGGATTGGAGACTAGAGTTGATCTCTTGTTTCTTAGTATGGTTGATTTCGACGTGATCTTGGTATGGATTGGTTGTCTCCATGTCATGCTATGCTGGATTGTCACGCTAAGAACGTGATATTGGCGATGCTGGGGTTACCAAGGATTGAGTGGAGAGGTTCTCTAGACTATGTTCCCAGCAAAGTGATTTCATATTTGAAGGCCTATTGGATGGTTGGGAAGGGTTGTTTATCTTATTTGTACTTTGTGAGGGATGTTGGTGCCAATACTCCTACTATTGATTATGTTCCGGTGGTGCGAGATTTTCTAAATGTGTTTCCTACAGACCTGACGGGCATGCCACCCGATAGAGATATTGACTTTGGTATTGACTTGGTGTCGGGCACTCAACCCATTTCTATTCCTCCGTATTGTATGGCACCAACTGAGTTGAAGGAATTAAAAGAGCAGCTTCAGGAACTTCTTGATAAGGTGTTTATTAGGCCTAGTGTGTCTCCTTGGGGTGCACCGGTTCTGTTTTTGAAGAAGAAAGATGGTACTATGCGGATGTGCATTGGTTGTAAGCATTTGAACAAAGTTACAATGAAGAACAAGTATCCTTGTCGCGCATTGATGATCTATTTGACTAGCTTCAGGGAGCGAGGGTATTCTCCAAGATTTATTTGAGGTCTGGGTATCACCAGTTGAAGATTCGGGACTCGAATATTCTAAAGACAGCATTCAGGACCCGTTATGGTCATTATGAGTTCCTTGTGATGTCTTTTGGGCTAATCAACGTCCCAGCATCATTCATGCATCTGATGAATAGTGTATTTTAGCCTTATCCCGACTTATTTGTCATAGAATTCATTGATGATATCCTAGTGTACTCTCATAGCTAGGAGGAACATGCTAGCATTTGAGGATTGTGTTGCAGCGGTTGAGGGAGGAGAAGCTTTATGCCAAGTTCTCCAAATGTGAGTTTTGGCTTAGTTTAGTGGCGTTCTTGGGGCACGTGGTGTCTAGTGAGGGGATTCAGGTGGATCCAAAGAATAGAGGTGGTTCAGAGTTTGCCCATACCGTCCTTAGCTATGGAGATTTCTCGGCTTGGACAATTATTATCATCGCTTCCTGGAGCATTTCTCGTCTATTGCATTGCCTTTGACCAAATTGACCCAGAATGGTGCTTCTTTCAGGTGGTCAGATGAGTGTGAGGAGAGCTTTCACAAGCTCAAGACTACTTTGATCACAACTCCAGTTCTAATTTTGCCTTCAACTTCTAGTTCTTATACAATGTATTGTGATGCTTCTCGGATCAGTATTGGGTGTGTCTTGATGTAGGAGGGTAGAGTGATCGCTTATGCTTCACATCAGTTGAAGCCCTCTGAGAAGAACTACCATGTTCATGATTTGGAGTTGGCTGCCATCATTCATGCATTGAAGATTTGGAGGCATTATCTCTACGGTGTGTCTTATGAAGTATTTACGGATCATCGGAGCCTCCAGCACTTGTTCAACCATCTCCGCTATCGCAAATTTAGATAGGATTTCAGGGGTTCATGGGAGCAGTTTCTGTCGCTCGCAGAGTTTGCCTACAACAACAGTTACCAGTCAATCATTCAGATGGCGTCATATGAGGCTTTGTATGAAAGACAGTGTCGATCTCTGGTGGGTTGGTTTGAGTCAGGTAATCTAGTCTATTAGGTACTGACTTGGTTCAGGATGCTTTGGACAAGGTTAAATTGATTCAGGATTGGCTTCGCACGGCGCAATCTAGATAGAAAAGTTATGCAGATAGGAAGGTTCGTGATGTTGATTTCATGGTTGGGGAAAAGGTATTGCTCAAGGTTTTACCCATGAAGGGTGTTACGAGGTTCGGGAAGAAGGGCAAGTTGAGCCCTCAGTATATTGAGCTGTTTGAGGTACTTCAGAGGATTGTAGAGGTAGCTTACAAGCTTGCCTTTCCACCTAGTTTGTAAAGTGTGCATCTAGTGTTTCATGTTTCTATGCTCTAGAAGTATGTCGGCGATCCGTCTCATGTTTTGGATTTCAGCACGGTTCAGTTGGATGGTGATTTGACTTATGATGTGGAGCTGGTGGCCATTTTGGATCGGTAGGTTCGAAAGTTAAGGTCCAAGGACATAGCTTCAGTGAAGGTGCAGTGGAGAGGTCAGCAGTTGAGGAGGCCACTTGGGAGACCAAGCTAGAGATGTGGAGCAGATATCCACCCTTATTTGAGGCTCCAGGTACGTTTCTAGACCCGTTCGAGGACGAGTATTTGTTTAAGAGGGGGAAGATGTAACGACCATTGTTGCCCCATTCCCCTATTTACTGCTCCTTTTATGCTATATAGCTGTTATGTGACTTGCCGGGGTGGTTGGTTTGGGCCCGGAGAGATTTCAAAATGAAATGAGATACTTAGTCTCAAAGTTGGAAGCTTAAGTTGAAAGAGTTGACCGGATGTCAACTTATGAGTAAACGACATTGGAATAGAGTTTTGACGGTTCAGTTAGCTCCGTTGGGTGATTTTAGACTTAGGAGCATGTCAGGATTGTGTTTTGG
This sequence comes from Nicotiana tomentosiformis, assembly GCF_000390325.3. NCBI lineage: Eukaryota > Viridiplantae > Streptophyta > Magnoliopsida > Solanales > Solanaceae > Nicotiana > Nicotiana tomentosiformis. Next base: position 149,097,188 of record NC_090813.1, on the reverse strand, counting down.
AGGTCCGTAGTTGAATTTGGCTTAAAATGGGAAAAGTTAGAAATTTGGAAGTTTGACCGAGATTGGACTTTGTGGTTACCGGGTTCGGATTAGAGTTCAGAGAGTTGGAGTAGGTCCGTGATGTCATTTGTGACTTGTGTGCAATATTTGGGGTCAATCGAACATGATCTGATAGGTTTCAGTTTCATTTGAAGAATTTGGAATTTTCTTAGTTTCAATGGGCTTGAATTGGGGTGTGATTCTTGTTTTTGATGTTATTTGAGGGCTCGACTAGGTTTGTATTGTGTTTTAGGACTTGTTGGTATGTTTGGGTGAGGTCCCAGGGAGCCTCGGGTTGATTTCGGATGGTTTTCAGATCAAAGTTTGAGTTTTAGAGATTGCTGTAGGTGAAGCCTTCTGGTGCAACTGCACCTGCGCACCATTGGTTGCATGTGCGAACTCACAGAAACGAGCTAGGGAGCGCATAAGCGGAGGATTGGACTAGGGACTGTGGAGCGCAGATACGGAAGGTATTCCACATGAGGGTCGCAGAAGCGGAAAAAGGGGTAGGGAGGCTGATCCGCAGAAGCAAATTGTTTGGGCAGATGCGCACCCGCAGAAGCGGGGGGTTTCGATAGCAGAAGTGGTCGATCGGCTTAGTGGCCTCCGCGGATGCGGATGATGGACCGTGAAAGCGGTGCCGCAGAAGCAACTAAAGTGGCCGCAGACGCGAGAATACTTGGCAGATTATTTAAAATGAAGGTTCGTGATTTTGCTTCATTCTAAACATTTCAAACTCGGGTTTGGGCGATGCTTGAGAGGATTTTCCAGGGGTTTCTTGAGGTAACTCCATTGTGCTAATTTGTGATCAATAATCTTGTTTCCCCATTGAATTTCCCACCTAGTTTGTGTGTATTTAAGGTGGAATTTAGGAGTTTCAGGCTAGGGATTTCGAGAGTTGAATTTGGGGATTTTGGTGACGATTTTGTGTCAGAGTTTGGTAAATTTGGTATGGTTGGACTCGTGGATGAATGGGATTTCGAGTTTTGTGACTTTTAGCGGATTTCGAGACGTGGGCCCAGGGGCCGGCTTTTGAGTTCATTTTTGACTCTTAATTAATAAGTTAGTATTTTTTATGGAGTTAATTTTTTTAGCCTGTGTTGATTGTATCGAATTATTTATGGCTAGATTTGAGGCATTCGGATGCCGTTTCACGAGGCAAGGGTGTATTGGAGTAGAGATTTGCTCGGATTGAGGTAAGTAACAGTTCTAAATTTGGTTCTGAGTGTATAAAACCCCGTATTATGTGTCATGTGTTTGGTTTTGAGGTGACGCACATGCTAGGTGACGGGTATGTGGGCGTGCACCATAAGAATTATGACTTGGTCAATTCCATGGAACTGTGTAGTTGAATAATTTGTTGTTATCCGTACATTCTCCTTGCATTAGAGAAATTGAACTACAAATCATGTTAGAAATCATGTTTAGACTATGTGTTGGCACTGTAAGGACCCACAGAGGTCGTGAACATGTTAAATTATCTGCTAAAATGTTGTTTTGTACTCAGTCATAGTTTTACTTGCATATTACTTCTCAGTCTTTATTGTTCGTTATTGATGCATTATATAATTGTTATTTGGGTTGATTATCATGATTTTTGAGAGCCCGAGAGACTGGAGAGGTTGATTAGTGAGTGAGGCTGAGGGCCTGATTGTGAGGATATTTATGGGATCGGGCTCCACGCTGCAGCATGTTTTATTATTTTATGCCATGATTGGCTTGTTATAGCACTTGGGCTGAAGGAGCCTCTGCGGAGTTTGTCCACACCCCTAGTGAGCGCAGGTAACTACTGAGTGCGAGTGCTGAGTGTTGAGTGCCAAGTGTTGAGTGATTGAGAGGAATGAGTGAGTGTAAGGAATGAGTGATGGAGAGAAATAGGAGGACTGAGTGACTGTTGCTCTGAGAGGATGCATTTGACTTTCATTTCTGTTGCACTTCAGCTGTCATATATCACCGACTTGTAATTTTTGAGAGATATTATATTTTGTTTCACCTGAACATGACATGGATTAACTGTTGTGGCCTAAATTGTCAAACTTGAAAACATGCCTACCTTCCTATGTTGAAATTACTGTAATTGAACTATAACCGTGAAGCTCGTCACTACTTTCAGTCCTTTATTTAGTCTTGTTACTTACTAAGTTGGTTGTACTCATGCTATACCCTGCACTTCGTGTGCAGATCCAGGTGTTTCCGGACACTGTGATTGTTGATTCCTTTGCATAGTCGATCGTGTGGAGATTTCAAGGTAGCTGCCTGGCGTTTCACAGACCTTGTCTCTCCTTCCCTATCTTTCTGCTTTATGTATTTAGTTCCAGACTATTATAGACAGTACTTCCAGAATTGTGATATTTAGATGCTCATGTACCTAGTGACACCCCAATGTTGGGAATTTCTTTATTGGTTTTGACTTTCTATCTATTTTGAGAGTTTTGACGATTTAAACATATGTTATTCTTATTTTTCATTTAAAATTGTGGAAGTATTTTGAAGTGTCGGCTTGCCTAGTACCACGTTAGGTGCCATCATGACAGGCTAAGTTTTGGGTCATGACACTAATATAAATATTTGTGTAATTATTCTGCGTGAGCATAGTATTCAAATTCGTAGCAATAATTTTGCAAGTATCGTCTTCAAATAATATTGAAAAAGTTGTAAAATAAATTACTTTATCTTTTTCTCCCATTTGAAAAGAGCTTTGTGGGGGAAAAATTGATTTAGTGATTTCACCATTAGTGAGTTTATAATCTCTCTCTAACTTGAAAATATAACTATCAATATATTTAGACATAAACCATGGTACAAAAACAATAATTTTATTGTGACCACTAATATCATTATAAAAACTATTTTGGAAGAAAGTTATTAACTTCTCATCGAAATTGTCAAAAAACCAATTTCTGAAAAGTTCCCATCTCGATTTTTTAAATTCTTTTGAAATCAATTTTCTTGCCGGCGAACCCGGACGAAAATCTATTTGGTTTCTATCCATTTAAACTATTGAAAAGATCTATTTCGGATTCAATCGGATCAGGAATAACACTAGCAATATTATTTGAGCTAATTATTATGACCTCTATTCTGTTATTAACTCTAATTTGCGAAGTAGATGCTCTAGATGGAAAATCTACAGTTATTAATATTATTATTATTATGTGGATCGAGCTGGAAGCTACAGCATGCCATATTATCTTTTGATTAGCGCTTGGGCATGATCAGCACCTCTGGAGTCTAACATACCAACAGTGAGCGCATACACAGTGATATATATACACATGTGCTCTGGTGAGGGTCTTTTGAGCCAGACACCCGTACAATGATGAGTGATTGTGTGTGTGTGTTATGGAGTGGGGGCATTGAGCCCAGCATCTTGAGTGGGCTGAGAGTGAGGGTACTTGATGATAACCTTCTGAAACCATTTATTTGACATGTATATTTGGCATATAGGCATATAGATGTATTTTCCTCATGCTAGATTGTATATGACATTTGATGACTTGACATCTATATTGACATGTAGACACAGTGACATACTTCCTCATACTATTTGGTGAAAGAAAAGTCTTCTCTGATGTTGTAAATTAGAAAATACATTTCTTTTTGATAAACACACGTTTAATCAATTTTTGTGGTAAGAGTTCGTCTTTAATGATATACTTGAAAAACATGTCTACTTTCCCGCAGTGATATACGAGTTGAGAATGATAAATCCTTGAGCTATTTGCTGTTATTGTCATTATTTTATCCTGTGTTATTATTATTGGCCATTGGTATTGGACTCTAACATCCTTCCGAGCTCGTCACTACTTTCAACCTGAGGTTAGGTTTGTTACTTATTAAGTACATGGTGTCGATTGTATAAATATTACACTTCTGCACCTTGCGTGAAGATCTTGGAGTTGATATTGCTGTGTATGACAGGATCTGGCATTGAAGACGTACCCGCGTTCCGATTATAGCTGCCACTTGTCCTTGGTATCTTTAGATTTACAAATCTATTTATGTATATTTCAAACATATGATGTATTTATTTTGTACCAGCTTTGTAAATTCTAAGTCTTAGGAGCTCATGATTTGTACTACCATTCCTTAGAATTTTTTATTGAAGTTTAGTTATTTTATTCATTGACTCATATGCATCTTTTTTTCTGGTTCTGGTGATGCTGTTATTTGTTTCATGATTTCTTTTGATGGTACTGATATATTGCCTCTTTTGATTTTCTTAAGCCGAGAGTCTTTCAGAAATAGCCTCTCTACCCCTTTGGGGTAGGGGTAAGGTCTGCGTATACACTACCCTACCCAGACCCCACTAGTGGGATTTAACTGGGTTGTTGTTGTTGTACTTCTATGCTTCTTATTTGGGCCGTGTTGACTGTTATTTGGCTTACCTAGCGGGTTAATTGGGATAGGTTCCATAATGACTAGCCGGATTTTGGGTCGTGACAAGTTGGTATCATATCTCTAGGTTCATAGGTTGTACGAGTCATAAGCAAGTTTCTAATAGAGTCTTGCGGATCGGTATGATGACGACCATACCTATCTTCGAGAGGCTACAAGGCATCTAGGATAAACTTCTTATCTTTCTTTCCTAGTCGTGTCACATTGATTCATCTTGAAGCGTATCACTTTGAATTCCTCCCACTTACTCATATGTTATGTGAGCGCTTGGTATCGGCTGTGCATCGACAACTTTTAATTTCATGGATAAGGTGTGGGATGTGCTTCCTATGTTTTGGTGGTGGGCCAGTTTGGAGGACTTGAGGCCAGGATTTGACTGCAGCTTGGGCTCGGTGGTTTCAGTTGTTCGAGTGTATGCTTTTGAACTCCTATGTCTAGTAGTGTCCCTAGGAGTGGGGATGTTGGCTCAATGAGTGGTTGGATAGCTATATGATGAGTATTATGTGACTTCGTAATGTGTTCAGGTAGTTTGGATATGACGAGAAGAGTTTGCTTGGGACGAGAAAGGACTATTGGGTGCTTGGATTCTCTTTTGATATATTGTAGAGTCTCGTGTTATGAGCGTGTTAAGAATCTTTCATGTTGTTCATTTGTGGGATGAAGTAGATTCTTATGTCTTGTTGACGAGTTCAGACTCGGGAAGATTTAGTGATTGCATAGTGGTTGTGGCCACAAAAGGGCATAGAGAAATTCTAGTTTGAGGCTAAGCAGGTGGGTTATCTCCTGCGGGATGTTCTGAGGTTGTGTGATTCTTATGATGATTCTGTGGAGAATTTCTTTCTATCGGTGGGTTACATGTGTTGCAATTTGAGTTTGAATCGCTTGAGGAAGTTGGCTTGACTTTGATGAGGGTGAATATGAGTTTAGCAAGTGATTTGAGGTATTTTTATGATTAGTGCTACATGAGTTCATGAAGAGTTTGGTTGAATTACAGTGCGAGATCATGGCAATTATGGAGTAAGGGTATTGTGGGATATTGGATGTTATGTTCTATGGCTTTGAGCCAAGTGTGGTAGCATGCTATAGATGATCCGATTACATAGTCATGTGTTGGTTTTGGATTGAGGTATACCTGTGTATCGGTTATAACTTGAAGAAGTTTGTTTTGCGGATGACTGGAGAAAGGGAATTGCTGGATGCATAATGTGCTATACTGATGTGGTGAGGCTTTGCCGATGTTTTGTGACAATACATTTAGGATTGGCGACCTGCGTGACTTGGTTGAGTTAGAGGAATTCAGTTCTAATGGCTTGGTTATGTGAAAATGGGTTTTGAAGAGTTCTCGACAGTGTCGACTACGGTGTGGGGCAGATGTATTCGTCTTGGATGATGAGTATGTTATATGTTGTAATTTTTCTCTTGGATGTGGGGCCTAGTTGTTGATTTTTGGTTGATTGAGTATGTATCCTGCTTTTGACTCATAGTTAATAATGGGATTCTCGTGTTTTCATAAAATGGCATGATAGATGAGGTGTGTCGTATGAGATTGAGGATTGTATGTACAAAGTTGTGGTTTAGTTTGAAGGGAAATACATGAAATTTAGACATCACATACAGTTGTTGATGTTTAGAAGAATATTGGTACTAATAAGTATCACTCGAGGAGGGTGCGCATTTCAGTAGATGCACCGTGTTGGGCTTGTGGATGCTTGACTGGTATTACGGTAATCACCTAGTTGCTCGACTACTGATGTTCAGATTTTGATATGGGCATGGATGAACTATGGAAGTATTTCACGTGGGATGATTGAGTATGGGAGATGAGTTAGTAATTCGAGTGGTGGAGATAGGATCAGATATGGTGATTCTTGTATTCTAGAGATTTGGAGACAGGGAGGGTTCTCAGAGGCAGATTGTTCCTTGGTTGCGAATTGTGAAGATATGGCCAAAGTTAGACAACTAATAGTATGTGTTATTGTTAGGTTTTTATGGACTTTTGGAGGGTTATTTATCTGTTTGTTGATGACCAGAGTTGATTTGGGGGCCCATTGGTTGGCCTATTGAGGACGTGTATTTTACACCGGCTCGGATTTGTCGACTCAACATTACTATTATTGTAGTGTGCGTTATTCAGTTAGAGTTGAGCTTATTCGTTTTTGGATATGTTCTATGTGTTACTCTTCTAGACTACGATGGGTTGTGATCTGTTGGGTATTTTCACACATGATGCGTTCTATATGGGTCTTGTGGCAAAATTTGAGCGAGATGGTTCTTAGGGTGTTGAATGGTGGATTGTACCTAGGTTATGGTCTTTTCAGGTTGTGGTATATTGTGCTATTCGTTTCTCTATAGTTATGGTCATGCACTTCGTGTTTGTTGTTGATTTGCATATGGTTGTTGATTTTGATTATTATGACTCGAGGTATTTCATGTGGAGTTTTTGGATTGGGTCACACATCGCGGTGGAGTTATGTTGGGATATGACCCTATGCTTATCCCGTGTGTTCTGTTTCTTCTTTGTGTGATGGGTTCATAATTGTTGCATATGGTACTTTTGTAAGTTGTATTTGTCATAAGATAATTGACACAGGTTCAAGGACAAGATTATTTTTGAGGTTATAAGTGGTTATACTATTTTTAGAAAGTGTTGGGAAGTGTCGTAGGGACTAGATGTCAACAAATCGAAGAGAATAAGTTTCGTCAATGTAATACCCCGTGCTTTCGGTCTATGGCTTGAGTCGCTCGGCATATGTAAGTTTACTCGAGCCATGAAAGAATTTTGGTCATATCTAAGTATGCAAATAAAGAGCATGGTGTATAAGAAGATGAAGTCCCGAAATGATGTTAGAATTATAAGTGTGATGATGATGGTTGGGAATAATAGTTGGTGTTTTGCAAAATAGGCTACGGACTAGTGATAATTACCTTGATAATGTGTATAAGAAGTGTGTTAAAAATAATTTGGTATATAATCAAATTGAGGTCAAAGAGTTAATTATGGGCATTAGTTAAATTTTGGAGTGTAGTGAAAGAAATAAAAAAAGAATTAGCTAAAGATAAAAAGGGACCTTACCATAATTAGGTGTGGGCACCTTTTCACGTGGATGCATAACACCAAATGAGGGAATGACTCATTCATTGTACATAGGTGATCGTGGTTGTATGTAGGAGGTGGACAATTCATATGTGCTATATAGGAGAAATGGACCCCACAGTCCAAGGGGTTATGAGTTATCTTAAAATACTACTTGAATTAGATTAGTTCCTTAGTTAGAATAGAGGCAACAACGAAAATTTGTTCTTTCCTATGGTATAAAAAGTTCTTTTACTTGAATTGAGGTATCACATTCATTAACCGTAGCAACGTTTTTCAATTAAGATACGAGCTTTCCTCATCGCTTCGACTTTGTTGTTCCGCTGTATCGCGTTATTGAATCGGGGCTTTATTCAAATTGAAGTAAGGTAAAAGAAGAGGAGTTCTTGGCATATAAGATTGAGGTACTACGGGATGCATTGGATGAGTTGTCAAACGAATCAGCTCAGGTATGTTAAGGCTAATTCTTCCTTCTTTTGTCATGATCCAAGTAACGAAACGTAAATGTAAGGTTATTCCACCAATGGTTCTACTCTTAGTAGTTAAGGATGTGTACGTTATTCATTCCTGTAAAATATAATTCAAAGCACATATAAGTATATTCCTAAGTCATTATTGAGGCAAATGATACAGATGTTAATGTTCATAATATAGTGTTATATGCATCTTCATTTACAACTGAGCTACGACCGGTTGGGCAGTCATGCATCTTCTTTTACCACCGAGCTACGACCAGTTAGGCAATCATGAATCCTCATTTACCACCAAGCTACGACTGGTCGAGAAGTCATGCATTTATCACCGAGCTACGACCGGTTGGACAGTCATGCATCTTCATTTACTACCGAGCTACGATCAGTCGGCAGTTACCAGTGATCAGCTAGGCAATCATTTTATGATATGGATAATAGTCTCAAAGAGAAGCATTGAATATATAAGTATAATTAGTATTTATATCATGGCCCTCAGTGGCACTTCAGAGGTTCAGGTTGATTCTTATATCTCTCTCACTGATGTTGACTTATTCTTATATTTTAGTTTTGCCTTACATATTCGGTACATTATTCGTACTGACAACCTTTTTATTACGGACATTGAATTCATCATGTAGGTGCAAGTAATCAGTTTGGCAAGCCCTCAGATTAGACGAAGGTTAGCATTCAGCGAAGGATATGTAAGACTCTACTTCATTCGGAGAGCAGCTGAGTCTATAAGTCATCATGTCAGAGTTTTGCTACTGACTGATGGGTAGGACGGAGCCCTGTCCCACTTCGATGTCAAACACTCTTAGAGGCTTTGTAGACAGAGGTTCATTATGTACATTATGTCAGAGGCCTTGACGACCCGTGTGTATTCATGTTTTAATGATAGTTACAGAAATAATGAATTCAGCCAACTCGACCTATGTATGTTCTAGTTTTTGTCGAATGAGCATGAGTTACAAAGTGGTTCAATCGGGCCAGTACGGAACCGGGTTCCAGCCACGCCTTCCCAGGTTTGGGGCATGACAATAACATTGCGCTTTGTGGTAGTATTTGTTGAGTTTACGGGACAGTTCTCTCATTTGTCTCTCTTTCAATTATTAGGTACATTTGAGTTATTGCTTATTGGTGCACATATTGCACGGTTCGTGGCTTTGGGTTGTATTGGTGCAGCATGTCATTGAGAAGCTTGTATTTGGTGAGATGAGGTCATTGGACACCTAGAATATGTGCTATCGGATTTGATTACGGTATGTTTGGAAGAATAATGTCACTAATTAGCTTAAAATTTGGCTATGGTTCTTGTCGGGCGAGAGAGCTCCTTGACTTGTTGATCTGATGGGTGGTTATAAGTTTTTGCATGTTTCTTTCATCATTGGTAGGGTACGAAGGTCTAGAACAAGGTTTTATTTGATATTAGATTTTTTATCGGTACATGGTTTGTTTTTAAGCAGCTATTGTGGCCTAACATTATTGCTATACGTATTTGAGTTATGTCGTATATCATGTGATTTCATCTTGGATTATGGCTATGGCATGATACAGCTTGTTCAGACTTATATGGTGTATGGATGTGAGAGTCGGGTCTTGTATCGGATTCCAGATGTTGGAAATTGGGTTCTAAGGTTTATGAAGTAAGGTTGAAGTAAAGATCTTCAAATGTGTTGTGTGTCAGGCTTATATAGATTGGGGTGATGTGGGATCAACCCACGAGTATGTGTACGGGGAGGTTATACGGTGATTTGATGGCTTTAGAATGACTCTTGTGTCACGGCCAAATCTCTACATGTCGTGATGGCACCTATCACAGTACTAGGCAAGCTGACAATCACAAAATAACTACTCATTTTAAAAATAGAGCATGATATTTTAAGTTTAACAGTGAAAAAAATCTCATAGCTAGCCAATAAGAATAACTACGACTCAACTACAAAATCTCCCATAATCCGGGTGTCACCGAGTACATGAGCTACCAAGTGTCAACACAATGTAAAATCTCTAATACAACTGTCTGAGAGATAGAACAGTACAAAATAAACTGAAAGGAAGGAGAGTCGAGGTCTGCGGGCGTCACAACAGTTACCTCAATAATCTTCAAGGAGATAATGCACCAAGTCTAGCAACCACCATGCCCAGAAGTACCTGGATCTACACAAGAAGTGTATAGTGTAGTATGAGTACAATCGACCCAATGTACTCAATAAGTAACAGTATTAACCTTGGGCTGAAAGTAGTGACGATCTGAGAAAGGTACAGTCCAAATCCAAATAATAACAGTACAGATATAACGGGGAAATGACAGTTAAAACTCAGAGAAATTCCATAATCAATTCGTACACAGTACAGAAATGTAGACATGCTTTCAAGTTACACATTTAAGCTCAATACTGATAAAACATACCAAGTATAGCTAGTATGAGGAATGTTACATCTCTATGTCTACATGTCAGATATGCATGTTACATGTAATGCATCACAATGATAAACTCATGTACTCCCACTCTATGAGTACTCAATCTCACTGTCTCACACTCCCACTCATCACTCTCAATCACTCAGCATTGTACGGTACCTACGCTCACTACTGGTATGTCATACTCCGGAGGGGCGGATACTGCCCAAGCGCTAATATAAAGCCTATAAGACATGTTGCGGCGTGCATCCCGATCCATAATAATAACATATATAAAGCCAAGAAGGCCTGCTGCGACGTGCAACCCGATCCACAACATCACTCACAACTCGGCACTCAGGACCCAACTCAATTATCAATCTCTCCTATCTCTCGGGCTTACAAGTCCCATGTCAATCAGCCTAAACAATGATAACATAATGTAACAATAAATGACAATAGATACTGAGATATGATATGCAAATGATGAATGCGACTGACTACATAATAGCAATTTAAGCAAATAAACCAACAGCAGAAATGACCTCAGTGGATCCCAACAGAATAAGCATATAGCCAACATATGATTTCTATCATGGATTGCAGCTCAATTACTCTAACAGGTAGGGATTACATGATTAGCAAAAAGGTTTGATAACTACACGGTACCACGGAATCAACCGAGTCACAATTACCATGGTGTACGCCCACACGCCCGTCACCTAGCATGTGTGTCACCTCAACACCAACCACATAACATGTATTTCAGGATTCATACCCTCAGTACCAAGTTTAGAAGTGTTACTTACCTCAAACCGGGCAAATCACAACTTCAACAAGCCCTTGCCTCGTGATTCGTCCTCCGAACGACTCAAATCTAGCCACAAACAACTTAATACAATCAATACAAGCTCTAGGAATTGATTCCACACAATAAAGCTAAGTTCTTTAATCAAAGTAAAAAAGTCAACCTAAAACGTCAACCTCGGGCCACATCTCAGAACCCGACAAAATTCACAAAATCCGAACACCCATTCAATAACGAGTCCAACCATACTAAATTTATCCAATTCCGACCTCAAATCACCTTTCAAATCCTAAAAATATAGCTTTTCCCAATTTTTTCCAATTTCTCCAACCTAAAACACTAATTAAATGGTAAAAATAATGATGGATTCATGTATATTAATCAAATCTGAGTTAAAATCACTTACCACAATCAACTCCATGAAAATCTCTCCAAAAATCGCCTCAATCCGAGCTCCCAAAATCAAAATCAAAATAATACTCTAACCCTTTTTTTCTTAAATTAAATAGTGTGCCCAGTTGTTCCTCTTCGCGATCGCGGAAAGTCCCTCGCGATTGCGAAGAAAACAAATGCTGCCCTCAAAATACAATTCTCGAACGCAAAGAAGAAATCGCGAACGTGGTGACTAATTCCCCCAAAGGTACACGATCACGGACATACACATGCGACCGCGTCGAACAACATGTCTGACATCCCAGGCCTCCTCTTCTTTCTTAGCGAACGCGGCACCTCACACGCATTCGCGTAGCACTAACTCCCCAAGCTTTGCGATCGCAGACCAATTCTCGTGAACAAGTAGAACAACTTCACCAGTCACACAAACAAGTAGAACACCTTCGCGATCGCGTATAAGGAAACAAGCAACATGCATAACAACAGTCCAACAAGTCCAAAAATGAGCCGAACATGATCCGAATCACACCCGAGGCCCCATGGAACCCATCCAAACGTACCAACATATACTAAAACACCGTAAAAACTTAGTTGAAGCCTCAAATAGCATCAAACAACATCGAAAATACAAATCAAACCCCAATTCAAGGCTAATGAACTATTGAACTTCGAACTTCTAAAACCAATGCTGAAACAAACTAAATCAACTCTGATTAACCTCAACTTTTGCATACAAGCCATAAATGACACAATGGACCTATTCCAACTCCCGGAACCATAATCTGGGCCTGGTAATAACAAAGTCAACTCTCGGTCAAACTTCTCAAATTTCCAAACCTTTAACTTTCCAACCTTCGCCAATTCAAGCAAAAGCTCCCTACGGACATACTCCTAAGTTCAAAATCACCATACGAAGCTATCGGAAACATCAAAACTCCATTCCGGAGTCATTTATACATAAATCAATATATGGTCAACTCTTTTAACTCAAGCTTTCAACCTTGGGACTAAGTATCCCAATTCATTCTAAAACATCCCCGGAACGAAACCAACCACCCCGACAAGTCACAAAACAACAAAAGAACATAGAATAAGCAATAAATGAGAGAATGAGGCTAAAATACTCAAAATGACTGGCCGTATCGTTACATTCTCCAACTCGTAAACAAATATTTGTCCTCGAACGGGTCTTGAATCATACCTGGAATCTCAATTAGGTATGGATAGCCGCTTCGCATCGCCCGCTCGATCACCTAAGTAGCCTTCTTGACTGGCTGACCTCTCCACTATACTTTTATTAAAACTATATTCTTTGATCTCAACTTTCGAACCTGATGATCCAAAATGGCCACCGGCTCCACCTCATAAGTCAAATCCCCATGTGATGAACCGAGTTGAAGTACAAAACATGAGATGGATCATCGAAATACTTCCGGAGCATGGAAATATGAAACATTGGGTGGACACTCAATAGACTAGGTGGTAATGCAAGCTTGGAATCCACCTCTCTAACCCTCTCAAGTACCTCAAAAGGGCCAATATACCGATGGCTCAACTTGCCCTTCTTCCTAAATCTCATAACATGCTTCATGGGTAAAACTCTGAGTAATAACATTTCTCCCACCATGTAGGCAACATCACGAGCCTTCCGATCGGCGTAACTCTTCTGTCTAGACTCTGCCGTGCGAAGCCGATCCTGAGTCAACTTAATATTTTCCAGAGCATCTGAACCAAGTCAGTACCCAATAGTATAGCCTCACCCGGCTCAAACCAACCAACCAGAGACCGACACCTCCTCCCATACGATGCCTCATACGGAGACATCTGAATACTCAATTGGCAGTTGTTGTTGTAGGCAACTCTGCAAGTGGTAGAAACTGATCCCAAGTGTGTAGCATATTCTCCAATATTTGAATGGCGTGCTTGGATTGTCCGTCCGACTGAGGGTAGAATGTTGTACTCAACTCAACCCGTGTGCCTAACTCTCGCTGCACTGCACTCTAAAACTGCGATGTGAACTGCGTGCCTCGATCCGAAATAATGGACACCGGCACACCGTGAAGGCAAACAAACTCGTGGATATAGATCTTAGCCAGCTCTCCGAAGAATAGGTAACTGGAATGAAATATGCGTACTTAGTCAGCCGATCCACAATAACCCAAATAGCATCAAATTTCTTCAAAGTCCATGGGAGGCCAACTACAAATTCCATGGTCATAAGCTCTCATTTCCACTCTAGAATCTCAAGCCTCTGAAGCAAACCGCCCGGCCTCTGATGCTCGTACTTCACCTGCTGACAATTCAAGCACTGGGCTACAAAGTCCACTATGTATTTCTTTATCCTCCTCCACCAATAGTGATGCCTCAAGTCCTAATACATCTTCGCAACAGCCAGATGAATGGAATACCGCGAACCGTGGGCCTCCTTAAGAATCAACTCATCTAACCCATCCACATTGGGCACACAAATTCAATCATGCATCTTCAACACCCCATCATCTCCAATTGATATCCCATTGGCATCACTGTGCTGAACCATGTCCTTAAGGACAATCAAATGGGGTCGTCATACTGACGCTCTCTGATGCGATCATATAAAGAAGACCGAGAAACCATGCAAGGTAGAACCCGACTAGGCTCCGAAACATCTAACCTCACGAATTGATTTGCCAATGCCTGAACATCTGATGCAAGCGGTCTCTCACCAACAGGAAATATGCAAGGCTACCCATGCTTACTACCATTCTACTCAAGGCATCGACCACTATATTGGCCTTCCCATGATGATACAAAATGGTGCTATCATTGTCTTTTAACAGTTTCAACTATATATGCTACCTCAAATTCAGATCCTTTTGCTTAAACAAGTGTTGTAGACTCCGATGATTTGTAAATAACGTGCAAGACATGTCGTAGAGACAATGTCTCCAAATCTTCAATGCATGGACGATGGCTGCCAACTCTAAATCATGAATGGGGTAGTTCTTCTCATGAGGTTTCAACTAGTGTGAAGCATAAGCAATCACTCTACCATCCTGCATTAAGACACACCTAATGCCAATATGAGAAGCATCACAATACACTGTATATGAGCATGATGCTGAAGGCAAAACTAAACTGGAGCTGTGGTCAAGGCAGTCTTGAGCTTCTGAAAACTCTCCTCAGACTCATCAGACCACCTAAATGGGGCACCTTTCTGGGTCAACCTGGTCAAAGGCACTGTAAAGGATGAGAAACCCTCCACGAAACGACGATAATATCCAGCTAAGCCAAGAAAACTCTGAATCTTAGTAGTTGAAGACGGTCTGGGCCAACTTTAAACCACCTCAATATTCTTCGGATCCACATTGACCCCCTCAATGGATACCACATGCACCAAGAATGCCATCGAACTGAGCCAAAACTCAAACTTGGAGAACTTAGCATAAAGATTCTCCTCCCTAAACGTTTGTAGTACAAGCCTCAGATGATATGCATGCTCCTCCTGGATACGTGAGTACATAAGAATATCATTAATAAATACTATGACAAACGAATCAAGATATGGTCGGAACACAATGTTCATCAGATGCATTAATGTTGTTGGGGCATTGTTTAGCCCAAAAGACATCACAAGGAAATCATAGTAACCATAGCTTGTTCTGAATGCCGTCTTCAGAATATCACAGTCCCAAATCTTCAACTGGTGATACCCAGACCTCAAATCAATCTTAGAGAACACTCTAGCTCCCTGAAGCTGGTCTAATAAGTCAACAATGTGCGGAAATGGATACTTGTTCTTAATTGTAACTTTGTTCAACTGCCTATAGTAGATGCACATCCACATAGTACCATCCTTCTTATTCTCAAAAAGAACTGGTGCACCCCAATGGAGACACACTAGGCCCAATGAACCCCTTATCAAGGAGCTCCTAAAGCTACTCTTGCAGTTCCTTCAACTATGATGGTTCCTTACGATACGGAGGAATATAAATGGGATGAGTGCCCAACATCAAGTCAATACCAAAATCAATGTCCATGTTGGGTGGCATGCCTGACAGGTCTGCAGGAAACACATCTAGAAAGTGTCACACTGCCGGAACATAATCAATAGTAGGAGTATCACCACCAACATCCCTCACAAAATCCAAATATGACAAACACCCTTTCCCAACCATCCGTTGGGCCTTCTGATATGAAATCACCCTACTGGGAACATAGTCCAGATAACCTCTCCACTCGGTCCTAGGTAACACCAGCATTGCAAACTTCACAGTCTTAGCGTGACAATCCAGAATAACATAACATGGGGACAACCAATCCATGCCCAGAATCACGTCAAAATCAACCATACTAAGGATTGAGAGATCAACTCTCATCTCCAATTCCCCAATGGTCACCGCACACGACCGATACATACATTCCACAATAATAGAATCACCCACACTAAGTATATACATGAACAGGCGAAACAAAGGACTCACAGGCATATCCAAATAGCGAGAAAAATATGATGAAACATATCTAGGGTCAACTAATATGAAAGCATCCTTGTGGCATACTGAGACAATACCTATGATCACTACGTCTGAAGCAACAACCTCTATCCTGGTAGGAAACGCATAGCATCGATCCTGACCGCTGCCTGATCGGATTCCCTCTCTAGGGCGATCTCTAACTGCCTGAGCTCCACCCTGAGCTGGCTGAGCGGGTGGTGAAGTAACTGGTGCAGAAGTCATAACCCGAGCCCTCTGTTAAACTAGACCTCCTAATAGATGGGGACAATACCTGCTCACATGTCCAAACTCCCCACACTCAAAGCAACATTGATCCGTCAATGGTAGTGGAGATTGAATTGGACCCCGAAAACCAGAATAGCTACTAGAAGAACCTGGTACAGATAAACCCTGAACTGATGGAGCACGGGATGAACTCTAAGCTTAGAGGGCACTGAAAGATGACTGACCCGGACGAGTATTGTATGAACCATGGCTAGCCGATACACCACGATGAACCAGATGAGCCATCTGAGCGGGCCTATAAAGGCGACCCCTACTGTGGTGGGATTGTCCTCCAAAAGAAACACCGCTCAAACCACCTGAACCACAAGGCCTATTGGCCTCCCTTTTCTCACACTTCTGACTATGAACTTACTCTAGCCGGCTGGCAATATCAACCACCTCGTCGAACCTAGCACTTGATGCAATCTCCCGAGTCATGACGAAGCGTAGTCCATAGTTGAGGCCATCAATGTACCTCTTAGTCCTCTCCCTCTATGGGAACTAACCAGATCACGTGACGAGCCAACTGTGAAAATCTCATCTTATATTGGGTCACTAACATACACTCCTGGCATAGCTACTCAAACTACCAATGCAACACCTCCCTGCGGGTCTGTGGAACAAACTTCTCTTAGAAGAGAACTGAGAAACCATGCCACGTAAGTGGTGCAGCGCCGGCTGGCCTGCTCAACTCATAGGCCCCCCACCATGTGAAGGCTGCTCCCGATAGCTAAAACATAGTAAACAAGACTCCACTAGTTCCAGAATACACGCCGTTTGAAGGATCAGCTGGACCTGTCTAAGAAATCCTGAGCATCCTCTGACTCAGCCCCACTAAAGTTTGGAGACCTGAGTCTCCCAAATCGCTCTAGTCTCTTCTGCTTCTCATCACTCATTGGTGGACCAACCGGGGCCTGAGCCGATGTAACCGGCTGGGCTGGTAGTACCCCTGATATCTGAAGTCCCTAAACTACCTACTCTAGAGTACGAGAGACGGGAGTCTGAGCACCTCCCCCGGCCTGAGAAGTGGCCGGTGCGATCGGAACAGAAACCGCCTGAGCAAGCTTAGTGTATACAGTTAATATCTGGGCCAGAGCCTCCTGAAGGACTGGAATCACTATGGGCACAACTGGTTCCTGAGCTGGTCCCACTGGCTTAACCACATCTGGTATCTGCTCTTGAGCTGGAGCAACTAGTGGCTCCACTGGTGCTGCTCTAGCTGTTGTACAAGCTGCACATCGGCCTCTACCACGTCCCCGACCTCTCGTGGTCCTAGATGGTGGTACTGGTGGCCGTTTACCCAATCCAGTCGCACGTGTCCTCACCATCTGTGAGAGAATAGAAATATAGAAGTTTAGTTTCCAAAATCAACAAATTGGCAGGACAAGAATACAAGAAAGTGAAGTTTCCTAATGATTCGGTAGCCTCTCAAAGATAAGTACAGACGTCTCCGTACCGATCCGTGAGACTCTACCAAACCTGCTCATGACTCGTGAGACCCGTGTAACCTAGGCTCTGATACCAACTTGTCACGACCCAAATCACAATATGTCATGATGGCACCTATCACAATACTAGGGAAGCCGACAATCACAAAATAACTACGGATTTTAAAATTACAAGCATGATTAATTAAGTATAATAGTGAAAGAAATTTCATAACTAACCGTTAAGAACAAATGCGACTCAACTACGAAATCTCCCAAAATTTGGTTGTCACCAAGTACATGAGCTACTAAGTGTCAGTACAATCTAAATCTCTAATATAACTGTATGAAAGATAGAACAGTACAAAATAAATTGAAAGGAAGGAGAGTCGAGTTCTGCGGGCATCGTAGCAGTTACCTTAATAATCTCCAAGCAGATACTGCACCAAGTCTAGAAACCACCGTGCCTAGAAGTACCTGGATCTGCACACGAAGTATAGAGTGTAGTATGATTACAACCGACCCAATGTAGTCAATAAGTAACAAGACTAACCTTGGGCTAAAAGTAGTGACTAGCTGAGAAAGGTACAATCCAAATCTAGATAATAACAGTATAGATATAATGGGAAATGATAGTAATAACATAGAGAAATTACATAATCAATTCGTACATAGTACAGAAATGTAGACATGCTTTCAAGTTCCATAATTTAAGCTCAATACTGATAAAACATGCCAAGTAGAGATAGTATGAGGAATGTTACATCTCTATGTCTATATGTCAGATGTGCATGTTACACGCAATGCATCACACTGATAAACTCATGTACTCCTACTCTCGGAGTACTCAATATCACTGTCTCACACTCTCACTCATCACTCATAATCACTCAGCACACTAAATCACTCACTGTTGGACGGTAACTGTGCTCATTGCTGGTATGTCAGACTCCGAGGGGAAAATCCTGCCCAAGCGCTAATATAAAGCCAATATGGCCTGCTACGGCGTGCAGCTCGATCCCATAATAATAGATAAAGCCGATAAGGCCTGTTGCGGTGTGCATCCCGATCCATAATAATAATATATATAAAGCCAAGAAGGTCTGCTGCGACGTGCAACCCGATCTATAATAATAATATATATAAAGCCAGGAAGGCCTACTGTGGTGTGCCGCCCAATCCACAACATCACTCACAACTCGGCTCCCATGCCCCAACTCAGTCATCAATCTCTCTAGTCTCTCGGGTTCACAAACCTCATGCCAATCAGCCCAAACAATGATAACATGATATAACAATAAACGACAATAGAAACTGGGATATGATATGCAAATGATGAATATGATCGAGTACATAATTGCAATTTAAGCAAATAATTCAACAACAAAAATGACCTCAGTGGGTCCCAAAAGAATAAGTATTGGCCAAAACATGATTTCTAACATGGATCGCAGCTCAATTACTCTAACACGTAGGGATTACATTATTAGCAAAAAGGTTTGATAACTATACGGTACCACGGAATCAACCAAGTCACAATTACCACAGTGCACGGCCACACGCCCGTCACCTACCATGTGCGTCACCTCAACACCAACCACATAACACGTATTTCAGGGATTCATACTCTCAGTACTAAGTTTAGAAGTGTCACTTACCTCAAACCGCGCAAATCACAACTCCAACAAGCCCTTGCCTCGCGAAGCGGCCTAACGACTAGAATCTAGCCACAAACAACTTAATACAAGCTATAGGAATCGATTTAGTACGATAAAGCTAAGTTCTTTAACAAAAGTCAAAAGGTTAACCCCAAAAAGTCAACCCCGGCCCACATCTCAGAACCCGACAAAACTCACAAAATCCAAACACCCATCCAATAATGAGTCCAACCATACTAAAATCATCCAATTCCGACCTCAAATTTTCTTTCAAATGCTCAATATATAGATTATGAAGTTTTCACAAATTTTCTCAATTTTTCCAACCCAAAAGACTAATTAAATGGTAAACACAATGATGGATTCATGTATATTAATCAAATTCGAGTTAGAATAACTTACCCCAATCAATTCCTTGAAAATCTCTCCAAAAATCGCCTCAATCTGAGCTCCCAAAGTCCAAATGTGAAATAATACTATAACCTTCATTTTTTTGAAATTATATAGTCTGCCTAGTTGTTCCTCTTCGCTATCACGGAAAGTCCCTCGCGATTGCGAAGAAAAAAAAATGCTGCCCTCAAAATAATATTCGCGAACGCGAAGAACATATCGCGAACGCGGTGACTAATACCCCCAAAGGTACACGATCGTGGACACACACATACAACCATGTAGAACAACGCGTCTAATATCCTAGGCCTCATCTTCCTTCTTCGCGAACGCGGAACCTCACACGCATTCATGTAGTACTACCTTCCCAAACTTCGTGATCACAGATGAATTCCCACGAATGCGTAGAACAACTTCACCAGTCACTCAAACAACCCTTCTCGATTGTAGACCTTTACTCACGATCGCGTATAAGGAAACCAACAACAGGCATAAGCCGAACATGATCTGAATCACACCCGAGACCCTCGGAACCCCATCCAAACATACCAACACATTCTAAATATCGTACGAACTTAGTCGAAGCCTCAAATCACATCAAACAAAATTGAAAACTTAAATGGCACCCCAATTCAAGACTAATAAACTATTGAACTTTCAACTTCTAAAACCAATGCCGAAACACACCAAATCAACTCTGATTGACCTCAAATTAAGCACACAAGTCATAAATGACACAACGGACCTATTCCAGCTTCCAGAACAAAAATCTAAGCCTGGTAACAACAAAGTTAATTCACGGTCAAATTTCTCAACTTTCCAAACTTTCAACTTTCCAACCTTCGCCAATTCAAGCCAAAACGACCTACGAACCTCCAAATCAAAATCCGAATATTTTTCTAAGTCCAAAATCATCATTTGAAGTCATCAGAACCATCAAAACCCTATTATGGAGTCATTTACACATAAGTCAACATCCAGTCAACTCTTTCAACTCAGGCTTCTAACCTTGCGACTAAGTATCCCAATTTATTCCAAAATATACCCGAAACCAAATAAACCACCCCAACAAGTCACATAACAACAAACGAACATAGAACAAGCAATAAATAGGGAAATGGGTCTACAATACTGAAAATAACCGATTGGGTCATTACATTTTGGTACTTTCGAGGACGAATATATGTTTAAGTGGTGGGGAATGTAACAACACGACCGGTCATTTTTAGCATTTGCACTTTGTTTTGTGGTTTGAGGGCATGAGTAGCCTCGTATGTTGTATTATTACTTGTGTGTATCGTCGGTTTCTGTTTTCGGGTGATTCAGATTTAGTTTAGAAGAATGATTTTCATGATAGAAGCTTTAAGTTGAAACAGTTGACCAAGTTTGTATTTTATGTATTTGACCTCGGATGAGAGTTTTGATTATTCCATTAGTTCTAGATAGTGATTTTGGACTTGGGCGTATGTCAGGATTTGCATTTGGATGTTTCTAGGAGGTTTCAAAACAATTTAGCGAAAATTAGCAATTTGAATTTTTGGAATGTTCATAAGTTTGACCGGAAGTTGATTTGGAACGTTAAATATAAACGAATTATATTACCATTATTATTTTGGAATTACTAAAATAACCTTTATATTTTAATATACAAGTTTTACAATCAACTAATTAATCTTTAATTTTTAATTATATAGCTTATTACTTTAATTAATCCAAAATTAGTTTCATAATTCAATAAATGATGTCCTTTCAAGTGTCAGAAACCATTTAGGAACTTTCCCACCAAGAAAGAGGTCTTATCTACTTTCTGGTAATACAAAATTTTGTCACCGAAAAGTAGGGGGACTATATGTATGGGGTAAAATTGATAAATGAGAGGTGGATGCTCGACGAGTTGACACGTGAAAGTAAAGACAGGTAAGTTATAAGTAAGTAAATAGTTGACACCGGATACAAATATTTGATCGATGCTGAATAAGTTGCGAAGGCATTGAAACCAAGAACGAAGATTTGAAAGGAAGATATCAATTGGAAAAGATAGCATTCAATGAGCAGCCGTTACAAAGAATCTTTTTATTAATGTTCAACCGTTACGCATCCATGAAGAGGGGTTTTATTCATCTTAAAGAAGAGCTTGATTTGAGGATCTTGTCTCCCTGAATAAAGCTATAAATAAGAGAATTTGTATTCATTATGGACACACAAAACATTTTGTATACCGAAAAGGCAAAACAAGCTCTTATTCCAAATAATATTCTCTACTTTGTTCTTCATATTATTCTTGTTATTGTTCTCGGAGAAGTTCAACCCACAATCAGGCTTGTGTTTATTTTTAATTTATTTTCATTAACTAATTATTGTTCTTGATTATCTTATATTCTTGGATTAAATTAATTCACATGTCTATAAACCACATTACAAATTCAATTGTAGCATTTTACGGGTAAACAAGTACGTCGGGAAAGGAGAGAGGGGCACTCGAGGTGTTATTTTACTTTAATTAGTGAGTAATAATTGATGATATCAAATAGGTAAAATTTCCATGCGCACTTAAAAAAATTAAGTGATTCCCAATTTATGGAACATACACTTTTCTCTTCTTCTTTCCTGTTGTTTTCTTCTTTTTATGCTTAAAATTTCTTCTTTTTCTTAGTTGCAAAATGAGTTTGTTAAATTTATTATTTTTTTGACAATTTGATGATTGATTTGTTCTTTATGATATCTTAAAGTTGTGTTTCAAATTTGAGCTCATTTGGAGTAGATTTAGGCATTGAATCGTGTATTGGATTGTTAAAATTCGAAGAACAAGTTTATGTTTTACTACTTAAGATTAGAAATCTAAAGTTGCCTTAAATAGATTCATATTTGATTTTTGAAATTGCATTGAAGAGATTGAAGTACTTCAGATTCGAATTTCTGAAGTTGCATTTGAAAGATACAAGAATTTCAGATTTGATTTCTGACGTTACACTGTAGAGATTGAACTACTTCAGATTCGAGCGGGTATAATTTGCAAAATTTTATGCACTACAAGTATAACTTCAATGGTGACTCCAAAAGTGGGTATATATGATAATGCCCATCAAATAGGAGCTGATGAGTCATTTTATAGGGCCAGCTATTATAACCTACTTTTCGCTGTCAATTGAAATCTTAAACTAATGAAGAAAATATATTGACATCTTAAAATTGAATAGATTTTCAAATTCAATGTTTTGTTAAGCTTGTCTAATTCAAGGATCTTAAGTTTTTCAAAGTCAACAACAATAATAACAATTAAGGTAACAATTCGTAAGAATCACATGTCTCTACTGTCAAATAACACCCATGTGGAATATAATATTCCAAATAACCCTCTCGAATTTTAGATGACTCTTGACTCAATAGGATCCATTGATTGAGAGTAAAGGAATGCCAAGTTCCTTCGCAAGTCAGAAATTAAGAAAAGTAGCATTTAAGCATGAGATCATGGTCATCCAATATGCTTTAAGTGCTCTCTTTTTCCATGCCCTTTTGTTTACTAAGGTTTTTATAAGACGAAAAGTAATCTTATTAATCATCATGAGTACAATTTGATTTTTTCCTTTGATTTTCCTCTTCGGATTGTTCTTCACATGAAGTGTTCGGCCACATTTCGAGTTGATTTTGAGGAAGAATATTTCTTGATCACTTCGGCTTTGAGAAAGATATTATTTTTATGTGTTGATCTCTTTGTGACTATTTCAAATTTATTAAATTTTTGACATGAATATCTTTGTAAATATTCAAAAAGTTTATGGGAAGGTAACTGTTTATTCATTTGATTGTTGAAAGCCAATTTGGTTTGAGGAAATTACACAAACTACCTATGCCCAAATATATTATCTTTTTTTTTACCCATTTGAAAAATAGTTAAAAAAATACACCTATGTCACGACCCGAAATCCCAACCACGGGGCCGTGATGGTGCCTAACGTCTACTTGCTAGGCAAGCCAACATTAGCTACACTATTTATTTTAGCAATTTTAAAACCAGATTAATGAGAAGGTAAAGCTGTAAAACTTCAAAAGATATGATAAACTCCAAACACGCTGTCTAGTCCAATCTCAGAATTATGTGTCACAAGTACATCAACTACTAAAACTGCTACAAGCAGGGTCCGAAATAAAATACAACTGTCTGAATAAAGTAAACAGTACAAAGATAAGAAGGGGACTTCAGAGTCTGCGAACACCGAGTAGCTCTACCTCAAGTCTCCGAGTAAGGATAGTCCGAGCAAGCCTCCATTAAACGCCGTTGGGACCAACACCAGAATCTGTACAAGAAGTGCAGAAGTATAGTATAACTACAATCGACCTCATGAACTCTGTAAGTGCCGAGCCTAACCTCGACGAAATAGTGACGAGGCTATAATAAGACATTAACTATAAACCTGTACGAATATAAGTGACAACAATATAAAAATAGAGAAACAAGAATTAACATGAAAATCAGAAAAAAAAAAAAAAAGTACATAGCAGAGGACCCCAAAATATTACCTATGCTCAAATTATAATACAACCACGGATATGAAACCAACAATCAAGAACAGTCATAATATATCTTCTCTGTTGCGGCACGCAACCCGATCTAAAATAACATATCAATATTTTTTGCGGCGTGCAACCCGATCCCAAGCAATAATATCAACATTCGTTGCGGCGTGCAACCCGATTCCACACAACAATATCAATATCCGTTGTGGTGTAAAATCTGATCCCAAATAACAACATCACTATCCGTTGCAGCGTGAAACCCGATCCCAAAGAATAATATCAATACCACAACAACTACAACGTAGCTCTCAACATATGAGAAAGGAACCAAAACAAGTAAATACTCTAAGGCAAACCAATATAACAAACTAAAGCGAAATAGAAGCAAGTAAAGGCAAATAGACAATTAAAGGCATAGAAAAGGTAAAAACAGACAATAAGTAAAAATATGGGTACACGAAACATGTAGAAAAAGAGGGAATATAACAAGGAAGACATGTATTTAACAAATAAGGGCAAGTAGAAATGAAGGCATAATATGAATAGTAGCACGTGGTAAAAGAAGGCATGATGTAGTTAAAATACACAGTTACAAACCCGTCCCTTATGATTAACCCATGACAACTTATGTACACTCGTCAACCTGCATATACGCCATTCCCTCACATAAAATAAAGTAGCAAATAAACAAGTCCTAATTCCCTCAAGTCAAAGTTAACCACGACACTTACCTCTTCCCGGAATCAATTCAACAATCAACCACGACTTTTCTCTTGGAACAAGCCTCCAAACCAATAGAATCTAGCCAATTATCAATCAAACAATCCAAAATAAGCTTTAGAAACCCCTAATTTCTACCTTGGAATTTATGGATTTGATGATAAAACTCATGGAAAAGTACTTGAAATTGATTAAAAACTAGTTAAAGTTGGTTACCAATTAATTTGGGAAGAAAATCCTCTTCAAAAATCGCCTCTAGAGTGTTTAGGGTTGAAAATTGGTGTAAAATGAGCTAAGTCTAGACTTTACCATCTTTTACCCAGTTGCAGATGCCGCAATTGCAAACTCTTGTTTGAAATTGTGACCATCGCAAAAGCGAACCACTGATCGCAAAAGAGATTAGTGTCCCAGCCATCAGTGGTCGCAAAAGCAACACAATATTTGCATTTGTGAACCTCCCCCATTCGCATTTGCAATTCTACCTTTGCATTTGCGAAGGTTGCCCGATTAAGCTCCAGTCGCATTTGCGACACGTTAACCGCAAAAGCGGAGGCCACACATTTGTGATTCCATCTTCGCAAATGCGAAGCCAATAGTCCCACCCTAGTTATCGCATTTGCGAGCCCAACTTCGAAAAAGCAGGACTCGTAATTACGAATAGGTCATCGCAATTGCGAGACCCGCAGACCTAAAGCACCAGATAAAGTATCAACAGTTCAAAGTTTTCCCAAAACACATCCGATCATGCAAACAAGTGTAATTACATCATACAAACTCATTCGCTACCTCAAATCATCCAAATAATATCAAATAACAAGAATCGATCATCAAACTCAAGATTTCAACTTAAAACTCATTTTTTACAATCTTTTACATAATGCCTCGAAACGTCCAACGCTAGAAATCCCATGGTACTTGCTAGATCGTAGTTCTTCCTCTTGTGGCGGTTTTGGAGGGTTCTTCAAAGGTAAGTAACCTCAGATTTCATATTTTTCTTGTTGATTAAGCTAAGAATCAGTCCCTCCTTAATATATATTGGAGTTTAAAGTCGAAATAAAAGTGTTTACACACCAACTTGAATACAAAAGTTTATTCAAGAAAAGAATACAACTCTTATAGTGTTGTGGTGTGACTGAGGATTGTTGTGTGCTACACTAGCTCAGGATTTCATGTTGTATATACTTCCTAAGTTAATTAAATCATGTTCATTTTTGTGCTTAAGGTTAATCATGTGTTGGTTTAGTTATTTGAGTGAAACTCTACAAGATAGTAATTGACATGTCATAAGGAATGGTTATCTTTTATTGTGGGCTGTGTTGAGGCTATATATGTAGTTTGTTATGGCTGGAAATTGTTATAAATAGCTTGATTATGTTATGTCTGCTGTTTTTAAGCTTATCTATGTGCTAATTAAGTTGATTGAAGAAGATAACATGAAAAATAAGAGGTTGACGATAAAGATTAAAGTGTTAGGCATGTGGACTATATTTGAAGATAATTCTTATGATATTTTGGGTTGAAAATGATATGGTAAGATTAAGTATAATGCTGTGGATATTGTAGGAAGATTCATGGAAAAGTAATTGGATTATACCAAAAATATTGACCGTGGTCAACTCAAATCTCATTTTAAGCCAAAAATCATTTTTTCTTCAAAACGTTATGTAAAAACTTTCCAGGAAATGTCACGGACCATGCATGCAAACCAATAAACATCAAATGAAGCTACGGGAGGTCTCAGGACATGGAAATTAAGTCTAGTACTCAAAATGATCATATCGGGTCGTCATATTCTCCACCTCTAAAAGAAACATTCGTCCTCGAACGGACATAGAAATATACGTCGACTAGTAAAACGGTGGGGGTATCTATTCCGCATATCGATGTCGGATTCCCAAGTAGCCTCCTCAATTGATAGAGCTCTCCATTGCACTTTCACAGAAGGAAAACTCTTAGATCTCAATTTACGAACCTACCGGTCTAGGATAGCCACCGACTCTTCCTTATAGTACAAATTCTCGTCGAGATGCACTATGATGAAGTCTAAACATGTGACATGTCCTCACGGTACTTCCGAAGCATGGAAACATGGAATACCATATGTAACCCTACTAGGCTAGGAGGCAATGCAAGCCTATAATCAACCTCCTCAACTCTCTCCAAGATCTCGAACGGCCCAATAAACCTTGGGCTTAACTTACCCTTCTTCCCAAACTGCATCACACCCTTCATAGGCGACACTCGGAGAAGAACTTTCTCACCCTCCATGTAGGGCACATCTCAAACCTTTCGGTTTGCATAACTCTTTTGCCTGGAGTGAGTTGTCCGAAGTCGCTCTTAAATCACCTTAACCTTATCCAAAGCATCATAGACCAAATAAAGTGCCCAACAATCTAGCCTCACCGGGCTCAAACCAACCAATCGATGAACAATATCGCCTCTCATATAAGGCCTCGTACAAAGCTATTTGGATGATCGACTGATAGCTGTTGTTGTAGGCGAACTGCGCTAGAGGTACAAAATTGTCCCACTTACCCCCGAAATCCATAGAGCATGCCCATAACCTGAATAGTGCGCTCAAACTGTCCGTCGGTCAGACCATGAAATGTGGCACTCTACTCAACACCCGTGCCCAACTCACACTGCACGACTCTTCAAAAATGCGATGTGAACTGCGTGCCTCAGTCTGAAATGATGGAAATAGGCACGCCGTGCAGGCGAAAATCTGAGCCAACCGCTCTGAAGAATAGGAAGTCATCACCGGAATGAAGTGTGCGGACTTAGTCAACTGATCTACAATAACCCAAACTGCTTCATATTTCCTCAAGGTCCATGGTAAGCCTACCACAAACTATATAGTGATGCGTTCCTACTTCCACTCGAGTATGTCCAATCTCTTAGTCAATCCACTCTGTTTCTGGTGCTCATACTTCACCTGTTGACAATTCAAACGCCTGGAGATATAATCCACAATATCTTTCTTCATCCTCCACCACCAATAGTGTTGTTTCAAGTCATAGTACATCTTTGTGACACCTGGGTGAATGGAATAGCATGAACTGTGAGCCTTCTCAAGTATCGGTTCTCTCATCCCATCAACATTTGGAACATAAATTCGGTCTTGAAGCCGCATAACACCATCATCTCCAATCATAACCTCCTTAGGACCACTCCACTGCCTTGTGTCTTTTCACACTGTATATAGGTAAAATCGGACCGATAAGCTGGCCCAGTTCACGATAAAATAAATCGAGTAAGGAATGCAATGACAAGGAACCTGAATCAAGATAAGGGACTCATCGAGTTCGGCATCGGGGGCACGACGCCCACCCTCGAGTATATCGAGGCCATGACCCTGGATCGGTCCAAATCACAAGAGACTTTGGAGAGCATTATTAGGCGATCGAACAAGAATAACGGAAGGCCGTGATATCCTCGATCAACCGGGTATCATGGCGCAGATCTAGGCATGTATCAACGGGAATTTAGTAATTAGTTAAACGGGAGATTTTTACCTTTTATAAAATTGTACTTAGGGTAAAACTCCCATACTATATAAAGGGGAGTCTGATTATTCATTGGGGACATGGTAACACGCATCCCAAAGCAATATACTATTTTTTTCACTATTATTCATAGTTCTTATTCTCGTTTATTAGTGCTGGCCATGTGAGTCCGAATCGAGGGTGGATATTTCATCAAGGCTGGAATTATCCTCCTCACATGGTTTGAATTTACTATACCTTTATTTGTTTAATCTAATATAATTTATCGTTCGTATCATAATAATCCACGTATCCTTAAAACCACTTACAAATTTAACTGTTATCCATTTTTTAGGGTAAACAGTTTGGCAACTACCGCGGGGATAAGGATAATAATGGCAATTTGATAAGAATTTCCATAACGCATCCTACTTTACACTTGTTCTTTGAATTGTCTTCAATTTTAGGTCAAAGTTCAAAATGTCGAACTCCCAATCTGCACCTCTAAACGTGGATGCTGAATTCGGTCACCACGACTAGAACAACAATATGGTACCCAGTAACGAGGTGCTCTATGTCGATCCCAGCGGAGTCCCAATCGCGGACCCGATCGACGCTAACTCATATGTGACAATCAATGTGAATCTGCCTACTGATCCAGAGAATAATGTCCGTGAGGGAGTCCGATTGATAGCCTAAAATACACACGATGGTGAAAGAGGTGAGATCAACTTGTGAGTGATCTTCGAAATGCTGCAGTCCCGGCAGGCAGCGATAGCCCAACTGCAGAACCAAAGCCGCGCCCCCGGCAGAATTGAGCCTGAGCTGTCCCGAAAAATCACTCGCATAAACGAATCAATTACAGAGAGACCGAGAGAAGCTGGACCCGGGACTAACCCCGAGATCATAAAAATGCTCGAGGAACTGACTAAACGGGTAGAATCGGGAGTAAAGAAAATCGAGGCCAATGACAAAAAGGTAGAAAGCTACAATTCCAGGGTACAAATCCCAGGAGCATCACCGATATTTCAGGGTCTGGCTTCCAAGAAGTTTGTTCAGAAACCTTTCCCTCCGAGCGCGACTCCGAAGCCAATTCCAAAGAAGTTCCGCATGCCCGAAATTCTTAAGTACAACGGAACAACCGACCCAAATGAGCATGTAACCTCCCACATGTGCGCCATCGAAGGGAATGACTTGGAGGATGATGAGATCGAGTCCATCCTGCTGAAAACATTCAGGGAAACTTTGTCGAAGGGAGCTATGATATGGTTTCACAACTTACCCCCTAATTCTATTGACTCGTTTGCTATGCTTGTAGACTCCTTTGTGAAACCACACGCCAGGGCCATCAAGGTCGATATCAGGAAGTCAGACCTTTTCAAAGTGAAACAGAGATATAATGAGATGCTCAAGGAATTCGTGTCCCGATTTCAAATAGAACGAATGGACCTGCCTCCGGTTGCGGACGATTGGGCCGTACAGTGCTTCACCCAAGGACTCAATACTCGAAGCTCATTGGCTTCACAACAGTTGAAGCAAAATCTGATAGAATATCCGGTTTTGACTTGGGCTGAAGTACATAACCGGTATCAGTTAAAAATTAGGGTCAAAGATTGTTACATTTCGCGTTTTCGTATGTTAATATTTCGTCGTCAGTTAATCGACGTAGACTCGGGGATGAGATTATCTTGAGGTTATAAGCATTTATGCTATTTATAACAGGCGATAAGTAAGTGCCGTGAAGGTTAAAGAGTAAACGAATCAAGAAAATGAATTTCGTTGAAAGTTGTCAATTTGGAATATAATATGATCCGAGCCATAATACCCGGTAATTATGGACTAATGTCATACAAGGTACCCCATGACCATAATAGTAGAGTACATAAAGTGTGTTAAAAGTGAATAGTATTTTAAGTAATTTGAGATAATTCTTAATTAGGTGGGTAATTAGTTAATTATTGGTTAATGGGAGATTAACTAGTTAATTAAGGAATTGGTGGGTGATTAACTAAGGCTTTTGGGTAAGCCTTAACATTGCAGCCAAATTGTGACTCCTAAGTCCACATTATAAGGTGGCACATTAAGAGAGATTGGTGGCTTAGTCATCTTATGAAAGTGGGGCCCACCTAAAGGTTAAAGGTAACCTTTCTAATTCACAAAATCAATTGCTCACATCTTAAGAAAAAGCTTCAGCAAAGATAATTTTGCAATAGCAACGTTATTGCATTGCTCACATCTTAAGAAAAAAGCTTCAACAAAGATAATTTTGCAATAGCAACATTACTGCTTCAAGCATTTCATACGAAGACTACTTATTATTATAGCAACATGGGATTTGCGATTATAAGGTGGTACGGTACAATCTTTTTCAAGAATATCATATGGATTGTTCCCTATTTCGATCTCGTTGTTACGTGTTTCATCGCGATTGGCGTGTGTTAGAAGGATTGTTGAGAGAATCGGTTCAGGTATGTTAAGGGTATCCCTTCTTTCTTTTTGGCATGATTCATACTATACAAATGAAACGAGCAAAAGCACAGCTTTCATAAATGACTCTATTCATAGAAGTACTAGGAATGCCTATGTTCTTGATTCCCCATGTGAATTATTATTACATCTTCTGTTCATGGGTCTCAAAAAAATATGTAGTTGATAAAATTTATCCGAAGGCATATTGATCTTATGACATACCGAGAAATCTTATTAACATATTTCTTATGCATTTCATTCATTTATACATGAACATTGACCCATGACCATATGGCGTTATATACATGTATATTATATGTATATGGGATATGGGAAAAGCTTACGGCATTATATATGCACCACCACCTGATCATCTGGTGTATGTTGATGACTTTTCCCACAGTGGCCGAGATGATATGATGGGATGCCCTCAGAGGCTTGATGATGTAATGTACACCTATACCACGACATTTATATGCACGTGCATGATATTATAAATGTTTCAGGATTTACAAAGTTATTTAGACTTACAGGTGGAATTCTTTATTCCATGCTTCATTTATGTCTTTTATGCACTGACTTTCATGCCTTGCATACTCAGTACATTATTCGTACTGACGCCTTATTTCCCGGGGACTGCGTTTCATGCCCACAGGTGCAGGTAGACAAGATGACGGTCCCCCTTCTTAGGATCTTTGATCAGCGAGAGTTGGTGTGCTCTATTTGATCCGGAGCTGCTTTTGATTTTGGTACGATATGTTTGTATACATATATGGGTATGACGGGGCCCAATCACGTCCTTGTATAGTTGTATATTCTATTAGAGGTCTGTAGACAGTATGTATAATTGCCTATAGCAGCCTTGTCGGCTCGCCCTACGTATTCTACACGTATATGTATATATGTCTTTTGGACAAGTTTCCCTCACGCATGTTATTCATGTTTATATCTTAGACTCGTGCTTAAGGGCGTTCGATAGGTAGGACTCGGGCACTCGTCATGACCCATCGGTTTGGGTCATGACAAAAGTGGTATCAGAGCAGTTCTGTCCTAGGATTATCTACAGACCGTGTCTCGTAGAGTCTTATTTATGGGTGTGTTGTGCACCACACTTATAAACAGGAGGCTTCAGGATATTTAGGATGGTTACTTTTCTTTCTTATCTAGATTGTGCGATAGAACTGAGTTGTAAGTATCCACCCTTAATCTTTACCTTATTTATGTTTTTAGTGTTGCCTATTACTACTAGACGACAGGCGCAAGCCGCTAGCACAGGTCAAAAGGCTACAAAGGTGTTATAAGGAGATATAAGTTACACTATGGAGTCAGACCCATCAGAGATCATGTGTTCTATCGAGGAGGATCCATCCGAGGATCCATATGAGTCATCCGTTCGAGTAGTTTTGATCTCGCCGACCTCACCAAGGCCCTTAGTTTCATTATCAAAGCCTGTTGATCAGGGTATAAAGGGAGTGGTGCACGGATTGGCACAACCGGGTTCCCCTCAGGCTCAAAACTATGTCAGGGTATTTTCGGACACTAGCTCTTCTGAGGTTCCAGATAGTCCACAGTCTTAGGAGTCCGTTAATCAAGGTTCGTCTGTATATGTTATGGGATATGCAGTGGAAGAGGATAGTAGTCGGGCTAAGAGGAGGAAGGTAGCTGATAAGGATATGAAGATTCCACTTCGAAGTGTGTCTGATCGAGGCTCTCATATAGGACGGGGCGAGGACCCTCTACCCTAGGCTTCCTCCAGATATCAGTTTTTGGTTGGTGAGCTCCTCCTCTTCTTGGAATATTACCAAGTCAGGATTCTATATATGTTATGTTGCTTTATGAGGACATAGGGAGCCCTGTCCCGACTTACATATATTATGGTCATGTTTTCTTAGAGGTTTTGTAGACATTATCATGTGTATAATTTTGGGTATGACATGTCTACGGCCTTGTCGGCCCTTATGCATCTATATAAACCTTTGTTTTGAATGAGTTCTACGAGTTAAGTCCTAATATTGTTACGTATATATATATAGATATGGCCCGTGATAAGTTTGATAACAAATAAGGATATGGTACGTGGCGCTTGGTTGGGTAGAATTTGATGTTATAATGGTTATGGATGGTTGGCTTCTTGTTATGCTAACGTTTATTATAGATCAAAGATGGTTCGATTCTAATTCCTAGGAGAGCTTGTTTTGGAATGGAAAGATAATACGGCATCGCCGAGAGGTAGATTTATTTCCTATCTCAAGGCAAGGAAGATGATCAGAAAGAGCTAAATTTATTACTCAGTTCGGGTACAGGATGTGAAAGTAGAGTCACCAACCATTCAATCTACCCCTGTGGTTAATGAGTTTTCCGATGAACTTCCAGGTCTTTCGCCTGAGCAAGAAATTGAGTTTGCTACTGACCTACTACCAGATACCCAACCAATATCTATTCCTCCCTATTGAATGGCCCCCACAGAGCTGAAGGAGTTGAAGGAACAACTAAAAGACTTGCTTGAAAACAGCTTTATCAGACCTAGTACATCACCGTGGGGAGCACCTGTGGTATTTGTGAGGAAGAAAGACGGTTCCTTGCGGATGTATATTGATTATAGACAGTTGAATAAGGTGATGATCAAGAATAAGTACCCGCTCCCGAGGATTGATGATTTATTTGATCAGTTGAAAAGTGCCAAGTGTTTCTAAAAAAATAGACTTGAGGTCCGGGTACCATCAGGTAAGGGTTAAGGAGAAAGATATTCCGAAGACAGCATTAAGGATCAGATATGGGCATTTTGAGTTTCGTGTTATGTCATTCGGTTTGACCAGTGCCCCATCAGTATTCATGGATTTGATGAACCGTGTGTTCAGACCATTTTTTTAGATCTGTTCGTGATTGCATTTATCGACGATATATTGGTGTATTCTCGTTTAGAGACTGAGCACGCAAATTATTTGCATATTGTGCTCAAAGTTCTACAAAAAGGGAAGTTGTATGCAAAATTCTCTAAAAGTGAATTCTGGTTGAATTCTGTAACTTTCCTTGGGCATATTATTTCAGGTGAAGGTATCCGGGTTGATACCCAAAAGATTGAGGCATTAAAGACTTGGCCTAGACCCATGACACCGACAGAGGTTCGTAGCTTTCTCGGTTTGGCAGGTTATTACAGGAAACTTGTAAAGGGATTTTCTTCTCTTTCAGCACCTTTGGCAAAAGTGGTGATGATGTGATGTCTCGCTTAATGTTCCATAATAACATAAGAAAATCTATGGTACAAGCAAGTTGAAGGAAGGTTGCGAATAAGTATAAATAGATAGGTGTAGGTCGCAAGCTAAAGTATGGTAGAGCGACAAGGTTTTAGGAAGACAGGAGTAAGGATAAGAAAAGGTGAGTGAGAAAATGACGAGAATGGATAAGTCCTCGGGATTAAGCCCATGAAAACAAGAGAGCTAATGGTTTCTCTAAGTTATAGAAAGCTCAGTATAGCCTGAATGAACTCAAAGGAGTCTAAGACTAGTAGTATTTAGAAGGGATGGAATGTTGTCCTGGTAGTGGAATAAGGGCATAATTGTGATAGATAAAGGATGACGTTTGGGCCTTCGATCGAGTAATGATTTGAAGGGGGGGGGGATTTAATGAATTGTAAAAGATTAGAATACCCATGTAAGGTGACTTAGAAGGAAGCTAAGTTTCAATGGACTGATGCTTGCAAAGGGAGTTTCCAGGCATTGAAGGATGGACTAACTTCAACACCAGTTCTAATACTCCCAGAGGGAACCGATGGTTATGTTATATATTGTGACGCTTCGGGCGTGGGATTGGGTTGTGTACTGATGCAGCATGGTAAGGTTGTAGCTTATGCTTCTATACAACTAAGAAAGCACGAGAAGACTTTCTCGACCCACAATATAGAGTTAGCTGCGGTGATTCATGCACTAAAGATGTGAAGTCACTATTTGTATGGCATTCGTTCTGATATCTATACGGATCATAAGAGCCTTCAGTATATCTTCAAGCAAAAGGACTTGAATTTATGCCAAAATAGATGGTTGGAGCTACTTAAAGACTATGACGTTGATATTTTATATCATCCGGGGAAGGTGAATGTAGTAGCCGACGCCCTCAGCCGTAGATCTATGGGTAGCCTGTCATATTTACAACCAGATAAGAGGGGAATAGCCCATGAGATTCATCAGCTAGCTAGTCTTGGAGTTCGATCATTGGATTCAGTTGATACCTAAAATTACTATTTAGGACACGACAACATCTTCTTTAGTAACTGAAGAGAAGGAACGACAATACGAGGATCCTGTGTTAGCTCATTATAGGGATACAACCCCTTAGAAGGAGAAGACGCCGTTTGAGATTACAGAAGATAGGGTCCTCAGATATCAATGACGATTATGTGTCCCTAATGTTGCAGGGCTGCGTCGGCAGGTTATGGGAGAAACTCACTATTCTCGTTATTCTATCCATCCAAGGCCAACAAATATGTATCATGATATCAGGGAAATATATTGGTGGGACGCAATGAAAAAGGACGTAGCAGAGTTTGTTGCTCAGTGCCCTAACTGCCAGCAGGTTAAGATTGAGCATCAAAAACCTAGTGGATTATTGCAGGCTATAGAGATTTCGACTTGTAAGTGGAAAGTAATCAATATGGATTTCATTGTAGGCTTACCTCGTACCCAACGTAAGTTCGATTCTATATGGGTGATTGTTGATAGACTTAAAAAATCAGCCCATTTTCTGCCTGTTAGGACTACATATTCCGCAGAGGATTATGCAAGGCTTTACATTAAGGAGATAGTACGACTCATGGTGTCCCTATATCTATTATCTCGGATAGAGGAGCTCAGTTTACAGCTAATTTCTGGAGGTCTTTCCAAAAAGGATTGGGGACTCAGGTAAGTCTTAGTACGACATTTCATCCCCAAACAGACGGACAGACTGAGCGTACTATTCAGACACTTGAGGATATGTTACGGGCCTGTGTGATAGACTTCAAGGGTAGATAGGATGATCATCTTCCGCTTATTGAGTTCGCGTATAATAATAGCTATCATTCCAATATTCAGATGGCTCCATACGAAGCTCTTTACGGACGGAAGTGTAGGTCGTCTATAGGATGGTTCGATGTTGGGAAAACTGAATTAGTAGGACCAGAATTGGTACAACACGCAATTCAGAAGATTAAGATTATACAGGAAAGGCTGTTAGCAGCTCAAAGCTGTCAAAAGTCTTATGCGGATAATCGACAATGAGACTTGAAGTTCCAGGTTGACGATTGGGTATTCCTAAAGGTATCACCAATGAAAGGCATTATGAGGTTTGGAACGAAAGGAAAGCTTAGCCCTCGGTACATTGGACCATATAAGATCATACGCAAGGTAGGCCAGGTATCATATGAGTTAGACTTGCCTTCTGACTTGGAATCTGTACATCCACTCTTTCATGTGTCTTTGCTCCGTAAATGTATCAGAGATCCTTCCAGAGTTGTGTCAGTTGACGATGATCAGGTCAAAGAATAACTATCATATGAGGAAACTCCCATTGCTATACGAGATAGACATGTTCGAAGATTGAGGACTAAAGACGTACCTTCGGTGAAAGTACTTTGGAGAAACAATAATGTGGAAGAAATGACTTGGGAAGCCGAAGAAGACACAAAGTCTAGGTATCCTCACTTATTTCCTCTTCCAGAGAAGGATCCAACTGAGACATCACACCCCTAAGGTACGAGTATGGTTTCTTGTGTTATTTATTTTCACTAGTCGTGTGAGGCCGTTGTCGTGATAGATGATTGTGGCAAAATGTGGCGTTGAATTATTGAGTTCTATACATGAAGGATTGATAATATTACTGCTACAAAGTTGACTCTGCCAAAATTCATATAGATCAAGGGGAGTTAAACATTCGAGGACGAATGTTTCTAGGGGGGAGGGATGTTACATTTAGCGTTTTCGTACGTTAAAGGTTCGTCGTCAGTTAATCGACGTAGACTCGGGGATGAGATTATCTTGAGGTTATAAGCATTTATGCTATTTATAACAGGCGATAAGTAAGTGCCGTAAAGGTTAAAGGGTAAACGAATAAAAAAAAATGAATTTCGTTGAAAGTTATCAATTTGGGATACAATACGATCCGAGCCATATTACCCGATAATTATGGACTAGTGCCATACAAAGTACTCCATGACCACGATAGTAGGGTACATAAAGTGTGTTAAAAGTGAGTAATATTTTAAGTAATTTGAGATAATTCTTAATTAGGTGGGTAATTAGTTAATTATTGGTTAATGGAAGATTAACTAGTTAATTAAGGAATTGGTAGGTGATTAATTAAGGCTTTTGGATAAGCCTTAACGTGGCAGCCAAATTGTGACTCCTAAGTCCATATTATAAGGTGGAACATTAAGAGAGATTGGTGGCTTAGTCATCTTATCAAAGTGGGGCTCACCTAAAGGTTAAAGGTAACCTTTCTAATTCACAAAATCAATTGCTCACATCATAAGAAAAAGCTTCAGCAAAGATAATTTTGCAATAGCAACGTTAGAGAATTGCTCACATCTTAAGAAGAAAGCTTCAACAAAGTTGATTTTGCAACAACAATGTTACCGCTTCAAGCATTTCATACAAAAACTACTTAATATTATAGAATCATGGGATTTGCGATTCTAAGGGGGTACGGTGCAATCTTTCTCAAGAATATCATACAGATTGTTTCCTATTTCTATCTCGCTGTTACGTGTTTCATCGTGATTGGCATGTGTTTGAAGGATTGTCGAGAGAATCGGTTCAGGTATATTAAGGCTATCCCTTCTTTCTTTTTGGCATGATTCATACGATACAAACGAAACGAGCAAAAACACAGCTTTCATAAATATCCCTTCTTTCTGTTCATGGGTCTCAGAAAAATACGTAGTTGATAAAATTTATCTGAAGGCATATTGATCTTATGACATACCGAGAAGTCTTATTAATGTATTTCTTATGCATTTCATTCATTTATACATGTACATTGACCCATGACCAGATGTCGTTATATATATGTATATTATATGTATATGGGATATGGGAAAAGGATACAGCGTTATATACGCACCACCACCTGATCAGTTGGTATATGTTGATGATTTTGCCCACAGTAGCTGATATGATATGATGGGATGCCCTCAGAGGCTTGATGATGTCATGTATACCTATACCTATGCATAACACGAGATTTATACGTACGTGAATGACATTATAAATGTTTCAGGATTTACAAAGTTATTTAGACTTACAGGCAGAATTCTTTATTTCATGCTTCATCTATGTCTTTTATGCACTGGCTTTCATGCCTTACATACTCAATATATTATTCGTACTGACGCCCTATTTCCCGGGGCCTACGTTTCATGCCCATAGGTGCAGGTAGACAAGCTGACGGTCCCCCTCCTTAGGATCTTTGATCAACGAGAGTTGGTGTGCTCCATTTGATCCGGAGCTACTTTTGATTTTGGTACGATATGTTTGTTTACATATATGGGTATGACGGGGCCCAGTCTCGTCCTTGTACAGTTGCATATTCTATTAGAGGTCTGTAGACATTATGTATAGTTGTATATAGTAGCCTTGTCGGCTCGCCCTACGTATTCAACACGTATATGTATATATGTTTTTTGGACAGGTTTCCCTCACACATGTTATTCTCGTAATTAAGAAGATGTTATTCATGTTTATATCTTAGACGCATGCTTAAGGGTGTTCGACAGGTAGGACCCGGGCATTCTTCATGGCCCATCGGTTTGGGTCGTGACAAAGATGATCGGCTTGGGGCCCCTTCCGGGTTCATTTATTCTGTCAGAGCTATCGACAGATCTAAGAGAGACATTGATCGTGAACCGAGATCAAATAGGGATCTGTATCAACCATACAATGGAGACCGAAGAGGTAGTGGGTCCGGATCAAACCCTGTGAGAAGTGAAAGAAGAAGCGATCGAGGTTAAAATAGCCTAAGACTCATGAGCAAAAGTAGTTTTGAGAGGCCTATTAGACCTAGGGAAGCGCCAAAGTTATCGGAGTACAACTTCAACGTCGATGTCGCTTCTATCATATCTGCCATCAGACGCGAAGACACCAAGTGGCCTCGACCTCTACTGTCCAATCCAGCCCAAAGGGACCCCAACCTAATGTGTAAATATCATGGCATTCACAGCTACATAACGAAAGATTGCCGACAATTGAGGGAGGAAGTAGCCCGGTTATTCAACAACAGATATCTCCGAGAGTTCTTGAGCGACCGAGCCAAAAACCATTTCAGGAATGTGAACTCTAATAAGCAGATCGAGCAAGAGGAACCTCAACACGTCATTAACATGATCATCGGTGGGGTCGACGTCCCCCAGGGGCCGATGTTAAGGCGCACCAAAGTTTCCATCACTATAGAAAAATGAACTCGAGATTACGTGCTAGAAGGACCTTATCTTTCAACGATGAGGACGCTGAAGGCATCGTACAGCCACACAACGATGCACTGGTAATATATGTACTCATAAATAAGTCTCGAGTTAAGTGTGTGTTAATTGATCTAGGTAGCTCGGCCAATATTATTAGATCGAGAGTCGTAGAGCAGCTGGGTATGCAAGACCAAATTGTGCCTGCAGTCCGAGTTCTTAACGGATTCAATATGACATGTAAGACCACTAACGGAGAGATAACACTATCGGTGAACACTGTCGGAACCGTTTAGGAAGCAAAGTTCTACATGATCGAAGGAGATATGAGATACAACGCTCTGTTTGGGAGGTCATGGATTCACAACATGAGGGCGGTGCCCTCGATACTACACTAGGTGTTGAAATTCCCAATGCCAGGAGGGATTAAAACAATTTATGGAGAAAACCAGCCGCAAAGGAGATGTTCGCAGTTGACAAAGTGGTTCCGATATCCGCACTTTCTACACCAAAGGATCTGTGTTCGGTCACCAAGGAAGGAGCCAAATAGCAATCACTGACACCGGCCAAACCGGAGAAGTAGGGGACAGATGAGGAGGATGACTACGGAGTTCCCAGATCTTTCATAGTCCCCGATGATTCCAATGCCACCAAATCAACGGTCAAAGAACTGAAGCAAGTCATATTGATTGAGCACCTGCCCTGTCATAAGGTATACCTGGGCACGGGGTTAAACCCCGAGTTCAGGAAGAAACTCATTAAATTCCTTGTGGCTAACATAGATTATTTTGCTTGGTCCCACATCGACATGACAAGGATCCCGCCGGAAATAACTACTCATAAGCTGAGTCTAGATCCAAAGATCCACCCGGTCAAATAGAAAAGGAGGCCTCAGTCCGAAGTCAAGCATACATTCATCAAAGACGAGATATCTAAACTCCTTAAAATAGGGTCCATTTGGGAGGTTAAGTACCCGGATTGGTTAGCAAACGTAGTGGTTGTCCCTAAAAAGGGGAATAAATTTAGAATGCATGTAGATTACAAAGACATGAATAAGGCATGCCCTAACAACTCTTTCCCTCTGCCCAACGTCGATCGCATGATCGATACAACGGCCGGCCACGAGATCCTCAGTTTTCTTGATGCCTATTCCGGGTACAACCAAATTCGGATGGACCCCGGAGACCAGGAAAAGACATCCTTCATCACTAAGTAAGGCACCTACTGCTATAACATGATGCCATTCGGACTAAAAAATACCAGTGCCACTTACCAACGCCTAGTAAATCGGATGTTCGAAGAATAAATACGAAATTCGATGGAGGTTTACATTGACGATATGTTAGTTAAGTCCCTGCAAGCAGGGGACCATTTGAAATATTTGCAGGAAACCATCAACATATTGAAGAAATACAATATGAAGCTGGACCCGGAGAAATGCATGTTCGGAGTCGGATCCGGGCAATTTCTCAGATTTATGGTGTCTAACCGGGGAATAGAGATCAACCCCGATAAAATCACGGGCATAAATAACATTACATTGGTGGACAATGTCAAGGCCGTTCAAAGGTTAACCGGGTGCATAGCCTCTTTGGGCCGATTCATTTCAAGGTCTTCCGGCAAGAGCCATCGGTTATTCTCGTTATTGAAGAAGAAGAATAATTTCTCATAGACCCCGGAGTGTCAACAAGCCTTGGAAGAACTCAAGCAGTACTTTTCAAGCCCGCCTTTGCTTCATACTCCAAAGGCAGATGAACAGTTGTACCTGTACTTAGCAGTATCCGAGATAGCGGTAAGTGGAGTCCTGGTCCGGGAAGAAGAAGGTATGCAATTTCCTATCTACTATGTTAGCAAAACTCTGGGCAAGGCCGAAACTAGGTATCCTCACCAGGAAAAACTGGCGCTCGCTTTGCTAAGCACCTTTAGGAAGTTAAAACCGTATTTTTAATGCCATCCCATATGCGCCATGATGACTTACCCGTTGAAGAACATAATGCATAAGCCCAAACTATCGTGACGATTGGCCAAATGGGCCGTGGAAATCAGCGGGTACGATATCGAGTATCGACCCCGAACCGCCATCAAATCTCAAATTTTGGCAGACTTCGTGGCCGACTTCACGCCAGCCCTGATACCCGAGATCGAGAAGGAGTTGTTGTTGAACTCAGGGACCTCCTCCGGAATCTTGACCCTCTTTACGGATGGTTCCTCGAACGTAAAAGGGTCCGGACTTGGCATTGTGTTGAAGCCACGAACAGGTAATGTAGTTAGGCAATCTATTAGAACTGTAAAATTGACTAATAACGAGGCCGAATATGAATCTATGATTGCAGGTTTCGAACTAGCTAAAAGCCTGGGAGCCGAGGTGATTAAAGCTAAGTGTGATTCCCTCCTTGTGGTGAACCATGTCAATGGAACGTTCGAAGTCAAAAAGGATCGAATGCGAAGGTACCTGGACAAACTACATGTGACGTTACATCGGTTCAAGGAGTGGACTTTGCAACATGTATCTCGAGATCAAAACAACAAAGTCGATGCTCTTGCCAACATAGCATCGTCGGTTGATTACGATGAATTCAACTTAGGAATGGTCGTACAACTTATGAAATCGATAGTGGAAGAAGGCCATGCCGAGATAAACTCGACAAGCTTAACCTGGGACTAGAGAAACAAGTATATAGATTACCTGAAGACCGGAAAACTGCCCTCAAACCCTAAAAAATCGAGAGCTCTACGTACGAAGGTGGCCAGGTTTAGCTTGTCCGAAGACAACACCCTATTCAGGAAAATGTTCGATGGCCCACTCACCATATGTCTAGGACTAAGAGATACCAAGTATGTTTTGAGTAAAGTTCATGAAGGCACCTACGGGAATCATTCAGGTGCCAAATCGTTGATTTGTAAGATAATCAGATCTGGATACTACTAGATCGACATGGAAAAAGACGCGAAGGAGTTAGTGCAAAAATTTGACGGATGTCAGAGACATGCACCGATGAATCATCAGCCCGGGGAGCTGCTGCATTTGATCTTGTCACCCTATCCATTCATGAAATGGGGGATGGACATCATTGGCCCCATGCTATGGACATCCGGTAAGGCTCAATTTATATTATTTATTACTGACTATTATACTAAATGGGTGGAAGCTCAGCCATTTGAGAAAGTCAGGGAGAAAGAAGTTATTGACTTCATTTGGGACCACATAATATGCTAGCTCGGAATGCCGGCCGAGATCGTATGCGACAATGGGAAGCAGTTCGTCGATAGTAAAGTGAGTAAATTTTTCGAAGACCATAAGATCAAAAGGATCCTATTGACACCCTACCACCCAGTGGGAACGGGCAGACAGAGTCTATGAACAAAACCATACTCCAAAATCATAAGAAGAGGTTGGCCGACGCCAAGGGGAAATGGAAAGAAGTTTTACCCGAAGTCCTATAGGTGTATCGAATGACCTCAAAATCTTGTACCGGGGCTACCCCGTTCTTGTTGGTCTACGGTGCCAAAGCATTAATACATATCGAAGTAGGGGAACCGAGTCTCAGGTTCTGATATGTGACCAAAGAGTCAAACGATGAGGCTATGAGCTTGAGCCTGGAACTGTTGGATGAGAGGCGCAAGGCCGCTCTCGTCCGGTTGGACGCCCAAAAAAAATGGATCGAAAGATATTATAACTGGAGAGATAACCTCCGACACTTCAATATCGGGGACTTGGTCTTAAGAAAAGAGAAACTAAACACCCGAAACTCAAACGAAGGCAAACTGGGACTGAATTCGGAAGGTCTATATCGAATTATCGAGATCACCGGCAAAGGATCATACAAACTCGAAGCAGGGAACGATGAGCAACTATCGTACAACTAGAACGTGGCCCACTTAAAATGGTACTACCCCTAAGGTATAACCCCATTCGCTCTTTTCTTTACCTAATATTATGAATTGAACTAACACTTGCAGGCAACGACCAAAGAATGATGCAGTTACTAGCCTTAAAGCACACGTTGCACTCTTTTTCCCTTGGACCAGTTTTGTACCTAATGGGTTTTCTAGTAAGGTTTTTAACGAGGCAACAATAGTTCGTGCTAACTTAGAATTAAAGACCGGCTATGAACTGAAGTCGAGGGTCACATCAACAATATCCGAGCCCTCCCTACGGTCGGCCTTGAATACTGGGGGCCACCATCCTTGATAATGATTTTATCAAGGAAGGAAACGTTATATATTCGAACAGCCCGAGCTTAGTTGATAGGATTTATTGTAAGGGCCAAACAGTGAAATGAACTGTGCCCACGTAGACCACTTAATCCATAACACGAAGCTTGTACACATTTTCCATCTTGTATTTTGCACACAAAAATGAAAGAAAGTTTGTACCTTGCAGATATATATTTTGTCTCTTAAAAGCTATCACATTTTTCTCCTTAAGGACATCGGGCCCAAGGGCCACCTCTATCCGGATCCAAGGTATCACCCCACTCGGGGACTATCGCCCAAGGAAAACTCAGACGGCTCGGGCAATCGAAGCCCGGGGGCACAAAAGCCTATTAAGCAGTGCCTGATCTTTAAAAGGCTACGGCCACCCCATTCGGGGAATGTCGTCCTAGGCAATCTAGGATGGCTCTGGCATCGAAGCCCGGGTTAACAAGCCTATTGGGAAATACCTGAACGTAAAAGGCTACAGCCATCCTAGAAACAGCTCGGAGACGTTCGAAACCCGTAACCAAAACATAAGGCCTTCAAAATTTCCAAACCGGTCCAAAGGCTACCCTCGACAAAACTATAATCTTAAAACTTCTAAATAAGTACTTTGGGAAAAGCTTCTGTTCATACCAAGCCCCCACGAATTATG
Source organism: Nicotiana tomentosiformis (assembly GCF_000390325.3). NCBI lineage: Eukaryota > Viridiplantae > Streptophyta > Magnoliopsida > Solanales > Solanaceae > Nicotiana > Nicotiana tomentosiformis. The sequence continues at coordinate 149,052,881 of NC_090813.1, read as the reverse complement.
TCACATCGATAACGAGCCTTCTTTGAACCTCCGAACAAGACCTTATTACTACGTGCTAAGGCATTTGAAATCTTTGCAATCGTAAAGAAAAATCCAAAAGAAACAAAACTTGAAATTTCCAAAGGGAAAAAAGAAAAGCCTTGTATATATATATATATATATATATATCTTTACAAAGGCCAAATGGCCTCAACAAGACATATAAAAATACAAAAGCAAAGAAAAATATATAAGGAACCTAAGATTGATCTTCGCCGGAGCCTGCCTCATCACCGGGACCGTCAGGGTCTTCTCTGCCCTCGAATCCGTCGGAACACTCGGAGCTTTCCTCGTCCTCGGGATATGCCAATTTTTGGGTTTCGCCCTCGAGCCTCTTAACATTTTCGATCTCGACCGTTAAGTCAAAACCCCTGGCATGAACTTCCTCGAGAGCCTCCCTTCGGGACTGCATTTTTACATAATCGGCAATGACTTTTAGGCGGTCCTGGGCTGCCTCAGCGTCAGCTTTGTACTGGGCCACCATCTCTTCATCATCGGCCCTGGTTATTTCCGTCATTGACTTGGTCGTTTTAAGCTCCTTGGCAAGGGTATCCCGTTTGGCAACCTCATCCATCTAGGCTCGAAGATGCACCACACTTATAAGTAAGAGGCTACAGGACATTTAGGACTGTCACTCTTTCTTCTTACTCTAGATCGTGTGGTAGAGCTCAGTTATAGGAACTCAATTTCCTAAACTCTATCTTATTCATAATACGACGATGCCTATATCTAGAAAGACGGTTGGTAAGAGATTGCATGTGGCTGTGAAAGAGTTGAGTCAGAGGAACTCGATTTTGCATGATGCTTATGATGGATAAATGTAAGGTCTTCAGCAGATCATGTGTGTACTAAGACGTGCAAGCATTTTGATAAGGAGCCTTAAGGCAGGAATATCTATCCACCCCTATGGTGAAAGGCAATGAGAGATACAGAAGATAGATACAAGTTTCAACAAGTAAAAGAAGCAAGAGGAAGAAGGGTACGAGGCACCCAACTAATGAAGATTATTAGTATTTACAATTCAGGCAGAGGAATATAAGCCTTTTGAGTTACCTTCAACAATAATAGAGGTATGTATAATTGGCCACACCCATCTCAGTTATACCCTATTGGGGGCTAACAGCTGTAGTTTAAGAAAAAGACGGGATATCAGGATCCGGCTGGGGTTAGAGTAACCCAAAATGGTGAATGGATTGTTTGTGTTAGTTGGCATTTCCGAATGATATTACAAAGGTGCTAATAGATCTCCTTGTGAGGCACCTAGATGGTGCACTATAGAATATTACAATTAGATGTGAATACTAGTATGATCAATTTTTTTTTTTCATAAGATAGGCACTGAAAGTCTGGAAGGGATAAATATTACCTTAGTGTGGCTCACGTCCCTAGTAGAGCGTGAACGTTAAGCAACCTAAAGAGCCACTGGATGGAGCAAAGGGGAGCTAAGAACAAAAGAATGTCTTATTCGAATTTTTAGAATAAAGTGATATACATAAATGTTAGAGGGAAATAAGAAAAGAGTTAATGAAGCATTACGAGTAAGATATAATACATGGATGACAACGGTAGATCAAAAGATGACAGTAGTATAGAGTCTATAGTCAAGTGAAGGAAAAGATGAGAGGTGACAGGCCTTGAGACAGTAAAAGAGTATAGACCATAAAGTCATATCCTCATTTGGAGAAATAAGTTTGTGACTCCAACGCGACTACCAGAAGGAAAAGTTAGACCCCAGAGTAATAGAAATCAGTATGGACTGATGAACAAGGTAAACTAAACATGAACTAGGGACTGAGTAATAGTCGGCATCATGAGAATTTCAGAGATTGCGTCTCAGCGATAATAGAATGGAGGACAGAAGAATACCCTTTAAAGGTCATTCAGGAAGATGCTTCCCTAAAGCAAGCAAGGTGAGCAAAGTTAAGCTTAAGGGAATGTATGTGCCGGTTACACTAAGTGTCACCCTCGCGAGTGAGGAATTTCGTTATCCTTGGTACAGAAAGATTACCGCGAGGTGAGTAAGGATCATCGATGATGTGAAAAATGGCAAAGATAAAAAGGTAAAACATCTATACGTAGATCATCGTAGCACTAAATCTTAGTGCTCCCCTAAAGGGAGAAATATGGTGTGATGTGGCATTAAGTCAGAATTAAGTGGTTCTAGTAATTATGGAATGGTAAAGTAAGAATGCGATAAAAAATGAGAAAGGGATGAGATTGCACTCATTCAAATCCTATAGATATGCTATGATTCTAGAACATTATGCAAGCACGACGTCAATGAGAGGATGTAAGGGTTCCTACCCGAGATGTTATTGATAGATAAGGAACCAGTGTGAGACATAAGTTAAGACAAAGGAAACAACCCAAGAAAGATTACGCGGAATATTGATATGAGAATGGGCCAACGAGTAGTTAGCAGTTCATTCAGGAAGAGCCTAGTTATGGCTAAACAAGAGGACACAGTCAAATCAACAGATTGTGCAAGACGAACATAGTGAACCCTAACATGGGGAATTCAGTCTCGCAGATACGACATCGTGACCCTTGGGAAATATTCAGACAAGAGTAGGGGTAGTTAAAGGTACCGTATGAATGTTATGGAAATAAAAGATAGTCTCACTGGGAAGAAAATCAAAACTTCAGTTCAGGAGCAACCCTATAAGCACAAGTGCATGGAAATAAGTAACTACGGATAATTATAGGCGTGGAAGAACATCAAAAATTCCGTCAAGTATATGATGTAATAAGCTCGTAGCTTTACAAGAGTCAGAGGGTCCTTCCTAAATACGACAATGAAAGACTAGCTGAGGAAATAAGGAAGAAGGCTTCAACCTAAGCATAGTAACTTGAAGAAGAAATGGTCTTGTAATAACAGTCATGCTACAACGTTGTATGCACTCCATAAGAAAGTGGCACCTATCGGAGCTAATGAGCAGGAAATGAAACCAAAAGTAATATTCGAGACCATGTGAGTTGCACAAAAATTCCAACATGCGTGGGAACTAAGATAAGCTAAGTATACACGCAACAGAGGGGCAGAAAAATCAGGAAAAGTAATAGTTTACGTTTAAAGGAAGCTCAGAAGGAACAAAATGGATTATGTACTTAAGACTTCAGAGTGATATCCATGCAGCATATATGTTGACATTCATACAGCCGTAGATGACCCCGGTATAAGTTAAAAGAAGGAATTGAGCCTAGGGCATAACCAAAGGATTGAATTGTCAGAAGATTGTATCATGGATATTCCATAGCGCCCATGAAAGGCTAAAGTAATAACTAATACTAGGAGCCGAAAATTAGAAGATAGCTTAAGCCTACATAAAGGCTGATCAGAAGGAAGAGGAAACTAAAGAGTAACATCAACCAAGTAAATCAAGAGTCTGATTATTGGACCCAGAAAATTATAGAAATCGTGATTGAAAACATTGAAGAATCACCCTTAATATCAGGGATACAAGAGAGATAGTACAACAACCGTATTCCATAACGGCTCTACGAAAAAGCCAGTTAGAAGAGTACCAGCCTCATAAGAAGTCAGTATGAAGCTCCCACTAGATTGTGTATGCACCAGAGGTGCAAGTATCAAGTCGTGGATGTGAATTAGACCTATGTGGAAGGGAGGTCATAAAAGAGATAGAAGATGTGAGGCGAGATTTTAAGGTAAGTAAGGTAAAGGTGAACAACGTACGAGATACTCAAATGCAGAAGGTTGTGAATAGGTTACACTTCAGATAGAAGGCCAGAAGCGCTGAGACTCAGTATCCAGGAATGATAACGACATTGTCAGTGGTATTTTTTCTGGCCTATGGTTTCTATGTATCGAAAGTTCTAGTTAAAAGAGTAAAGAGGAGTTAGAGATGATGTGATGTCTCGCTTGATGTTCTGGAATAACACGAGGAAATCTATGGTGCAAGTAAGTTGAAGGAACGTTGCGAGTAGTATAAATAGATACGTGTAGGTCGCAAGCTAAAGTATGGTAAAGCGATAAAGTTTTAGGAAGGCAGGAGTAAGGATAAGAAAGGGCGAGTGAGAAGGTGATGAGAATGGATAAGTCCTTAGGATTAAGCCCATGAAAACAAGAGAGCTAATGATTTCTCTAAGTTATAGAAAGCTCAGTATAGTCTGAGTGAACTCAAAGGAGTCTTAACATTGAGGTAAATCAACAATGGATGGGTAAAAGCTGCAAAGTACGAGATGAGATTAGGCCATCAGTCTTAAGATGAACAGTAATGAAGAAGCATTAAAATACTTAGCTTTATGCATATAGGATAAGCAACGAGAGTAACCTGGAGTTTGGCAGCAGACCTCAGTAACGATAAATCGAAGTAAGAATTATGGTATAGTATGGCCTACTTAGATGAAGTAAAGCTAATGACGCCCAGAGGGACAACTTGACATAATTTTATATATGAACACAAAGTGAATCCTAAAGATTGGCTAAAAGATGGAGGAAAAAATAAAGGAGAGAAGAGTCGCATAGGCGCACTTACAAAGTCAAAGTCGTACAGGCTGCATGATAGAAGGTAGCAACAGTTACAAGATTGGGAGGATTCCGACCACGAGTCGTGGTGTGAGAAAGAGGCCAAAATGGGGGAATGCCCTGGCCTTTGGGATTCATTCACAGTACGGTTGCCTAGATGGCTAGAGGAGTACTAAAGTATTCGCAAGAGCTATAGGTTATGATAATGATAAGTGCATCAGTCAACATTCGAGGATGAATGTTCCAAAGGGGGGAATGATGTTACACCCCATATTTTCATACGTGAAAGTACGCCATAAGTAAATTGATGGAAGATCGGAAATGAGATGTTACATCCCGCATTTTCGTATGTTGAAGTTTCGTCGTAAGTTAATCGACGTAAGCTCGGGAATGAGATTATTTTTGGATTATAAGTATTACGCTATTTCAAACAAGGGATAAGTAAATTCATGAAGGTGAGAGTGTAAGCAAATCGATGAAATGAATTTTCGTCGAAGTTTGACATTTTGGGATAAAATACGGCCCGAGCTAAAATACCCGATATTTATGGACTAATGCCATATAAGGTACCACATGACCATAATAGTAAGGTGTACACAATGCGTTAAAAGTGAGAAGTATTTTAAGTAATTTGAGATAATTCTTAATTATATGGGTAATTGATTAATTATGTGGGTAATTGGTTAATTATTGGGTAATGGGATGTTACCTAATTAATTAGGGATATATTGGATGAGGATTAAAATTGCATTATGTGGCACCCCCCCCCCTTCAAATTAAGTGACTCATAGATCTAGTTGAAAGGTGGCAAGCTAAAGTGTTAAATACAAGACACTACATCCCTCTACGTGTAAAGACATAAAAGATTGGCATTTTGGCCTCATTTGGACTTTAGATATTCAAGTAAGTAATCTTATAATGTTTTCCTATTGCAAAGATTACAAAACAAATGTTAAGAATATATAAAGAGAATTCATAACATCTTCAACCAATTCCTACAAGGATTCCAGTGTTAGCAACCTCAAACCAACGAGATTTAAACAATATTTCTTGAAACAAAAATTCCAACGAGATTTCTTAGCACCTTAGCAACGTGAGATTTTGCAATTCTAAGGGAGTACGGTGCAATATTTTCCAAGAATATCATACGGATTTTTCCCTACTCCGGGTATGTTAAAGCTAAAACCTTCCTTCATTTTGGCATGATCTCGTAACTACATGTGTTTGATAACAAGGCATAAAGAGAAGTTCATACTCCCGAATTTATATACATTATCCTAGTCTCATAAATTACAGTATTCTCCTTATCGGGACTTCATATTCAATTGAGTATTGTCTTCTTCCAGTCAAGAGAGCAGAGAATATATATATATACAGTATTATAGTATTTTCATTTCCATTGAGCTATAATCAATGGGTAGGCCCCTATTAGGAAACCTCTGATCAGATGGTAAGTTATATACCGAGCCTACTGTGGCCGAGCGCCTATGAGCGAGCCCAGTTGGCCGAGATACAGAGCCTAGTATGGCCGAGCGCCTATAAACGAGCCTACTATGGCAAAGAAATTATATATATACCGAGCCTTATAGGGCCGCAAAAACTATTTTACTTACTATATTGAGAGAGTTGAGTCAGTATCAGCAGGTGAGTATATCTTCAAATTATCTTTGACTCCCAGTTACTTTCATTTATTATATTATCAGTTCAGTTTTAGCTTTCAGTATATTGCCTTACATACTCGGTACATTATTTGTACTGACATCCCTTTTGCCTGAGGACGCTGCGTTTTACGCATACAGGTCTCGATAGACAGGTCGAGAGTCCTCCAAGTAGGCGATCAGCTCAGCGGAAGATGTTGGTGCACTCCATTTGCTCCGAAGTTACTTGTTCGTTCAGTATGATTTAGATGTGTATTGTTTGGTATGGGGGAGGGGGGCCTCTGTCCCTACCCTTATGACAATTATGTATTCTTAGAGGCTTGTAGACAGATGTCATGTACATAAAAGATTGTATGGCCTTGTCGGCCTATGTTCAGTGTACAAGTGGTTATTTTGGTCTTATAGGCTCATATATCTTATGTATAAGTTGGTATTACATGTTGTATTCTACCTATCTCACAGCAGCCTCTCCAACTCAGTTATCTATGATAGTATGATACGAAAAGATACGTTATGTTGGTACTCGGTTGAGTAAGGTACAGGGTGCCCATCGCGGCCCATCGGTTTGGGTCATGACAGGGATTTACCTCCGTCATTTCTCCCCTCGGCTGCCACCTGCTCCTCAAGGACAGATGACTTGTGGGCCACAAAAATTCCGTCCTCCTCGGGCTCGTCCCTGAACCGATAAAGTGAGTCCGAGTCAGGAACTATGGAGATGGAGCTTTCCTTTGACTTACAAACCAACTTCATACGTGGTTCCTTTTTCTCCGAGCTCGGGAAACTCGGGGCCCCCTTCCTTTTCTTCTCTCCTGTTGTGACTCTGGGCTGCCCCGAAGTAGAAGAATCAGTGGGCAATTCCTCGTCCCCGGCTAGAGGCCTAAGCTCGACGGTCTTAGGCAAACCTGCAAAAAGGAAGTAAAAGAAATAAGAACGTGATGCTATGAGAAGAAGCCTAATGCGACTTATTCAAAGAGATCTTACCATGGGAATGGGCCTCCCAACGGACCTTCTAGAGTTTGCGCCTCGAGCACTCGGAGTAGGGAATATGTGAAACAATGCCTTCGATCCACTTCTTTAACTGAGGGATAACATTTGGGACTCGAGCAACACCTGCACCGCCATGAATACCAATGAGGAAAAGGGAGATAAACATGTAATCAACATTCAAAGGAAGGTTGTACTTGCGTGAGGCATTCCACTTCTCAGTGAATGGTCTGAACACTAGAATCAAGTCCGAGGTCCTCACCCGGACAAAGCGTCTCTGCCAGCCCCGATCCCGATCTTCATCGATGCTTGAGAATAGGGCTTTACTAGCCCAGCGCACAAGCTTTATCAGTACCCCTAGGAAGATTTAGGGACTATACAGATGGAGTAGATGATCCACATTGAGACGACAAGAGTCGATCTTGTTCACAAAAAATCGAAGGAGGATTACAATCCTCCACAGTGATGGGTGGATCTGACCGAGGCATACCTCGTACCTCTTACGTAAGTCTATTATGACCAGGTCCATCGGGCCCAGTGTGAAGGCTGAAGGGATAAGTGTAAACACTTAGGTATCCCTCAACATGGGTAGTAATGGCCTCCTCGGAGTCGGGGACCACTATGTCCTTGTCGGCCTAGTTGCAGTCCTTTCGGACTGCGGGGAAGTCATCTCAACCTTGCACCGAAAAAGGCTTCTCAACCTTGAAGTCGTCAGCAACCGAACAACCCCCGGGAATGAACATCTTCAAAGGAGGTTCAGGAGCCAGTTCATTGGTAGTAACGGTAGCGGCGGACCTCCCGAGGTCGACCATATCGGGAACGGTTTCATTAATTTCAGCAGTCGGTTGGGAGATAGAGGCGACTTTTGGGGAACAAATTTGGAGGTTTTGGACATTGTTATCTGTAAAAAATTGAAAAATATAGAGAAAGGGAGAAAGTTGAAAGCTCAGATGTGTTAGCTTGAGTAGAGGATGAATAAATATTTTGCAACGTACTGAGAAATCTTGAGTAACGAAGGTAAGAATATTGAGGGATAAAAGAAGACTATAATATCTTAAAGGATCGAGGGTAGAAGTTTGGACGTAAAGTGGCAAGTGAACGAAGGAGGGGATATTTATAGGTTTTCCATGACGTTTCGCGTCCAGGGGAAGCCAACCGATGGCTTACACGTATTTGAGGTCATTAAGATGCGACTGATGAGACATTTCAGTTTCTTTGTCGTTTTGTGTCGCAGCGTGTTGAAGAAGTGATCAAAGAACACATGTCGTTCCTCATCGTTTCCGTAAAACTTACTCTCCGAAAAATGAGGGAACTATCTGTATAAGGGTGAAACCGGACCCATAAGCCGGCCCGGTTCCCGATAAAATAAATCAAGTAAGGAACACGATGGCAAAGAATCAGAATCAAGATAAGGGACTCACCGAGTCAGGCATCGGGGGAACGACGCCCGCCCTTGAGTTTATCGAGGCCATGATCCCGGATCGGTCCAAATCTCAAGAGACTTTGGAGAGCATTATTAGGATCGACCATGATTAACAGAAGGCCGTGATATCTGCGATCAACCGGGTATGACGGTGCAGATCTCAGCATGTACCATTGGGAATCTAATAATCAGTTAAACGGGAGATGTTTACCTTTTATAGAATTGTACTTAGGGTAAAACTCCCCTACTATATAAAGGGGAGTCTGATTATTCATTGGGGACATGGTAACATTGCATCCCAAAGCAATATACTGTTATTTTTTCACTATTATTCATAGTTCTTATTCTCGTTCATCAGTGCTGGCCACCGTGAGTATGAATCGAGGGTGGATATTTCATCAAGGCTGGAATTATCCTCCTCACGTGGTTTTAATTTTCTATACCTTTATTTCTTGAATCTAACACAATTTATCGTTATCGAATTAATCCGTGTATCCTTAAACCCACTTACAAATTTAATTATTATCCATTTTTTTACGGTAAACAAACACGAACAAGTGAGGATCATCAAACTGGCGAGCCTTAATGCACTTCAACAATGATGACTGTGCCACAACACAAGCAAGAACCCGACTAGGCTCCGAAACATCAAAACTCATGAAACGATTTGCCAAATACTGAACATCCATGGCCAGCGGCCTCTCCACTATTGGTAAGTATGCTAAACTTCCCATGCTCTCTGCCTTTCTATTCAATGCATTGACCACTACATTAGCCTTCTCTAGATGATATAATATGGTGATATCATCATCTTTCAGCAACTCTAACCATCCTCGCTACCGCAAATTAAGGTCCTTCTACTTGAAAAGGTGATGGAGACTCTGATGGTTGGTATAGACCTCACATAGAATGCCGTACAGATAGTGCCTCCAAATATTCAATGCGTGAACAATGGCTGCCATGTCCAAATCATGAACAAGATAATTCTTCTCATGAATCTTCAACTACCGAGACATATAGGCAATCACCCTACCATCCTGCATCAACACTGTGCCAAGACCAATATGCGATGCATCACAATACACGGTGTAAGATCCTAAACCTATAGGCGACACTGAAACTAGGGCTGTAGTCAATGCAGTCTTGAGCTTCTGAAATATCACCTCACACTCATCAGACCACTAAAACGAGCACCCTTTCGGGTCAACCTGGTCAATAGGGCTGAGATAAATGAAAATCCCTCCACGAACCGGCGATAATACCCCGCCAAGCCTAGGATATTTTGAATCTATGTAGCTGAAGTAGGTCTAGTCCAGTTCAGAACTACCTCAATCCTCTTAGGATCCATTTTGATGCCCTCGGAAGATATAATGGCCCAAAAAGGTAATCGAGTCCAACCAGAACCCACACTTTGAAAACATGGCATATAACTGACGATCTGTCAAAGTCTGAAGTACGATCCATAGATGCTGCTCATCCTCCTCTCAAAGGTTACCGGGGCATTAGTCAAGCCAAATGACATCACCAAGAACTCGTAGTTACCATACCGAGTTTGAAAAGCTGGCTTACGAACAGCCGATGCCCTAATCTTCACCTGATAGTAGCCAGGCCTCAAATCAATCTTGGAAAACACGTTGGAACCTTGAAGCTGGTCAAATAAGTCATCAATCTTGCAACTGCTATTTCAATTCTTTCTACTCAACTGGGGCCATATGGTATGGTGGAATAGAAACAGGTTGAGTTTTCGAAACCAAATCAATGCAAAATTCGATATCTCTGTCGGGTGCCATGCCCGTCAAGTCGGTAGGAAACACCTATGCGAACCCATGCACAACCAGAACCAAATCCATGGAAGGAACCTCTGCACTAGAATCACAGATATAAGCCAAATATGCCAGATACCCCTTCTCGACCATACACCGAGCCTTCATGTATGAAATGACCCTGCTAGTGGAGTGACCAGGAGTCCCGCTCCTCTCCAATCGAGGCTACCCCAGCATGGCTAACGTCACGGTCTTGACATGACAATCCAAAATAGCATGATACAGTGACAACCAATGCATGCCTAAAATCACATCAAAATCCACCATATCAAGTAATAGAAGGTCAATCCTAGTCTCACAACTTCCGATAGTGACCAAACAAGAGTGATAGACCCGGTCCACCATAATAGAATTCCTAACATGCGTGGACAAATAAACATGAGCACTCAAAGTATCACGATACATATCCAAATATGTAGCAAAATAGGATGACATATATGAATAAGTAGAACTCAGATCAAATAAAGCTAATGCATCTCTATGGCAAACCGGAGCAATACTTGTGATGACCGCATCAGATGACTGCCTCAGGTATGGCTGGGAATGCATAGCAATGAGGCTGGACCCCACCAATCTGACCTCTCCCTCTCAGACAGCCTCTCACTAACTGGCCTCCACCTCTAGCTGCCTGACCTCCATCTCCGGCTGCCTGTCCCCTGCCTCTAGCTGGCTGAGCGGGTGGTGGGGAAACCAGTGCCGGAATCATAGCACTAGTACCCAGCTGTGACATACTGCTCTAAAGTCTGGGAGAGTACCTCCTGATATTTCAAGTAAAGATGAAATAAAATAACCAAATATCAATCTATTATGGCGTGCAACCTGATCCAAATAGAAATCATATCACGACTCTTAGGACCACATAAAAATCTCAATAACCAAACCAATAACCAGCCCTCCTAGAGCTCACATCAGCTAGAAACCTGTCAGTTTCTCACAATCCGTGTGTACACCATTAAGAAGTTGACACATACCTCCACACTCAAAAAACTCTCTCTACTAATGTGGCTGTTGAGTTTGGGACTAACCCTGATAGTCCGAATAACCACTATGATAACTTTGAATCATTGGTGCAGTGATGGGAGCTGAAGGTGCACTGTAGGCTAGCTGCTCAGGACGAGACCCATAAGAACCACGACTGCCCGAAGCACCATGTGATGCCTAAAGCGATGACTGAACCGACCTGATAGGATGGCTTCTACCAAATGAACCCCTGCCTCCAAATAAGGCACCACAGAAACCACCAAAATGACGAGGCCTCTTCTCGGATGCCGCATCTCTACCCTGACCACGAATATGCTCAACACTTTTAATGATCTCCACAACTCGGGTGAAAGAAATATCATCCTCAATCTCTTTGGCCATCTATATCCTGATGCCATAAGTAAGGCCATTTATAAATCTCCTCACCCTCTCCCTCTCAGTAGGGATCAAGATAACTGTATGGCGAGATAAATCCACGAATTTGGTCTCATACTGAGTAATAGTCATGTTACCCTTCTGGAGGCACTGAAACTGGCTGTGGAAGTCCTCTCTCTGAGTGAAGGGGATGAACTTCTCCAAGAATAGCTGTGAGAAATGATTCAAAGTGAGAGGAGGTGAACCTATTAGTCTACCCCGAACATACTCCTGCCACCACCTCTTGGCAGAATCGTGCGTCTGAAACAGTACGAATTCGACTCCGTTGAACTCCATTATACCCATGTTGCGCAAGACCTCTTGGAACGGCCCAAGAACTCCTGGGGATCCTCAGAAGGTGTACCACCAAAGCGAGTGGGAAAAAAAATGGTTAACTTTTCCAACCTCTTCAGCCCCTCGGCCGACATCGCAGATTCCTCCCCGGGCTATATAGCAGTAACAGGCTGAACTGATAAAACTAGCGTAATTGCCGGAGTCTGATATCCGTGATCCATCTGCTCTAGAGTGTGAGCAGCGGGAGTCTGGGCTCCTCCCCCATCCCGAGAGACAGTTGGTGCCATAGGGAACACACCGGCCTCGGTCACACTCTCCATAAGGCCAACCAGGCAAACTAGAGTGTTCTGAAGTACTGCAATGGCAATGAGTCCCTCTGGGACCTGAGCTGGTCCAACAGGAGCAGTCTGAACAAGGATATCCTCCTCCTGCTCGATCTGAGGCTCTTTTATAAGTGTAGTTGTACGTGGTCTAGGATGAGCTCTCCTATGCCTTTGGCTCTCCCTTGGCCCCGACCCTTACCCCTAGTTGTGGCTGCAACCTGGGGCTCTAGCTCATGATCAGCTATGGATGTGTAACGACCCGATCGGTCAGTATGTGTAATTACATCCCCTTTCCCCCCTTTGATACTTCAAACATGTGTGTGTATGGTTTTATGTCTTACGGGGTTGATTAGTTTTATTTCGGGAAGACTTCGGGTTTATTTAGACCCTTTGATTCTTGACTTAGAAGATTAAGTTAGAAATGTTAACCAAACTTTTACTTTTCTAAACACGACTCTGGAACGGTATTTTGATGGCTTCGACTGCTTTATATCGTGACTTTGGACTTGGACGTATGCCCATAATTGAATTTGGAAGTCCATAGGTCGATTTGTGGTATTTGCCAAAATTTGGCAATTTGAAGTTGAAAAGTTTGACCGTAGGTTGACTTTTAGCTTGACTCCTCGATACTCAAGCAAATCCTCTTTTTTGATGACTGAATGCATTTCTACAGTCCCATATAGGGCTCAGAATTTGATTTTAGCACTTGGAATAAGTCCGTCATTCTATTTAGAACTTGTCTGCAAAATTTGGTATCAATTGGAGTTGAAGTGATAGGATTCAGACGCTTAGTTGTAATTTTAGTAGTTCTTGAACTTTACTTTGAAATTCATGCATTTTAGTGTTCCATTCATAGTTCTAGATGCTATTTTTATGTTTTGATCGTGCGAGAGAGTTCGTTTAAATTTTTTAGACTTGTGTGGATGTTTGGTTTGAAGCCCCAAGGGCTTAGATGAGTTTCAGACATGTTTTGGAATGAGTTAAACTAAAAATGAATTATTGGTGTTGCTGGTGCTCTGTTATCACAATTTCAAGCACCAGCCTTACAATTGCAAAGGTGATTGTGGGGGGGGGGGGAGGGGGAGTCTCTGATGTCGCAATTGCATCTTTCTCTTTGAATTTGCAAACTCAGTAGGCCTGAGGGCTGGTTCGCAATTGCGAGCAATTGGCCGCATTTGCAATAGTGGCCAGCTTCACCATTGCGAAGCCTTTGCCGTAATTGTGACTTCTGTGGAGACTGTCAGGGTTCACAAAGGCGATCCCTGATTTAAAATTGTGAGGATTAGCAAATACAAACCATGTGTCGCAAATGCGACATCTGCAGCTGGTCATAAGGGCCGGGAGACGAGTTTTTTCAACATATTCTCTAATTTTAGAACCCTAGACTCGATAGGAGGCGATTTGGAGAGGGGATTTTTATCTACAAATTCCAACTAAATTACATCAATATATCTTAGATTTAACACCAAAGTCATGTGAATCAAAGTGAAAATTTGTGAAACGTTGTCAAGTTTCTGAAAAATAAAAATTTGAGTTTTGAGAGTCGATTTGGACTCGAATTTTGAAATTCATCTTATATATGGACTCGTGGGGTTATGAGTAGTCGAAATCTACCCTCGGACCCGAGTTTTGACTAGGCGAGCCCCGGGTTGATTTTTTTGGAAAAAGTATAAAGATCATAGCTTTATCTATTGTAATTATTTTCCCTTGCATTGATTGATGATATTAAGTTAAGTTTTGTTAGATTTGAGACGCATGGGGGCGACATTTAGGGGAAAAGCTATTTATAAGGGTTGAGTTGGCCTAATTGAGGTATGTATCTTGCCTAACTTTGTGTGGGGAAATTACCCCTTAGGATTTGGGATTGATTGTGTTATTTATGCTATGTGAAAGCCGTGTACGCAAGGTGACGAGTGGGTATATGGGTTATACGTGGTATTTTACCGGTTTAGGCTACTTATACTCTTTCCATACTTTAATTGAATTGTCATATTATGTTTTAAATTCTCATAGTGAATCTACTCTTACTTGTGGTAGTCTATCCTCAGATGCCTTAAATGACTTTGTTAACACTTGTTCTACATCTTACTTGATATTTTGCTCTTATGCTTAGTGAAAGTTGTTGCCTATTTCATTATTTCATGTTATCTCTTCCATTATTGATTTGTCATTATTTGAAGTCATTGTTACATGTTATCTCTTCCATTGTTGATTTATCATTATTTGAAGTCATCATTACACGTTATCTCTTCCATTGTTGATTTATCATTATTTGAAGTCATCGTTAGACGTTATCTCTTCTATTGTGAGTTATTCTTATTTTATATCGTGGTTAAACATTATCTCTCTCATTGTTGAGTTATTAGTGATGAAGTTGTAAAAGACGTTATCACATTGAGGCGAAGTTGTTTATTGTTGAGATATCCTTCTTGTTGAGAAATTTACATTCATTGTTATTGTTAATATTCATATACACATTGTGGTTGAGCCATGAGATATTGTCGTGGAAACATTGATATTTTTTATTACTGGCAAGTTGTGGCATATGGACACTTGTGGCGTGAGTTGTTATTGTGATGTGATATTGATGTGCATGCGGTGATATAAGTATAGGGGTTAATGTGCATGCGGCGACATAAGGTGGGTCTTATGTGCGTGTTGCTTGTAAGGGAATTACTTGAAGCCATGCGGCGTCATAAGATGGTCTAAAGTGCGTGTAGCTTTTTCGGAAAAAATGTTTTCAAAACTATTTAAATGTAAGGCTCACGCGGCAGTATAAGGAAAGATTGAGATTGAAATTGAGAAATATTTATTTTGCATACAAACTAGAGGTGCGAAGCGAAGGTGTGGTCCAGCTGCAGGAAAGACCAATCCCAGAGACAAATTCAAAGAGATTCCCACCTCCGGGCGGGGGTTCCCAGTGGGGCTATTACACGTATTCCCCCCGGGCTTATCGACAAGCATAAACTAGTTTATAAAATTACGTAGAGTGATCAGAGAAACTATTCGTAAAACTTGCGCACCCATGGGAAAGTTGAAGCTTTTGAGAATGGAGAACCCCGGACGGCGGTGGAGGCCTGAAAACAAGACAGTCCAAAAAGGGGCCTTCTGTCTACACGCTTTCGAGAACATAATAGATGAGACGGTCATGATTGACAAAGTAAACAGGCGGTTGCATATCGACAAATGTCATTATTGTTACGCCGACCACCGGGTTGTAAGGCTTTCCCAATGGATGTTTTTTATTTACATTCCCGTCTCTTAGAAAGAGCGGCTAAACGATCAGACCAGACAGGCACGCGTAGCTTGACCGCCTTACCCGTCATTGAAACACAAGCGGGAGACATATCAGCCTGTATTCCCACCAATGTGATCCCCATTACTGATAGACAAATCTATTTGGAAACAGAGCTCTTTTATCGCGAAATTAGACCTACGATTAATGTCGGCTTATCTGTCAGTTGCGTCGGGTATGCCGCTCAGTTGAAAACTATGAAACAAGTCTGCAGTAGTTCAAAACTGGAATTGGCACAATATCGCGAAGTGGCCGCCCTTGCTCAATTTGGCTCAGACCTTGATGTTACGACTCAGGCATTACTCAATAGAGGTGCAAGGCTGTGTTGCTTGTAAGGGAATTACTTGAAGACATGCGACGTCATAAGGTGGTCTAAAGTGCGTGTAGCTATTTCGGAAAAAATATTTTCAAAACTATTTAAATGTAAGGCTCACGCAGCGGTATATGGAAAGATTATGATTGAAATTGAGAAATGTGAATACGAGGCAGTACCTCGGTTGTGATTCTTGTTCTATACGAGGCGATACCTTGGTTGTGATTCTTGTTGTGTACGAGGCGGTACCTCATTTTTGATTCTTGTTGTTTATCTCATGTTGTAAAGAGTTATTGGTGAAACACTTCTTGTTGCTTTTATTCATCCTTGTCTTTTCAGTTTGGATCCGTATTTGACTATGGTGGTTCTCTTTTATTTCTTCCTTTATGTTATCTCTAGGCTTACAATTCCGACATTAGCTTATGTTATTAACTTGTTTCGTATTAATTATATTATCTACCTTCTATTACTTCTCGTTATTATGTTTTCATTCTGTTTATTATGTCCTAGTAGGTATCTTGACCTGGCCTCGTCACTACTCTACTGAAGTTAGACTTGATACTTACTGGGTACCATTATTGTGTACTCATACTACGCTTCTACACATCATTTTGTGCAGATCCAGGTACGTCTGCTCATGCTGGACGTTAGTGTTTGTTTGTAGCTGTTAGCCGGAGACTTCAAGGTATACTTGCTAGTCGTCTGCATGCCTCGGAGTCACCTTCAGTTATCTTTATAGTAATGTTGTTTTACTTTATTAGACATTGTTGTAGTAGGTATTTTGGAACATTCTGTAGAAGATTATGATACAGTCTCATCGAGTTTTGGGAGCATTGTAGTTGTGTTTAATTTATCAAGATATTTATGAGAATTGTTAGTTTATATCATGTTTTAGCCGTTGTTTCTATCATAATCTCTCATTTGTTAGGCTTACCTAGTCTTAGAGACTATGTGCCATCACCACATCCTAAATAGGAGAAATTGGGGTCGTGATAGGATGACGTGCTTGTCCTCACCATCCGTGAGAGAACAAGAATAGAATGATTCAAACTCAATGACAGAATAAAGTCACACGATAGAGAAAGAAAGAAGGTGGATTTTCCTAAGGCCTTATATCCTCCAGAAGATTAGTAGACGTCTCTGTACTGATCCTCCAGACTCTACTAAGCTTGCTCATGACCCGTGAGACCTAAGTAATCTAGTGCTCTAATAACAACTTATCATGACCCGAAATCCCAACCACGGGGCAGGATAGCGCTTAACATTCACTTGCTAGGCTAGCCAATATTAGCTACACAATATTCATTTTAACAATTTTAAAAGCATATTAATGAGAAGGTAAAGTTGTGAAACTTTAAAAGATATGATAAACTCCAGACATATTGTCTAGTCTAATCTCGGACTCAGGTGTCACAAGTACATGAGCTACTAAAAATACTAAAAGCAAGGTCCGAAATAAAATACAACTGTGTGAATGAAGTAAATAGTACAAAGATAAGAAGGAGCAACTCTACCTCAAGTCTTCGAGTAAGGATAATATGAGCAAGCCTCCCCTAAACGTTGCTGGGACCACCACCGGAATCTATACAAGAAGTGTAAAAGTGTAGTATGAGTACAAATTACCCCATGTACTCCGTAAGTACCGAGCCTAACCTCGGCGAAGTAGTGACGAAGCTATTACAAGGAACTCACATTAAATCTGCACGAGTATAAGTGACAACAATAACAGAATAGAGAAACAAGAACTGCATGAAAACCGGAACAAAAAGAACATAATAGAGGGCCCCAAAATATTACCTATGATCAAATTCAAAAGACATCACATATAACCAACAATCAAGAATAGTCATAATATATCCTCTCTGTTGCGGCGTGCAACCCGATCCAAAATAACATATCAATATCCATTGCGGCATGCAACCCGATCCCAAACAACAACATCTATATCTATTATGATGTGTAAATCGATCCCAAACAACAATATCAACATCCATTGTAGCGTATAACCCTATCCCAAACAACAATATTATTATCTATTACGGCGTGCAACCCGATCCCAAATAACAATATCAATATCCGTTGCGGCGTGAAACCCTATTCTAAATAAGAATATCAATATCCGTTGCGGTATGCAACCCGATCCTAAACAACAATATCAATACTACAACAATTAGGGCATAACTCTCAACATGAGAGAAAGGAACCAAAATAAGTAAATACTCTAAGGCAAAGCAATATAACAAACCGGAGCGAAATAGAAGCAAGTAAAGCCAAAATAGATAATTAAAGGTATAGAACAAGTAAAAACGGACAATAAGTAAAAACATGAATGCACAAAACATGTAACAAAAGAGGGCATGTAACAAGAAATACATGTATTTAACAAATAAGGGCAAGTAGCAATGAAGGCATGATATGAATAGTAGCATGGGGTAAAAGAAGGCATGATGTAGTTAAAATACACAATTAAAAATCCACCATGCATGATTAACCCATGACAACGTGTGTACACTTGTCATTTTTCACATACGATGTCCCCTCACATAAAATCAAGTAGCAACTAGACCAATCAAGTTCTAATTCTCTCATGTCAAGGTTAACCACGACACTTACCTCTTTCCGAAATCAATTCAACAATCAACCACGGTCTTTCTCTTGGAATAAGTCTCCAAACTAACCGAATCTAGCCAATTATCTATCAAACAATCCAAAACAAGCTTTCAAAACTATCTACGAATTAAAAAGGTTCAATTTTGATCATTTTTGAAAAGGTCATGAAAAGTCAACCCTGGACCCGCTTAGTCGAAATCCGAGATTTGGACCAAAACTTCAACTTGAGGTCTAAATCTCAATTTTACAAAATTCCTAAATTCTATCCAAAATCCCTAATTTATACCTTGGAATTCATGGATTTGATGATAAAGTTTATGGAAAAGTAATTGAAATTTATTGAAAACAAGTTAAAGTTTCTTACCAATGAATTGGGAAGAAAATCCTCTTCAAAAATCTCTGTAGAGTGTTTAGGGTTGAAAAATAGTATAAAATAAGCTAAGTCCCAACTTTTCCATCTTTTACCCAGCTATTGATGTCGCAATTGCGAACTCTTATTTGCAATTACGACCATCGCAAAAGAGACAAAATTTGCATTTGTGGACCTCCCGCCATTCGCATTTGTGATTCCACCTTCGCATTTGCGAAGGTTGCCCGGCTAAGCTCTAGTCGCATTTGGGACACAACAACCGCAAAAGCAGAGCCCACATGATCACATTTGCGATACCATCTTTGTAATTATGAATCCAACAATCCCTCCCCAGTTATCACATTTGCGAGCCCAACTTCGCAAAAGCGGGACTCGCATTTGTGAACAGGTCATCGCAACTGCCAGACCTGCATACCTGAAGCACCAGATAAAACATCAGCAGTTCAATATTTTCTCAAAACATATTTGAAACTCACTCGAGCCCCTCGGGCTCCAATCTGATCATGCACACAAGTGTAATAATATCAGACAAATTCGCTCGCGACCTCAAATCATCAAAATAACATCAAATAACAAGAATCGATCATCAAACTCAAGATTTCATCTTAAAACTCATTTTTCATATTCTTTCACATAATGTGCCGAAAGGCGCTCGGGTCACCCGCGACCCCAACCAAACATGCGTACAAGTCTAAAAATAGCACACGAACCTACTAGAATTGTCAAAATACCGATCCGAGCTTGACAATGACCGTGGTCAACTGAAATCTCATTTTAAGTCAAAAATCAATTTTTCTTCAAAATTTTACATAAAAGTTTTTCGGTAAACGATACGGATCACGCACGCAAACCAATAAATATGAAATGAAGCTATAAGAGGTCTCGAAATATGAAAATTAAGGCTATCATTCAAAACTACCTATCGGATCGTGACAACCTATCCAACTAAAAGTTATTACCAGACCTACCCATCCTTAAGACCAAAAGTCTCCATCGGAAAAACTCTCTTCCTTTCTCTCTCATATCAATTCTATATTTGTTTCTCTACTTCATTCTCTTGATTTTAATTTTAACTCACCCAAGTATCAATTTAATTTGTCGACTATTCAAATAAATAAATAACTTTTTGTTGTGCTATTAAGATTCATCATAGTCTTATTATTGTAACATCTTCCTTGTCTTTAGTTAGGGACATAATTTAGTTAACATTTCAAAAGTTAAATATGTGAGATGTAGATAATACTTAGTTTTGAGAAATTGCTAGCTTATCGAGTATTTAAATTAGCTGGGCACATAAGTAACCTATGCCAAAATTTCCAATCTTAAGAAAAAAATTTCAAACTCCATGTATGCGTTTAAAATTTCAAATATGAAATTTTCGTGTTCTTTGAAGAATTTTGCTATTCAAATTCGTTGGGTGTTGTTCTTTGATGTGCAGATTGTAGTGTTAACGCTAATTTTTAAAGAATTATTTTTTAAAAAAATTAGATCCCCCATTAAAGGACCTTGAAGTTTGAAACTTATAAACTGGATTTGTTGAGTTTGTGGTTATTTTGATGCGATTTTGGTTGGGGTGTGCTCGAAATATTAATTGGAGGCCATGGCTAAATTTTGATTCAATTTGTTAGATATTTAGAATAGAGTTTTGAAATTTGGGTCAGAATAGAGCTGAAACTAGCGAAGAAGACGGATTATATTATGTATACTGAAATGATATATTGTATACCATTTAGGTATATGATATTTAATCAATAGTATACAATATATTAAAATAGTATATCGCTATAGTATACAGTATATTGTAACTATTGGCCGTTTTTTTTTTATTTTTTTAAAATTTTAAACTTGATGCTCTTTAATAAGAATTTTCAACTTGAAGATTTTGTTGTGTGATTCAAAGTGAGTGTCACAATATATCATCTATAGTATATTTTGGAAGTTTATACTGATATTTGGTTGCTTTTAGAGCTTAATGGAGGTGATTATTGGGATTGAATTTCTGAAGACCCACCATGTTTGAGTTTGAAGCCTTTTAATCTTAAGAAGAAATACAATTAGCCGAAAATATACCATTATGGTATAGAATATACTATAAAAGTATAATTCAACAACATAAACTTTTGCAATAGTTTCTCTACAATAATATTATTGCTCCCAAACGCACACGCTACGTGATCGTACAAGTAATAAAATGATAAGCCGCATGTCAAACCCATAGAGACTTGTGTTAACTACCCACTAGTTTCACCAAGATTTTTATTCAGTCAAGTCAATCAGAGTTCAAAAGTGTGATTATTCTAGCAATAATTCAAACAAGTAACTAAATTATCGAGCAACAAAATAGTTGTTGTGTGTTCAGTAGAGACAAAAGGTTTTGATCGATTCACCAATCCTATTGTGCTCTAATTAACTCTCCCTTTAATACAATTCACTCATGGTTGCTAATTAATCGAACAATTGCTCTCGTAGTATTTTCCTGAATTCCTACTCGCCTATTCAAAATAGATTAATGCCTATATTCCTATGGAATCAATCTATTAAGAATGTATTAAGATTACGATATTTAATTAAGCACGGTGACTAGGTATATTCCTATCCTAACAAAAAATTTGCCCCCACTCAGATTTAAGATCATGCTCTTTTCAATTCTTCTCTAATCTAAATGTAGCTTTCCCAAGCATAGCATATATAGTAAATAGAACCTAACTGTTGACCAGACAATTAAGAAATTAATCACATAATTGAAGAAACAGTCATATATTAGTGAATTGTAATTAAGGTTAAGTCAACTTTAAACAACAATATTTATGGCTAAATCACAATCCCAAAACTATGGGTTTTAGCCACTCATGATAATATCAAAACAAATTCACATGTGTTGAATAATTGAGAATACTAAGAAAAGATGAAGAAAACTAAGATATCATTGCTCCCGAATGTTCCTTGTATGTATTTTTGCTTCAAAGTGGTGCCCCCCTCTCCAAATAGGTTAGTCTTGCTTTTATACGCGTTGGGGAGGTCTTGGGATTAAATAACCTTGTCCCAGGCGAAATAGGAGAGATTTCCCATCACCAGCGCCCAGGGTAGCATAGGGTACTATCCATGGAGCTGAGAAAATTTTGGTTTCTGACTTCTGCGCCACATGTAGCACCCCACGCTGCCTGTGGCGCTACAAATTGCCATTTTCCAAATTTTCTCCTTTTTGGCTCTAATCTCGCACCTTTCGCCCCATATTGCCTCCAGATGATTCCTCCACATAAAAACACCACGAATTAGCATAAATTAATACGTTTCACATTCGAAATCTACGAAACACGAGTAAAGTGCGAAGCGGTATACATATAAATATATATACTTTATGCTAAATATCAATACCCCACACTTAGACTCTTGCTCCTCCTCGAGCGATGGGACTATCAACTACACCCCCAACAACGTACACATCTCAATCAAGTACAAACATACAAATTTCACATTCTTCCTGTTTTAAACATGCCCATGTATAAACATTTCAATTCAATAAATTCAAACAACCAATCCGTCACCACCCTACCTCAAGAGCCGACTCGTTACCACGAAGACCCTCAACTCACGCACTCACCCAACAAAAGAAGTTTACAACATCACCAATCCTTCATGAGATCATGTGCCCTCACCAACAAATAACAGAGTGAATATAGAATAGTCCACACATTCAATTATTCCTTTGAACATAATTTAAGGACATCACACAATTGGAACAAAAAATCGCTCACTCTCACAAAGAATTCATGTGCATCCCGTGGTCGTACCATAAGCTTGCCCGTAGTGTACATATCTACTAATCTAAACTAGCCAAATCTAGGATCAATTAGGACTTTAAGGTTGTAATGTAGGCTAAGGGACAGGTAGGATACATTTAGGAATAGTGACTAATCCTCCTAAGTACTTTAATACACTACACTCAAAAATCGAGCACATCTTCTTCTCAACCAATTCACTCGCCACAACCCATATACAACATAGCCTCTTTTTTCAATTAAGCATTTCTATACTCCCACTATCACGAATTAGTAAGATTAGGATGTGTGTGTTTCTCTACATTATTTGCACTATCATTTATTTTCTTCTCGTACTTTTTTCTTTTCTTTTCTATACACCCTCCATAAATTAAGGTTCATCGGCTAGTGACCTTTTTTCACAACTTTAGTGCATCTTAAGGGCCCTTCCATGGTTCCACTCGAAAGCTACTCCCCAATCTCTCACCTTACTTCTTTTAGCGACTAAGTGCCTTAGGAGGTAAAGGTTCAACAATCTCAAATTAAGAACAAAATAGTGATACGACTTGTAATGTGGGTGCCAAAGAAAGGGTCTATAGGCTCAAAGGGG
Organism: Nicotiana tomentosiformis; assembly: GCF_000390325.3. Lineage (NCBI taxonomy): Eukaryota > Viridiplantae > Streptophyta > Magnoliopsida > Solanales > Solanaceae > Nicotiana > Nicotiana tomentosiformis. Next base: position 149,029,500 of record NC_090813.1, on the reverse strand, counting down.
CTAGCAACAGAGAAGTTTATTTTTAAGTGACAAGCACATCTATGATCAAGCAAGAAATACATACGCCATCTCCTAAACTAGCACAACTTAATGATTTTGCTTCGATTAACACATGGGATAAGTTCTATACTACACAGGATAGCACAAAAAATCACAAATCCTCACACACACATTGCACATGACTCAATCGAGAAGGTTCTGTTCAACACTGAAGTCAAGCAAGCACATATAATTGAGAAATTTTAAGCAATATTGTACTATGTGGCATACAAGTCAAACAATTGAGAAAAGGCGTCACAAAGTAGAATATTTAATTTACCCAGGCATCATAATTCAAACCAAATGTACGGAAAGACACAACGCATGCCATAACCTAATGTGCCACCACCAACAATGTCAATAGGTACCCCAGAGCAACTCTGTTTCCTCCTAACCTAATCCTAAACAAAAGTGCCCGGTTTGAGCTGCACCCTTGGAAAAGAACCGGCATCCAGAGAAAAACCAAGGGACACTACCTAACTATCATAAAAAAAATCTTTTTGGTGTTTTTTAATCAGACATTAATCCCTCAAGAAAATTGTCCAAAAGATCCATCGTCGGGAAAAGTTCGAGCTTTTTCTGATTTTTTTCTTTTTTTCTATTTTTGTATTTTTTTAAAAAACTAGTCTAAGCCTACTACAGGTTCCTACAAAACAAAACTACTAAAAATAAACATATTTATACAATTTACATCACAAGAAGTAGTTCCCCCACCTCACACTTAGCATATGCATAGTCCCCGATGCCTGTAAGAATTTAAAGCAATGTAAGGTAAAAAGAAAAACTCCCTGCTAGTCGGATTCCTCCTCCATAGAATACCCGCCAGCCGTAGCTCCGGGCTCATCATCATCATCAGCTCCTAGGGGCACCAAAGCCATGGGCATCGTGACTTTATCACCAATCTCATCCTCAGTATCGGAGCCTTTGTGAGTGTTCTCATCCTCTGACGGGTGCACGGGACTGCCAGATGCAATTCCCAACATCTCTTTGTAAGAACTAGACAAATTATTGCGTAGATGCATATGCTCTTCGTCCGATACACCCAACCTGCTCATGATCACATTTAGGGAGCTATAGTGATACCTGTTGAAGTTCTCGTCCCTCTCATTCTGTGCCGCCTGGCTAAGCTTAGACGTAGTCTCCAACAAATATGTGATGTCCATCAACCCCTTAGGAACCTCCACAATCTCGTCATAACCGGGGTATTCAGGAACTTCTCGCGAAAGCATGTACTGCGTGAGCAAGTTTCCAAAGGAGAACCTCATAAGTTTTCGCCCAAATCACGTGCGGGCCATCTCCCCTAGCATGATCTCACCCATATTGATGGGTTTCCCAGTCATCAGAAAAATTATCACACACACTCGAGCTCGAGTGTATTCACTGTTGTGCTCAACTGGCATGAGTGTGGCCTGCACGAAACTTTGCCACACCTTGGTGGTCTTGTGAAAATCAAAGCGGATCATCTCAAGATGGGCATCACCCTTTGTTCTGGTCCACTTGGCATTTGAATCGATGCCACAAAGAGTGTGACGTATCTCCTGATAGCTTGGGTATTTGACAAATTTTTGTAGCCTCCACGGGTTAGAGTTATCAACTCCCAAAAACTCACATAAAGACAGCCTATACATTGGCACCTCCTTTCCACGGACCCATGACGTGAACAAGTCTGCATTCCAATTGGCATACATGTCTTGCACCATGCTCAAATTTTCATGGCTGGGGCACTCTAGGAACTCATCCATCTTCATTTCTCGCAATCGGACAAGCATGCCCGGGAAGTTCTTCTCCAAAGTTTTCACATTAATACCCATCTCGGAGACGTACCGCCCATATGGCACGAAGTCCCTATGCCATTGGATGGAATCATCATAAACTAGATCCAAATGTGGCCTTGGTCCCAATGGTGCCTTCTTTGATCCATCGGCAACTTGTTTCCCTTTAGTTTGCCTAGATGATCCTTCCCCTTGCTTGTGCTTTTTAGGCGCGGGAGTAGTGATTGAGGACTTCCCGACTCCCTTGCCCTTATTCGCACTATCACGAGCCATATCAACCTACAATGAAAATAATCATGAATGTGAGAATGCATCAAGAAATCTTCCTAAGGTTATCGTGAGAGTCAAAGATGACCCCACACTTAAAATCGAAGACTCACTATAATAGACTCATAATCTTGGTGTTAAACGCACAGGTGTTGCACCACAAGGCAATGGGTACTCAAGACTTCCCCATGCCACACAATTAAAATGCATTAACTATGCCACACAAATCAAGTGGTCGATCATGGCGAAGTGCTTTAGCCTTAATGCAAGCAAGTGGCACATGGTCCTTAATCTCTACAACTAATATACTACACTAGATAATTCTATCAAAGTGCTACAACATACATAATACAAGATACATGGTGTTGGTGATATGTACACATTAAAGCCAAGCTCCGAATTATGTAATCCCACCCCCAAACACCCCACACTTAGCCCAATATCACATACAACTACACTCGGTTACTCAAACTTCACCGGTGCAAAAAGTACTCATTCAAACCTTTTATCAAATACATTGCGGGCATGAAGTGTGTGCAACTTACTTCAACAATGGTGGCCCTCCCAAATTTCAACGAAGTAGAGGGAATTCTAGTTTACTACTCCGTATATAATACAACAATCAAGTTTTGTCAAATAATTTTATTGCACAATAGGCCACCCACCATAGAAAGGATTTTTAAAGAATCAATTATGGGGGAATTTGGGAAGGGGGGTGTTTATTATCATCTACCAAATAAAAGAAAAAGAAGAAGAAGAGAACATACCTGAAGGAATTACGATGAAAGCAAGAGAAACTTGAAAACTTTAGAGAAAGAGAGAAAGGGAGAGGCGCGGGCAGAGTGCTTTCAGAGAGAGAGAGAAATTAGATTTAAGGGGGTTAGAGTTTGTTTTAATTTAAGGGAAATATGGATATGGGTATTAGGAGATGGGTTAAGGGGTGAGTAAAAATGAGTATTTGGGTCGGGTTGTATGTGAATGGGTTAATAAATAAATAAAAAAAAGAAAAAGAAAAAAGAAAATAAAAAACTTACATACATGACCCCCAGCCTAGCGTTCCATGCTAGGCCTGGCGCTAGGGGAATTGGAGACATTGTAAAGTGCGGCCCAGGTAGCGTTGGGAGTTGTTCTGCCGATTTTAAATATTTTTTTTGAATGAAATTCCCGATCCCCCGAGCACTTTATATATCCAATTTACAGACCCCACACCATTCTATCTATGATTTTTATGCCTAGAAAGAAAACAAAAACTCTAATCTACTCTAACTAAAAAATTGAAAAACTAAGTTATGAAAGCAATAAAATTGGGTTGCCTCCCAACAAACGTCTGATTTAACGTTACGGCATGACGCATGGCCTCACTTACTCATCAGCGAGTACTACTTTGGTCTTCCAACAATCAATGATTCCTCCCTAATAGTGCTTGACTCTTTTCCCATTCACTAAAAAATTTCTTTCACCATTTAAAGCGCGCATCTCAATTGCACCATAAGGAGTAACTCTCACCATCTTAAATGGACCTGACCACCTCGATTTTAACTTCACAGAAAACATCTTGAGCCTAGAATTGAACAATAGTACCTTTTGGCCCGGTTCAATGTGACGTGTCTTGATACACTTGTCATGCCATCATTTTGTCTTCTCCTTGCAAAGCTTAGCATTTTTATAAGAGTGCAGCCTGAACTCATCTAACTCATTCAACTGCATGAGCCTCTTCTTGCCCGCGACTTCAAAGTCCATATTCAACATTTTAATGGCTAGTACGCCTTGTGTTCAAGTTCAACAGGCGAGTGACATGCCTTCCCATCAACAAGCTTATACGGCGACGCCCCAATGGTGTTTTGTATGCTGTTCTATATGGCCACAAGGTATCATCTAACTTTGCAGCCCAATCCTTCCTATTCACACTCACTGTCTTCTCTAATATTTGCTTTATTTCTCTGTTGGACAACTCATCTTGTCCACTTGTTTGCGGATGATATGTCATGGCAACTCTGTGGTGGACCCCATATTTAGCTAGAAGGTTATTCATCAACCGATTGAAAAAATGTGTCCCTTCATCACTAATCAAGGCGCGTGGATTCCCAAACCTCGAGAATATGTTCTTCTTCACAAAAGCAGCTACCACCTTGGCATCATTGGTTGGCAATGCGATCGCCTCTACCTATTTTGACACGAAGTCAACCGCTAGCAAGATATATTTGTTTCCTCTAGACAATGGGAACGGTCCCACAAAGTCTATCCCCCACACATCAAAAATCTCTACCTCCAGTATGTTATTCAAAGGCATATCATGCCTCTTTGTAATGGTTCCTATTCTTTGACACTGGTCACACTTCTTAACAAATGCATGGGGCATCCTTGAACAATGTTGGCCAAACAAATCCAGATTGTAGCATCTTCGCAACTGTCCTATCGCCTCCATGATGGCCCCCATAAGGCAAGGCATGACAATCATACAACACTAATTCCACCTCTTTTTCCGGAATGAACCTCCTCATCAACTGATCAGCACACTATTTGTACAAGAATGGCTCATCCCAATAGTAGAAGTTTACATCATGTAGAAATCTCTCTCTCGCTTCAGTTTCAATTTCAGGAGGAAGTACCCCACTCATAAAATAGTTCATATAGTCCGCATACCATGGGGGAAGGTCTTGGGTGATAGCAAAAAGTTGCTCATCATGAAATGCATCCTTAATTTGTCCACCTTCATCCACGTGCTCATGCTTTTCCAGCCTTGATAGATGGTCGACTACTTTGTTTTCTGTGCCCTTCCGATCTCGTATTTCTACATTAAATTCCTACAACAAAAAAACTTAGTGCATCAATCTAGCCTTGGATTTTTTTTTGTAAGTAGATACCTGATTGCTGCATGATCGGTATGGAATATGACTTTTGTTCCCACCAAGTATGCCCGAAATTTCTCAAAGGCCCACACAGTGGCCAACAACTCCTTTTCAGTGGTGGTGAAATTCAGTTGTGCATCATCAAGAGTCTTACTCGCATAGTAAATAGAGTAAAACATCTTGTCCTTCCTCTAGCCTAGCACTGCCCCAATAGCATGGTCACTTGCATCGCACATAAGTTCAAATGGTAAGGACAAACCCAGTGCCACAATAATGGGGCAGTTACCAACTTCTTGTTGAGCTCCTCGAATTCCTTCAGGTAGGCTTCATCAAAATTGAAGGTCACGTCATTTTCAAGCAACCTTTACAACGAAGTAGCAATTTTTGAAAAATCTTTATTAAAGCGTCTATAGAACCGTGCGTGTCCCAAGAAACTCCGGACACCCTTCACAGAAATGGGTGGAGGTAATTTTTCAACCGCCTCCACCTTTGCCTTATCAACTTCAATGCCGCTCCTTGACACTCTATGGCCCAACATGATGCCTTCTTGTTCCATAAAATGGCACTTTTTCCAATTTAGCACTAGATTTGTTTCTTCACAACGGGTCAACACCTTGCCCAAATTCTTCAAACAGTCATCATAAGAAGACCTGAAGATTGAAAAATCATCCATGAAAACTTCCACAAACATTTCCACCATATTAGTGAAAATAGCCATCATGCACCTATGGAAAGTGGCCAGTGCATTACAAAGACCAAACGGCATTCACTTAAAAGCAAAAGTACCATAAGGACATGTAAAAGTGGTCTTCTCCTGATCCTCAGGGCATACGACAATCTGGTTGTACTCCGAATAACCATCAAGGAAGCAATAATATTCATGGCCTGCCAGTCTGTCTGATATTTGGTCAATGAATGGAAGTGGGAAGTGGTCCTTGCGGGTTGCCTTGTTGAGCCTTCTATAGTCAATGCAAACTCTCTACCCCGTCACGGTGCAAGTAGGAATTATCTCATTTTTCTCATTCTCTACAACAGTCATCCCTCCCTTTTTAGGCACACATTGCACTGGGCTTACCCAATTGCTGTGAGAAATAGGGAAGATGATACCTGCATCGAGCCACCTAATTACTTCCTTCTTTAAGACCTCTTTCATAATGGGATTTAATCTCCTTTGTTGGTCAACACAGCGGCGGTGTCCATCTTCGAAAAGATTTTATGCATGCAAAAGGATGGACTGATTCCTTTGATGTCAGTAATTGTCCACCCAATAGCCTTTTTATGCTCACGAAGCACTCTGAGCAATTTTTCTTCTTGCACATCTGGTCAAGATGGATGAGATGATCACTCGCAATGTCTCAGACTTCCCCAAATAAGCATAGCGCAGATGTGCTGGAAGGGGCTTAAGCTCTAGCTTTGGAGTTTCTTCAATAGATGGCTTAGTAGGGGTCAGAGTAACAGGTCTGTCCAACTCCTCAAATCTCCCAAACCCATAGAGATAATTGTAAGACATGTTAAGTGCTTGCTCAATTTCTTCCATCATCTCATCTTCACTGTCTTTTTCATCCCCAATCAAGGCTCGTTCAAGAGGATCTATGGGGTTCATATAAGTAACTAATGACGTCACATCACTTTTTGCCACAGAAATCATGGATAGCTCTTCATAGTGGACTGACAATCTGAGTTCTTTATAGTCATTGAATACCTCCACCCGATCACCCACTCTTATTGTCATCTTTCCTTCGCTTATATCAATAATAGCTCGGCCCGTGGCTAAGAATGGACTCCCCAAAATAAATAGGAGTTCCTGATAAGGCTCATAGTCCAAGATAATGAAATCAGCGGGATTATGAAAGAACCCACTTGATATAACACATCTTCAATCACTCCTTAAGGATGAGCAATGGAGCGATTAGCCAACTGTAAAATCATAGTGGTTGGGCACGGCTCACCCAACCCCAACTGTCTGAACACAGATAGCAGCATCAAATTGATGCTCGCCCCAAGATTATACAAAGCTGACCCGACGGCGTGCTTACCAATCGAGATTTGGATAGTGAAACTACCTGAATCCTTCAATTTATGAGGTGGCTTGCTTTGAATTCTTGATCTACATTCTTCAGTGAGTGCCACCGTCTTGAACTCTTTCAACATCCTCCTATTTGCCACTATGTACTTGATGTATTTGTCATATTTGGGCACTTCATGCAAAATGTCCACCAGCGGTATATTGATTTGCACTTGCTTCAAAATATCAAGAAACTTTTTATAAGTGGCGTTACCCTTCACTTTCTGCAATCTCTGAGGGAACGGAGGTGGTGGCCTTGCAACTAATAGTGGGGGTTGCTTAGCCACCGCCTCTTCAATTGGCTTCTCTAACTCCTTTGTTTTTTCTGATTATGCTTCTATGGTGGCTGGTTTTTCATTAAAAGTCACTTGCTTTCTCTTTTTCGATGAGACTTCTTCTAAATGTCTCCCATTCCTCAGTGACACATCATTAATAGATGCCTTAGGATTAGCCTCAGTGTCGCTTGGAAGAGCCCCAGCTAGTCGAGTATTTTGGGCACTGGCAAGTTGCCCCACTTGTCTCTCCAAATTTCAAATCGCTGCAGCGTGGGCTGCTGCCTGCGCATGCTGGTCATCCATTAATTTCTTTAGTATCTCTTCAATGTGACTCGTCGGGTTTGTAGGTTGTTCAGCATGAGGTGATCTATACTGCTGTTGAGGAGCTTGTGGCCTATACTGATTCTGAGCACCTTAGTTTCCACCCCAAGAAAAGTTTGGGTGGTTCCTCCAGTTAGTATTGTAAGTGTTCCCATACTGATTTGTCTGGCCCTTATTTGCATTACCCACAAAATGGACAGACTCTGGATTAACTAGGCATAAGTCTCTCGTGTGACCCTCTCCACAAACTTCACAAAATATTTGAACCTGTTGTACTGGCCGAGCTTGTTGCTTGTTAATAACCAAGGTCATCTTATTGACTTGGTTGGCCAATGTGGCAACCTGTGCTGATAATGCAGAGATGACATCTAAATCGAGAACCCCTGCAGATATTTACACTGTGTCTTCCCATCTCTCCTTTCCAATCAAGATTGCTTTTGTAGAATTTGTTCAATAATGCATATATCTCATCGAAGCTTTTCTCCAACAGTTGACCTCCCGCTGCACCATCCACCACAATCTTTGTCTCAGGATATAGCCCTTCTCTGAAAGTGTGAGCTAACACTTCATTTGTCTGATTGTGATGAGGACAGTCTCTGAGCATCCCCGTGAACCTTTCCCAAGCTGAGTATAAAGACTCTCCCGATTTCTATTTGAAGGCGACTATCTCACTTCTGATCTTTGCAGCTTTGCCTAAAGGAAAGAACCTTGCCAAATATTTCCTCGCCAGATCATTTTATGATGTAATAGAATTAGCTGATTCCGCCTTCAACCATCGCTTTGCTTTGCCCAATAGAGAGAACGGTAATAGTGTGAGTCTCACATAGTTTGGAGTGACTCCGTTATTGATATAAGTATCACTAATCTCCAAGAAGTTTAGGATGTGCTATTGTGGATCCTCGTGTGGAAGAGCCATAAACTGCCCATTCACATGTAATAGCTGGATCATGCTCTGTTTCAGCTCATAGTGCCCAGTGATTCTGGGCTTCACGATGCTGGAGGTGACATTAGCAATCCTTGGCATTGCCACCTCCTGAACATCCATATGTTGCTCCTCTTCCATGTCCACAGGAAATTGAACAAGTGCCTGGGGATTATCTGTGTCCCTTTCTTCCCTCAACCTCTAGTGAAATATTCTCTCAGGTTCGGGGTCAAAGCCTTGAAGTTTATCCTGGCTTCTGACCCTTCACAGTCAATCAATGTTCTGAAAGTAGAGCAACCAATAAGAAATGTTAGACTTGACGAAATATACTACTAAAGTAAAAACTAGAAAGTAGTCAATATTCAAGTCCCCGGCAATGGCGCCAAAAACTTGTTGCTCCCAAATACATACGCAAGTATACGTTGTCGTACAAGTAATAAGATAATAAGTTGAGTGTCGAACCCACAGAGACTTGTGTTAACTACCCACTAGTTTCACCAAGATTATTATTCAGTCAAGTCAATCAGAGTTCAAAAATGTGATTATTCTAAGCAATAATTCTAATAAGTAACTAAATTATCAAGCAGCAAAATAGTTGTTGTGTATTCAGTGGAGACAAATATTCCAGGGTTGTGATCGATTCACCAATCTTATTGTGCTCTAATTAACTCTCCATTTTATACAATTCACTCATGGTTTCTAATTAATTGAACAATTGCTCTCGTAGTATTCTCCCGAATTTTTACTCGCCTATCCAAAATAGATTAACCCCTATATTCTTATGGAATCAATCTATTAAGAACATATTAAGTTTACGATATTTAATTAAGCACGGTGACTAGGTATATTCCTCTTCTAACCATAAATCATCCCCTCACTCAGAGTTAAAATCATGCTCTCTTCAATTCTTATCTAATCATAAACCTAGCTTTCCCAAGCATAGCATATATAGTAAATAGAACCTAACTGTTGGCCAGACAATTAAGAAATTAATTACAGAATTGAAGAAACAACTATATATTAGTGAATTGTAGTCAACTTTAAACAACAATATTCACGGCTAAATCACAACCCCAGAACTATGGGTTTTAGCCACTCATGATAATATCAAAAAAATTCACAAGTGTTGAATAATTGAGAATACTAATAAAAGATGAAGAAAACTGAGATATCCTTGCTTCCGGATGTTCCTCATGTGTATTTTTTCTTCAAAGTGGCGTCTCCCTTATCAAAATAGTCTTAAACTTGCTTTTATACGCGTCGGTGAGGTCTTGGACCGAAATAACCTTGTTCCAGATGAAATAGGAGAGACTTCCCATCACCAGCGCCCAGGGTAGCGTGGGACGCTATCCCTGGCGCTGGGAATGTTTTGTTTCTGACTTCTGCGCCACAGGTAGCGCCCCATGCTGCCTGTGGCGCTATAAATGGCCATTTTCTATTTTTTCTCCTTTTTGGCTCTAATCTCGCATATTATACCCTATATTTTCTCTGGATGATTCCTACACATAAAAACACCACAAATTAGCATAAATCAATACATTTCACATTCGAAATCTACGAAACACGAGTAAAATGCGAAGCGATATACATATAAATATATATACTTTAAGTTAAATATCAAATAAACAATAACATTATACTCTAATAGTATTCATTATGCTATAATATTATATTGTAATAATATATAATGTACTACAATATCATACTATAACAGTGTATAATATACTACAATAATATACTGTAATATTATATAATATTCTACACTAACATATTATATAGAGGACTGAGTGTATTTTTGGAAGGAATAAATCAAACCTCTATGCTACCCTGTCAGTATATGACATATACCATATTGGTATCATAGAGTATTGGGTATCGTTTTAGAAGGAATGATCTATACCTCTGTGATACCCTGTCAATATATGATATATACCAATGTGGGTATCATAAAGGACTGAGTGTATCTACAAGGAATGAACTAGACCTCTATGATACCCTGTTAGTATATAATATATACTTGTTGGTATCATAGAGGATTGAGTATTTTTATGGAACGAATGAACTAGACCTCCGATACCTTATCAGTTTATAACATATACCATGTGAGTATCATAGAGGACTAATGAGTATTTTTTTAAAGAAATGAACCAGTCCTCTATGATACCTAGTCAGTATAAGATATATACCATGTGGGTGTCATAGTATACTATAGCATACTTTAACTGTTACTAATATATTATTTTCGGTATACCATATGTTACAATAAGTTATTTTCTCATAATTAATATAGGAAAAAATAAAAAAAATAAAAAAAACTATATCAGTTGTCTTTTTTATTGATATAATAAAAAGAAGAGAAGACAAAATAAAAAATAACAAAAATAAAGGAGCCAAAAAGGCGTGTAGAATTAGATTATAAAAAAGGAAATAGAGAAAAACTAATTTAGAAATAATAATAAATAAAATTTAAAAAGTAGAAAAAAATAAAACGAAAAAAGAGAATAGAAAATATGTATAATGTATAAGTTGTTCTAATAACTAATTTAAAAAATGATAAAAAGACACAATGTATATTATATCAGTTATATTTATAAAAAGGTGAATGAATGTTTACTATATCAATTTTTTTATTGTATTACGAAAAAAGAAGAATAAAGAAAAGAAGCAAAAAATGAATGCAATTAGATTATGGAGGAAAACAAATAAAATAAAAAAGAGTTCAATGAAATTAGAAAAGAAATAAGAAATAAAAAAATAAATAAAAGGAAGAAAAAAATAGAAATAAAAAAGAAAAGAAAAGAAGAAGCCAAATTGAGTACGGAATCAGATTATGGTGAAAAAAGAAAATAAAGAGTAATATGATTTGGGAAAACAATAAATGAAAAAAAGGAGAAAAATGAGATAATTGAAAAAAAAATGAAATAGAAATAAAAGGAGAAAAGAAGAAAAAAAGAAAAGAAATAAAGAAAATAAGGAGAAAAAAGTGGCAATTATCCACAAAAGTTACAACGAGTAGGAAGGGTAATTAGTTTGATGGGTAGAAGAGTAAATGAGTAAGCAAGGGTAATAAGTTTAGGGTTTTTTGGGTAATTATATAATTTTGGGGAGGAGGGGGGGGGGGGGAGCCAATTTGGTGGCCCAAAATAAGTCCATCTGAGTAATCAAAAGAGACAAAGACCAATAAGCTCTTCTTCTACATTGCGTCCATTTTTCAATCCCTTTGTCCGCCCTTATACGTTCCATTGTTGACAACTAGCATCCCCTGATGGCTTCCTTTTAGAAAATTGCTGCAAATATTTGTTCCCTTTAAGACTTATGTTTTCCTTTTAGTTGACAAAATTACTTTACATACTTTCAACAAGATAACATGTTACTAATATTATGTAATCAATGTTCTTATAGCGATAAAGTTTAGATAAAAGACTTCACATGACAATCGAGTCTCAATATACAGTACCATTTCGGGTTACAAATCAAGGTAAATTGATTAAAATATTGTATATTCAATTTCTCATATTGTAATCTAATCGCATATTTTTCCTTTTAAATATAACGAGTTAATGGTAAAAACCCCTGCATCCGCTTAACAAGAAGTGTAATATGACTAATATGATACAATAACAATAACAATAGGCTTAGTAAAATCTCACAAGTATGGTCTGGTGAGGATAGTGTGTATGTAGACCTTACCCCGACATTGAGAAGGTAGATAGGCTATTTTCGGTAGACCCTCTGTAACGATACGACTAGTAGTTTTGAGCATTTGCATTTTGTTCGATGGTTCGAGGGCATAAGTAGCTTCTTATGATGTAATATGACTTGCGTGTATCGTCGGTTTTGATTTTCGGGTGATTCAAAATTGATTTGGAAGAATGATTCTCATTTTAGAAGCTTTAAGTTGGAAGAGTTGACCAAGTTTGAATTTTGTGTATTTGATCCCGGATCGGAATTTTAATGCTTCCGTTAAGTCCGTATGGTAATTTTGGATTTGGGCGTATGCCCGAATTTGTATTTTGATGTTTATAGAAGGGTTCGACACTATTTGACAAAAGTTGGCAATTTGAAGGTTTGAAATATTCATAAGTTTGACCGGGAGTTGACTTTGATGATATCGGGTTTGGATTGTTGTCCCGGCAGTTAGAATAGGTTCGTTATACCATTTGGAACCTGAGTGATAAATTTGAAGTCATTCCAAGTTGATTTGATATGGTTCGGTACAGGTATTGGAAGTTGAAAGTTCAAAAGTTCATTAAGTTTGATTTGACGTGCGATTCATGATTTTGATGTTTTTATGTGAGATTTGAGGCCTCAAGTAGGTCCGTATTATATTTTGTGACTTGTTGGCATGTTCTGAGGGGCTCCGGTGAGTTTTGGATGAGTTTTGGATCATTTTCATGTTCTTTGGCACTACTGGATTCTGCTGGTTCTGGTCTTCTTCACGATCGCGAAGCTTGAGTCGCGATCGTGTAGTGCATTGGGAGCTGCTTGATGTTTATTCTTCGCATTCGCGCTATGGAGATCGCGTTCGCGGTGGTTGAGGCTATGGAGATCGCGTTCGTGACCATGTCTATGAGTTCGCGTAGTGTTGAGCAGGGCTGGGCAGACTTGATGGGTTCTTCTTCGCGTTCGCGAAGGACTAGGAGTGTGTTCATCAGTTATATTTATAGTTTGTGCTTCGCGAACGCGAGGCTTCTTCCGCGTTACTGAAGGGTAGCCATGGAGCAGTGTATAAAGTACTCTATTTTGAAGGTTGGGTCATTTTATCATATTTTGAGTTATGGAACTCGATTGAGTTGCAGGCGATTTTCATCAAATGGATTGGGTAAGTATTTTTAACTCGATTTTGATTATATTCTATGATTCCATCTTCGGTTTTGGCATTTTGATTATGAATTTAAAAGAGAAATTGGGGATTTTTGCATAAACTTTCCTAACGTGAATAATTGGGTTTTGAACATCGATTCAGAGTCAGACTTGAGTGAAATTAGTATGGTTGAACTCCTAATTGAATGAGTTGTCGGAATTTTTGAGTTTTGTCGGGTTCCAAGAGGCGGGCCCGGATTGACCTTTTGGTTGACTTTGAGTGTTTGATTAAAGATTCGACTTTTTTTTGGTTTGTTTCCCTTGGCATTATTTGATAATTTTGAGTTGCTTTTCGCTAGTTTCGAGCTGTTGGGAGATCGATTCGTGGGGGATGACGTTCTAGAGTATTGTTTGGCTTGCCTGAGGTAAGTATCTTACCTAAACTTGGTTGAGGCACTAGTTGCCTGAGTTATTTGTGATGCACATATGTGTGGAGACTGAGCCAATGTGCGAGCACTGGGGTATTTATTCATGCTCAGTGTAGTACTTAGGCTATGTCATGCCTTGAATTGACCGATAAGCCTCATACTGTGATGTATTTCTTCTTTGTACCCCAATGTTATGAGCTATTTGAGCCATGTTTGAGGTTGCGTAGAGGTTAATCTCCTGATTTAGCCTGATTGCTGCTATTTTGTGATATATTCACCAGTTGTGAGTTATGATATCATACTTGCATATGCATATACCTTAGCATGTCACTTATATCAGTCCATGATCATGAAATTTGATGTTCTTTGATCTTGTATATGTATCCTTGCATATCTGCTTTATGTGTGATATAGTTTGTACTGGTAGTTTGTGACCACGCCAGACGGATTGTGATATTGTGACTGTGATCACGCCGAGCGAATTGTGATATTGAGCTCGTGACCACGCCAAACGGATTGTGATTAGCGGTACATGAGTTGTCCGTGCAGTTGTTATATTTTTAGCACGTGAGTTGTCCGTGCTGATCCAAATAATAATATTATTGGCACGTGATTTGTCCGTACATGTCACGACCCAAAATCCAACTAGTCGTGATGGTACCTAACCCAACCTGTCAGCTAAGCCAATAAACAACTATTCAATTTAATGAGATTTAATAAGAAAAGAAATGATAATACAACTGCTTTTATACAAGAATTTTCCAAGGACTAGTAGTACAAATCATGAGCTTCTAAGATATAGAGTTTACAAAGCTGGTTTAAAATAAAATATACCATATGTCTGAAATATATATGAACAGATCTGAAATACTAAAGCTACCAGATCAAAAGGCAGCTATGACTGGAATGCAGGTACATCTTCAGATCCAGCTCCCACCGTACGCTGCTACATCAGCGTCCAACATCTGAACGCAAGGTGCATAAGTGTAGTACAAGTACAACCGACCCTATATACTCAATAAGTAACAAATCTAACCTTAGGTTAAAAGTAGTGACGAGCTGGGATAAGGGTCAGAGTCCAACTCCAATAACCACTATCAGCTCATAACAATATAATAATGATGGTACAAGAAATAGCTCAGCTCGTTCACCGTTATGAAAAATATGCATGCTTTTCAAGTATAATAGTAGATACCATATATTTCACCGAAAACCTCGTAAATATATGAATAAGTTTGAAAACTGTGATTTTACCAAAAACCTTTAGAAGAAAACCTTTCAACAATAAATAAGGTATTTGATTTTCAGATAGCATGAGAAAAATACATCTCTATGCCTATATGTCAAAATACGAGTGAAATCACGAACGTCATCAAAACCGGGTAGCATGAGGAAATGCATCTCTATGCCTGTATCTCAATTACGCATGTCAAATGCAATGCATCTCAATGATGAACTTATGTACTCACACTCTCAGAGTACTCAATCTTGCTGTACTGTACGGGGCAGGTCCAGCCCATGGAAGATCCATCCCTCAATATAAATAGCAACTGACAGTCAGTCACGCAGTACTGTATAGGGCTAATCCAGCCAAGGGAACTCCATCCCAAATATAAAAGTATAGGGCAACTCCATGCCCAGGGAACTCCATCCCAAATATGAATATATAGGGCAACTCCATGCCCAGGGAACTCCATCCCAAATATAATATCCCGCGCTCACTGTCGGTGTGCAGACTCTGAAGGGGCTCCTTCAGCCCAAGCCCTATAGTAAGCCAGGTCCAGACATAAATAAATAGAAACCTGATGTGGCGTGCAACCCGATTCCATAAATATCACTCACAATTAGGCCATCGGCCTCAGTCAATCATCAATATCTCCAGTCTCTCGGGCTTACAATGTCATGAAACTAGCCCAAAATGATGAGATGATGTATCAATAAATAACAATATAGACAGAGATATGATATGCAATGAATGAATATGACTGAGTACGAAATTACAATTTAAACATATAATTCGATAACAGATATGACATCAGTGGGTCCCAATAATACCAACATTTGCATAAGCATGATTTCTAACATGAGTCACAACTCAGTTTCTCTAACACATGAAACATACATGGAAAATACAAGTCAATTGACTACACAACTCTACGAAACCGACCGAGTCTCAATTTCTACGGTGCACGCCCACACGCCCGTCACCTAGCATGTGCGTCACCTCCAAACAAATCACATAACACGTATAAGCTGGGTTCATATCCTCAGCTCCAAGTGTAGAAGTGTTACTTACAATGCAGGCGAAGCAATGCTCCAAAAATGCAATCCCGCGCGTACCGACCTCTGAACGACTTGAAACTAGCCAAAAGCAACTCAAATACATCAAATAATGCCAAAGGAAACAAACTCAATCGATAAAGGTTGAATCTTTAATCAAAAGCCAAAAATCAACCCAAAAGCTCAACCCAGTTCCACGCATCGGAACTCGCTGAAACTTATAAAATTCAATGACCCATTCAATTACGAGTCCAACCATCTCAAATTTATCAAAATCCAACACCAAATCGTAACTCAAATCCCCAAATTAAACTCTCAAAATCTCTTGCCTCAAACTCCCAAAATTACACAAAAAACATATAAATTAGGTGGGAAATTCAATGGGGAAACATAATTAGTGAGCAAAATTAGCCACAAGTGACTTACCTCAAGAATCCCTTCGAAATCCCTCTCGAAAATCACCTAAGCCTGAGTTTGAAATGTCCAAAAAATGAAGAAAATCACGACATCCTTGAACTTAATACTTTGCCCAGCACTTTCGCACATGCGCCTCATTTAGTCGCGCCTGCGATCTCACAGGTGCGAGAAATCCTCCGCTCCTGCTGTTTGCCCAAGGCTCCACTACCTTCGCTTCTGCGACCACACGCACGCAGGTGTAAGTCCGCACCTGCGAAAATCCTTCCACATCCACGCTCCACAGTAACCAAGTCAATTCCCGCTTCTGCGATCGCTGCTTTCACTCCTGCGCACGCGCAGGTGCGCCTCTTCCTCCGCATTTGCGAAGACTCGAAGCCTAGTCTTCTTTCACTTATGCGATGACACTGCCGCTTTTGCGGCTCCGCACTTGTGCCCATAGCTCAGCAGGTGTGGTCACACCAGAACCTCTGCCAAACCAGCCTTAGCCAAAATTTCCAAAACTGATCTGAACCTTGTCGAAACTCACCCGAGCCCCTCGGAACCCCGTCCTAATATACCAACAAGTTCCATAACATAACACAGACCTATTCTAGGCCTCAAATCATACATAACAACATCGAAATGATGAATCATACCTCAAATCAAACTCAAATTAACTTTGAACTTTAAACTTCCAAAACTCGCGCCGAAACATAACAGATCAACTCGGAATGAACTCAAATTTTGCACACAAGTCCCAAATGACATAACGAAGCCATTCAAATTCCCAGAACCACAATCTAAATCTGATATCTACAAAGTCAACTCGCGGTCAAACTTATAAAATTTCCAAACCTTCAAATTTTCCAATCTAACTAGTCGTGATTGCACCTAACCCAACCAGTCAGGTAAGCCAATTAACAACTATCCAATTTAATAAGATTTATTAAGAAAAGAAATGATAATACAATTGCTTTTATACAAGAATTTCCCAAGGACTGGTAGTACAAATCATGAGCTTCTAAGATATAGAGTTTAAAAAGCTGGTTTAACATAAAATACATTATCAGTCTGAAATATACATGAACATATATGAAATACTAAAGCTACCAAGATCAAGAGGCAACTATGACTGGAACACAACTATATCTTCAGATCCTGCTCCCGCCGTACGCAGCTACATCAGCGTCCAACATCTGAACGCAAGGTGCAGAAGTATAGTACGAGTACAACCGACCCCATATACTCAATAAGTAACAAACCTAACCTTAGGTTGAAAGTAGCGACGAGCTGGGACAAGGATCAGAGTCCAACTCCAATAACCACTATCAGCTCAAAACAATATAATAATGATGGTACAAGAAATAGCTCAGCTCATTCACCATTACGAAAAATATGCATGCTTTTC
The DNA here is from genome assembly GCF_000390325.3 of Nicotiana tomentosiformis. Taxonomy (NCBI): domain Eukaryota; kingdom Viridiplantae; phylum Streptophyta; class Magnoliopsida; order Solanales; family Solanaceae; genus Nicotiana; species Nicotiana tomentosiformis. The sequence continues at coordinate 149,011,675 of NC_090813.1, read as the reverse complement.
AAGTATAATAGTAGATACTATATATTTCACCGAAAACCTCATAAATATATGAATAAGTTTGAAAACCGTGATTTTACCAAAAACCTTTATAAGAAAACCTTTCAACAATAAATAAGGTGTTTGATTTTCAGATAGCATGAGGAAAATACATCTCTATGCCTATATGTCAATATACGGGTGAAATCACGAATGTCATCAAAATCGGGTAGCATGAGGAAATGCATCTCTATGCATGTATCTCAATTACGCATGTCAAATGCAATGCATCTCAATGATAAAATTATGTACTCACACTCTCAGAGTACTCAATCTCACTATACAGTACGGGGCAGGTCCAGCCCATGGAAGATCCATCCCTCAATATAAATAGCAACTGACAGTCAGTCACGTAGTACTGTATAGGGCTAATCCAGCCAAGGGAACTCCATCCCAAATATAAGTATAGGGCAACTCCATGCCCAGGGAACTCCATCCCAAATATGAATATATAGGGCAACTCCATGCCCAGGGAACTCCATCCCAAATATAATATCCCGCGCTCACTGTCGGTGTGCAGACTCTGAAGGGGCTCCTTCAGCCCAAGCCCTATAGTAAGCCAGGTCCAGACATAAATAAATAGAAACCTGATGTGGCGTGCAACCCGATTCCATAAATATCACTCACAATCAGGCCATCGGCCTCACTCAATCATCAATATCTCCAGTCTCTCGGGCTCACAATGTCATGAAACTAGCCCAAAATGATGAGATGATGTATCAATAAATAACAATATAGACAGAGATATGATATGCAATGAATGAATATGACTGAGTACGAAATTACAATTTAAACATATAATTCGATAACAGATATGACATCAGTGGGTCCCAATAATACCAACATTTGCATAAGCATGATTTCTAACATGAGTCACAACTCAGTTTCTCTAACACATGAAACATACATGGAAAATACAAGTCAATTGACTACACAACTCTACGAAATCGACCGAGTCTCAATTTCTACGGCGCACGCCCACACGCCCGTCACCTAGCATGTGTGTCACCTCCAAACAAATCACATAACACGTATAAGCTAGGTTCATACCCTCAGCTCCATGTTTAGAAGTGTTGCTTACCTCGAACAAGCCAAATCCAATACTGAGCAGGCCAAGCGATGCTCCAAAAATGCCACCTCGCGCATACTGATCTCCGGACGGCTCGAAACTAGCCAAAAGCAACTCAAATACATCAAATAAAGTCAAAGAAAACAAACTCAATCGATAAAGGTCGAATCTTTAATCAAAATCCAAAAATCAACCCAAAAGTCCAACTCGAGCCTACTCCTCGGAACTCGACAAAAACTTATAAAATCCGATGACCCATTTAATTCCGAGTCCAACTATACCAAATTTACCAAAATCCAACACCAAATCGTCAGTCAAATCCCCAAATTAAACTCTCCAAATCCCTAGCCTCAAACTCCCAAAATTACACCTCAAAAATACACAAACTAGGTAGGAAATTCAATGGGGAAACATAATTAGTGAACAAAATTAACCACAAGGGACTAACCTCAAGAATCCCTTCGAAATCCCTGTCAAAAATCACCTAAGCCCGAGCTTCAAATGTCCAAAAATGAAGAAAATCACGAAACTCTTGAACTTAATACTCTGCCAAGCACTTTCGCATCTGCAACTCATTTAGTCGCGCCCGCGGTCTCGCAAGTGCGAGAAATCCTCCGCTTCTGCGGTTTTTCGAAGGATCTACTGCCTCCGCTTCTGCGACCACATGTGTAAAGGTGCGAGTCCGCACATGCGGAAATCCTTCCGCATCCGCGCTCCACAGTAACCAAGTCAATTCTCGCTTATGCGATCGCTGCTTCCGCTCCTACGCACATGCAGGTGCGCCTCTTCCTCCGCATTTGCAAAGACTCAAAGCCCAGTCTTCTTTTGCTTCTGTTATGACACTGCCGCTTTTGCGGTTCCGCACCTGCAGCCATAGCTCCTCAAGTGCGGTCACACCAAAACCTCTGCCAAACCAGCCTTAGCAAAAATTTCCAAAAATGATCTGAACCTAGTCCGAACTCACCCGAGCCCCTCAGGACCTCATCCTAATATACCAACATGTTCCATAACATAACACATACCTATTCGAGGCCTCAAATCATACATAACAACATCAAAATGAAGAATCACACCTCAAATCAAACTAAAATGAACTTTGAACTTTATACTTCCAAAACTCTCATCGAAACATAATAGATCAACTCGGAATGAACTCAAATTTTTCACACACGTCCCGAATGATATAACGAAGCTATTCAAATTCTCGGAACCACAATCTAAATCCAATATCTACAAAGTCATCTCACGATCAAACTTATGAACTTTCCAAACCTTCAAATTTCCCACTTTCACTAATTAGTGTCGGATCCTTTTAGAAAAATCCAAATGCAAATCCGGGCATACGCCGAGTCCAGATCACCATCCGGACCGAACAGAACAATCAGAACTCCGTTCAGGGGTCAAATTCACAAAAGTTAAATTTTAATCACTTCTTCCAACTTAAAACTTCAACAATGAAATTCATTCTTTCAAATCGATTACGAATAACCTAAAAACCAAAATCGATGATTTCCACAAGTCATAATACATCATACGGAGCTACTCATGCCCTCAAACTACCGAGCGATGTGCAAATGCTCGAAATGACTGGTCGGGTCGTTACATCCTCCCCCACTTAAACATACGTTTGTCCTCGAACGTGCCAAGAGTCGTTCCAAAGCCATCAAATCACTATGTAACCTTACCACACACGTACCCGGGGGTGATCCCACATCACCCTATTCTGCATAGGCCTGACAACGTAACATAACTGATTATCATTACTTCAACCTTAGCCCGTAAACCATAGATTCCCATTTCCAACATTCGGAGCTTCCTATAAGATCTGAATCTCGCATCTACACACTGTATAAGTGTGAAAAAGCTGTATCAAGCCATAAACATAACCCAAGATTCAATCACATGATATACCACATAACTCAAATACTCATAGCAATAATTTTCTACCACAATAACTACTCGAAGCAAACCCGGTACCGGTAATAAACCTCATATCAAACAAAACCTTGTTCTAAAACCTTCGTACACTGCCAATGATGAAAGAAACACGCAAAAACTCATAACCACTTATCAGATCAATAATCCATTGAGCCCCCTCTCCTTCGACAAGAACAATAGCCAATTTCTAAGCCGATCAGCAACATCATCCTTCCAAATATACCGCAACCAAATCCGATAGCACCCATTCTAGGTCCAACGACCTCATCTTATCAAATATAAGCCACTCTACTGACATGCCACACTAATACTACCCAGAGCAATAAACCTTACAGTCCGTGCACCAATACACAATAATTCAAATGTACTCAAAGAAAGAAAATGACTTCAATGAGAGAACCGTCCCGCAAGCTCAACAAGTACCACCACAGCCGCAATGCTACAAACCCATCTTACATAGTAGAACCAAGACACACGAACCTAACACCAAGGATCATATCCCGACATAACCCAGCTGTAATGCGTGACCCCATTCAAACACTGGTCCACATGAAATACCTCAAGCCACAATGCTCAAAATCAATAACCACGCGTAATTCGACATCAATTACACGACGTGTATGACCATAACTATGGAGAGGAAAATAGCACAATATACCATAGTCCGGAGAGAACATAACCAAGGCGCAATCAACCATTCAACACCCCAATAACCATCTTGCTAAAGTCCCGCTATAAGGCCCAAATAGAACCGCACCATACATGCATATAACCAATAAATCACAACTTCTCGTAGCATAGAGAAGTAAAACATAGATCATATCAAAACACAAATAAGTTTAACTCTAACAAAATAATACATCCCTCAACAATAGCTGTGATGTGGGTCGGAGAGCCATGATGTGATTTCTATTGGGATCGAATTGCGTCGCGCAGACGATTGATATTTGGTGATTGCATTTCATCTTTACTTGCAATTTCCTTGATTGTTTACCGTATTTACTTGCATATCTTCCTTAAAGGATGGATTGTCGACCGAGCAAAACACTTTAAAACAAATTATGAGCACCAAGGTGGTTTTATCTGTATTTTTCCCGATTTGATCATATATATGTTCTATACTTGTTGGAAATTTATGAACTTGTACAGATGAGTGGTGAGTATCATTTATAATTCTTGATTCTATTACCTCGCTGAGGTTAGTTATGATACTTATTTAGTACATGGGGTCGGTTGTACTCATACTACACTTCTGCACCTCGCGTGTAGATCCTGAAGCTGAGATGTTGTGGATGATGGGAGTGGTCCACATCCAATCCGTACTCAATAGTGAGTGGAAATGATCGTTGGAAGAATAGTACCCAAGAAGAGTTAAGGTCGATTTCCACAGGGAGTTACTAAGGGTGTTAGGAGTGTACACTTGACGAAAGCGAAAGGAATAGCTAAATTGCACTTCCACAACAGGTTTCGATTTCTAATTCTAATTTTACTCTAGCAATTATAAGCTAAGAAAAGAAACTAGAAGTGAATCAGTGTTTTTGGTATTTTTCCAAATAGTTTAAAGGCCTAGGGCTGTGACCATAACTAGGTGTTTGCCTAATGGGAAACAAACGTTAATGCTTGTTTTGTTGATTGGGGGTATATTATAGATCTCAACTCTACATTATCAACCAAAACAATTGATAAGAGCTCAGGTCGGGTTCTTACTATGTCTAGTTTGAACCCTTTAATTAGGTTAATCAATATCTCAATTAACCCAATTCCTTGTTAGCTAAGTTATCCTAGACTAGGTCTCTCTTTCTCAAGTAGAGACTAAGTCAAATAGGCATGAATAAATATTTGCAACCATTAATTCTAAAATTGATGCATGGACTAAGCTAAATAATCAATACCCAATCATAAACAGGCACTAAATTAATTACCCATAAGGTTTACACACTAGGGTTGGGTCACAACCCTAATAAAAATCTAGCTACTCATAATGGAATTTGCAGAAAATAAAGAAGAAAAGCTAATTAAACTCATAATGGAAGATTAAAATGATGAAATCTTAATGTTAAAATACTCAAATAAACTAAAAATGTCCTAAAATATCTAAAAGAAACGGCTACAATAGCTTTGTACGTTCAAACTTGACCTAATTTTGTGAAACTCGTCTATTTATACATGGCCAAAAATCACGGACAAAAATGCCCCTCGGGAGGTTCTACGGTCACACAATTCCATGTGCGGTCCGAAGATTTCTTCAGTTGGCAGGAAGGAGGTTTTAGTGGCCACGCATTTCTGGACTGCGGCCGCGAGGCAAACTTCTGCGGCCACAAAATTCTTGTGCAGTCCGCACTTCACAAAGGCTTCAGGACATGGTCTTCTTACATATTCTCTGAACTTTGCATCTTTGTCAATAACAACCTGGTTCTGCGGCAGCACAATTCATGTGTTGTCCGCACATTGCTGAAAGTTTTGTTGAATTTTGCTTCTTGGTTTGCGGCCGCAGATAGAATTCTGCGGTCCGCAATTTCTTCTGCGGACTGCACATTTGTACTTCTGCGCCCTTTATTGCCTTATTTTTCGGAACACTCCTTTTTGAGTCGGAATTCATGTCGGGAGACCAAACTTCCAACATTCCTGCAATTTGCACAATTTTATTAGTTTCGAGAACACAATTCAATACTTTCAGAACAAAACAAAAGCAAAAAGGTGATAATAAGCAGTCAAAATCTCCACTTATCAACTCCCCCAAACTTAAGTCTTTGCTTGTCCTCAAGCAAATAAATTAGTTCCCACCTCCAAAAGTTAAGGGTCATTTCAGCGAGTCAAAGGTGAGCCATTCACACATCAATTGGGACCAACAATTACCCACACTATTCATGCATTATTAACAAGGTGACAAGTTAAACATTCATGCACATATAGTTCTAATATGACAATTGAGCTTCAAGAATTGACTTTACTCATCAAGGACACTTGCTCTATCATGTAGGTCATGGTGTACTCCAAACTCTTACTCCTCTAATTTCCATTTTCCTAGCTCACTTAAGAAATTTAGAACTCAATCCAAAGATTTATGAAAGGTTCACTCATCTCTCTTAACAGAATGTCACAAGTACGACTTCAAGTACTTTAGGCTTGCCCCTCATGTAGATCGCCACTAATGTAAGCTTACTTAATTTGAAATTAAGTAGGACTTATTTCGGAATCTAATAAAGGCTTTTGGGTTAGGGTAGGATACCATATGGGTAAGTGGTTACAACTTTCCTTAAGCACTCCATCTTTTGTTTCTCGGCTCACAATTTGCCAGTTCTTAGAGGCACTTTCTTTTCATTGGGTATTAGAGAGACTAAGCATCACTCTTTCTTGATTATTTAATTCTTGTTGTCCCTTTTTTATTTCTCCATATTTGGGGTCACTACCTCTTTTCGAATCCATTCAACCCTTCCATTTATTCACTTTTTGCATTTTTCTCTTTGTTCTTTTCCTTTCTTGCCTTCTCTTCTCATAGAGATCATTTTTTTTCTCTTTTTGTGCCTTTATACCTTTTTCCAAGTTCCTCATCTCTCCCCCAAACTTACGTTTTAAGCCATTTGTTTTACAATAGTATTAAGGAAAGCTCGGGTGCCAAGAGAGGGTCATGACAAAATGGGTAAAGGCTTGTAACATGGTTATCAAATGAGAAAGGCTAGAGGCTCAAAGGGGTTGACTAGGGATAATGACATTGGTTGGAAATAGAAAATTCAAACGGGCCAAGGAGAGCCTACAATAACTTCTCAAATCAAGCAAAACTTAGGATTTCTCCTTGAAACACATTCGGGGCACGTTCTAGACCCTTTGCACGGATACTTGGACTAGAAACAATTCATCTCACCCCTCACACAACCGTATTGTAGAAGAGGATAGTGTCGATGGCTCACAACGACCACATTCAAGTTTAAACATCATTATGGTCCAATTAAACCACTCGATGATTGCCAAAGTCAACACAAGAGTCATAATGTCACTAACTAAATCTATTTCTTTCAAAAACCTTGTTTCTAACCATAAACACACAGTTTAGTGTGTTGGTGCCAATTGAAGCATGGTTGACTCTTCGAGCATGACTTAATTAGGTATTTTCATTCATTGCTACTATTATTATTACCTAAACACAAAAACGAACTCATTCCTTTAAGAAGGTTGTCACGCCATCCATCGTTGGGACAAGTCACCCGGTTCACACAAAAACTACCTTTGGAAAGAACCGTGGCATTAAGAAAACCAAAGGCTTATTAACTACTAAAATATAAAAAAAAGCTAATAAGTAAAAACAAAGATAAATAAGCTAATGAAAAAAACTACTAAAGATAGAATGAATATACATAGTACGGGAGAGAAGATATATACATACAAATAGGAAAAGGGAGAATATCATCAAATTATTACAGGCCAAATGTATAAAAATACCAGATATGTCAAATAGACTCCACCCCCATGAATAAAAGTAAGCATTATCCCCAATGCTTAGAAAAATAAGAGTAAAAGAGGGAAGAGTGAAGAAAACTCCCTATGGCTCTTTGGGCATGTCTGTGTCCCCAGTAATGTCATCATCCTCAGGATCAGCCAACTGAACCTCATCATCCTCAACTCTAGGTGTGGGTGGGTTGGCGAACATCTGAAGCACAGCCTCAGCAGTGTCGACAGCAAGGTCTAGCTCTTCAGACTGGCCAGCTGGTGCCACCGGTGCAGATGGTGCTATAGGATCTGGGGCGGAATGGTCTGGGTCAAGCAGCATGTCAAAGGGGAGATCTTCGGCTGTAGCATGGAAAACTCACGTGCTGATTATCATAATCCGTCTGGCGTGGTCACATACTACCAGTCCAAACCATATCACACATATAGCAGATATGCAAGGATACATACACATGATCAAAGAACATCAAATTTCATGATCATGGACTGATATAAGTGACATGCCAAGGTGTATACATGTGCAAGTGTAATATCATAGCTCAAAATTGGTGAATACATCACAAAATAGCAGTTATCAGGCTAAATCAGGAGATTAACCTCTATGTAACCTCAAACATGGCTCAAATAGCTCACAACATGGGGCAGGGGGTATAAATAAGAGATACATCACAGTATGAGGCTTATCGATCAATTCAAGTCACGACATAGCCTAAGCACTACCCCGAGCATGGATAAATAACTCGGTGCTCGCACATGCGCTCAGTCCCCACACATATGCGCATAACAAATAACTCTAGCAACTAGTGCCTCAACCAAGTTTAGGTAAGATATTTACATCAAGCAAGCGAAATCAAATGTCGCGCAAGCCGAATAATACTCTAGAACACCATCCCCCGCGAATCGATCTCCCATGGCTCGAAACTAGCCAAAAGTAACTCAAAATCATCAAATAATGCCAAGGGAAACAAACCCAAAACAAAAAAGTCAATTCTTTAATCAAACACTCAAATTCAACCAAAAAAGTCAACCCGGGCCTACCTCCCAGAACCCGACAAAACTCACAAATTACGACAACCCATTCAATTAGGAATCCAACCATACAAATTTCACTCAAGTCTGATTCTGAATCGATATTCAAAACCCAATTATTCATGTTAGGAAAGTTTATGTAAAAGTCCTCAATTTCTCTTTTAAATTCAAAATCAAAATGCCAAAATCGAAGATGGAATCATGGAATATAATCAAAACCGAGCTAAAAATACTTACCCCAATCCATTTGATGAAAATGGCCTACAACTCAACCGAGTTCCATAACTCAAAATATGATAAAATGACCCAACCTTTGAAATAGAGTACTTTATACACTGCTCCAGGGGTACCCTTCGGTAATGCGGAAAAAGACTCGTGTTCGCGAAGCACAAACTCACACTGCCACACTTTACACTATGCGTTCCCGACAACACCCTCGCGAACACGATGAACACACTGCTAGATCTGCGCGAACGCGGAAAAACCATCGCGAACGCGAAGAAGAACCCATCAAGACTGCCCAGCCACGCTCAACACTATGCAAACGCATAGACATGGTCGCGAACGCAGAGACTTAAAGCCTCAACCACCACGAACACAAAGAATAAACATCAAGAAGCTCCCAATGCACTACCCGATCGCGACTCAACCTTCGCGATCGCGAAGAAAACCATAACCAGCAGAAACGAGTAGTGCCAAAGAACATGAAAATGATCCGAAACTCATCCAAAACTCACCTGAGCCCCTCGGGGCCCGTCCAAACATGCCAACAAGTCACAAAATATAACAAGGACCTACTCGAGGCCTCAAATCTCACATAAAAATATCAAAATCATGAATCACACCTCAAATCAAACTTAATGAACTTTTGAACTTTCAACTTCCAATACCCATGCCGAACCATATCAAATCAACTTGGAATTACCTCAAATTTATCACTCAGGTTCCAGATGGCATAACGAACCTATTCTAACTCCCGGGACAACACTCTAACCCCGATATCATCTAAGTCAACTCTCGGTCAAACTTATAAATATTCCAAACCTTCAAATTGTCAACTTTTACCAAATAGTGTTGAACCCTCTTAGAAACATCAAAATACAAATTCGGGCATACGCCTAAGTCTAAAATTATCATACGGACCTAATGGAACCATAAAAACTCTGATCTAGAGTCAAATACATAAACTTTAAACTTGGTCAACTCTTCCAACTTAAAGATTCTAAAATGAAAATTATTCTTCCAAATCAATTTTGAATCACTCGAAAACCAAAGCCGACGATACATGTAAGTAATAATACATCATAAGAAGCTACTCATTCCCTCGAACCATTGAACGAAATGCAAATGCTCAAAACTGCTAGTCGGATCATTACAGAGGGTCTATCGAAAATAGCTTCTCTACCTTCTCAATGTAGGGGTAAGGTCTGGATACACACTATCCTCACCAAACCCCACTTGTGAGATTTTACTGAGCCTACTGTTATTGTTGTTGTATCCTATTAGTCATATTACACTTCTTTTTAAACGGATGTAGGTTTTTTCCCATTAACTTGTTATATTTAAAAGTAAAAATATGGGATTAGATTACAAGATGAGAAATCGAACCCTCTCCAATAAGGTGAGAGTTCAGGTAGCCAACCAACCGAGCTACTAAGATTTTACTATTAACTCGTTTGTGATGTCATCTTTTACCATGTCATTTATCACTTTTTAATTTGGCTTAACAATTTTCTTGTGTTGTTGCAAATTGAATATACAATGTTTTAATAAATTTACCTTGATTTGTAATCTGAAATGGAACTGTATATTGAGACTCGATTGTCATGTGAAGTCCTTTACCTAAACTTTATTGCTATAAGAACACTGATTACATAATATTAGTAACATGTTATCTTGTTGAAAGTATGTAAAGTAATTTAGTCAACAAAAAGGAAAACATAAGTCTTAAAGGGAATAAATATTTGCAGCAATTTTCTAAAAGGAAGCTATCAGGGGATGCTAGTGGTCAACAATGGAATGTGTGACGGCGGACCAAGGGATTGAAAAATGGACGCAATGGAGAAGAAGAGCTTATTGGGCTTTGTCTCTTTTGATTACTCAAATGGCCTTATTTTGGCCCACCAAATTGGCTCCCTTCCCCCCACCCCTCAAATTTTATAATTACCCAAAAAAACCAAACTAATTACCCTTGCCTACCCATTTACTTTTCTATCCATCATATGGCTGATGACAGAGAAAAGGCTGATGTGCAGCCGCAACATGATTTTTGTGGTCCTCACAATTAGACATGCGGCCGCACATTGGGGTCAAAAAGTATAAACTCTCTTATGACAGTAAACATGTTATTCTGCGGCCCCGATTGGAATTCTGCGGTCTGCATATTTTATCTTGCGGCCGCAAAATGAGTTCTTCACTAAGTTGCCCTAAATTCCACATCTGCGGACCGCACAAATTCAAGTGCGGCTGCAGAATTCAAAAGTTACGTACAAGTCAATTTTTTTCCTATATAGGTCTTGTAATTTTGTGCACAATTTGACCCGGCAACATCATAGAATCATGAAAATATGTTAACCCAGTCCCCATAGAGCATGTATTAGTTAACCTATTACAGATTTACCCCCACATGGATACACAATTGAATTCTAATGACAATTAGGCTAAAAAGGACTGAAAATCTATAAATTAAAAGAAAAAGATTAACAAGAAATTGAAGCATACCAGATGAATGAGTGTAATGAGTGACTGATCACAACTGTTGTGTGTGTGGACAGATGAAATCACCTAGAAATTCTTAACAGAGGAATATGTTTATGCTCAGAGAGTGAAAAACATACGAAATGCCCCAATTCTTCTATTTATTATTTTTGTTTAATAAGGGAAAGAAGAGCGAGTGCAGATGCATATTTTCATGTGCGATCCGCACTCTGTTACCTGATGAGCATCTCATCTACGATCCGCACAATTTTTTGTATGGCCGCAGATTTTATGTGTGGTAGCGCATCGACCTTTTCTCTGACAGGCTAAACTTCAGAGAGTTGGGATTTTTACCCTCTCATTGGTGCGGTCCGCAAGCTAATCGCACGGCCGCAATGTTCTTTTGCTGCAGCAACCAAAATAATGTATGGTCCGCACAAATCAACTGTGATCCGCAATTCTTGCAACACTTAGTTAGATTTCTGTCCATAATTCATGTAAGTCACACTCACCGCTATAGCACACTTCAAATCAAGTTAGAATAATAACAACACCTAACTACAAAAGGAAAATGAAAAGAAACACGGGTTGCCTCCCAAGAAGTGCCTGATTTAATGCCGCGACACGATGCAGAATACTATCAACTGAAATGAATGACCGCCACGACGTGGCTATCTCCAACTTTTCCCAAGTAGTACTTCACCCGGTGACCATTGACTCGGAATACTTCATTTTTTTGTTCTTCAAGTCTAATGCACCAAAAGGTGTCATGCCCACAATTTCAAAAGGACCACTCCATTTAGACTTTAGCTTCCATTGAACCTTGACTTAAACAACAATACAAGATCGCCCCCATTGAACTCTTTATTCCAAATGTATTTGTCAAGAAGATATTTCATCTTTTCTTTGTACAAGGACAAACTTGCATAAGCATGGTACCGGAAATCATCTAATTCATTCAAATGTGCAACCCTCAAGTTAGAGGCTACATCCCAATCAAGATTCAACTTCTTTAGAGCCCACATGGCCTTGTGCTCTAGTTCCACCGGAAGATGAAAAGCTTTTCTAAACATCCCAATAGAGATTCAACTTCAAGATTTAACCGGTATGGCGACATCCCGATAGGTGTTTTGTAAGCCATCCGATAAGCCCATAATGCATCATCAAAGCTTCTTGGACCAATCCGCCCGATTAACATTCACTGTTTTGGACAAGTTACTCTTTATCTCTCAATTGTGGGTGATAAAGGGTCGTGACTTTGTGAGTAACACCATACTTTCTAAGAAAAGTGTCGAAAGCCTTGTTGCAAAAATATGACCCTCCCCCCCCCCCCCCATCGCTTATAATAGCACGTGGGGTACCAAACCTTGTGAAAATATTATTCTTCAAGAAATCCACGACACTTCTCGCCTCGTTGTTGGGTAAAGAAACGACCTTAACCCATTTGGACACATAATCAACCACGACCAAGATGTAGGTGTTTCCATAAGAACTCAGAAAAGGGCCCATGAAGTCAATACCCCACACATCGAAAATATCAATCTCCAAGATTGTTATGAGAGGCATTTCATTCTTCTTTGAGATTCCAATGGCCTGTTGACATTCATCACATCTCTTCACTAGCTCACTTGCATCCTTGTAAAGAGTGGGACAATACAAGCCGCAACTAAGAATTTTGGCCGCCGTTCTTGCTCCACTATGATGACCACCATATGGCGAAGAATGACAAGCCCCAAGAATTTTACCTTGCTCTTCTTTCGGTATACATCTTCTAATCACCGCATCCGTACAAATTCGAAAAAGGTATGGTTCATCCCAATAATAATCTTGACAATCCCGTTTGAGCTTCTTCCTTTGGTTTGAAGAGAACTCATCTGGAATGATTCCACACACAAGAAAATTTGCTAGATACGCGAACCATGGCACCTCTTTCATTGAAATAGCCAAGAGTTGCTCATCGGGGAAGGAGTCATTGATTTCAAGGCCATCATGTGGCCTCCCCTCCTCCTCCAAACGAGACAAATTGTCATCCACTTGGTTTTCACTCCCTTTTCTATCTTGGATGTCAATATCAAACTCTTACAACAAAAGCACCCATCTCATTAACCGAGCTTTGGAATCCTTCTTACTCATAAGATACCGAAACGCTTCATGATCCGTATGGACAATGACTTTTTCACCCATCAAATATGGGCGAACTTCTCAATTGCAAACACAATGGCAAGGAGCTCTTTCTCCGTAATAGTATAGTTGACTTGGAAACTATTCATGGTCTTACTAGCATAGTAGAACGGATGAAAAAATTTGTTGATGCGTTGTCCCAAAACAGCCCCAACCACTACGTCAATTGCATCACACATGAGTTCAAAAGGGACACTCCAATTTGGAGCGGTGATGATGGGAGTAGTTGTCAACTTGAACTTCAACAATTTAAAAGCCCTCATGCAATCATCATTGAAGTTGAACTTAGCATCCTTCTCAAGAAGCTTGCATAACGGGTCCACCACCTTAGAGAAATCTTTGATGAAACACCGGTAAAACCCCGCGTGGCATAAGAAACTCTGCACACCCTTTACCGAAGTTGGAGGTGAAAGTTTAGAAATCACCTCAATTTTTGCCTTGTCAACTTCAATTCCATGCTTTGAGATTTTTTGGACAAGGACAATGCCTTCCTCGACCATGAAATGGCATTTCTCAAAATTAAGCACCAAATTTGTTTCTTCACATCTAGCCAACACTTTATCCAAATTTGCAAGACAATCATCAAAAGAATCCCCAACCACAAGAAGTCATCAATGAAAACTTCAAGGTAGCCCTCCACCATGTCCATGAAGATAGACATCATACACCTTTGAAAAAATGCCGGTGCATTGCACAAACCAAATGGCATCCGCTTGAATGCGAAAGTACCATAGGGACATGTAAATGTTGTTTTCTCTTGATCTTCCGGAGCAATAAGAATTTGGTTGTAGCCAAATACCCATCAAGAAAGCAATAGAAAGCACGGCCGGTCAATCTATCGAGCATTTGATCTAAGAAAGGAAGTGGAAAGTGATCCTTCCTTGTGACTTTATTGATCTTGTGATAGTCCATACGCACCTTCCATCCGCTCACCGTTATTGTAGGAATCAACTTGTTCTTGTCATTGGTGACCACTGTCATGCTCCCTTTCTTTGGGACACATTGAACCGGAGAAGTCCACGAACTATCGGAGATGGGGTAGACCACCCCGGCATACAACCATATGATAATCTCCTTCTTGACAACTTCTTGCATAGCCTCATTAAGTCTCCTTTTATGTTCAATAGATTGTTTGGCGCCATCCTCCAACTTGATATTATGCATGCAAAAGGAGGGGCTTATCCCTCGAATATCCGCCAATGTCCACCCAATAGCCTTCTTCCTCTTGTGTAGCACCGCCAATGTGGAATCTACATGCACGTTAGTCATACAAGAGGAAATAATAACCGGTAAAGTAGAACAAGGGATAAGAAATTCATACCAAAGATGTGGAAGCAATGGCTTCAACTCCAAGGTGGGAGGCCCTTCAATAGAAGGCTTTGTAGGAGGAGTTGTCCTATTTTCAAGATCCAATGATAATTTTCGGGGTGCATAGTTGTATGACCCCATTCCTTGCAAAGAGTTCACACATTCCATGAAGCCATCCATCTTGTCATCATCAAAGATTAGCAAGACGGCCTCCACTTGTATTATCAATAATAACATCTGTCTCGAAGTCTACAAACGAACACACCTCATTGCTATTTGGTTGCCTCATGGACTTGAACACATGGAATACCACTTTTGCATCACCAACCCGGAATGTAAGCTCTCCGGCTTCAACATCACAAAGAGCCTTCCCCGTAGCAAGGAAATGTCTCCCAAGAATAATTAGCACTTCATAATCAACCTCACAATCTAGAGTGAGAAAATCCGCTAGAAGAATAAATTTATCAACACGAACCAAGACATCTTCAATCACTCCCAAATGCCTCTTCATAGTACGATCGGCCATTTGCAATCTCATAGAGGTGGGTCTTGGTTTCCCAATCCCCAATGTTTTGAAAACCGAATAGGGTATCAAATTAATACTTTCCCCAATATCACAAAAAGCTTTAGAAAATCGGCACTTCCAATTGAACAAGGAATCGTGAAAGCACCGGGATCCACCAATTTAGGAGCCACTGAATGCACAATTTCACTCACTTGATGAGTGACTTTGATAGTTTCAAAATTCATTGACCGCTTCTTTATCACAAGATCCTTCATAAACTTGGCATAACCAGGAATTTATTCCAAAGCTTCAACTAATGGAACATTGATTGAGAGACTCTTCATTATTTGAATGAACTTCTTGAATTGATTCTCACCATTTTTCTTGGCAAGTCTTTGAGGGTATGGAGGTGGAGGCTTAGGAAATGGCACCTTAGCCTTTTGCACTACCGGCTCCAGTATGTCAATAATGTGATCCCTAGACGGGTTCACCTCCTCTTGAGTCTCCTCCACACTATCATCAATATCAATCATAACTTCATCATTAGGTTGCACCACATTGTTCGGGATCTCTACTTCTTGTACCACTTGCTCTTCATCCACAAGTTGCCTTTGACTTGAGGTAGGTGCATTCCCACCTCTTTCATTTTTTATAGTAACGGCCATGGTATTACCCGTGTTGTTTCCACCCTTTGGGTTTACTATCGTGTCATTTGGTAGTTACCCCTTAGGAAGAGAATTTAGAGCTTGAGAGATTTTCCCCATTTGAACTTCTAGGTTGCGGATTGATGTGTTGTGTGAGGCAAGTTGGACATCCGAATCGACATTCTTTTCCATCATTTAATTGAACAAATTTTTAATACGCCCCATCTCGTTCTTTGACGAACGTGAACCATGGGAAGGATAAGGAGGGGGTTTGCTCGATTGTTGATATATTGAGGGCCTTTGAAAACCCAAACCCCGGTTGCCTTGATTGTTGTTCTATCTGCCTTGATTGTTACCCCTCCCCCCCCCCCCAATTTCTTTGATTATATCCACTCCAATTTCTTTGATTGTTGTTGTTATTCCAATTTTCTTGATTGTTGTTTCCGCTCCAATCACCTTGATTGTTAGAATTCCAATTGCCTTGATTGTTTTGAGGTCGCCATTATTGTTGGTTTGGGCCTTGGAAGTTGTTTCTTTGCCCTTGAAAGTTGTTCACATATTGCACTTCCTCCTCTTGTTCATTATAGGAATCATCTTGCTCAAAACCACTATCTTCTTGCACATAATTCTCCATTCGATTTTGCACTTGTGGACCCTTGCTCCTCCTCTTATTCACCATCATGTCCACTCCCTCCATGGCATTGACTTGTTTGGGATTTTGCACTTGATTTAAATGGGCCTTTGCTAGTTGCGTCATTGTGGATTTTAACTCGGCAATGGCTTGCCCGTGGTCTTGTAACTCTTTGTAATGGTGGATCATATTTGGGTCACCTTGTGGAACATTGGCCCGGGATTGCCAAGCCGATGACGTTTCCACCATCTCATCCAAAATCTTACACGCTTCCGTATAAGGAGTAGTCATGAAGTTCCCACAATCAAGTTGATTCACTACACATTGGTTGGTTGTGTTAATCACACGATAGAAAGTTTGTTGAATCATATTCTCCATCATATCATTGTTGGGACATTCCTTAACCATTGTTCTACAACGTTCCCATATCTTATGTAGTGGTTCATTCGGCTCTTGCTTGAATGCCAAAAGCTCATCTCGAAGTATCTCCCTGTGCCTCGGAGAGAAGAACATAGAAATAAACATTTCCGCCAACTCATCCCAAGTATGAATGAAATGGTTCGGAAAACGTTCCAGCCAATCAAAAGCTTTCCCCCATAGGGAGAAGGGAAAAAGCCTTAGCCTCAATGCATCCTTGGAGACATTTGTTTGTTTGCTCCCCCAACAAGTATCCACAAACCCCTTCAAATGTTTGTACGCATTTTGAGTTAGAGCACCGGTGAAGAAACCCCGTTGCTCAAGCAAAGTGAGCATCACATTGGTGATTTGAAAGTCGCCCACCCTAATACGGGGAGGGACTATTGCACTTGCATATCCTTTATTAGATAATATCCGGTGTAGAGCCGCTCGTGGTAGAGGTGGGGGTGGAGTAGGGACATTGTCATGAGGCACTCGGCCTCTTCTATTGGCTTGAGGTTCAAGAGGAACCTCATCTACTTGCTCATCCTCGACGTCCACATCCCCCAAAGGCAAATTTTCGAGCTCATTGTTCGCCATGGTTGTACCTATGACTTCTCACACAAGTTAGTAACACGGAAGGAAAAGAAGATATTCCAAAAAACACACCCAAATATATAGCTAACACCGTTTTAACTCCCCAGTAACGGTGCCAAAAATTGGTCCACGTCCAATCCATACTCAATAGTGAGTGGAAACGGTCGTTGGAAAAATAGTAACGAACAAGAGTCGGGGTTCGATTTCCAAAGGGAGTTACTAGGGGTGTTAGGAGTATACACTTGGCGAAAGCAAAAGGAATAGCTAATTGCACTTCCGTAACAGTTTTTGATTTCTAATTCTAATTTTACTCTAGCAATTATAAGCTAAGAAAGGAAACTAGAAGTGAATCAGTGTTTTTAGTGTTTTTCCAAATAGTTTAAAGGCCTAGGGTTGTGACCATAACCTAGGTGTTTGCCTAATGGGATGAAGACGGTAATGCTTGTTTTGTTGATTGGGGTGTATTATAGCTCTCAACCATACATTACCCACTCAATACCTCTTGGTCAGAGAGTGATTTTGCCCAATTTGACCTTCTCAACTCCAAATGGGTATCAACCAAAATAGTTGATAAGAGCTCAAGTCAAGTTCTTACTATCTCTTGTTTGAACCCTTTAATTAGGTTAATCAATTTTTCAATTAACCCAATTCCTTGTTAGCTAAGTTATCCTAGACTAGGTCTCTCTTTCTCAAGTAGAGACTAAGTTAAATAGGCATGAATCAATGTTTGGAACCATTAATTCTAAAATTGATGCATGAACTAAGCTAAATAATCAACACCCATTCATAAACAAGCACTAAATTAATTACCCATAAGGTTTACACACTAGGGTTTGGTCACAACCCTAATAAAAATATAGCTACTCATAATGGAATTTGCAGAAAATAAAGAAGAAAAGCTAATAAAACTTATAATGGAAGATTAAAATAATAAAATCTAATATTAATATACTCAAATAAGCTATAACTTCCTAAAATAGCTAAAACAAACGGCTACAATAGTTTTGTATGTTCAAACTTGACCTAATTTGGTAAAACTCGTCTATTTATACAGGGCCAAAAATCGCGGATAAAAATGCCCCTTAGGAAGTTCTGCGGTTGCACAATTCCATGTACAGTACGCAGATATTTTCAGTTAGCAGGAAGGAGGTTTCTGTTGCCGCACATTTCTAGACTACGGTCGCGAGGCAAACTTCTGCGGCCAGACAATTCTTGTGCGGCCCGCAATTCACAAAGGCTTCAGGACTTGGTCTTCTTGCATATTCTCTGAACTCTGCATATTTGTCAATAAAAGCCTGGTTTTGCGGTCGCACAATCCATGTGCGGTCCGCACATTGCTGAAAGTTTTATTGAATTTTGCTTCTTGGTTTGCAGCCGCAAATGGAATTCTGTTGTCCGCACTTTCTTTTGCGGCCACATAACTCTTTTTGTGGACCGCACATTTGTGCTTCTGCGCCCTTTATTGCCTTGTGCTTCGGAACACTCCTTTTTGAGTCGGATTTTATTTCGGGAGAAAAAACTTCCGGCATTCCTGCAATTTGCACAATTTTATTAGTTTCGGGAACACAATTCAATTCAAAACAAAACTAAAGCTAAAAGGTGCTAATAAGCAGTCAAAATCCCTACTTATCAGGGAGCTGGCACTGAAGACGTACATGCATTCTGGATATGGCTACCACTAATCCTTGGTAGCTTTATATTTGAATTATATTTATATATATTCCAAACAGCTATTGTATTACTTCACACCAGCTTTGTAAATCTAAGTCTTAGTGGCTCGTGACTTATACTACCAGTCCTTGGGTTATTGCATAAAGTATTTTTTATTTCAAATATTGATCCCTTATTATTTTCAATTGAATTGTGTTAACTCTTAGTTGGCTTACCTAGCAGGTTGTGTTAGGTGACATCATGACTAGTGGATTTTGGGTCATGACACCCTCGGCTCAAAGAAAGATTAAAAAGGAAATAGTAGCGACAAGCAGTAAGACCACAATCCAATAAGAACAATGAAGCGAAAGAAACAACAAGCAGTGATAGAAATCTACAAATAAGAATACAAAACTAACAATAATACTACTGGTATGGACAAGAAAAATGCACGGCTGCCTAACCTTCTACCCCAATTCTCTATCTCCACACCTTCCTATCAAGGGTCATGTTCTCGTCAAGCTGAATCATCGCCATGTCTTATATAATCACCTCTACCGAATAC
Organism: Nicotiana tomentosiformis; assembly: GCF_000390325.3. Taxonomy (NCBI): domain Eukaryota; kingdom Viridiplantae; phylum Streptophyta; class Magnoliopsida; order Solanales; family Solanaceae; genus Nicotiana; species Nicotiana tomentosiformis. The sequence goes on along the minus strand of NC_090813.1, from coordinate 148,991,986 downwards.
TTCTTTATCCTACCTTTACCGCTTCTAATACCCGCCAAGGACAACTTTTTACACTACCCACTGGGGCATTTGTGCCTCTCCTCTTCACATGCTCAAACAATCTTAGCCTTGCTTCATGTATCTTGTCCTCCACAGGGGCCACGTCCACCTTATCTTAAAGAACTTCATTTCTTATCTTACATGTCCTGGTATACCTATACATCTATCATAATTTCATCATCTCTTCTACCTTAATCTTTGGATATAGGAGTTCTTGACTGGCCAATACTCTGTCCTACACACTATAGTCAGTCTAACCACCACTCCGTATAACATACGTTTGAGTTTTGGTGACACATTCTTATCACACAAAACACCGGAAGCGAGCCTTTAATTTTTCCACCCCGTTATAATATGATGTGTCCTTGTTAATCTCCCCATATCCTTGGATTACGGACTCAAGGTACTTAAAATTTCCTCTCTTGGGGATGACTTGTGTACTTAGCCTGACGTCCCCGCCCACTTCATGAGTCACATTACTGAACTTGCACTCCAAGTATTATGTCTTGGTCCTGCTTAACTTGAAATGTTTAGACTCATGGGTTTGCCTCTAAATGTCTAACCTCGCATTAATACCACCTCGCATCTCATCAATCAGTATAATGTCATCTGAAAATAACATGCACTATGGCACCTCCCCTTGAATGTGGCATGTTAGTACGTCCATCACCAGGGCAAATAAAAACGGGATGAGAGCTGATCCTTGGTGCAACCCCATCATAACTAGAAAGTGTTCCGAGTCTCTTCCCGCTATCCACACCTGGGTCTTAGCTCCATCATATATGTCCTTAATTTTCCTAATGTAGGCAACAAGTACACTTCGAGCTTCCAAACATCTCCACAGGACCTCCCGCGGGAGTTTGTCATAAGCTTTTTTTATGTCGATGAACATCATATGTAAGTCCATCTTCCTCTCCTTGTATTATTCTACCAATATCCTAACAAGGTAAATAACTTTTGTAGTTGAATGCTCCGACATGAATCGGAACTGGTTCTCAAAACAGACACATTCCTCCTTACCTTCAACTCTACCATCCTCTCCCAGACTTACATAATATGTCTTAATAGCTTCATACCCTATAGTTATTGCAGTTTTGGATATCACATTTGTTCTTGTACAAAGGGATCATCGTACTCCACCTCTATTATACGGGTATCTTCTTCTTTCTATAAATTATTTTAAATAACCAGTAACCTACTCCAAGCCTGCCCTAGTTGTGTTCTTCTAAAATTCCACCGAAATTTTATCAGTCCCAATCTCTCTTCCCCTGCTCATCTTCCGCATAACCCCCTCGACCTTGTCAACTATTATACGCCTACAATACCCAAAATTTTGAAGACTCTCAGAGAGCTCTAAATTACCTATAACAATATTACTGTCCCTCTCTTTGTTCAAGAGTTTATGGAAGTATATCTTCCATTTTCATTGAATATATGCCTCTTCCATCAAACCTCCGTCTTCCTTATTTTTTATTCATTTTACTTGGTCTAAGTCATGAGCCTTTTTTTCTCTCATCTTGGCTAGCATGCACAGTTTCTTGTCCCAGCCTTCGCCCCTAGGTTCTTCATATAAATGTCCAAATGTCATAGCCTTAGCTGCCATAACAGCTAACTTTGCCTCCTTGTTAGCCTTCTTATACTACTCCCTATTCGTCCTTTTCTCTTCTCCACTAGTTTCAAATATGCTACTTTTTTGGCTTCCTATAATGACCCGGCCGATTATTTTATGTATTTGAGCCTTGTTTCCCATTTTGAAGCTTCTCGTATGTGCATTTGTGATTTTATGGCTTACGGTGATGGTTGGTTTTATTTTGGGGAGGTTTGTAATGATCTGGAATAATTGGTTCTTTATTTAGAAGCTTAATTATGCAATATTGATCGAGGTTTGACTTTTATGAAAACGACCCCAGAACAGTGTTTTAATAGTTCCAATAGGTTCGTTCGGTGATTTTTGAGTTAGACGTGTGTCCGAAATTAGATTCGGAGGTCCCTAGGTTTGTTTTGTCGAATGTTGGCAATTTGGAGGTTTAGAGATTTTCTAAGTTTGACCATGGTTTTACTTTATGGGTATCAGGTTCGAATTTTGGTTTTTGGGACTTGGAATAGGTTTGTTTTGTCATTTAAAACTTGTATGCAAAGTGTGGTGTTATTCCGAGTTGGTTGGTAGGAATCGAACGCTTGATTGCGATTTTAGCAATTCTTGAGTTTCATTGTGAATCCTATGTCTTTTGGTGTCCGATTCGTAGTTTCAGATATTATTTTGGTATTTTGATCACGCGACCGAGTTTGTATGATATTTTTAGACTTGTGTGGATATTTGGTGTGGAGTCCCAGGGGCTCGGGTGAGTTTCAGACGCGTTTCAGATTGGTTTGGTCATGTTTTATAGTTGCTAGTGTTGGGCAGATGTTGTAGGTCTCACAAATGCGAGACATTGTTCGCATTTGCGAACCTCGCATTTGCAATGTGGGGAGCGCATTTGCGAGGTGGGCGGGGGGCTGCCATGTTCGCTTTTGCGGACATCTTGATCGCATTTGCAATGGGTCCTGTGGGCAGGGGTGATCACATTTGCAATTATTGGATCGCTTTTGCTAAAGGGGAGGACTTCGCAAATGCGAAGTCTGTGTCGTATTTGCGACATCCCCAATGTTCAGCAGGCATCGCATTTGCTCTGTACTTGTCGCATTTGTGGGGTTTGTATTTGCGAACCCCAGGTCGCATTTGCGACTTCCGCAGCGAACAAAAGGTTGAGATTTTGGGACTTAGTCTCATTTATTAAATTTTTGAAGAGAATTTTGGGGAATTTTGATTATGTTTTGAAAAATAAAAATTTGAGATTTAAGGGTTGAATTGGACTCGAATTTGAAAACAAACACATATATGGACTCATGGGGTTATGGGTAGTCGAGATCTATCCTTTGACTCGGGTTTTGACCCGGCGGGCCTGGGGTAGACTTTTGTTAACTTTAGGGTAATTGCATAAAAATCTTAACTTCATTAATCGAAATTGGTTTCTCTTGCATTGTTTGATATTATTGAGTCATTTTTGGCTAGATTTGAGCGGTGCAGAGGTGAACTTTAAAGGAAAAACTATTTTTGAGTGTTGAATTGGCCATTGGCACTCTTAACGTATGAGGATGAAGGTTGAATATTGAGTTCATGTTGAAATCAAAAGCATGAGGAGATATAAGCTAATTATTTGAAACCTATTTGTTGTAACACTGTTTAATTCCAGAAATGGAGGGTGTTATTTCAAAGAAGTGGCTTTTATTGTAAACTAGGACTCGAATTATGATTTTTTTCAGTGCTGTGATGTTAAATTTGGATGATCATGTATTAATGTTTGAAGTAGTTTGTAATTAATTTCGTTTTTGTTTTCTGTGATGATGTATGAGAAACATGTGGAAAGACCAAGTTGAATGTTCAGAAGTTATTGGGCTTGAATAGTCGTCCCAAACGAGGCTATACAATCAGTTTGGAGTCAAGTGAACCCTGCGTGTATATGGGCTAAATTTTAGGCCCATCCAGAAGCATGTCCTATCGCATGAGCAGGCAGGCCATTCCAGAAGGGCCAGGACGCCCTTTGCTTTACTCTATGCCCCACTTCTGCTCGTTTTTACATGTTGGAGGTCTTAATGTGTGACTTTAATCATACACAACTTAAAACCGCTAATTAATCATCAACCCTCATTGCATTAAGCGGTTAAATACAAATCACGAACTGAATCTTCTGTCAATCAATTTATCTTACACCATTCCTTCTTAAAAAATTCATAACACCTTTCTACTTATGAAACGTATCCTTTTCAAATACTACAATACGTTGGTTTTAAATAAGCTTTAATGCAACAACAGTACAAACAAGTTTTAAAATGAGTTAATCTTTGTACACTTACCCACGAGTAATCTCCATAAACTCTTGAGCATGTCACATGCAATCTTGAATTCAGAAAATAAACATCTCATGAACATCCGTAGTTGCTTTAGGTGCGCTTTAATAAATAGTCATCACAGTTATGGGTACGGTTCCCGTGACGTAATTGTGACACGTAATCCAAAAATTCAAGCGCACGTTTGCATGACTTGACCAACAACTTCAAATAAATTAATGATACACATGTTGTGAATCACGTATGCCTTTCACGTGGCATGATTTGCAATGTGTATAAAATAACAAGTGTGCGATATCGTAACTTGTTTTAAATAAAATCCATAATTACATTAAAATATACAAATAAAAGCGGTAAAAGGGTAAAAATACACATAGGTTTTAAAACATGTAATAATCAGGTAATTAGGCCAAGTGTAAATTGTAAAATGATCGTGCTAAAACCACGGAACTCGGGATTGCCTCACACCTTCGCCGGGGTTAACAAAATTACTTACCCGGTTCTTCTGTGTTTCGTAGACTTAAACAGAGTCAAAACTTTCCTTGAATTGAGATTCAAAATAAATGGTGACTTGGAACACCGTAATAAATAATTCCAAGTGGTGACTCTTAAATTAAAGAAAATCAATCCCTTTTTAAGTAATGTCTCTTTAATTGGAAAAACTCTTTTCTTTCCACAATCACCTGGAAAAAGGAGGTGTGACAGCTCTGGCGACACTATTGGGGAAACGAACGCAGAACCTTTGGTTCAAGGTTCAGAATTTGAGCTTAGATAACTTTTGTACTTGGCTTTCTTGTGATTATCTGATATTACATGTTTGAGCCTAATGTGATAATTGCAGCTCTGTAAAATCCTGGTATTTGAAAAGAAAAAAATCAAAAAACCCTGCCAATTTATATCCGGAAGAATTTTGCAACATAAACCTGAATTTTTCAAATGTTCCCCCTTGTTTTGGAAAAAAAACTTACCGAACTACGGGGGTCTGATTCTCATTGTCCGTGAGATACGTAAGCAACCTTCATCGGGTTCGACCCCACTTTTGCAAATATAACCCAAATAAGAATACGACCAAATATAAAAAAACAAAGTCAATTCATACCCTTTTTATCACCCTGAGCCGTACTTCTCGAAATGACCTTAATGCGTTCTCTCAGGATGCCGGAAGGCGGTTTTTTGCAAGAATAGCCACAAGCTGACCCAAGTCAGTCCTTTTTCCCCCCAGAAATCCATACCATTTGGCAGACACAAAGTCATTTCATACCCTTTTCATCACCCTGAGCCGTACTTGTCGAAATGACCTTAATGCGTTCTCCCGGGACGCCAGAAGGCAGTTTTTGTAAGAATAGCCACAAGTTGACCCAAGTTAGTCCTTTCCCCCAAAAACATCCACACCATTTAATAGTCCCCCTTTGTCACTGTTTTCATTAAATGAACTTTTCAAAATTAAGCCACCCTTGTTGTTTTGAAAATAGTGTCAGTTTTTTACCCCCTTTTGTCATAATTTGCATGCAGAATGAGCATTGTTCAGAGTCTACCTTTTGGGGTTGTAGATGAGGTTCCCTTCAGACTCCAAATGTGATGGAATGACCTAGGAAAAGTGGATCAAAGTTCTGTGACCTACTGGGTGGTCTCACCAGTTTGTTAAAGACTAGGCCCAAGGTTGATCTGATAGAGGCACTAATACCTTTTTGGGACCCGACATATAATATTTTTCACTTCTCCGATTTTGAGTTGACCCCTACGCCGGAGAGCTTAGGAATCAGTACCCAGAAGTTAAAAGTGTTGTTTCTCGTAAATTTTTTGTCCTTTTGAGCATCAACCGACAAGTTAAGAGTGCAAATTTGGCCAAGGGGTACTGTTCTATTCGCTTTCTATATAGTCGGTATGGAGATCCAAAGGGATTTGAGGCTCAAGACATCGATTTATGCCATCAAGGGAAGAAAACTAAATGGGAGTCACGCAGAGGCTTGGCTTTCATAGTTGTATTTTTAGGTACTCTATTATTCCCAAGGGAGGACAACCACATAGATTTGCGCCTCAAGGGAGTTGCCAACTTTTTGACCAAGAAGGCCAATGGTACTCTCATGCTGATGATCCTCGCAGATATTTATCGATCATTAACATCTTATAGAGGTGGCGCGAGATCTTTTGAGGGTTCTAATCTGCTATTGTAAATGTGGTTGGTGGAGCATCTTTGTCATCGCCCTAGATACATGAACCATGGTTTAACAAGACTCAGTTTTATTGAGAAATATGAAAATATGATAAGTAATTATGAGTTGCCTGAAGGTACTGAGGCTTAGCTCACGCATCTTTGCTCGTTAACTATAAATCAGGTTTAATGGGCTTTCAGTTGGCTCACAGCCAATGAGTTATCTATATGTCCGCCGATATTTGCTTTCTATTATTTATGGGCCTTCGGAGTGTGCATCCTTATGCCCCACATCGGGTTATGCGTCAGTTGGGAAGGTACCAAACAATCCCTCATGATGAAGATCTGAGCCCACATGTAGTTGAATTGCATATGGGGGATGCTTTTCCCGAAGAAATGGTTTGCCAAATCTGGCATAGGTGTAGGGATTTGGAGCCACACATTCAGGTACGGGACTTATCCACAGAGGAAGTAGAATCTAGTTACACAACATGGTATGGTAAAAGAGTTTGGGTAAATGAAGAGCCAAAAAGACCCGCTAAAAGGCCACATATCCAACAGTTCACGAATGAGGCAAAAGAGCAATAGGAATAGGTAGCTAAAGAGAAAGAATATCGGGTGACCATCAGCAAAGTAAAAGAGCAATTGAGAGTCCTTAAAGTTGAAAAGGAATTGCAAGCTATCGAGGACGAGGGAGAAAAGAAGAGATTGGCTCATGAAAATGAGGCCCTTCGAGCCTAGGTCCGAGAAATAAAAATAGCATGAGAGACACCCGTGAGGAGTGAAAGAGACCAAAAGATCATTGTCAACCTGAGACAGAAGATGTATGATTATGCGGCTGATCTGACAAAGACCGAAAAATAGTTGGTAAGGGCTCGGGAAAGGATAGTCCAATTGGGAGAATATTTGGAGAATCACATATGGTTGGCCCGCCAAACAAAACAAAACTACGAAGAAGAAGTCAATGGCTTAAGGAAATATTTGGTCATTCTTGAAAATGAAATGGGCGAACAAGTTAAAGACTTCGGAATAGAAAGAGAACACTTTTACAACTTGCTAAACTAGTTGGAGAGGAATGCAGTAGATATAAAAAGATACAAAGATCATGCCCAGCTGTTGGTAGAAGCCCGAGATGAGCATATTACACTAATGCGACAAGACAAGAAAATCAAATAGTTTAGAATCCGTGAAATAGCTGACTACACCACCAAAAAATGCAATGATTGTGAGCAGATGACCAAGCCATGTTCTTCGCCACATTGTTGACTTTTCCCGCCATGTCATTCTTGATCTAGAGGTTCTTTATAATGAGATTGGAAACAGGCCGGCGTAGTGATTTACGAATGTCACCGGGGGCCATGGTTGGAGCTTTAGAGTCGGGTTTTCCATTGTATCAGTTGCTTTTGATTATTGAGTTTGTAGTTTACTTTCCCGCTACGAGTCTGTCATTCTTTATCCATTTCGAGTGTGTTGTTTATTGTCTCTTTCGAGTATGTTGATTATCTTTCATTTTGAGTCATTGTAATGAAAACCCAAAGATTTTATTTAATGAAATATTGAAAACACAAAATATTCTTGCTTTTATTTTACATTTATTTTCCTGAACTACATAATGGTCTGATTCATGCGGCGTCATGATACGTAGGAAATCCTCATTGGATGCATCAAAACCATAAATAAGACTCGAGTGGAAAACCAAATAAAAAGAGAAAAAGAGCGATAAAACCAAAAAGAGTGCTTGAAATGAAAGAAAAGAGATATAGAGTGAGAATGAGGTGATAGAAGCCGGAATGAGACACGCAACCGTTCAAACACACAATATAAACGTTTTAACTGCTACGTGCATTGCATCCCTACGTGCGATTTCCTATTTGTTAAATGCTCCGAACTAACTAGTTTGTTGTGTGACCTAAAGCATTAGGTTATATTTTGTGGTGGTTGGTTTTATGGTATCTTGGCATCCTATCTGTACTTTACCGGCTCAAAAGGAAACATTTCAATGGATTCAGAGAGCAGTTTGCCAATCGTCAACCCTGAGGATAGCCTAGCACCGGCAATCCCGCTAGAATCGGCTACAGCCGAGAAAAATCGGCTATTGCTCATCCGCATGACGGAGATGGTGGATGCATAGACTAATGGGAAAGAACCACCCAGTGCCATCCCTGGATTTCCAGAACTAATTTCTAGAATAGTTGGGGCCACCAACATCCCCATGTCAAACCCATTTTTACTCCATAAGAGTACCCTCTCATGCCAAACAGTATCCCTAGAATGCCTTCTGTGATTCGTCCCCAGGCACGGATCTTGAGGGTAGTACATGTGGTTATCTCTGCAGCACCAACTTTCACCATTTCACAACCAAACATACCCAGGCCATATATTGAACAACCAAGCTTTACTTTTCAAGGTCCCCACTTTCCACCTGAAATAACATATGTCACACCTGATTCGTTCATTCAACCTCCTCCTAATGATGTTAAGTTGATCAAGAGAAAGTTTTTGAAAAACCCCGAGCAAGAGGAGATGGATCGAAAGATGAAGAATCAAGAGCAAAGTTTAAAGAATATGCAAGGCCTGAGCGGCAATAAGAGTGTTTCTTATTCTGATCTATGCATGTTCCGCATGTCTATTTGCCAGCCCGCTTTAAAACCCCCAAGTTTGAAAAGTATGACGGGCACGGGGATCCGATTGCCCACCTGAAATGGTACTGCAACCAGCTGAGGGGCGCTGGTGGAAAAAAAGAGCTACTGATGGCCTACTTTAGGGAGGGCCTCACGGGAATAGCCTCAGAATTGTACATGGATCAGGAAATTGCCCACTGGCATGTGTGCGATGATCTAGCTCAGGATTTTGTCTGCTAATTTAAATATAATATGGACATTGAACTTGATTGAAACTCCCTGTCCAACTTAAAGAAGAAGCCCAGATAAAATTTTTGTGAATATGCAATCAAATGAAGAGAGCAAGTGGCAAGGGTAAAGCCTCCGATGGATGAGGAAAAAATGATCACGGTGTTTTTGCAAGCCCAAGAGGCGAATTATTTTCAAAACATGATGTCAGCCATAGGCAAGCCATTTGCTGAAGCCATCACATTTGGGGAGATGGTAGAGAATGGGTTAATAACAGGAAAAAACTTGAGCCAAGCCTCCCTTAAAGCCACATCGCAGGCTATTCAGAATGGCTCGGGGTGGTTCGGGAAAGAGAAGCAAGAGAGAAGAGGGAGCCATGATGGCATCAAGTTCTAGGGGGGACGAAGATCTTTTAACCAATCATATATGCCTCCTAGGGTCCTCCAACACAATTACCCACATCAGGATATTACTTATGACGTGGCACCGCCTCACTATGAGGTGATGAATGCACAAGCATACCCCTGACCACAAAACTACCAAACCTGAGCTCCACCTCCCAGAAATTCTCGTCCACAAAACACCCACTATCAAGCACCGTATAATCCCCACCCTTAAAAAAAATATTCCCCAATATAACTCCTATCCAAGGGATCCCCCCAGGAGAAACCAGTCCACCCCTATTGGTGAATTATACTCAAGATTATTTCAAAAGCTAACCAGGCTTGGTTTGCTGTAGCCAGTGGCCCAGAACTGGCCAAACCCCAAGTCCTCCTTGCATCGAGCTGATGCTAGATGTGAATACTACTCCGGAGAAGTGGGACACAATACTGATAATTGTTGGACTCTCAAAAGAGTAGTGGATACTTCATTGAGGTCAAGGCAATAGTGATTGGGGAAGAAGATGCCTCTAATATGACAAACAATCATTTGCCCACTCATAACAATGGTCCAATCATTGGAATTATTTGTGATGATCGAGAATTTGATTTGGCACTGGAAGCCATTGTAGCCATTGCCATGACCGAAGACAAATCTAAAGCGGTCGCCAAATCTGAAAAGTTCCATGTCAGACGGGAGTCCCGGTAGTCTGTTTTGCAGTCCTTTCTGCATTAGGATTATTTCAGGGTGTAATCCGAATATTTTATTTTATTGTCTTACTTTCTGACGTAAACCTTCTATATTTCAAAATTCGATTCAATGAAATTAATATTTCATCATCCATGGATGTCTCTTTTCTTATTCATGATCTTGTCACTTTTCAGTTATGTTAATACAAATTTTAATAACATGACATGCTTGCGGATATCATGCCCAGATCCTAAAACGCTATCTAACTTCAAGATGATGAATCAAGAATCAGAATACGATGAATATGAGGCTTTTAATGAAATAAACAGAGAATTGGAATAATATGAGAATAAGCCTAAGCCAAAATCAAATGAAACCGTGCACACATTAGTGGGTGCCACTCCTTACTTGTTGGTTTACGACACTAAAGCTGTAATACCTTCAGAAGTTGAAATTCCCTCTCTTCGAATCACTGTTGAAGTTGAGATCGAGGAAGAAGAATGGGTCAAAACCCGGGTAGTACAACTGACATTGATTGATGAAAGACGAGTGACTGCAGTTTGTCATGGACAATTGTACCAACAAAGAATGGCCCGCGCCTACAATAAGAAAGTATGACCTAGGAAGTTTTAAGTGGGGAACTCGTTCTCATGCGTGTCCTTTCATATCATGATGAAGCTAAAGGAAGTTTGCCCCAAATTGGAAAGGTCCATATATTATCACAAGAGTGTCGCAAAAGGGAGCATTGTACTTAGGAGACATCGAAGGAAATATCCCCAAGACAATATTCAATACAGATGCAGTCAAAAGGTACTATGTTTGACCCACTACTCGATAATAAATATTCTCTGGTTGGGATGACAAAGGCTTTTATTCTTGCTGCCTAAACACTATCAACCCTTTTGCAAATCCTTTGAGCTGGTTACGTTTTTTTTGATCACCCTCTTTGGAACCTTATATGATAAAATAAAAAAAGGAAAAATAAAGAAAGAAAGAAAGAAAGAAAAAGAAGAAGAAGAAGAAGAAGAAGAAGAAGAAGAAGAAGAAGAAGAAGAAGAAGAAGAAGAAAGAAAAGAAAGAGAAAAAAAAGAAAAGGAGAAAAAAAAAAGAAACAATTGTTCATGTAGATTAAACTACGTCCGACTTGATTCCGAAAGGACACATATGCAGCCTCACTCTAGGGTTCGGTCACATCAAACAAAAAATCCACATTCCTCCTCCCCCCCCCCCCCCCCACAAAAAAAAGTTAAAAAAACAAACTAGGACAGCAGTTACGATATTTCGATGATTGATTCGCTCGAAAGGTTCCAAAGTTGTAGTTCAATCCAAATACTTTTCTACCCAAAATCCATTAATACATTCTGTACAGTTGGCAAGAATATTTAAAAATTAAAGGTCAAAGATATGACCTGACGCCATCATAAAATGAGAGAAATATAATAAGAGAGTCTTATTGGTGAAAACCCACAAAGGGCACTATAAGGCGACCATGAGAAGAGAAATGAGTGAGATCAACTAGTAAAAACCCACAAAAGGCATTACTGATCGAAAAGAGGATCCACGCACAATGGCATCAACACACTCCTGAGTAGGGTTTCTCGGTTCAAGATAAGAGTTGTGATGAGTTTTTGAGAGTCTAATAGTTTACACGGATCCGACATCCAATCCAAGATGTCATATTCATTGAAGTCCGCACGTACTCCTAGATACTCCTTCTTTCCATTCCCCGAAAGGGACATTTCTCGTCTAAACTCGTTCATTTCTTCAGTTGTTTATTTCACCTATACAATTAAAGTTTTATTTGAATCCCTTTCGGTTTAACTTTGCTCCAGAAAAAGGCAAAGAAAATACGGAAAGAACGATTACAAGGCTCTCGTTCAATGCAAGCTGATATATTCAAAAGGCACTCAACCTCGGCAAAGGCATCAAGTTGACCCCGACTGGCCATGATTGACAGATGCTCTGAAATTTGAAACATTGGAAGAAAGAAGTCCAAATTGAAATGCCCACAAAGGTAAAATATTATTGAAAAACTTGAAGTCCAACGGCGCGACTAACCGTCATGGCGAAAGTTTGAAAAGTCAAAGGTTCCCCGGGGCCATAATGGCAAATTGGTATTCAGGAAACAACCAGCTGCAATTGAAATCATCATCCAAAGTGGATAGGCCAAGATCAAGTGTCGAAGCACTCAAGGCCATAAACCAAGCACCGTTTTGAACTAACAATTGTTCTTTGTTGAAAAATAGGAGAAACACACAATGCAAGAAAAATAAACTCTCAAGAAGAAGGTACCACTCAAAGAATAATCATACGGAGATTAAAAATAGCTCCGCAACAACAAAACTGTCAAAAAAGGGAAGTCTTCTCAAAATTCCTTCCCACATTTTGCTCACATATTTAAATACATTTAAAATTATGCTAGTATAGGGTACACCAATCCTTAGCTGCATTCTTTTTCAACATAGGGTACACCACTACTTAGTTGATGATTTTTGACGTAAGGTACACCACTCCCTAGCCTCTTTTCCCAGTATAGAGTACATCAATCCCTAGCTATTTTCCAACAGAGGGTACACCACTCTCTAGTTGATGCTTTTGGACATAGGGTACACCACTCCCTTGTCTCTTCTTCCAGTATAGGGTACACCAATTCCTAGTCGTATTTTCCAACATAGGGTATACCACTCCCTAGTTGATGTTCTTAGACATAGAGTACACCACTCCCTAGTCTCTTTTCCAGTATAAGGTACACCAACCCTTAGTTGTGTTTTCCCACCTAGGGTACACCATTCCCTAATTAATTTTTTAGATATGGGGTACACCACTCCCTAGTCTCTTTACCAGTATAGGATACCCTAATCCCTAGTTGTGTTTTACAACATAGGGTACACTAATCTCTAGTTGTGTTTTACAACATAGGGTACACCACTCCCTAGTTTATGATTTTAGACATAGGGCACACCACTCCCTAGTCTCTTTACCAGTATAGGTAATACCAACCCCTAGCTGTGTTTTCCAACTTAGGGTACACCACTCCCTAGTTGATGATTTTTAAGGCATAGGGTACACCACTCCCTAGTCTCTTTACCAGTATAGGGTACACCAATCCCTAGCTGTATTTTCCAACATAGGTTACACCGCTCCCTAGTTGATAATTTTTAGATAGGGGTACACCACTCCTTAGTCCAGTCTAGGGTACATCAATCCCTATTTGTTTTCCAACACAGGGTGCACAACTCCCTAGTTGATTGTTTACATACAAGGTACACCACCCTAGTCTCTTTTTCCAGTATAGGGTACACCAATCCCTAGTTGTTTTCCAACGTAGAGTACACTACTCCCTAATTGATGATTTTTAGGACATAGGGTACACCACTCCCTAGTCTCTTTTTCCAGTATAGGGTACACCAATTCGTAGATGTTTTCCAACGTAGGATACACCACTCCCTAATTGATAATTTTTAGGATATAGGGTACACCACTCCCTTGTCTCTTTTTCTAGTATAGGGTGCACCAATATCTAGCTATGTTTTACAACATAGGGTACACCACTCCATAGTTGATGATTTTTAAAACATAAGGTACACCACTCCCTAGTCTCTTTAGCAGTATAGGATACATCAATCCCTAGTTGTATTTTCCAACGTAGGGTACACCAATCCTTAGTTAATAATTTTTAGGACATAGGGTACACCACTCCCTAGTTTTTTTAACAGTATAAGGCAGCCATTTTTTCCAACATAGGATACACCACTCTCTAGTTGATGATATTTTAGATATAGGGTACACCACTCCCTAGTCTTTTTACCCGTAAAAGGTACACCAATCCCTAGCTATGTTTTATAATATAGGGTACACCATTCCTAGTTGGTGATTTTTAGACATAGGGTACACCACTCCCCAATCTTAATTTCCAGTATAGGGTACACCAATCCCTATCTGTGTTTTCCAACATCGGGTACACCACTCCCTAGTTGATGATATTTTAGACATAGGGTACACCACTCGCATGTCTCTTTTGCAGTATAGTGTACACCAATCCCTAGTTATTTTCCAACATAGGGTACACCACTCCCTAGTCTCTTTATCAGTATAGGGTACACCAATCCCTAGTTGTGTTTTCCAACATAGGGTACACCACTCCCTAGTTGATGATTTTAGATATAGGGTTCACCACTCCCTAGTCTCTTTTTCTAGTATAGGCTATACCAATCCCTAGTTGTTTTCCAACATAGGGTACACTATTTCCTAGTTTCTTTACTAGTATAGGGTACACCAATCCCTAGTTTGTTTTCTAGTATAGGGTACACTAATCCTTAGTTGAGGCACTACTTTGACAATAAGGGTACACCATCCCCGAAGAATTATGATTTCCCCAGTAGTTTAGAATTTTATTACAATAACTCACGAAATTTTCTAGTGAAAACTGGGGCAGAAAATTCGTTTGTTTGTTTGTTTGTTTGTTTAGTGTCTAAGTAGGTCTTTCCTCAGTTAAATCACAGCTTTTGGTAGTTCCAACTATCAAAACTTCCAGAACTACACTGACCTGATTCCTTTATAGCATAGGATATGCAGGCAACCTCGGAAGTAAGGTTCGGTCAAATTCTTTCAAAACGCTTCCCATGGAGTATCAGACGAGCAAAAATCATTCACAATTTCTCACTTTATCTTTGCCCAAAAACTCTTCATTTTTTCTAGCAAAGAGAGGTAGTTGTCAGCACGTATGTTTTGCCCTATGACTAAACTACTCCTAAAATAGTCCAATGTAGGTTTTAATCACTTTATAGAATTTTAGGAATTTTTTTAAAAAAAATGTTTTGCATTTTTCATACATATTTAGAAGTACTTTAAATCAAAATGTCAAAAATACTCTTATCTTTCATTTTTATTGCATTCTAGTGCCTTAGTTGCATTGTTAGGATTTAATTTCACTGTTAAATGCATAGTTAAAATACATAAAAATACAAAAAATACATTAGTCGCTTTTGCTTTTGTTTTGCATTCTTAGGGTTAATTAATTGGTTAATTAGTTAATTAGTCAATCATTAGATAAAATAGATAAATAGGTTAGTCATACAAAAATTAGATCTAATTAGGATTGGAGTCTAAAGCAGCGAACTTTGGAAAATCTAAGACAAAAAAGAAAATGGATGTTTGCTTCCCATTTTGAGCTGGGCCAAATAAAGTAAATGATCCAGTTACCAAAACATCTGCCCAAACCCACTCTCACACCCGGCCCACTCAAGGTCTGCCTTCAAAGACCTAGAAATGATGTCGTCTGTGTCCAAAGTGACACTGTTTCTAGTCAATTTTGGTCAAGATAATCCTGGCCTTTCATCTCTTCTAATCTAATGGTCAGGAACTAGTCATTCTTTTGCTTATATATTTCCGAACAGAACCTACCCCACCCAAAGTCTTCTCTCTCACACCCCATTATTCCCCCCCACCTCTCTCCGCCAAAAATCGCCCAAGGTGGAAGTCCGGCTCCAGACGACCCCAAATCATCACCCCATAATTTCCATCCTCTCCTCATACCTCCCCTACCCTTAATCCCACCAAAAAATCTCTAGAACTCCACGAATAGAGGATCTAGAAATCACATAAAATTACAAACCACCCCTTTTCGATTTATCTTCAATCCTTACCCATTTGAGGGTGAAATTCACACTAATCGACATCTCTTGGTGAGTACTGTTGATAGGTGGTGGTTTTTGCTCATGTTTTGGCCACCGAAATTCAATAAAATTCAGATGACTGACCAGAAGTTACCCAAATCCTGTGTGATTTCCTCCTTCGACTTGCTGGTAGTATTGTTACATATAACACTGACTTGCATGGAGATATTTCGGTCATCACTAGTGTAACAATCTTTTCGGCTCGCTAGAATTTCTGTTTTTGGCCGCCCGTTGGAACTGGAAGGTATTTCTTTCCCTCTTCTTCTTCTTCTTCTTCTTCTTCTTCTTCTTCTTCTTCTTCTTTTCCCTCATTTCAGTTCTTTTTGTTTTTTTATTGATTATTTGTTCTAGTCGTTTCTATCCAAGCTAACTATAGCATGTTTGAATTGATCATTCATTTTATTTTAGTTGAGCATAATTAATTACTAGCCATTGCACGTATGTCTGCTATTTTGAATTTCTGAATGTTCTATCATATAATTAAGTTCCATTGAGTATGTTTATGTATTTAATTTTGTTTTAGCTTCTGAACTCTTTTTAATTTAGGTTTGAGTTATCACTTATCTCTTAAAGTGATAAATCAAGTGCCTTGAACTGATTCTGAGCTTTGATTAGTGGTGCATAGGCCTTGTTTAGAAGTTAACTAGTTTAAAATTTGACTTAGGAGGATATTTGGGCTAAGTACAGGGATTAGTAAGGAGAAGGCCATCTGATTTAGGCCCATTTGACCTTGACTCAAGTATATTAAAAGTAAAAAAATAAAATCTAAGAGAATGAAGGGTATCCTAGGGATTTAACTTGGGGAATCTTAATTAACTAACTAGGAAGCTTCTAGGAAAGAGCCTTAGGGACTAATTGGCAAAGAAATAAGAAAAAGGTCAGCTGTGAGGGGTTTGCGAGGTGAAAATAGAAAATTAAAAGGAGAAAAAGAAAAGCAAAGCTGGAGGGAGATTTAAGCATATTTTAGTCTATAAAATTGACTTTCCCTCATGTTTTCAACAATCAGATGCCTCTAAAAAATTTTAAAAAATCAATTGCGAACAAATTTTGCAATTCAAAAGTTCCATCTCGAATATGAAACTTCTAGCTATAGAAGTTTAAGAGAAGAAAAACACAAAAATAATAAAATTTAGGCCAATTTCCCTAAAAAAAGCAGTTTGTAAAAAAGTTGTATCCGTTTCTGTTGATCCTTAAGAATTTCTACATTATTTCTAGGTTTAGCAACGCTTTAGTTAAACTGTAATTTTGTTGTTTCTGTTGTGACAAGTTGTTGAGCTCCACCCTTAAGAGTTCCATACCTTTATTTGGTCACCATTTGCTATTTTTCTGCTAGCAGGTATGTGTACGCACATCAGTAACACTCCATTAAATCTATGAATAAGGATTTGAGTTGTTTAACCCAATGTTTATGACTAATTTCATAGATGCATCACGAGATCTACCTATAGTTCCCTTTATGTTAGTTTTTGTTCTAATTTCTTGTTTGAACTAAGTGCTTAAACTGGAACTATTCTCTGATTAAGTTTAGTAACTGTTCAATTCTATGTTTATGACTAATCTCCCTGATTTAGATTTACCTATAACTGCTTCTATGTTAGCCTTTGGTTATGATTTTTCATTTTGATTTGAAAATTTAAACTACAATTATTCATTAATCAGTTTAGCTACTATTGACAGTGGGACTTATCCTAATGAAGCATGTTAGTAGACAAAATATCATCATGTTTAGCATCTCCATGTTACCGTTAGTCATGCATTTAGTGAGTTCACGAGAGATTGGGTTGAGACTGTTTGCTACTGATACTCTTAACGGTTACACCCCGTACTTTCATGTTAGAATTCGTCTTAAGTGAATCAATATGAGTAGGAGAGTTGAAGTACCTTTACAAATATAATGATGGGTTAAAAAAGATTTTAAAGAAGTATCGTGAGGGTCGGAAGGTTAAGAAACTAATCGAATCGAAAAAAATAAATTTTGTCGAAAGTCGGCAAGTTGGGAATGTTATAACTCTTACTTATGGGGTGAGACTAGGGTGCTTAAGATTATAAGAAGGTAATGTTATGAAGTATTTTAGTTGTATGATAGTCGTGTGTTAAATTTTGAAACCAAGCGAGTTATGAAACAAAAGTCGACAAAAGTTATCTCAAATTACATTCAGAAATTTTACTAAAATTTAGGTCTAATGTCACTGAGCTTTTCTCTCAATGTACTTGGATTTACGAGAAAATCCACCCATAAAATAGAAGATCTACGAGACTAGTTTCTAACTCATTAAACCGTACTTCCATACAACCTTGGAGTAGAGAGATATTCGCGTTTTTACGAGGGTGCGCAAGTAGCTCTTGTTGGGGCCCACTCGAGATGGACACCGACCTTACTTCTTTAAAATGATGCTGCAGCCTTATTTCTGGTCATTTCTCACCTAAAATTTGTCCTCAAGCTCTATAAAATCCTATATAACATATCACCAACATCCAAGAACCAAACTGAATGGAAATCAACTCAAATCATCATCAAAAGTGTTAAAGACTACAAGAGAATGCTTCTATGATGTTGTGGCTTGATTGAGGGCTATTGTGAGCTAAGTTGAGATGGGGTTTCTAGTTGTAGCTGTTGTCCAAGGTATGTATAATATTTTTTTGATTGTGCCTAAGGTTAATCTTGAGTTAGTTGTGTTGTTTGAGTGAAAAAATATAAGATAACAACACTTGAAAGACTGTGAGACATGGTTATCTTTTTGGTTGGACTATTTTGTGGCTACATATATAGTTTTTAGTGGCTGGAAATTATAAGAAGTAATTTAATAATATTGTGTCAGCTATTTTTAAGCTTTTCTAGGTGTTAATTAAGTTGATTGAAGAAGAAAACACGAATAACAAGTGATTGACGATAAAAGTGAAGGTTCTAGGCGTATGATGTTGTTTTGGAAGGCATTTTGTGGATGTTTCGAACTAGGAATCATATTGTCATGACCCGGCCAGTCTTTTTGAGCTTTAGCATATCGTTCAGTGGTTTGAGACCTTGAATAACTTCATTTTATGTATTATGACTTGCGCATATAGTTGGTTTTGAATTTTGAGAAGTTCGAAGTAGATTTGGAAGAACAATTCTCAATTCGGAAGGTTTCAGTTGAAAGAGTTTACCGATGTTTAAATTTTAAGTAAACGACCTCAGAATTGGGATTTGAAGGTTTCTATAAGTTCATAAGGTGATTTCGGACTTGGGCGTATGTTCAAATCGAGTTTCGGGTGGACCGGGAGCGTTTCGGTGCTTAGTGTGGAAAGTTGGCATTTTGAACATTTTAGAATTTTTTAAGTTTGATTTGAAGTGGACTTTGGTGTTATCAATGTTCATTTGGGATTCCGAGTTTTGGAATAGGTTCATATTATAATTTTTGATTGGTATGTAAAATTTGGCATCATTCCGGAATGTTTAAGAGTGATTCGGACACTTAAGTGGCGTACTAGTTATGTTTAAGAAAATGAGTTGACCATAGTCAAATAGTGGACTTAACAAGCTTGGATTCATTATTTAAAAGTTTAAAAAAAATTGTATGATGATTTTGGACTTGTCCGCATGCCTTGGCTAGATTCTGATGAGTTTTGGATGCGTTTGGATTGTGTAACGCTCTTATTTGATGTTTTGACGTCGTTTCTTTTGGTATAGAGGTTACCATATTTAAAATATGACCTTTTATTTGTGATTTTATTGATCCATTAGATTCGTATCATAATTACGGAACCATAGCAACAAGAATCATCGACTTTCGAGGTCGTACGAGAGAGTTATGCCCATTTCCGTGTCGGGAAAGCTTGCTGGTTTATGGTGCGAGGTTTTGTTCTTCGCGAACGCGAGGGAGGTACCGCGAACGCGAAGAAGGAATTTTGGGTTGACCGTAAACACAAAAAAAATTTCTTCATGAACATGAAGGTCTCTCGTGAAGGTGATGAACAAAAATCACCTGGGCAGTGTTTTAAATTGGCATACCGAGCATTTTAGTATTTTGAGCATATCTTGAGTTCTAGAGTTCCGTTTGAGGTGATTTTTACAGCGTTTTTTTAGTATCAACAATGGGGTAAATATATAACCTTTATTTTGATATTTTCCCATGATTATATCAGTTGATTATCATTTATTATTGGTGTTTGGATTGTAGAAATTAGGGGTTTGAGCCCCAAAGTTGAGAAATAGTAAATTCTTGGTTTGAAGGTCAATTCATGGATGAAATTGAATGATTTTCTGGATATCGACTATATAATTTATGTGTAACATTTTATTTTCAATAATATTTGGAATTCTGGCGCGCGAGCCAGGAGTTAACTTTTGTTAACTTTTCGTGTGGCGTTGAGAATTGTTTCTAAATAATACATTATGGGTTCTTGGGTATGTTTTGACTGGTTTGCATGTTTGTTGACAAGTTTTGAATCGGTTGGCTTTGGGTTTGAGGTGTTAGAGAGGCATTGGAGCTGGTTATCGGATTTTGGAGCGAGGTAAGTCTCATGTCTAACCTTGTGAGGGGAAAATTACCCCATAGGTGTTATAATTGTTGTGTACTTCATGTTGTGGGAGCTACGTACGTATGAGGTGATAAGTGTCTGTACGTATGATAGAAATCCTGGTTAGTTCCGGGTCGACTTAGACTCACGCCATGCTTTAATTGTAATATTTGAGTTATTCTGAACTGTTCAAAGATTTTAATTTACATTGGGTCTTGAGACTAGACTTGGGTACAGTATCCGACTTTTTAATTTAGATACCTGGCAAATTACTTGATTAGTAGTAGAAATTATACTTTCCTTCTACGGATTTCTCCCGCGTTGTACGAAATTGTCTGAAAAGTCTCTTAAATTGCATAACTCACACATATATTCATAAGTGGGGCCAGTGACTAGTCAAGTTTCACTATTCCTATGGGATCAGGATGAACACATCATCAATACTATTATGGATCGGGTTATACGACCTCGACAGTATCATGACATGTATCTATGGTTTGTGTCGGTCGACCCTCTGTAATGTACACGATTATGGGATCGGTTTGAACGACATCAACAGTACTATTATGGGATCAGGTCGTGCTCCACGGCATAAAATCGTGCCTTTACTCTTAAGGAATCGGGTCGTTCGCCTCGGCAGAATCGTGCTTGATATTCGATAAGAAGTCACTGCACCCATGAGTTTACCTAACTTGAGATGTGCCATTTTATCTGGTTTTTACCATTGGGTAATTTATTCGAGTTATTGTCCGGCTAGTGAGGACCTCGTGTTTGTTCTTCTGTTGAGCATCATATTATGCACTTATATCTACCTCGTTATTTTTACCTGATATGCCTCATATCTGTTTACTTTCATTATACTTGATTTATTGGACCACAAGTAAGTGTCGATGTCGATCACTCGTAACTACTTCTTCAGGGTTAGTCTAGATACTTAGTACATACACGTTGATTTATGTACTCATGCTATATTTCTGCACTAAATGTGCAGGTACTGAGGCAGATTCATTTGGTTGTCATCTTGGCGCATAGGTGCAGCTACTAAGGGGACTTTATGGTGAGTTGCTTTCCATGTTATGATCCGCAGCATACAGAGTCTCCATCATATATATTTATTTTATTCTATCTATTGTATATTCTAGACAGATGTTGTATTAGTATTGTACTTCCTAGTAGATGCTCATGCATTTCTTGACAATGGGTTTTGGGAATTTAGATTCTTTTCTTGGCTTATATTTTGACCACGTTTAAAAAAGTTAAATTAATAACAGTTGTACTTTCGTATGAAAATAAATGACTTCAGTTATTTATTTCAAGATGCATGTAGATTATCTATTAGTATGTTGATTTCGTGGTTGGCTTGCCTAACGATGGCGTTAGGCGCCATCATGGGCTATAGTGAGATTTGGGTCGTGATAATTTGGTATCAGAGCGCTAGGTTTACTTAGGTCTCACGAGTCATGAACAAGTCTAGTAGAGTCTTGCGGATAGGTACGGAGACGTCTGTAGTTATCTTCAAGAGGCTATAAGATGTTAGGAGAACTTTCCTTTCTTGATTCTTTATCATGCGATTTGATTTTGTGCAGGCTTATGCCTTCGGTTCCTTCCTACTCATTCGTACGTGATGTCGATCATTCGATATCAGTTGTGCACCGATGAGTTGTGAAGTTTCTACAGATGTGGTGCATGATGGTTTTCCCTACATATGCGGGCGGGCTATTATTGTTGTCTTGTGGAGGGGTGTTTTGTCGCTTCAACCCAATATTAGTGTTGCCTATGGTTTCGAGTCTATGCACGGTGTATTGTGATGTTCATGCGTTATTATCGTGCAATGCTGGTGTAAATAGTAGATTGCTTACTTATGTGTCATGACAGTGAATGACTCGAGAGAAGGATTATTTGGTTCATGGTTTAGAGATTCGACATTTAATTCTAGCGGAGGAGAGGCAATTGGATTATGGATGTTCAGGCTTTGGATGACGGAGTAGCGAGATTTGATATTTCCGAACATGCTGGAATTCTTGTTTGTGATATGGTGTCATCGTCCTTATTTGAATGAATTAAAGCTCTTCTATATGATGGTATTCATTGGTTTGCCTTCGGGGCAAGGTGCTGTGAAATGGTACCTAAGAAGCGGTTATCAGAGCTGGTGGTGTGTGGCGGCTTCAGAGTCAAATTAGTGTTTCTAGTGTTGATGGCTCAAGGAAGATGATCTTAAGGAGGCTTAGAAATGATGGCAATCTATTTGTTCGGGTGCTACGGAGATGGATCGTGATTTGGAGAGGCATGACTGGCGGCAGATGATGAGAAGAGACATGGTAGGATATGTCTTGTGGTGGTTGGATTGCTAGCAGGTCAAGTACGAGCAATACAGATCGAGTAGTTTTCTTAGGAAGATGGTTTAATCGGAATGGGAGTGGTAGCGTGTTGTATGGATTTTGTGGTAGGATAGCCACATCCTCTGAGAAAGCATAAGGCGATTTGGGTCATTGTAGACATAAGTCTATGTATTTCGTTTGAGGTGGTGGTTTCTGTACTTAGGATGCTTGAATGTGACGAAAAGAGTTGCTTGGGATGCAGAGGAATGTGAATACTTAATTATTGTTTGGGGATGCAATATAGCGTCGAGTTGTAAACATATTGTTGGACCTTCAGTTGGTGTTAATGGGATGAATGGATTCTTATGAATGACGGACGAGTGTGGACCTAGGATAATTAACTGATTTCATAATGGATGTGGCTATGTCTATGCCGTTGGAGGATGTCGGTGTGAGATTACACAGGTGGGCTATCTCCTGTAAGAAGGTTTGGGGTTGCATGACTTCTGATGAAGTTTCTATAAAGAGTTCTTCCTTCTATCCAATGGGATACACGTACTATGATGTGAGCTTGGATCGCTTGAAGAAGATGGTACGACTTCAAGAGGTCGAATGTGCGATTATGGCTGATAATTCAGGATGTGTTATGATTTTTAGTGCAATAAGAACTTATGAGAAATTAGGCTGAGTAACGGTGTGAGATCGTGGTAGCGAGGAGGAGAAGTCATTGTGGGTCCTTGGATTTTGCGAGGGTGGCTTAAAGCTAAGCGGGGGAGCCTACCGTCGATGATTGGGTCACATAGCTATCTGCCCTTGCAGTTTCTGGTTAGCGGTACATTGGTGGATTAGTTACGACCGAGGAAGAGAATGTCACAGGTAATTCGAGCAAGTTATTTGATGGATGTGTGCTATATTTCACTTTTTTGATGTGTGAAGGTTATGCAATAACTCAAATTAGGTACTTATTTTTGGAGGTGATGTGCAAGGAAAAGGATTCATTCGGTTGCTTCTTTGGAGTGTTTGAGTGCTAACGGAGCACTAGTTGTTTGGCTATATAATCGGGACTGGTTTATATTGGGCGACTCTCAACAATGGTTCTAGTGAGTTCAAGAATTAAAGTGTGGTGCCTAAGGATTTTCGGATTCGTCGTGTGGTTAAGGATTTAGTTTTGCAGCGGAGTATGAAAGAGACCTGGAACATTTCTATGAATGCTACCGGGTCTGCGGTGTGGTGTTAGAGAGACGGAAGAAACAACTTCAAATTCGTAGAAGATCTTTCAGAATTGGGGTATTATTAGTTGGAGATACTATTGAGTGCATAAGGAGAGTATAAAATGATTTATGGGTATTGAGGCACTGTGGTCTTATAGTTTGGGGTCACTAGGAATGTCAATTGAGGTCCAATGTGTTCTGGAAAAGAGAGGTATTTATTCTGAAGGTAAGTCAAGAGAGAACTGAGGAGTTGAGTTTGTTTAGTAGTGGTTTGGATCGGCAAGTTAAAGAAAACGATTGGTTCCTTCGGTGCGATAAGGCTATACGGGTGTTTTGTGGCTACACTAGCAGGCTTGGCAGTCTCCGTAGTTTGGTTGATTTGGTGGAATTTAATCCTGATGGTCAGGGTAAGTGCAAATGAGTCCCGAAGAGGCTATGACGGTTTTGACCACGATTTGAGGTTTGTGTCATCTATGTTTATGGGAAGTTGGTTGCGTGCTACAATTATTTCTCCTAAATGGGTTAAGCAAAAGGTTTTATGGGAAGTTGGTTGCGTGCTACAATTCTTTCTCCTAAATGGGTTAAGCAAAAGGTTCTAGGTGATGGAGTGTTTATTCCCCCAGTGGTTCAGTATTTATGATGGGACTCTGCACTCTCGCGTGTTAGCATGATAGATGCAGTGAGCACTGTGGAATTTGAATTGAAGGATAAAGGTTGATGTTCAGTTTTGACAGGGATATCATGAGCTCGGAGTAGCGGGAGAAGATTTCATAGTTTGTGGGAGTATATCCCATGAAATGATCGTATAAGTGTGACGTGTCCTTCATTTAAGTGGTAGAGATTGAAATCAGGTATGAAGATTCTGGTATTGTCGCTGATTGGAGAGTTTATGTTTGAGAAACGCTTTATTCCTTTGGTTGCATATTGTAGAAGTTTGTTCTTAATTTGATGATTGATTGATTTGATAATTGATCGTATATGTCATGGATAGGGTCATTGTGGATCTTTGGAAAGTTATTAACCTATTTTGGGATGATTGGAATCGGCTTTGAGGTCCGTTGGTAGACCTAATGTGAATGTATATTCTACACCAGATCAAATATGCTTATTCAGCATATCATTTCTTATGGAAGATTCTTTGGGCATTGGATGTTAGTCATGTCATCATCAATTCCATGTATTACTCTATTATGCCATATGGGTGGTGAGACGACTTGATTATTCACACGTGTGTTGTGATCCTGTGCAACTTGTGGCGTTATATGAGCGAGATGGCTCTCGAGATACTGGTTTGTCTATTGCACCTTAGTCATACTTGGGCCTTTGTGGCGCATAATGCTATCAGTCTCCACAGGGTTATATTTATGCACTTGGCGTGCTTGTGGCTGATATACGTGTGTCCAGTGGGTATGAGCTGGCTCGATGGGAATTCCCTTATTGATTTTCATGTGTAGATCAGGTGCCCGCCGCCATGGGTATGATGTTTGGATCAGGTTACATGTCGCAACAGTATCATGTGTGAATCGGGTTTCACGCCGCAATAGTGAGATATTGAGTACGGTTCCTTATACTTATTTTGTGTCTTTTGTTTCTTACCTATACGATAGGTTCATAGCTTTGGTTTGGTTGTTTTATTCGTTATGCGGACTAGATAGTTCCGTACTCGGGTTCGCTTTTCCCTATTGGTCATGTTCGAGTTATGGCTTGTTGGCGCATTGATGACGTCAAATAAGATTTTAGATTGTTTTTGATGTGGCTTGTCGACGAATAGCTTGTACTGGGTGAGACGAGGTTGTTGGACCTGAAATCAGTACAATCAGATTTGTATAATGTATGTTGGAAGGAAAATATAACTAATGAGTTCAGAATGTGGCAATGGTTCTTGTCGAGCGGAGAGACTCCATGAGTTATTGATTTGATGGGTGGTTATGGGTTTATACACATCTTTTTCATCGTTGCAGTATTGTGAGGGTTGGAATAGGGCTTGTATATGTTATGAGGTATATTACCGGCACCGAGTTCAAAAATTGCAGCTATTGTGGTTGAAAGATATTAGTATGGGCATACGAATTATGCGGTGCGTCATGTGATTATGACTTGGGTGTATATGTATGTTTGGTACAACTTGCCTAGTTTGATGCGGTGTATGTATACAAGAATTGGACCTTACAAGAAATTCCGAATATTGGAATTTGGTTCCAAGGCCTATGGGCTAAGGTAGCAAGAAGGATCCTCTGTCTGGGTTGAGCTAATATGCTCATATGGAATGTGGTGGCAAGGGTAGGTGCACAAGGAGTGACTCAGTGATTTTGGCAACTTTGGAACGATTCTTGGCACGTTCGAGGATGAACATATGCTTAAGTGGGAAAAATGTAACAATCTGGCCGGTCGTTTTGAGCTCTAACATGTCGTTCGGTGGTTTGAGACCTTAAATAGCTTCACTTTATGTATTGTGACTTGCGCATATAGTCGGTATTGATTTTTGAGAAGTTCGGAGTAGATTTGGAAGAATAATTCTCAATTCAAAAGCTTTAAGTTGGAAGAGTTGACTGAGGTTTGACTTTTAAGTAAACGACCTCGAAATTAGGATTTGAAGGTTCCTATAGGTTCATAAGGTGATTTCGAACTTGGGCTTATGTTCGGATCGAGTTTCGGGTGGACCAGGAGCGTTTCGGCGCTTATTGTGGTAAGTTGGCCTTTTGATGAATTTAGAATTTCCTAAGTTTGATTTGAAGTTGACTTTGGTGTTATCGATGTCCGTTTGGGATTACGTGCCTTTGAATGGGTTCATATTGTTATTTGTGACTTGTACGTAAAATTTGGCGTCATTCCAAGATGTTTAAGAGTGATTCGGACACTTAAGTTGCAAACTAGTTAAGTTTAAGAAAATGAATTGAATACGGTCAAATAGAGAACTTAACGAGCTCGTATTCATGATTTAAAAGTTTTAACAGCTTTTTAGGAGGATGTTGGACTTGTCCGCAAGTTTTTGTTAGATTCCGATAAGTTTCGGGTGGGTTTGGATTGTATCGCGCTCTTATTTGATATTTTAGCATCGTTTCTTTTGGCATAAAAGGTACCATATTGAAAAAATGACCTTTGATTTGTGATTTGATTGATCCATTAGATCCATATCTTAATTGCAGAACCATAGCAACAAGAATCGTCGAATTTCGAGGTCGTACGAGAGAGTTATGCCCATTTTCGTGTAGAGAAAGATTGCTGGTTACTAATGCGAGCTTTTGTTCTTCACAAACATGAGGGAGGTCACGCGAACGTGAAAAAGGAATTCTGGGTTGCTCTTCGTGAACGCGAAGGTCTTCCACGAAGATGATGAACAAAAATAACATGGGTAGTGTTTTACATTGGCAAACCGAGCATTTTAGTACTTTGAGCATATCTTTAGTTCTAGAGCTCCGTTTGAGGTTATTTTTGAGGTGTTGTTCTCATCTAAACGAGGGGGTAAATATCTAACCTTTATTTTGATTTTTTCCATGATTTTTTTCCCTTGATTATCATTTTTATCCGTATTTGGATTGTAGAAATTGGGTTTTTGAGCCCTAAAGTTGAGAAATGGTAATTCTTGATTTGAGGGTCAATTCATGGACGAAATTGGATGATTTTCTCAATATAGACTATATAGTTTACATAATTTTTAGAATTCAAGTATGTGGGCCCGAGGTTGACTTTTGTTTACTTTTTGTGTGGCGTTGAGAACTGTTTCTAAATGATAAATTATGGGTTCTTGAGTATGTTTTTATTGGTTTGCACGTTCTTTGACTAGTTTCGGATCGTTTTGCTTTTTGTTTGAGGTGTTAGAGAGGCGTTGGAGCCGGTTATCGAATTTTGGAGCGAGGTAAGTCTCATGTCTAACCTTGTGAGGGGGAAACTACCCCGCAGGTGTTATAATTGTTATGTACTACATGTTGCGAGAGTTACGTACGTATGAGGTGACGAGTGTCCGTGCGTATGCTATAAATCCCGATTAGGTCCGGTAGACATAGACCCACGCCATGCTTTAATTGTAATATTTGAGTTATTCTTGCCTGTTTAAATGCTTTAATTTACATTGTTGCCTGAGGATAGACTTGCATAGAGTATCAGATTTGTTATTTTAGTCACTTGGCGAATTACTTCATTAGTAGTAGAAATTATACTTTTCTTTAACAGATTTCTCTCGCGTTGTACGAAATTGTCTGAAGAGTCTCTTAAACTGCATAACTCACACATATATTCGTGAATAGGGCCAATGACCCATCAAGTTTCACTATTTCTATGGGATCGGGCTGAACACCTCAGCAATACTATTATAGATTGGCGAGTACGACCTCGGCAGTTATATGAGATGCATCTATGGTTCGTGCCTGTCGACTCTCGGCAATGTACATGATTATGGGATCGGGCTGAACGACCTCAGCGGTACTATTATGGGATTGGGTTGTGTGCTATGACAGGAAATCGTGCTTTACTTCTATGGAATTGGGTCATTTGCCTTGGCAGAATCGTGCGTGATAGCTGAATTACATCCACCCTCTCATGGCTGAAGGCTCCGCAAGACGTTTGAAAGCTTTTAGATCCCGCCCTAAAATTCCCATTACCCTAGAGTTCCGAAGTGACTCTCGTTCTCACCGCAGCCTTCTTAAGCCGAAAGAATGTCGGGCAAGAATCTCATGGTAGTACGAAGGGGGAGCAAAATCATATCTGGGAGTGGTTATTCGGATCTATCACATATTCTCGGCCCCATCCTTTGGCTTCCACTCCAATTGACCTCTCCTTTTTTCATCCTACCGTGAGAAGGTAGAGAGCAAAACCAACCCAACAAACAACTATTACTATGCCCCTATTAGTAAAGCATGTACTTCTTGCAAGGCTTGTTGAGCTTGTTCACGTGACAGACATTGCAAAAGTAGTCCATTGAATGATCGTTGATCGAGGGCATTATAATAGTATACTATTTTTTAACCCTGATGGGTTTCACAGTCGACCATTTGATTGCTCTGTTCCTGAATATACACAGGATAGGGATTCGATGAGACCTATATGTAAAGGGGTTCTTGAACCCTTCTAAGAAATTAGAAGAGTGCGAGATTGGACCTCCCTCAAATAGATGGATCTGGGATTGATTGTGGAACCGAGCATAGAGAAACGGGGGAGGGCAGGAAGATAGTCTAGGCAGTGTAGTCACTCTGGAGCAGGTTCTTCGACTGGATCAATGCATGTATGAACCCTAAAAAATCCCGAAGGTCTAGTCTAGAAAAACCCGGATTTTGTTGGGTTAGCTTTTTGGTAGGAAAGGCGGTCACGGGAATAAATGCCCTACCAATGAATAGATTAGTCTACTAGCATCAACAATCTCTTTCTTCATATACGAGACCGTTTGCTTTTCTATCCTAATCTATAGATATGAAAGAAAAAAGAAAGATAGATATTTCCATGGTAGGAATAGGGCAGTTGCACTAAGGAAGAGAGTTAGGGATTTGATAAAGGTGATAGGACAAGGTTCCAAACCTGCCTTAAATTCTAAAAATGCTCCTCTAGAATCCAAGCTAGGTAAATAAGGCTGTGGGAAATGTTTTCCCTCCGGCCTTTAAGTGATAGGGGAGTCAATCTTGCGTTCTCTCTCTTGGGTACGTCAATCTCGCTCTCTCTTATCGTTAAGTATACTTGTTATGGTATTGATGTCGTGCCGTTCTAGTAGTGTTTGTTAATTTGTAGTTTTCGGGGAGGGGGGGGGTTGGAATGAGAAAAGGTAAATAAAGACCTTAGCCAGACATGGCGGGTATTCGCAAAAAAGAAACAAATGAAAATAGGCAGGGAGGTAAGAGCGAGTAAGACTAGGTTATAGCAAGACAACAGAGGTTAGATAGATCTTACCGGAGAAAGAGGGTTTAGGTCACCCGTCCCCTTGACCCAGACACAAACTAATCCTTCTCTCTCTAGAATGTATGCCCGATTTTCGTCGAATCTTTTTGATCACCTTCAAAACCAAATCAGAATTCCATCTTGACATGATAAATAGGGATGCCCACCTGCAGAGTGTAGTCCTCCCTGTAGCCTTGAAGTAGACTATTTCTCGAGTCTGATCTTATCCCCGAAGATGTTTTGCAAAAGGAGTAGGTAGCGAGAAAGAAGACTAAAAGCTGATGATCTTTGCCTCTTACTAGTAAAGGGAAAAGCGCTATATATCTTATTAGTCAAGCCTAAAGCCCTTTTACTAATGTAATAGAAGGTAAGACCGGCTTTCGCGCAACAGCTGTGCCCTTGCTTATTGCCCATAGAGAGTTAGGATATTTTGTAAGCTCCTTCGCCTAGTGAAAACCTCCGCTTTTCCGCCGTAATCCTGTGCTTTACATTGCATTAAATGGATTCCACCATGAACCGGGAGCGGGGGAAGACATGCAGCTTCCATTTTTGGTGTACGCAGTCACGTGCTGAGAAAAGAGGTATATATCACAATCCATTCACAAGCGCAAGGTGAGGCATCCGCCTGAACGGGGAGAAGATTTCCATAAAACAAAGATAGGCGTGTCAGGAAAAAATATGAATTTACCCCTATTTTGTAGTCTTGGGAGTTGTTAACTAATGACCTAAAAAATGCGTGACATTTGGGAAGCATGAGCAACCCTTCACACACGAGATAGCAATGACAGGAGATTGACTGGTCGGGGTCGAGTGATCTCAGGGGTTTAGGGATGCTTCTCCTGCTGCAACTACCTCTCTATTTTCAAAAGTATATAGAAATGGTAGGCACTGGGAGTGAGTGAACTATCCGGGGAGAAAGGGGCAGCCTCTCTATAGAAGGGAAGGGAAAGGGTTATCCGCTCATAATGATTGTAGAGTCTCTCGGGAATCGAGGTCTGATATTAGTCATATCAAGTCCTCCCCCTCTTACTCAGAATAGCTAGCGAGAGGAATACTACTGATTATCTATGAAGGAAGGCTTTTAAGAATGAAAAAAAATCTTATCTTAAGGATAGAGAGCCCCCCACCTGCCTTTTCAGATACGAGTGAGTGAGCGTTTTTGCTGCTATAATCACTCTCGTCAAATCGGCCTATCGCTCTTTTATATGAAAAGATTCTTCTGTAATCACTCTCAATTCAACATTAAAATCCGCCATTCAGTCGTAGTGCAGTGCTCTTAAAAAGCTCAATCCTCTAAGGCTGAAATGAATAGATCGGGAATTCGACCTGGGATCTGCCAATTACTATCCTTGCCTACTAAATAGTTGCACCCCGGATATGTATGTTGGGAGAACCCCATGATCATTTCGTGTGGAAGGGAAGGAAGAAAGAAGGCAAACGCGAATACTAAAAAGCAGTTCATGGGAATCCCTTGTTGACGACCAATTTTGACCCTCTCTTTTAAAATTAATTTATTTATACTTAATAATTTTCAATAAATGTTTTTAAAGTATTTTCCAAGTAATGAATACCTATTTCTACAAGTTAATTCAGTATTAGTTTCAAAATTAATCATTTGGTATTAGTATTATGTAATCACAAATTATATTTGCTATTTTAAGATTATTAAAATAATTTCTATAGGTAAGTTCTATAATTAACTCAATAAAATACTTCTTAAAAAAGCTAATTAGTTTACCATTTCAATAATTCAAAATTAATATCCTAGTGAAGTATTTTTTACAAATAATCAATTAATTACAATAATTAATAGTATTTAATAATTATAATTCTTATTACTTTTTATTGAAATTATTAAGTTTATTTAACTTAATTTCAAAAGGAATTAAAGATCAAAAGGCCACAATTGCAATTCTTGAATCAATTATAAAATGGCTACCTTTTAAATGATTTTAGCCCAAATACAAGGCCCAATCCGAAATAACCCAGTCCAAACACCCATCTCCTTCTCCACTTTGGCAATCCACGACTCTCCCTAAACCAATCATAACTCGCCACATCACCTATGTCAGTCACTCACAAAAGAAATACAAAATCATCTAGGCCGTCCATTCCATAAATCAACGGCCCACAATTTTAACCCCATTATTTTTATTTTTAATACACCTGCAAGATCTAATCCTCACCATCCAAAATAGAGCAATCCAACGGCCAAAAAATTTTTTGCGAAAATCCCTTTAAACGCCAAAATACCAGGATCGTTGATCTAAAAGATAAACGGCCCAGATCCTTCCTTACTTCTTTAATCCAGAGACCAAACGCTCTAACCCTAGCAACCGTAATTCATTTGCATCATCACAACCGCCTCCCCTTTCCATTTTCTCTCTTTTGTCTCTCATCTCTCCGACCTTCATCATTCACAAGACCTTGCATAAATTCGTGCAAAGTCAACAAAATCAAACCACAAACACTCGATTTGCCTCTCTATATCCGCGAATCCTACTGTTATCTTTCCATTTTCATCACCAAATTCAAACGCCCTAATTCTGAAACCTTAGACTCAAAGATGAAAGCTCAAATCGCATGAGCTCTGTTATGATCTTTTAAATCGAAGCCTGAAATCACCTCTTGTCCCATGAACCCCATGAATCCTGCTGCAAGTTCCTTTTTCAATTAAAAATTCAAAACCCTTCAAGTCTGAAAACCCTAGATTTTGAAGGTGTAACTTCAAATTGCATGAATCCTCTCGTGCCCCGTCAAATCGGAGCATGCATGAAGCCTTCTTTAGAAAATCATCATGGAATCCTATACCAGAGGCCAAACGCAGTTTAAGACTGTTAGACTGTTGCTTCTATGTCATTTCATTTTGTTTAGTTTTCTTGTTGCTTCTGATGACATGATCTTATTTGAACTAAACCTCTCTTTTCTTCTGTCTGTAATCCTGTTGTACACACATGTTAAGGATAATTCATCTTTCCTCATAATGTGATTAGGATTCTGTCATTTCCTCTCTGTTATAAAGGCTGGTAATTGGATAAACTGAGCTTAACTATTTTCTTGATTAGGCAATACCCTCAACAACTTGCTTATTTGATATCTCCTCTCTCTTATCTTTAGGGTCGTCATCCATCTTTATCTTTTAAAGAACCTAGCCACTCTGCCCTAGTTAAGTAATAACTTGTAAAAAGGAAGCATGATCATCTTTGTATCCGTGTGCTAACTTAGAATTAAGGTTGAGTTAATAATTGTCCTGATGCAATGCCTATCCCTTGTTTGTAACTTTGCTTGATCCAACTATCAAAACATGTAAGGATTCCTCTATCTGCATAAGGTTATTACTGACCTGAGATGTTCAAGTAGCCGATTAACTACTGCATGTTCTTACTTAATTCATGGTTATACATTCTGTCAAGAATTATCCTAGTCTTTGTTCTCTTGATAATTTTAAAACCAAGTCTAATCTCTAAAGTCTCATAAGGGTCTTTGCTGATGCTATCTGAGCTTGATGATTTGCATGAAGTTAATTCCATTAGGAGTATGATGCTTAAGGATTCCCTGTTGTAGTCTGTAAGTTAGAGAACCTACTGAGAAAGATTGATCATGTCATGAATACCTGTGAAATCTCTCTACATGACGAATTATTGTTGTATAGCTTTACCTTTTCTTGGAGAATTGCCTTACTATAGACTTAGCCTTCTGTAACACGTTTATGATGTTTCTGATGTTCTCCTGTATGCGTTTCAGAATTAGATCTTTAGAATTCATATGAATACATGTTTGTTTGGTAATTCAGTATAGATTGTATGTTTTTATGTTAGGAAGGAAAGTATATTTTGTTGTAAGTAATAACTTAGAATTTATTTTGCATTGGAAGGGCCTCATTGGCATTCAAACCTGTAAAGAAAACATGTTGTTAGTATTTAAGGGTATTTGGGAGTGGGGTTCGACTCTAAGTTGGGCTGCCCTCCCGGACACACGCATTGCCCTAGGCCTTGAGTCCCTTGGGAACTTTGAAGCGTCGAGGGATCAAAGGGGGCATCAACTTTGAGTGGGGCTTCCTTCTTAGACCATATGTCATTGACACATTTAGTTCTTTAGGGGTTTAATGTTCAATGGAATCGAAAGGTTTCCAATGTGGATTATTTGCTAAGTAAAGCCACCACATTAATATAATTTCCCACAATGTTGATTTTTTTCTTGTTTCAATTATTTTTCTATATGTCTGTCATGTGTATTTGAATATGCTTAGAATATGGAGTATATTTCTAATAACTTTCTTTTATTTCTTTTGGACATGTACACATTTGGGCATGCTGAATTCCTAAGGAACTCAGGCCCAAACCAGCCTCACTGCATCTTAGAAAAGTCTAGTATTGCCATAGCCGCACCTCTCAAATTGCTGGGCCTACCTTATTGAGGCCCCATCTTCAGAGTCCAGTCTTCTCCCCTACTCCTTTAATTACTTCCCATTATTACCATAGCTTTGTTTATTGCCTTAATTATTTTCGCTTATTGCCTTCGCTGTCTTATCGCATTTTTACTATCATTTATTAACACACATATATCAGATTATGTGTTTTTCTTTTATGCTCTATTATTACATAAAACATAGGCAAACCTTAACTAATATAGGACTTAAAAGGAAATAGCTAGTAATTGATCTCCGCCTCCTGTTAATTCCAACCTATTCATCTTATACACTCACTCCTCTTTAAGGTTTTGAAGCTCGGGTCTTTAATCCGAACGGCAGCCTGTTTTCAAGGAAAATTAGGAAAGAGTCATTGATTTTCACTAACAAGGAACGAAGTCAAATTTTTCAAAAAAAGGCAGTAACAGACTGTCTCAAATGAATTTCCAAAGATTCGCTTCTTCAGATTGTTTGAAAATCAAGTTACATTTAAAAATCATCTTTCTTACAAACAAAGATTACCGTAGCATCTATCTTCAAAGATAATTAATTTTCTTAACTTAATAACTTAAGCTTTAAAATATAAATCACTTTCAAAACTCTCATAGCCTCCAATAACTCTTTTATGACCCCATACACTTCTTAAGTCTTACACATACATTTCCTTTAGTGTATAGAGAGCCCTGCCTTAGTAATCAAAGCATAGTGTAAATAAATGAGTCCTTAAAATTAGTGTAGGTCCTATGGAGCTACCTCAAGTAGATTTTAAGGGGTGCCTAATACCTTCCCCTTAGAAGAACAAAATCCCTTACCCATAATCTCACCGGTTTATAGACCTGTAATGAACATAACTTAGTAATTAAATAGGTACTCTGGTATACCTTTAAATATTAGGTGGCGACTCTCTTTCATCAACAACAGAGAAACTACAAGTTGAATCATATCTTGACTAGTGCAAAATAAGGTGCAACAGCATGGCGACTCTGCTGGGATATCACACTTAGGCTTTGACCTTAGCAGACTTGGTCTAATTTGGCTTCTAGATTTATTTGTACTTTGCTTTGATTATAATCGAAATTGCAATTACATGCTTACATGATTTATTTGCTCTTTATGATCACTATGCTTATTGTTGTTGCACCCTTGTTTGTTACTACTTTATATACACTGTCATCACATCTCTTTCAATCGAGTCTTGGACGTACACTATCACACACAATGGCATGCGAGAGTTATCTTTTACACCCATCTGAACCTTCTTTTCCAAAATCTCTAGTTTTAGAGAATGACTTTGTCAGGTCAACTGACATCACTTCTTGCAACTTTCAGTCCAATTCAAAAGTAGGAAACACTCTACACTAGTAAAATAGCTCATACTGCATAAACTTTAGGTGAGTCGGTCCTTGGTACCGACACACAATTAGGAAACCACCTTGATGTCAATGGGTCATGCACCCAACGACATAATTTATGTGAAAAGACAAACAAACATGATAAGACACTTAAGGATCCTAAGCAAACACTTACCCAAATATTTTTCTCTTACCCACCTCAGAAAATAGAAATCAACCAAAACATCCCTAAAATTAGCATGGTAATGGGAGCACCACATAAGCTGAAATAGTGGTGGAAGAATATTCATCAGGAACACCGAGACGAGGTTTAAATGCACCTAGGGGCATTAACTGCATTGATAAACAACCGAGCGGACCAAGTGATCACAAGCCTGTTGATAGAGTTTTGGGATTTGGCTAAGGTAGTGTTCAAATTTTCTGGCTGTGAGCTGGTACCGATATTGGAAGAAGTCACAAGTTTCATAGAGCTGCCGTTCAATGGAAGAAAGCCAGTATTGCCAGTTACTATGCCCGATTATTGATTCTTGGATGCTCTAGGTCTTACCAATAGCAAAAGCCTCACAAGTGTCATGCCCCAAACCTAGGGAGGCGTGGTTGGCAGCCCGTGCCGCACTGGCCCGAGTGAACCACTCTGTAACTCATGATTATTCGACCAAAACTAGAGCATACATAGGTCGAGTTGGCTGAACTCATTCCTTTTGTAACTATCACGGGCCAACATGGCCTCAACTCATAATGTATATCTATAAGTGGGCAACACTGTATCACTGAACCATTTTTCTTAAAACATGAATACATATGGGCCGTCAAGGCCTCTGACATAGTGTACAAAATGAACCTCTGTCTACAAAGCATCTAAAAGTATTATACATCAAACAAGACAGTGTACCGGCCTATCCATAAGTCTTTAGCAAAACTCTGACACGATGACTCATAGACTCGGATGCACTCCGAATGAGGTGGAGTCTTACCGATCCTTCGCTGAATGCCAATCTCGTCTACATAAGGGCTCGTCAAACTGATTATCTATACCTGCAGGCATGAATGCAGCATCCCCAATAAGAGGACATCAGTACGAATAGTGTACTGAGTATGTAAGGCAAAACTGAAACATAACAATAAGTCAACATTAATTAAAGACATATAAGAATCAACCTGAATCTCTGAAGTGCTGCCGTATATGCATACTTATTATACTTACATATATAATGCCTCTCTTTGAGACTATTTCTATTATCCATATCGTATGATGCATGACTTCCCAACTGATCAGTGGTAACTGCCCGACTGGCCGAAACTCAATGGTAAATGCATGACTGCCTGACCGGCCGTAGCTCGGTGATAAATGCATGACTGCCCGATCGGCCATAGCTCGGTATTAAATGTATAACTTCCCAACCGGCCGTAGCTCGATGGTAAATGCATGACTGCCTGACCGGTCGTAACTCGGTGGTAAATGTATAACTGCCCAACCGGCCGTAGCTCGGTAGTAAATGCATGACTTCCCGACCGGCCGTAGCTCGGTGGTAAATGTATAACTGCCCAACCGACCGTAGCTCGATGGTAAATGCATGACTGCCCGACCGGCCGTAGCTCAAATCACTCCAAGACCGTTTCTAATCTCCAGCATCAAGCATTTTCTTTGCTAAATGTATACATATGTACATAAAACCACTTTGTGCTGTCTTGATATGTCTTTTAGACTCTTGTTTTACTCCATCAGTAAAAATGAATCATATTAATTTACTTAATTTCACAAGAGCAAGATAAGCATCTTGAAATATGGTCCAATTATTTATTTATTTTTACGTGGAGCAGATCATGTGCTTGCACATATGCATATATTTGTGTTGGTAAAATCCATCCAAAAATATGAATAAGTGGAAAGTGGGGTCCACCTCACTTGCCACCATATTGAAAGATTGTTACATGTGGCATAAATGTCACATATTAGTTACACGTCATTTTTGGAAGGGGAGGACTGCCACGTTATGTCTTTAGCTAATCTTTTAATTAATCTCCCACTAAATTAATTAATTATTCCAATTATCCATATAATTAAGAATTATCTCAAATTACTTAAAATTCTACTTATTTTTTATATACTTTATACATCATACTATCATGGTCATATGGTACCATATAAAATAAATACATACACTATTATTTTTATTAAAACATCCATGTAAAAATACACACACACACACACCCATATATATATATATATATATATATATATATATATATATATATATAGTAAAAATTTTCCTAATCTCATATAAAGAGTAAAAATTTTTGTATGCTTAATTCTTATCTTCTTCATCTTTAACTTACTTACCTTTCAATCTCGCATCGTATCTGCTATTTCTTTCATAAACTCCCTTCCATATTACGCCTTAAAGCTCTACTATAATGTCTGCACCTCTGGTGCATACAAAATCTGGCAAAAGCATCATACTGACTTCTTACGACTCAGCTCTATGGCACGATTTGGAAACAAAAGAAGGGTAACATTTCCTAAATGCCCTATAGCCTCTCAATTATAAATGTGGCGCGCAACACACCCATAAGTAAGATTCTACTAGGCACAGCTTTGTAGACTCCCTAGGAAACGACTTGCTCTGATACCACTTTGTCACGTCCAAACCTAGGGAGGCGTGGCTGGCACCCGGTGCCGCACTGGCCCGAGCGAACCACTCTGTAACTCATTATCATTCGACCAAAACTAGTGCATACATAGGCCGAGTTGGCTGAACTCATTTCTTTTGTAACTATCACGGGCCAACATGGCCACAACTCATAATGTATATCTATAAGTGGGCAACACTGTATCACTGAACTATTTTTTTTAAAACATGATTACATATGGGCCGTCAAGGCCTCTAACATATTGTACAAAATGAACCTCTGTCTACAAAGCCTCTAAAAATATTAGACATCAAGTAGGATAGGGTACCGGCCTACCCATAAGTCTTTGGCAAAATTCTGACACGATGACTCATAGACTCGAATGCACTCCGAATGAGGTGGAGTCTTACCGATCCTTCACTGAATGCCAATCTCGTCTACTATGAGGACTCGTCAAACTGATTATCTATACCTGCAGGCATGAATGCAGCGTCCCCAATAAAAGGACGTAAGGCAAAACTGAAACATAACAATAAGTCAACATTAATTAAAGACATATAAGAATCAACCTGAATCTCTAAAGTGCCGCCGTATATGCATACTTATTATACTTACATATAAAATGCCTCTCTTTGAGACTATTTCTATTATCCATATCATATGATGCATGACTTCCCAACTGATCAGTGGTACCTGCCCGACTGGCCGAAGCTCGGTGGTAAATGCATGACTGCCTGACCGGCCGTAGCTTATTGGTAAATGTATAACTGCCCAACCGGTCGTAGCTCGGTGGTAAATGCATGACTGCCCGACCCGCCGTAGCTCGGTGGTAAATATATAACTGCCCAACCGGTCGTAGCTCGGTGGTAAATACATGACTGCCCGACCGGCCGTAGCTCGGTGGTAAATGTATAACTGCCCAACAGGCCGTAGCTCGATGGTAAATGCATGACTGCCTGACCGGCCGTAGCTCAAATCCCTCCAAGACCGTTTCTAATCTCCAGCAACACGCATTTTCTTTGCTAAATGTATACATATATGTACATAAAACCACTTTGTACTGTCTTGATATGTCTTTTAGACTCTTGTTTTACTCCATCAGTAAAAATGAATCATATTAATATACTTAATTTTACAAGAGCAAGATAAGCATCTTGAAATATGATCCAATTATTTTTTTGTTTTTACATGGAGCAGATCATGTGCCTGCACATATGCATATATTTGTGTTGGTAAAATTCATCCAAAAATATGAATATATGGAAAGTGGGGTCCACCTCACTTGCCACCATATTGAAAGATTGTTACATGTGGCATAAATGTCACATATTAGTCACACGTCATTTTTGGAAGGGGGGGGGGGATGCCGCGTTATGGGGTGGGTGCCACATTATGTCTTTAGCTAATCTTTTAATTAATCTCCCACTAAACTCATTAATTACCTCAATTATCCACATAATTAAGAATTGTCTCAAATTACTTAAAATTCTACTTATTTTTTATATACTTTATACATCATACTATCATGGACATATGGTACTATATATAATAAATACATACACTATTATTTTTATTAAAACATCCATGTAAAAATACATATATATATATATATATATATATATATATATATATATATATACATATATATTCTCAACTTCTAATTTTACTAATCTCATATAAAGAGTAAAAATTTTTGTATGCTTTATTCTTAAAATAATAACCTCCTTTTCTTGTGAAAAAAATAATTTCCATCTTTAGAATAAAGAAAATCTCATAAACTTTCTCATATTAGGTGAATAATTTATCATGTCCGAAAATAATAATAATGGTAACTATCCAAAATTATACTTATAAAACTTTTACTAAAATACTTCACTTAAAAGAAAATACCACACTAACATAATATATAATGGTATCAAGGTTGTAAACTTACGGGGTCTTATGGTCACAAATCCTCTGTAGAAAAGTACGAGATGTAACAAGAAGTATCGAGGATGGATGGATGAGCCTCGACCAGATGTTCGATAGGTTTGGGCACCGTGAAAGGTACGAATGGTATTCAGGGGAGTTTGAATGTGACCAGGCGACGTGGGAGAGTCTTAGGCCTATCACTTTCACAATGGCACTGTTGGGACTATTAGTCTTTCGGTAGCAAAGGGGCCGTATCAACATCAACCTGTTACCAGTGGTCCTGGCAACCTTTCACGGCAAACTTCAAGCTACGCTGGTGCCGATGGTGTTAGCTGAGATGCTGAGAGCTTTGTTTGCATGTGCACGAGGATACAATTTCTTTAAGGGTTGTAACTTGCTGCTTCAGATCTAGGCTACTAAACACTTCTTCCAGCGAGAGGCCACCATCGACTACTCTGTGGGTGTCAGCAATATGATCCACAACCACAACGAAAGAATGAGGCACTGGATCTCCCCAAATGGGCAAGAAGAATGGAGGGAAACACTGACCAATATAATTGGGGAATGGATCAATTGGAAACTCTCTTGGTTAGGTGGAAGGGCAATCTTGAGGACTGCTCAGAAGTACTTCATCGAGTTGATCGGACTGGAAGGCATTCAACCATACTCACCCCTGTGGGTCCTCAGACAATTCGGGATGATCCAAGACGTTCCTCTATGGACAAGAACGGGACTGTACGAGGATGAGTACAATGGCTAGATCCCAATTCCAAGGATAAGAAGACTTCAAGAAGAGTGGAATGACCTGGTGACAATGTCTATGGGTCAAAACGCATGGTGTACTCCCTAGTATTATGCCTGGACTAACAAAGAAGAGGAACTAGCCCGCCTAAGTAGAGAGGGTATAGCCTGGTTAGAGGACGCAGTGGTTGCTGTCACGCCCCAAAACCGAGGAGCGCGACCGGCACTTAACCGAGTGAACCCGGCCGAGCAAGCCTGTCAGACACATTCTACCCGACTCACTTACGATCAAGAGAAGACATGATTTCATCAATTAGACAATAGGAGATCATACCAGTACATTACTAAGCCAACTCACTAGGGACCTCATTGTTAAGTTTTAAGGTACATACACCTTGCGATTCACCCGTGGTCAAGAAAAAAATATGATTTCATAAATTATACAGCAGGAAGTTCATACATACGATGCCAAATCATTTGATTAGCCATTGCGCCTTTAAGTCTCAAAATACATAATTCTTATAGTTCGAATGGAACAAGTGATCAAACACAACATAACTGGTTTAACATTCCTAACACCCATATACAACCACATAGTGTCTACGGAGCCTCTAAAGATACAAAAGAGAGTGAAGATAGTGCCGACAACAAGGCCCTGACTATACCTCAAAAAGTGACCACAATATAAACAAAAGGTATAATACATGACCCCGGAATGGAATGGGACTCACCGAGTCCGCTGGGAAGATGATGATGTACCACTAACTGCAATCAACACTGTCTGCTATGTAACCACCTGTATCCATTTAAAGATGCAGCGCCCCCGGCAAATGGGATGTTAGTACCGTCGAATAGTACTAGTATGTAAAGCTAAAACACCATCTCAATAGAATGGACAATAATACAAGGAGGAAAATAGTCATGAGTCCAATAAGAGCTTCAAAACAATACTAAAATATCAAGTAAGGATCACATAAGTTCTCAAGTCAATTTTCATCTTATTAGGTTGGGTAATCTTTAGTACCATATGCCACAATCCACAATACCATCGTGTTCTTACACGGAGTCCGATCTCGACCCGATCGGCTAGGTTATCTCATTTGAGACATCAACCATATCCA
The DNA here is from genome assembly GCF_000390325.3 of Nicotiana tomentosiformis. Taxonomy (NCBI): domain Eukaryota; kingdom Viridiplantae; phylum Streptophyta; class Magnoliopsida; order Solanales; family Solanaceae; genus Nicotiana; species Nicotiana tomentosiformis. The sequence continues at coordinate 148,950,260 of NC_090813.1, read as the reverse complement.
CAATTTCAATTATTATTTCCAGCACAGTTACCGCCATGTGTGCAGCATGGCGTCCGATCACGGCCCGATCGGCTAGGCCATCTCACTTGAGACATCATCCTTTCAATTGTTCAACTCAATTCACATTTCCTTCCCATCTTTCATTACATGGAACGAGTAGCCTCATTTATTAAGTCGTTCTTGGCACTTGGCCGTATCTTACAATTCAAATCTTTCCCTTTTTATACATTCAAATAACAGTATCATCCACGTCAATAAGTCCTATCATATAAGGCATTGCACACATAAGGGAAAAAGCTTGGAAAATCTTAATCACACAGAGGCTTTTCATACAAATTAGGTTAACAAGATTTATTAGACTCTTGACACGAATTCTTAACCTTTCTCAACTCATATTCCTCATTTCAAACACATTCTCAAAAAGAATGATGACACGATAAACATTTAGAACAATTATTGAACATAAATCTTTCAACACAACACATCAAGGCAGCCAATTCTAGTATGATCAAGTTAGGAACTTACACCAAATACTCGAACACCAGGGTTCGATTCTAAGAAGTTGAGCTTCCTTAAACTCTACAATGTTCCAGAATTCTTAGCAACCTCAATCTATTTTGGAAATATAACAATTTGAAACAAAATTAGGAAGATGATCATGATTCTATCTCATTTGAGCATTCTATCAAACACTAGGTGCGCATTAAGTCTCTAAGGTCCTTTTATAGACGATTTCATTAATTCACAATCCATCCTTCACCATTTTTGGCTCAACAATGTTCCTATACCCGTTGATAACACATGCAAGCAAGATAACAACTCCAATACCCATGAACTTTCTTGATAATTGCCCATATTTTAGTTAGAATTCGAAATTAAGTGTTAGGGTGTAGAATCTTACCTCAAGGATGAAGATCTAGTATGTTTTCCTTGTTAATCTTCAAAGATTTGTGTAAGAATTAAAGGATGATTTGGTGAAGATCACTTTCTCACTCTAGGGCTCTTCTCTCACTCTAAAGCATCATGTTTCTGTTCAAAAATGACCCATTGCGTGTATTTAATGAAGTTGGGTCGAGTTATAGTGATAAAAGAATGGATACTCTGATGTTTCGCTAAAGCCCGGTCTTAGCGTGCTACAGGCTTGGCCTCCCCAGGCTAAAGCTTGGATTTACACCTGGCCTCACCAGGTCGGAAATTTTCAACTCCCCAATGCTCTGTTCAACCCAAAAACTCCGAAAATACAATATATTAGCCTACCTTGGCACCACAAAACCTTAGATTACTTAGTAAAATTTTCCGGGACCTTACATTCTCCCCCGCTTAGGATCATTCGTTCTCGAATGAGAAGTAAAGTGCGCCCCAAATGCTTAACATAACTTATCTCTTTTCTTACACACCTCAAACTCCCAAATTTTGACTAACTCCCAAACATTTCAAAAATTTCGGCAGAGTTTTCTTTGTAATTCGACCTATCCACCTGCCAGAGAATCATCAAAAATCAATCCTAACAACATATACATAATCCAATGAAGCAAATCGCATTGTACGGTCCAACATACCTCGGACTTAATTTCCCTTTCTTACCAAATCGCATTACGCCCTTCATGGGGGAAACTTTTAAGAATACCCAATCTTTTTCTTTGAACTCCAAATTCCTACGACGAACATCCGAATAGGATTTCTGACGACTCTGAGCAGTCTTCAACCGCTCCTTAATGATTTTAACTTTTTCCATAGCGTGATGCACGAGTTCTGGCCCTATCAACTCTGTTTCCCCCATTTCGAACCACCCAATGGGAGATCTACATCTCCTACCATATAAAGCCTCGAACGGTGCCATCTGAATGCTAGCATGATAGCTATTGTTGTATGCAAATTCTATGAGTGGTAAATGATCACCCCAGCTACCTTTGAAGTTTAGAACGCAAGCACACAACATATCCTCAAGTGTCTGAACAGTCCGCTCTGCCTGCCCGTCAGTCTGCGGGTGAAAGGCTGTACTAAGATTCACCTGAGTACCCAAACCTTGCTGAAATTTCTTCCAAAATTAGTAGTGAATTATGCTCCCCCTATGCAACCTGACTATTTCTTTGATATACAACTGAGCATACTGCTCCGCTGTGTCGGTAGACTTAACCGGCAAAAAGTGTGTTAATTTCGTGAGTCGATTCACAATCACCCAAATTGAGTCAAACTTACGCGGAGTGCGTGATAATCCTACCAAAAAGTCCATATTAATCATTTCCCACTTCCACATTGGAATTTCTATGTTCTGTGCCAACTCACCGGGCCGTTGGTGTTTAGCCTTTACTTGCTGACAATTTGGACACTTCGCCACAAACTCCGCTACATTGCTCTTCATATCGTTCCACCAATAGACTTCCTTAAGATCATGATACATTTTCGTAGAACCTGGGTGCACGGAATACCTAGAAGTGTGAGCTTCAGTCATAATTCTTTCCCGGAGGCCATCCATATTTGGAACACATAGTCGCCCTTGGTACCTTAGTGTACCATCATCCATGCCAAGAGAAAAGGCCATGGTCTTATGTTTATGAATCCCCTCTTTCAATTGCACCAACAATGGATAATTGTATTGCTTTACTTTGACTTCCACAACAAGCGATGATTCAGCCCTATTTTGCACAATTACCCCTCCTTCACTCGAGTCCGCAAGACGTGCTCCCAAACTAGCCAATCGGTGAACTTCCTTAGCTAATAGCCTTTGGTATGCCTCCAAGTGAGCCAAACTACCCATAGATTTCCGACTAAGAGCATCTGCCACAACATTGGCCTTTCCCGGATGATATAGAATAACAATGTTGTAGTCCTTGAGTAACTCAAGTCATCTTCTTTGCCTCAGATTCAATTCCTTCTGCTTGAAAATATATTGAAGGCTCTTATGGTCCGTGAATATATCAACATGGACCCCATATAAATAATGACCCCAAAGTTTCAATGCAAACACCACTGCCGCAAGTTCTAAATCATGTGTTGGATAGTTCTTTTCATGATTCTTTAGTTGCCTAGAAGCATAAGCTATCACCTTCCCATGTTGTATTAATACACACCCAAGCCCAATTCTTAAAGAATCATAATATACCACAAATCCATCTATACCCTCTAGTAGAGTCAACACCGGCGCTGTAGTCAATCTTGCTTTCAACTCCTGGAAACTCTTTTCACAAGCATCCGACCATTGGAACTTAATTGCCTTCTGCGTCAATTTAGTCAATGGAGAGGCAAGAGAAGAAAACCCCTCCACAAAATTTCTATAATATCCAGCTAAGCCTAAGAAACTGCGAATCTCTATTGGAGTTGTAGGCCTCGGCCAAATCTTCATAGCTAAAATTTTCTGAGGATCAACCTTAATTCCCTCACTAGAGACTACATGACCCAAGAATATGACAGGTTCAAGCCAAAATTCACACTTCGAAAACTTTGCATATAACTGGTGCCGATGTAGGGTTTGTAGAACTACCCTAAGATGATCGGCATGGTCTTCTCGACTTCGTAAATATACAAGAATATCGTCAATAAACACTATCACAAAAGACTCTAGGAATGGCTTGAAAACTCGATTCATAAGATCCATGAAGGCTGCTGGGGCATTTGTTAGCCCAAATGACATCACCAAAAATTCAAAATGCCCATACCGGGTCCTAAAAGTTGTTTTCGGAATATCCTGCTCCTTGATCTTCAATTGGTGATACCCGGATCTTAAATAAATCTTAGAGAAGTACCTGACACCTTGAAATTGATCAAACAAGTCATCTATCCTTGGCAGTGGGTACTTATTGTTGATTGTGACCTTGTGAAGCTGCCGATAGTCAATACACATTCTCAGTGACCCATCTTTCTTTATTACAAAAAGGACCGGTGTGCCCCAAGGTGACACACTTGGCCGGACAAAACCCTTTTCTAACAAATCTCTCAATTGTTCCTTTAGCTCCTTTAATTCTGCCGGTGCCATTCTGTAGGGTGGAATAGATATAGGATGCGTGTCTGGCATCACATCAATCCAAAAATCAATCTCCCTCTGGTGGGATCCTAGGGAGTTCATCTAGAAAGATTCCTGAAAATTCATTCACAACGGGGACGGACTCAAGCGTATGTGCCTCAGCATCGGTGTCCGTAACTCGGACCAAATGGTAAATACATCCCTTGTTGATCATCTTTGTGGCCTTAAGGTAAGAAATAAACCTACCCTTTGGCACTACATCATCACCCTTCAACTCAATAACTGGCTTATTTGGAAATTCGAACCCAACAGTCCTGGGGCATGGGGCCCTCCGTTGCTGCTGGAATCTCCCTCCTGACCGGCCCTGCTGGTGGGGTACCCTGCTGCCCTGATTGGGCCTGAAACGACTCATCTTTTGCTGACTAGCCCCTGCTGGTGGTGCACTGGCTGAAGATTGAACAAAAGACTGGGATGGCCCTGATGACCCTCCCTTGAAAGCTGATCTTCCCCCACGAAATGACTCCCCAATATTGCCCGCGGACCGGGCCTTACTGGTACCCTCTCTCTCTCCCTTCTGTTCTTCAACTTATGGTCCTCTGTAGCTTGAGAAAATACTACCATTTTCTCATAGTTCATATCTGAATTCAAGGCAGCTGTAGCGGCCTCATTGATAACCAAAGGGCTAAGGCCCTGCACAAACCGGCGCACTCTAGCCTCCATAGTAGGCAACATTAGAATGGCATATTTTGACAGGCGCACGAACTCCATGTGATACTCCCACACACTCCTACTCCCTTGGTTAAGATTCTCAAACTCTGCGGCACGAGCTGCCCTAGTCTCAGCCGGCAAGAAATGGTCCATGAAAGCGTCAGCAAACTCGATCCACCTCGCTGGAGGGCTCCCCTCCTCCCGAGAGTCCTCCCACATGTCAAACCAAGAATAGGCCACCCCTTTCAGGTGGTAGGCGGCCAACTCCATTCCCTCCATCTCAGTAGTGCGCATAACCCTGAGAGTCTTATGCATCTCATAAATGAAGTCCTGTGGGTCCTCCTTAGGATTTGCACCCGTGAATACCAGAGGATCCAACTGAAGAAACCTGTTCACCCTAGAATCACTAGAATCCCCTTGTTGGCTAGAAGAAGTGGATGTAACATTTGATCTCTAGGCTTGAGAAGCCACTATCTGTGTCAGCATCTGGATAGCTCCCCTAAGATCAACATCAGAAACACCAGAATCAGAAGTTGGGACTGGAGGTGGAACAGGTATATCAGTTGGAGGGACCGTTGCATCCTCAATAGGTGTAGGGGCAGGTGTGGTCTGATCAGTTGTAGTAGAGTCAGGCAGTGTAGTAACTGGAGGAATTTCTCACTCCTCGGGTGCATACCTGCATCATCAATTATAGGATCAACTGTAACTCTTGGGGTGACATTGGCTCTTTGGCCAGTTCTTGCCTTCTTCTTAGGTGCCATGTAATGAAAGTTAAAGAAAAGCACGAGTTAAAGGAGGAACAATCTTACCATCATCTTTATCGCACGATCGAGAACATGAAAGAAGAGTATTATTCCTAAATTCCCATGTAGCATCCTAATTATAGATGTGGTCGACAACACACCGATAATAAGGACTCTACTAGACACGGCTCTGAGAGATCCTAGGACACTTTAAAACCTTAGGCTCTGATACCAAGTTTGCCATGCCCCAAAACCGAGGAGCGCGACCGGCACTCAGTCGAGTGAACCCGGCCGAGCAAGCATGTTAGACACATTCTACCCGACTCACTTACGATCAAGAGAAGACATGATTTCATCAATTAGACAATAGGAGATCATACAAGTACATTACTAAGACAATTAATTAGGGACCTTATTGTTAAGTTTTAAGGTACATACACCTTGCGATTCACCCGTGATCAAGAAGAAAATATGATTTCATAAATTATATAGCAGGAAGTTCATACATACGATGCCAAATCGTTTGATTAGCCATTGCGCCTTTAAGTCTCACAATACATAATTCTTAGAGTTCCAATGAAACAAGTGATCAAATATAACATAACTGGTTTAACATTCCCAACACCCATATACAACCCACATAGTGTCTACGGAGCCTCTAAAGATACAAAAGAGAGTGAAGATGGTGCCGAAAATAAGGCCCCGACTATACCTCAAAAAGTGACCACAATATAAACAAAAGGTATAATACATGACCCCGGAATGGAATGGGGCTCACCGAGTCCGCTGGGAAGATGATGATGTACCACTAACTGCAATCAACACTGTCTTCTATGTAACCACCTGCATTCATTTAAAGATGCAGCACCCCCGACAAACGGGATGTTAGTACCATCGAATACTACTAGTATGTAAAGCTAAAACACCATCTCAATATAATGGACAATAATACAAGGAGGAAAACAGTCATGAGTTCAATAAGAGCTTCAAAACAATACTAAAATATCAAGTAAGGATCACGTAAGTTCTCAAGTCAATTTTCATCTTATTAGGTTGGGTAATCTTTAGTACCATATGCCACAATCCACAATACCATCGTGTTCTTACATGGAGTCCGATCTAGACCCGATCGGCTAGGTTGTCTCATTTGAGACAACAACCATATCCACAATTTCAATTATTATTTCCAGCACAGTTACCACCATGTGTGCAGCATGGCGTCTGATCACGGCCCGATCGGCTAGGCCATATCACTTGAGACATCATCCTTTCAATTGTTCAACTCAATTCACATTTCCTTCCCATCTTTCATTACGTGGCACGAGTAGACTCATTTATTAAGTCGTTCTTGGCACTTGGCCGTATCTTACAATTCAAATCTTTCCCTTTTTATACATTCAAATAACGGTATCATCTACGTCAATAAGTCCTATCATATAAGGCATTGCACACATAAGAGAAAAAGCTTGGAAAATCTTAATCACACGGAGGCTTTTCATACAAATTAGGTTAACAAGCTTTATTCGACTATTGACACGAATTCTTAACCTTTCTCAACTCATATTTCTCATTTCAAACACATTCTCAAATAGAATGATGACACGATAAACATTTAAAACAATTATTGAACATAAATCTTTCAACACAACATATCAAGGCAGCTAATTCGAGTATGATCAAGTTAGGAACTTACACCAAATACCCGAACACCAGGGGATCGATTCAAAGAAGAAGAGAGTTTAGCCATACATACCTCAATTGAGCTTCCGTAAAATCTACAATGTTCCGGAATTCTTAGCAACCTCAATCTATTTTGGAAATATAACAATTTGAAACAAAATTAGGAAGATGATCGTGATTCTAGTTCATTTGAGCATTCTATCAAATACTAGGTGCGCATTAAGTCTCGAAGGTCCTTTTATAGAGGATTTCATCAATCCACAACCCATCCTTCACCATTTTTGGCTCAACAATGTTCCTATACCCGTTGATAACACATGCAAGCAAGATAACAACTCCAATACCCATGAACTTTCTTGATAATTGCCTATCTTTTAGTTAGAATTCGAAATTAAGGGTTAGGGTGTAGAATCTTACCTCAAGGATGAAGATCTAGTGTGTTTTCCTTGTTAATCTTCAAAGATTTGTGTAAGAATTGAAGGATGATTTGGTGAAGATCACTTTCTCACTCTAGGGCTCCTTTTCTCACTCTAAAGCATCAGGTTTCTACTCAAAAATGACCCATTGTGTGTATTTAATGAAGTTGGGTCAGGTTATAGTGATAAAAGAATGGATACTCCGAAGTTCCGCTAAAGCCTGGTCTTAGCATGCTACAGGCATGGCCTCGCCAGGCTAAAACCTGGATTTACACCTGGCCTTGCCAGGTCAAAAAGTTTCAACTCCCTTATGCATTGTTCAACCCAAAAACTCCGAAAATATAATATATTAGCCTACCTTGGCACCACAAAACCTTAGATTACTTAGTGAAATTTTTCGGGGCCTTACAATTGCCTTACAGATTTCTCATGAGATCCTGCTGCATTATCTTGTGACCACGTCAATGCATTTTTAGGTGGTCCCAGGATCCATTGACCACATATTGCCACCGGCTGAAGATGATGATCGTGCAGTAGAGTGTATCCAGATAGAGTCAAGCACAGAGCCAGAAGAAGATCCGGAGGAGGAGTCTGAATTCAACGATGATGAGGAAGAGTTTGAGGAAAATCCGGAGGAGGATCTGGAAGAGGAGACAGAAGAAGAGAGGGGTACGAGAAATGACTCAGGGGATGGTTATTAGAGTTGGCTAATTTCTCCCTCTTTCCCCACTTTGTACCTTTACCCTAAGTTTTTCTCTTTTACTTTCCAAAAGGGCGAATCGTCCGAGCCCATGCAACTCTATGAAACAATGATGTAATCCTTGTTCCCACTTGTACTAGTCCAAATTATCAATGAAAACAAATTGCTTCAGATCTAAATGTGTGAAGTCTAAATGTCTGTCAAATATCCATGAACTAGGCCTACTTCCTGCAATGAGAGGTCCCCGCGAATAATAGGAATGCGCTAGCTGTAATGCATGAATTATCTGCTCTGTGTGATTTTCTGTTGATGAGCGCAAAACACACACTTAAATTTTTCCTGCTAATCAAATATAGTATAGTATAATATTGTATCCACAAGGATTAGATTTAAACAGTATTCTCATAGTTTCTAGCTTGGTTGCTATCAAAGATGATCAACAATTGAGATTTATATGATTTCTAACTAAAATTAACTAAGAGTCTAAAGCTATTGACTAATGACAATCAAAACAAGGAACAAGCAGAGAAGGTTATCAATGGGAGAATATAGGGTTTTGATGGGATAGGTGCCAGATAATGGGTGAAGATATGCAAGAATGTGTAGTGGATTGGTATTTAGGAGAACCTCTGTCAATTATGCCTCTCTCGATTACATGAACTAGTGAATATAGATGCAACAATTAAATCATCCAAAAACGCTTCAATACATAAAACTAGAGTTATAATCTACAAACAATCATCAATACACCAAATCCATCAAATACTAAAGGGAACTACTCCATAGATATGGAGCAATTCATCACAAATATAATAAAAGTATTGAAAAACATAAATTCAATCCAAACTCGGGTCTTGAGTGAGGAAGGAATGATGAAATCCTTGTGCTTTTCTTACTCCCACTCCTCTTTAGCTTCCTTAGGTCTAAAGTATGTCCAAAGTCCAGAAAATAACATTTTTCCATATACTTATACCAAGTAGGGTCGGGCCCAGACAAACCACATTCTCCTAGCCGAAATAGAATTTTCACTCTATAAAAATTGCACAGGCACGCCGCGCCGCATGTGGCGACGCGCCATGCGGGGAATTAGTTGGGATTTCCAGAGAGCTCAACATCTGCCAGGTAAAAAGATTTTTACAGCTGCGGCGCACCACGCCCTGCCTTACATGCCGCGGTTGTGAGATTTTCTCAGAGTACGGTTCAAACTTCAATTTTTGATGTCCAGACTTGGTCCTCGACCCCCAAACACGATCCCGACATAATCTTTTGGGCTTTCACTCAGACTTCAATGCTCCAAATAGCTCGAATTATTTCCACAACATCTACATCGCTTTAAATCACTCCTACACGGCATAAAACCCACAATAAGTGCAAAATACTACTAATTAAAGCTCAATACAAGTAAAGTGCAGTGGATTAGAGTGCAATAAGAGACTAAAACACGTAATTATAGCCTACCATCAACACCCCACACTTAAACCATTGCTCGTCCTCGAGCAATCAAATTACACTTCATAGAGACACGACTTTTTTCAACAACTCTAATAACTCATCATACCAAGAATATTTAAAACAGATTAAGCACAATACCATAACATCCTCGCCTCAAGATTTGACTCAAAAGCACCATGCATTTTTTGCAACCCGCTTACTTACTCTAACATAGAGGTCAACGACATTACCTTTCCTTCATGAATCAAAGCCCTTACACAATAATAGAGAGTAATTACACACACACTAAAATTTAAGAACAATCAGGAACTCAAGATAGAAAGAATTCACTCACTCTTAGAATTAACATTCATATGCCACAAAAGACGTACCATAGGCTTGCCCGTAGCGTACTACTCAGCTAATTGAGCACATTCAGTCAAGCATCAAGTAGGACTTTAATTGGTTGTAATGTAGGCTGTGGGATGGATGGGTAGGATACATTTGGATATAAGAGTGACTACACCTCCCTAAGAACTTTAACACATACAATTAACCATTCAAAACCCCACACTAACGTCAAACCATAACTCCATATTCACATCAATATACATTAACTCCCTACTTCTTTAAGCACAATTATATCAAGAGTCTACTATCAAGGAATATTTTTCACAATCATACACTTATTTTTTCCTTTGTTTTTCAATTCAAGTGGCTCTTACCTTTTCAAAATATTGCACCTTTCTCCTTATTTCAATAGTTCCACTAAAAAGCCAAACCAACCACCCCATACTTCAACTTTTACAAAGTTCATAATAAAATCAAGATGCTCACGAGAGGTAAAAGGTTCAAATAGATGGTCAATTCAAACAACCGGGTGGGGCTTGCAATGTGGTTGCCAAGGAAATATGATTAAAGGCTCAAAGGGGTTAACTATGATACATAATAATTAGGTGGGTAAAAGGATATATCTGGCTTAACAAAGAAATGCATATATCACTTCCTATACTGAATAAAACTACTATTTGCTTTGCAAATACACGAGGCAAGTTCTAGACATCAAATGCAATGCACAGAATACATAAAACCTCACACAAACATGGCACATAACTCACTCGGGATTGGACTATCAAGACACTCTAGTCAAAGCAGTTAAGCAAAGTTAAGATCATACAATTTAGGGTACTTATACAAGAGTCAAAAACTGAGCCTAAGCGTCACAACTAAAGCACTTACTATTCTCAAGGTATCATATAGTCATGAGATATTGCCTTCAATTCAACTCACAGCATAAGGTTTCCTACTCCTAAATAAAATGAAAAACTACTAACTACACCCGGTTCAAACAAAACCCTTGGAAAAGAACCGCGACACAAAGAAAAAATAAAGGGGAATTATTACACTGCCTACAAAAGAAAATCTTTTTGTCTTTTTCCTTCGACTTAAATCCCTCAAGAAACCTGTTGATGATATCCATCATCGAGAAAAAATCAAAAATTTTAAATTTTTGTGTTATTTTGTTTTCTCTAACTACTACAACTAACAAACTGAGAACTAATAGACATACATACATACAACATATCCCCCACCCCACACTTTAAGTTGTGTCATGTCCCCATGGCACACAATTAAAAAAGCATAAGGTAGAGGGAAATTCCCTGAATATCTGGTCGGGTTCTGAGTCGAAGTCGGGCGCCATTCCCCGCGCCCGAACTAATGCAGACAACTTCTTCTCAGCCTTTTTAGGGTACACCCACACTTATCTTTCTCGCCCACTGCAGCCCTCTCTTTCGAGCCCTTCACTTTCCACTCAATACTGACAACTGGTTTTCCTTTTTGTGCCCCCTTTTCTATATCTATCTTAAAAGTCATAGTCTCCTCACCCACTCTAAGCATGAATTTTCTCTCTTGTATATCCAATATAGCTCTACTCGTTGCTAAGAATGGTCTTCCTAGGATGAGGGGTACCTCCTTGTTTTCCTCCATATTCACCATTATAAAATCCACAGGAAATACGAACTTATCCACCCGAACTAACACATCTTTCACTACCCCCTCGGGTATTATAATCGTTTGGTCTGCCAGCTGCAAAGATATAGGTACATACCTTATCTCCTCAATCTCCTTCTCCAAGTTCCTATAAATAGATAGAGGCATTAAATTAATTGAAACACCAGAATCACATAAAGATTTATCAAAATTAATAGTTCCTAAAAAGCAAGGTATAGTAAAACTCCCTGGATCTCCACACTTTTGTGGGAGTTTATTTTGCACTATCGCACTGCAATGCTCTGTGAGCTTGATCACTGAGGTATCCCCTATTTTCCTCTTCTTCGTAAGGATCTCCTTTAAGAATTTAGCATAAGAAGGAATTTGTGAGAGCACTTCTGTGAATGGTAAGTTTACATGAACCTGTTTGAGCACATCTAGAAATCTCTCAAACTGCTTGTCCAGCTTTTCTCTATATAGCTTTTGAGGGAAAGGTAGAGCAGACATATGCTTGCTCTTACCATGTTCCTCTCTCCTCGAAGTTTCTCCCTTTTTTTTTCTCAGCTTTCATCGGGCCTTTCTTCTTCTTGTCCTCATCACTTTTCAGCTGCTTCCCACTTTCTTTTTTAAGTATCACATCTTTTTCGATCGGGGTGGGGTCTTTCAACACTTTCCCAATTCTCAGAGTTACAACATTCATTGTTTATTTGGGATTTCTCTCAGTATCATTAGGGAGAGTTCCCGGAATCCTCTCAGATAATAGAGTGACTAGCTGCCCAACCTGTGTTTCCAGGTTTCGAATACCAGTGCCCAGTTCTTTGGTAGATGCTCCATGTTCCCGTATAGCTGCACTATGAGTTTCAAGCCTCTCATCAGTTTTCAGAATAAATGCCTACATTAGATCTTGTACGCCAGAATGAATGGGCTGTTGAGGCTGATATTGCTACCTCTGCTAGTTTTGGAATGTTGGAGCTCCTTGTCCCTGTGGTATAGAGTTATTTTAGTGCCATGCATTAGCGGTATCCCTAGGTGAACTCCATGAAAAACCGAGGTGCCTCTGACCCATTGCATTAAAATTATAATTTCCCACAACATTCACTTTTTCAATTAAGGCTTGACATTCATGAGTAGGGTGTACTTTTCCACATATATCACAAGCTGCCTGAGGCTCATTTGGTATCGAGGCTAATGTCAACTTTCGTATTTCTTTAGCCATAGCATCAAGTTGTACCTACACAGAGGTATTAGCATCCACTTAGTGAACCCTGGTTGGTCTTCTTCTTTCAGCACTCTCAGAGGGCCACTGATTAGCATCTTCAGACAACTCATCAAGAATTGTAACTATCTCCTCTAGAGTCTTTTTCATCAAAGGGCCTCCAGCTACATTGCTCAATGTTCTACGCGAGGATGGTGTCAATCCATCCCAAAAGTCCTGGAGTTGCATCCAGAGTTCAATTCCACTATGTTGACACTTTCTAACAATCTCATTAAACCTCTCCCATGCTTCAAAAATAGTTTCAGTCTCTTTCTGGCAGAAGTTATGGATTTCTCTTCAAAACTTTCCCGTTATAGCTGAGGAGAAATATTTATCAAGGAATTTTCTGGTCATCTCCTCCCATGTTCTAATCAATCCCGTGGGAAAGTTTCGAAGCCACTGCTTTGCATCATCTTTGAGTGTGAAGGGGATTGCCCTTAAGTACACTGCATCTTGTGACACACCATTGTATTGAAAGGTGTTCATAAGCTCCTTGAAGTCCATAAGACGTGTATTTGGATCTTCGTTCATCTTCCCTCTGAAGACACAATAATTCTAAAGGGTTTGAAGTAACCCTTGCTTCAACTCGAAATTGTTAGCTGCAATAGAGGTGGTCTGACACTTGATAAGCCCTTGTTGTAGACCGGTCTAGCATAATCGTCCAATGGTCTCCAACGCATGGGAGGTATATTTTCGAACTGGTCTACAACTAAGGGTTGATTTTGAGCAATTCCTAGACCCTTCTCTTCTTTATAAATAATCTGTTCATCTCTAATAGCTTCTTCCTTAGCATCTCGTACAGTGTTTTCTCATTGTTGGGATGCCTCCCTTGCAGCCAAATCTACATTATCATAACCATTTCCTACCATAGTTTCTTTTGTTGAGGAGTGCCCAACCTTTTATAACGTCTCGGTGAGATTTCTTTCCTTCCTCGGCTGTCACAGTTGTTTTTCTATCTCTGGTTTGTATGGTAGCACTTCTTTCACAGAAGCTCGAGTCATGCACTAATCTTAACCTGTAATTTGCACAGTCAAAGAACGCCAACCATAGAAAGAGAAAATAGAAATAAAAAGGAAAGATTCTTGAATTAGCACTACAAATTATTTCAAACACCATTGATTGCCAACCCCCGGCAACGGCACCAAAATTTGACGAGCGCAAAACACACACTTAAATTCTGCTCGCTAATCAAATATAGTGTAGTATAATATCATATCTACAAGGATTGGATTTAAACAGTATTCTCGTAGTTTCTAGCTTGGTTGCTATCCAAGATGATCAACAATTATGATTTATCTGATTTCTAACTAAAATTAACTAAGAGTCTAAAGTTATTGACTAATGACAATCAAATCAAGGAACAAGCAGAGAAAGTTATCAATAGGAGAAGATATGGTTTTTATGGGATAGGTGCAAGATAATTGTTTGGGGTCTAACTCTAGATAATTCACTTCTAATGTTTAAGTGAGTCTCTTGAATTCACTCAATTATTAGTTCGCGCGTTCAGCAGAAACTCCTCTCTCGATTAAGTCTCAACCTCGCGAGATGAATCAATTTAAGCTCGGTGAAGATATGCAAGAATGTGTAGTGGATTGGTCTTTAGGAGAACCTCTCTCGATTATCCTGCTAACTAGGTTTAATTAATGATTCAACTAGCCTCTTTCGATTACTAAGAAGAATTAATGAGCTCAACTAATAATATAATGCAGAGATATCACAAGTTATGCCTCTCTCAATTATATGAACTAGTGAATATAGATGCAACAATTAAATCATCCAAAAATGCTTCAATACATAAAACTAGAGATATAATCCACAAACAATCATCAATACACCAAATCCATTAAACACTAAAGGGAACTACTCCATAGATATGGAGCAATTCATCACAAATATAATAAAAGTATAGGAAAACATAAATTCAATCCAAACTCGGGTCTTGAGTGAGGAAAGAATGATGAAATCCTTGTGCTTTTGCTCCTTTCACTCCTTCTTAGCTTCCTTAGGTCTAAAGTATATCCTGTCCAGAAAATAACATTTTCCATGTATTTATACCAAGTAGGGATGGGCCCAGACGAAACTACCTTCTCCTAGCCGAAAAAGGATTTTCACTATGTAAAAATTGCACAGGCGTGCCGCATATGGCGACGCGCCATGCAGGGCATTAATGGGGAGTTCCAGAGAGCTCAACATGTATTAGGCAGCAAGTTTTGTACAGCCACAGCGCACCATGCGCCGCGATTATGGGATTTTCTCATAGTATGGTTCAAAGTTCGATTTTTGATGTCCAGACATGGTCCTTGACCCCCGAACACGATCCCGACTAAATCCTTTGGG
The DNA here is from genome assembly GCF_000390325.3 of Nicotiana tomentosiformis. Lineage (NCBI taxonomy): Eukaryota > Viridiplantae > Streptophyta > Magnoliopsida > Solanales > Solanaceae > Nicotiana > Nicotiana tomentosiformis. The sequence goes on along the minus strand of NC_090813.1, from coordinate 148,935,037 downwards.
ATTTTACTCAGACTTCAAAGCTCCAAATAGCTCAAATTAGATTTACAACATCTACATAGCTCCAAACCACTCCTACAATGCATAAAACATACAATAAGTGCAAAACACTATAAATTAAAGCTCAACACAAGTAAAGTGCAGTGAATTAGAGTACAATAAGCGACTAAAATACGTAACTATTGCCTTCCATCACCCGCTCGCATAAATGAAGAAACTGACTCGTGCTCCTTTTCTTTTCTTTTTTCTTATTTTCTTTTGCCTTATTATTATCCCTAAAAAGAAAAGAAAATAAAGTTGGTTTATGTCGACCAAAATTGGCATAGCCACCATACAATCTAAGGTGAAAGGGAAAGATGTCAGCTGCAGAAGACCCAACATAACATGCTTTGGTCATAGCCGACAGCCCGAGGCTATCGGGGAAAAAAGACAACACTAGAAATGATGAACACGTGGCCAGGATGGCCCAGGAAATGGATTCCTTGAGGGAGGAGGTACAACATATCAGAGAACTGGCGCACCTGGCCGTGACAACACTTCCTCAACCACCTTGATTCCCTTCTTTGGATTCACTTCCAGATCATTTTCCTTCCACATCACGCCAAAACAACAACACCCCAACTTCAACACCCACCACTCAAATCATACCTCCAGTAACCCCCGCTAACCCACCAAATCCCCCTATTCACACTCCTTACGTACTACAGTACACTCAGACATCACAAAACCCGCCTATTACCACTAATGAAACTACCCTTCCTCGTGAGGAAGTTACATTCACCACTAATCAACACACACTTGTGGCACATGATGCCACCCATGAGCGGTACGTTCCCCCTGTATATGTCATTTTTGAACATACCTTTACAGCACTTGTTACGGTCAGGGTGCCTTGTGAGATTGATCAATACACCGAGATGGAGAGAGAAGCCAGGCATAAGGAAGAAGAGTCAGTATCTGAGCAGTTGCAAATGTTGAGAAGGCAAATGAAGAGTCTCCAAGTTGCCCGAGGAAGTGAAAGTTTGGACTATGAGGACTTGTGTATTCATCTAGATATGGATATGCCAGCAGGGTACAAACCCCCAAAGTTTGATATTTTCGATGGGACGGTGGACCCTCTCGCACATTTGAAGGATTATTGTGACAAGTTAGTCGGAGTGGGAAGGATCGAGAAGCTAAGGATGAAATTATTTATAAGAAGTTTGACGGGAGAGACACTCACCTGGTATACCCGACAGGACCCATGAAATTGGACAACTTGGCAAGATTTGGCGGAGGACTTCATGAACCGTTTTCGATTCAATATAGAGATCACTCCTGATCGGCTCGCGCTGGTGAACCTATAGAAAAACTCATCTGAGTCGTTTCAAGAATACGCACGACTGTGGAGGCCGTAGGCTGCCTGGGCACAACATCCACTGGATGACAGTGAGCTAACCAAGTATTTCATCCGAGCCCAGAGGGAATATACTTTGAAAAGATGATGGGAATGATGGGAACAAAGTTTCCCGAGCTGGTCAAGATGGGATATTTCTTAGAAGGGGACATAAAATTGGTAAAGTACAATCCATCTCAGCACTGTAAGCGGCCAGCAAGTCCATCTAGTCAGGGACGATGGATAGTGAAAAGAAGAAGGAAGAGGAGGTCTCAGCACTCGTCCCTTACTACCAAACCAACCTATCTCATGGAAGCACCTCTTATTCCACAAACAACCACTCACCACCACCCACTTGCGCTCCAGTCTATAATACCCAGCCATATTACCACCCTCAAACACAATACAACCCTTCTCGAGCCAATAAAAACCAAAACCCACAACGACCATATGCTCATGTCCAAACTACTACACATCAAAACCGTCATGTTTATGCACTACGCCCTTGTCCCAACTTCGAAGAGAGGGGTCCTAGACCTTATACCCTGATTGCTGAGCCTCTGGCCCAATTGTTCGAAAGGTTGAGAAGAGCAGGACTGATACATCCAATCGATGGAAGGGCTCCTGAGCATCCCTTCAGATATTTTGATGTCACTAAAAGATGCGTGCGTTATTCCAATATACCCGGGCATGAAAATGAATACTATTTCAAGTTGAAAAATGAAATTTAAATCCTAATCAAGAGCGGATCCATTCAGTGCACTCTGGAATCACCTAACGTGAATCGCAACCCATTGCCAAATCATCAAAACCGGGGAGTTAACATGATCACATTAGATAAAGAATATGACCTGAAGGGAACTATTATCACTATAGGGAATGCAGAAGCCACAAGGATCCCTCCTCAAAATGCTCCAATCATTACAGTAAAACTAAGCCCTACAGTGACTGTTCAAACCTATCCGCAGTAACGTGCTGATGCTACTCGAGACAAAGAAGATCGGGAGTACAAAACCATCCCATGGACGTATTAGCAAAAGGGGAAGTCCAAAATGACAGACTCTACCACAGCCCATGGCATGACCAAGTCTGGGAACTACTACACCCCTGAAGATGTCACTCGACGAACCCCAGGGAGAGAACAAATTCCAAGGAGGAACATAATAGACCAAGAAGCCGCTGAGTTTTGGAAAAGAATGTCAAGCAAAGATTATTCTGTGGAAGAACAATTAAAGAAAACTCCAGCACAAATATCTATCATGGATCTATTAATGAGATCTGGCCGATATAAGGACGCTTTATTGAAAGTGCTAAGTGGGGTAAGTGTACCAAGTAACACCACTAGCGAAGCGCCAACCGCCAAAATTAGGAAAATGGTAGAAGCAAGCATGATCACTTTCAGATGAGACGAACTTCATGTCAAAGGCGCAAGTCACAACAAGGCTCTTCATATCACTATCAAATACGGGGACAAAGTGGTGTCCCGGGTACCGGTCGATGGAGGATCAAGAGTCAGCATTTGTCCATTCTCTACCTTGTGAGAGTAGGGAATTCATTTGAGGGAGGTCAAGGAAATCCACGTAAGGGTGAGAGCCGTTGATGGTTCACAAAAGGATATTATTGGAGAAATTTATCTAGCTTTGCAAATCGGGATGGTCGATTTTTCGGTGTTGTTCCAAGTGATGGATATCTCTTATTCCTACAATTTGCTGCTGGGCAGGCCCTGGATATACATGGCAGGGGTCGTGCCGTCTACTTTGCACCAATGCATAAAGTTCGAGTGGGGATGCCAGGAGATCATGGTTCACGGCGAGTGGGGTCAATTCGCCTATTTGGAGTATGTTGTCCCATTCATTGAGGTGCTGGACGGAGTCGCCTTCTATCCTGTGGAAATCATGCAGACTACTGAGATGGAAACGACTAAACAAAATTTGGGAATTTAATCGCCTTATATATCCAAGGTGGCAATGAGGGAGATGATGAATATGGATACAGGACAGGAACAGGGTTGGGAGCCATGTCAGATGGAATCACAGAGCCAATTGAACATAATGGGAAAAAAGGGAAGGGCTGGCATAGGATATCAGCCTCCGGAAGGGAAAACTCGCACTGTTAGCTCCAGGAAAAAGGTTTTTGTTCCAGAGCACGTTGCAAGTCTGGGACAGAATTCAATACCCGGAGATGATATCATTGACAAGATGGGAAATCTATTCATGAATATGATTGAAGAATGTTGTGAAGGAACTGACATCAAGACACCGACTATCAGGGATGCCGAACCAAGGGAAGAGCTGCAGAATTGGACAACAAGTCCATATTTGGTTCGCCGGGAGTCTTGAGAGTATGGAATTTTAAAAGTTTTTCTTTTGAAAGAGCGCGGTCAATTGAGGCATGTACGGTGTCTGTACCTTTTTGTCATTTGCCTCTTGCGAACACTTAAGTCGTTCCCCTTTTGATAAAATTAAAGAATCATTTTCTAAAACATCGCAACTTTGTTTCACCGCCTAATTTATACTTAGTTTTTCTTTTCAGTAATCAAACCGATAAAAAACCGCATTCCACGATTATGACATATAACGAAACCACTGAGCGCAATGACCCAGATTAAGAGGAATATGACGGGAGTATGATGCCAAACAATCTCCCGTGGGAGATCGAACATTTGGAGAGTCAGAAGAAGCCCAATCACAAAGAAACGGAAGTGGTCAATCTTGGAAGCAAAGAAGATGCAAAAGAAACCAGAATCAGCATTCACCTAGGAGCCGAGTAGAAGGAAAAGGTGATTGAGCTCCTTTGACAATACGTCCACGTGTTCGCATGGTCCTATGATGACATGCCAGGATTAAGAACCGACATTGTCTCGCATCGACTACCCACTGACCCTACCAGACCGTCGGACAAACAGAAGCCCAGGAAGTTCAAACCTGATTTAAGTCTGAGGATAAAGAAAGAAGTGACAAAACAGATAGAAGCAAATGTAGTAAGGGTCACCAACTATCCAAGCTGGTTGGAAAATATCATCCCAATGCCCAAGAAGGACGGGAAGATCATAATATGTGTGGATTACCAAGATCTCAACAAAACTAGTCCAAAGGACGATTTCCCCTGCTAAATATCCATATCCTTATCGACAATTGTGCAAAGCATGAATTGCAGTCATTTGTGGATTGCTTCGCTGGATACCACCAAATCTTAATTCACGAGGAAGATGCAGAGAAGACAGCTTTCACATGGCTTGGAGAGTCTACTATTATAGAGTTATGTCGTTCGGTCTCTAGAATGCCGGTGCCACCTACATGAGGGTCATGACAACCCTCTTTCACGATATGATCCATAAGGAGATTGAAGTGTATACAGATGACGTCATCATAAAGTCTCGAAAGAGTTTAGAGCACTTGGACGACTTGAGGAGATTTTTCGAATGCTTGCGAAGGTACAGTTTGAAGCTGAATCCAGCAAAGTGCACATCCGGAGTCCCCGCTAGAAAACTATTGGGTTCCATTGTAAGAAGGAAGGGGATAGAGTTGGACCCATCAAAAATCAAGGCCATCTAGGAATTACCACCACCAAAGAGCAAGAAAGATATCACGAGTTTCCTAGGAAGATTGAATTACATCAGTCGTTTCATAGCCCAGTCCACGGTAATCTGTGAACTCATTTTCAAGAAGCTAAAGAAGGATGTTGCCACAAAATGGATGGAGGAGTGCCAGAAAGCCTTTGACAGAATCAAAGAGTATCTTTCAAACCCACTAGTGTTGGTTCCCCCTGAACCAGGGAAACAACTTTTGCTATATTTGTCAGTCTTGGACAATGCCTTCGGCTGTGTGTTGGGGCAGCATGATGAAACTGGGAGAAAGGAGCAGGCTATCTACTACTTAAGCAAGAAGTTCACACTATGCGAGGCCAAGTATACCCAGATAGAATGTACTTGTTGTGCTCTGACTTGGATTGCTCAGAAGTTAAGGCATTACATGTCGGCATACGCTACGCATCTGATATCTCGGCTTGACCCGCTCAAGTACATATTTCAAAAGCCAATGCCTGCCAGAATGCTATCTAAATGGCAAATTCTCGTCAGCAAATTTGACATTGTGTACATAACTCAGAAGGATATCAAAGGGCAAGCTTTAGCCGACCACCTCGCCGAGAGTCCAGTGGGTGGAGATTATAAACCGCTTACCATGTATTTCCCAGATGAAGAAGTACTATTTGCTGGGGAGGATATTGTAGAATCATACCCTGGATGGAGGATGTTTTTCGATGGAGCAACAAACATCAAAAGAGTCATGATTGGGCATTCCTAATTTAAGAATCTAGACAACACTATCCAGTATCTACAAAGATAAGATTCCCTTGCACCAATAATATGGCCGAATACGAGGTGTGCATCTTTGGAATCAGAATGGCAGTCGACATGGACATCAAAGAACTTTTGGTCATAGGAGATTATGATTTGTTGATACACCAAGTCCAGGGAGAATGGTCCACCAAGAATGTCAAGATACTATCGTACCTGCACTGCGTGAAGGAGTTGTGCAGGAAGTTTGCAAAGATTAAGTTCAAACATCGTTTCATTTTGGTAGCTATCGACTATTTCACCAAATGGGTTTAGGCATCTACTTACAAGGCCGTCACAAAGAAGGTAGTGTTATATTTTGTGCGAAACAACATCGTCTGCAGATTTGGAATACCGGAGTCCATCATTACTGACAATGCCGCTAATCCCAATAGCGACCTCATAAGAGAAATCTGTGAGAAGTTCAGAATTGTCCATTGCAATTCCACAGCCTATAGATCGCAAATGAATGGGGCAGTCAAGGCAGCCAACAAGAATACCAAGAGGATTCTGCGAAAGATAGTGGACAATCACAGAGAATGGCATGAGAAGCTACCCTTCGCTTTATTAGGTTATCGGACCACCGTGAGAACGTCTACTGGGGCAAAGACGTACATGTTGGTATACGACACTGGAGCGGTGGTACCCGTAGAAGTCGAGATAACGTCCTTAAGAGTCATTCAAGAAACAAAATTGGATGATGCAAAGTGGATACGGGTCAGGCAAGAATGGATCCAGTGTGCCATGGACAACTATATTAGAACAGGATAGCCAGTGCATTTAACAAAAGAGTGAAGCCTTACCAATTCACACCGGGGTAGTTCGTTCTGAAGAAAATCTTTCCCCATCAAGAAGAAGCCAAAAGGAAGTTTGCACCGAACTGGCAAGGTCCTTACGTGGTTCACCGAGCACTATCTGGTGGAGCTCTAACCTTGGCAGAAATGGATGGAAGAGTCAGCAAAAAGCCTATCAACTCAAATGCAATCAAGAGATATTACGCATGAAGACAAATAGAGTTAGGGTTTTTGATGTAACAGAACTATGTTCAACCTGACTTCCCACGGAGGGATACGTAGGCAACCCACGTAGAGTTCAGTTTCTCTCTCCTTTTTTTCTCTTGTAATAGAAAAAGCCAAATATCACTTTTGTATGTTGTTCATGAACTACGCCGACTTGATTTCCTCATAAAGAAATACGTAGGCAATCCTCATCGGATTTAGTCGCCTTTTGTAATCGAAATACGTTCTGGCCTGATTCCACTTGGATACGTAGGTTGTCTGAGTCAGACTCGACCATTTTCATTCTTAGTCTCATTATTTTGCATCTGTTGTAATCGAACTATGCTTCGACCTGATTCCAATTTGGATACATAGGTTTCCTAAGCCAGGCTCGGTCATTTTCACATATTTTATCATCATCCCACGAAATACGTTCAGACCTGATTCCCTTTTTGGATACGTAGGCAACCTGAAAGTGTTCGGTCATAACCTTAGAAAAACCTTTGAAATGCATTAGTTTTAATTAGAACGTAGTCGCAACAGCAAGTAGCCGCAGTGTCAGAGACATCACATAAGAACGACATCAACATGACAAAGTTTTCAAAGGGATACGTTCGCGTGTGGAGAACATTTTGTAATATGCCATAATCCGGAACCACGACATTTGCCTTCAAAGAAACACGTATTTTCAAAAAAATTTAATATATATATATATATATATATATATACGATATTTGCCTTCAAAGAAACACGTATTTTCAAAAAATTTTAATATATATATATATATAGCAATTTTTTCCATCTACCGAGCTTCATGGCGCAATCATGTCAAAGGCTGGGGAAAACCAACACCGTGGTTGACACAAACCAACTTTTCCCCCTACTAAGAAGTTTTCTTTGAGTGCATGGTCAATAGGGAGTAAGGAATCGCTGGGACCACACTAGGGAAAATGACGGATCCGCCACTTGCCTAAGATTATCTCGCCTCCTTTTACTTAAAGTTTTTGAGTACAACTAAAGCTAACTCTTCAATCCTCTACAGGTGCCTCGGAATCAGACAGCTGACACTGAAATTTGTATATAGAAAACCGCCTACTCAATCAATTGGAGCACCCTGTACAAATCGCACGTCGGCTTCACCAATTGAAGTCGAAGTCCTGTATATAGAAAACCATTAGCTCGATAAATCGGAGTGCCTAGTACAAATCGCACGCCGGCTTCATCAATCGAAGTCATGTATATAGAAAACCGTCAGCTCAATCAATCGGAGCGCCTTGTATAAATCGAACATCGGCTTCGCCAACTTGAGCTATGTATATAGCAAACCGCAAACTTCGCCAACAAAAGCAATCTACAACACCGCTCCGTCAATCACGGACGCCGAGACAGACAATCGCAAATCATGTGACCAACGTCCTGCCAATCGATGGCCGCAACCTAGCTTCGCAGTCAAGAGTATCTCTTGGGCATGTTTTCATTTCATTTACTATTACTTTGAATGTTTTGACGTTTTTCTCACACAACTGTAGGTATGATTACAATTTTTATCAATTACTCCCGAATGGAGAATACTTTACATTTCAGTGCAAAGCTCTCCCAATAAGCGGAGACACACTCTACAAATCAAGCTCTCCCAACAAGCAGAGACATTTCTCAGTGCAAAGCTCTCCCAACAAGCGGAGACGCACTTTACCAATCAAGCTCTCCTAACAAGCGGAGACAATTTTCAAATGCTCCGATAGCTACGGAATGGTACACAGCCCGACTAACAAATCGAGTTAGGATCAAGCATCCAGTCATCCCAATCTCAAATAACGGCTCGCCAATAGCCAGACATCATCATTCCTGCATCATTTGCGTCATATCTAAATATATTTTATATTACAATATATTGGTATGCGTGTATTTCATTTATTTTGTAGGAACAAATACCGTAGCGTGGAACTTTTTCTTAGCAGCAGGCCGAACTACAATGCTATGAGGATAGCCAACCCAGTAGCGGGCCTAAGATCCCACCTCAGGACGATCAACGAGCTCAAAAGTTTGAATCATTTAAATCAGACCGCAAAACTCAAGCTACCATGAGTGACCTATCTTCCGTCTCGTCGTATCATCGCAATGCAAGAGTGGGACAGTTCCTACAAGTGCCGGTTCCCCAAAATCCCTACTCCAGAACTACATGAGGCCTGTTCCTCGTTAAGCCCGAGGTATGTAAGCAATTCAAAGCCAAAATTCGGCCCAATACTCCCGAATCTTTCCAGAGTCTTCCTCAATTCAATCATACAAATTCACCATCACCATTTCATGCAATATCTGCCTAAAGTCGGGACAAAATTGGCTTTGGTTCAATTTCTTTGCCCGAAAACTCTTTCATCGTCTCCGGTCAAAGAGGGGCAGCTGTTGACGACCAATTTTGACCCTCTCTTTTAAAATTAATTTATTTATACTTAATAATTTGTAATAAATGTTTTCAAAGTATTTTTCAAGTAATGAATACCTATTTCTACAAGTTAATTCAGTATTAGTTTCAAAATTAATCATTTGGTAATAGTATTATGTAATCACAAATTATATTTGCTATTTTAAGATTATTAAAATAATTTCTATATGTAAGTTCTATAATTAACTCAATAAAATACTTCTTAAAATATTTAATTAATTGACCATTTCAATAATTCAAAATTAATGTCCTAGTGAAGTATTTTTACAAATAATCAATTAATTACAATAATTAGTAGTATATAACAATTATAATTTTCATTACTTTTTATTGAAATTATTAAGTTTATTTAACTTAATTTCAAAAGGGATTAAATACCAAAAAGCCACAATTGCATTTCTTGAATTAATTATAAAATGGCTACCTTTTAAATGATTTTTAGCCCAAATACAAGGCCTAATCCAAAATAACCCAGTCCAAACACTCATCTCTTCCTAAACCAATCACAACCTGCCACATCACCCGTCTAAGTCACTCACAAAAGAAACACAAAATCATTGGGGTCGTCCATTCCATAAATCAACCACCCACAATTTTAACCCCATTTGTTTTTAATTTTACTACAAGATCTAATCCTCACCATCCAAAATATAGCAATCCATCGGCCACGAAATTTTCTCTGAAAATCCCTTTAAACGCCAAAATACCAGCACCGTTGATCTAAAATATCGACGTCCCAGATCATTCCTTACTTCCTTAATCCATAGACCAAACGGTCTAACCCTAGCAACCCTAATTCATGTGCATCATCACAGCCGCCTCTCTAAATCCGTGAATCGTGCTGTTATATTTCCAAATTTATCACCAAATTCAAACGCCCTAATTCTGAAACCTTAGACTCAAATATGAAAGCTCAAATCACCTGAGCTTTGTTATGATCTTTCAAATCGAAGCTTGAAATCACCTCTTGTCTCCTGAACCCCGTGAATCCTGGTGCAAATTCCTTTTTCAATCATAAAATTCAAAACCCTTCAAGTCTGAAAATTCTAGCTTGAAGGTGTAACTTCAAATCGCCTAAATCCTCTGGTGTCCCATCAAATCGGAGCATGCATGAGCCTTCTTCAGAAAATCATCATGGAATCCTATATCAAGAGGTCAAACGCAGTGACCTCTAGGTTTTAGGGTTTGTCCATTTGTTCGAAGCTTCAACAACCAATTACCCTTCACTCAGGTAAACTCAATACTAGATTTCCCCTCTGTCTTCTGGTTTTCATTCGATTTTCTATCATCATTACCATGACTTACTCTCCACTATCCGATTCAAGAGCCTTAATTTCACTATAAATAGAAGCCTTTAATATTCTCATCTACGACAACCTAACAAGAGAAAATTACGAATCAATCACTTTAAACTGAAGAGATATACATACAAAAAGCACTGAGAAGTTTAGCCTTAGGTTTCTCACTGTTTTCATTTTTCTTTTTGTTGGGTACTATCACTGGTCTAAACTTGAGTGTTCTGGGATCTTAAGCAACTGAAAAAAGTTCTCGTTTGGTCTGCTGCTCTCAAAAAGGTGAGCACCTCTCTGACTTTTCGTCTATTGAATGATACAAGTATGCCAAGTTAGGTTTTGTATATTACAATTGTTTTATAGAGTTTAATATGTTAATACTTGTGCTTTGTTAGTTTAACGACTACTTGTGATTAGTTGTCCTGCTATGATCTTTAAATAATGGTTGATTAAGCTATAATTGACTCTTGCTAATCTTATTTCCTGAGCTCCAACAGTCTACATGTTTAAGTTGTTATATGTTCATGTTCACATGAGCCTTATAAGCTTTGTTGGCATGCATTAACCCTTATCCTCGCCTGTTACATTTTGTTCCTTGCATGTTTCATCTTTGTAGCTTGTAAGTTTCTGAAGTTGAACCTATATTCTGATGACTATGATTGAATGAATTTTAAGGTGTTTCAGTTTATATTCTCTATACCTTTATACCTTGGGGATAAATTTTGAGTATCATATACCATCTCCTTTGTTTAATATTGTTAGACTGTTACTGCTATGTCCTTTCATTTTGTTTAGTTTGCTTGTTGCTTCTGATGACATGATCTTGCTTGAACTAAACCTCTCTTTTCTTCTCTCTATAATCCTGTTGTACACACCTGTTAAGGATAATTCATCTTTCCTCATAATGTGATTAGGATCATGTCCTTTCCTCTCTATTATAAAGGCTGGGAATTGCATAAACTGAGCTTAATTCTTTTCTTGATTAGCCAATACCCTCAACAACATGCTTATTTGATATCTCCTATCTCTTATCTTTAGGGACATCATGCATCTTTATCTTTTAAAGAACCTAGCTACTTTTCCCTAGTTAAGTGTAACTTGTAAAAAGGAAGCATGGTCATCTTTGTATCCATGTGCTAACTTAGAATTAAGTTTGAGTTAAAAATTGTCCTGATGCAATGTCTATCCCTTGTCTGTAACTTTGCTTGATCCAACTCTCAAAATATGTAAGAATTCCTCTGCTTGCATAAGTTCATTACTGACCTACGATGTTCAAGTAGCTGATTAACAACTGCATGTTCTTACTTAATTCCTGGTTATACATTATGTCCAAAATTATCTCAGTCTCTGTTCTCTTGATAATTTTAAAACCAAGTCTAATCCATAAAGTCTCATAAGGGTCTTTGCTGATGCTATCTGAGCTTGATGATATGCTTAACGTTAATGCCATTAGGTGTATAATGCTTAAGAATTCCCTGTTGTAGTTTATAAGTTAGAGAACCTACTGAGAAAGATTAACTATGTCATAAATACCTGTGAAATCTCTATACATGATGAATTATTATTGTATAGCTTTACCTTTTCTTAGAAAATTGACTTACTATAGACTTAGCCTTTTTAACACATTTATGATGTTTCAGATGTTCACCTATATGACTTTCAGAATTAGATCTTTAGAATTAATATGAATACATATTTGTTTGGTAATTCAATATAGATTGTATGTTCTTAAGTTAGGAAGGAACGTCTATTTTGTGGTAAGTAATACCTTGGCATTTAATTTGCATTGGAAGGGCCTCATTGGCATTCAAACCTGTAAATAAAATATGCTGTTAGTGTTTAAGGGTATTTGGGAGTGGGGTTCGACTCAAAATTGGGCTGCCCTCCTCGGTACAAGCATTGTCTTGGGCCTTGATTCCCTTGGGAACTTTGAAGTGCCGGAGGATCCAAAGGGGGTATCGACTTTGAGTGGGGCTTCCTTTTTAGCCCTTACTTCATTGATGCATTTAGTTTTTTAGGGATTTAATGTTCAATGACAACGAAAGGTTTCCAATTTGGATTATTTGCTAAGTAAAGCCACCACATTAATATAATTTCCCACAGTGTTGATTATTTTCTTGTTTCAATTATTTGTGTATATAACTGTCATGTGTATTTGAAAATGCTGAGAATATGGAGTATATTTCTAATAACTTTCTTTTATTTTTTTTGGACATATACACATTTGGACCTGCTGAATTCCTAATGAACTCAGGCTCAAACCAGCCTCGCTGCATCTTTGAAAAGTCCAGTCTTGCCATAGTCGCGCCTCTCAAATTGCTGGGCCTACCTTATTGGGGCCCAATCTTCAGAGTCCAGTCTTGTCCCTTACCACTTTCATTACTACCCATTATTTCCATAGCTTAGTTTATTGCCTTAATTATTTTCTCTTATTGCCTTTGTTGTCTTATCCCATTTTTTACTATCATGTATTAACACTCATATATTAGATTATGTATTTTTCTTTTATGCTCTAGTATTATATAAAATATAGGCAAACCTTAATTAATATAGGACTTAAAAGGAAATAGTTAGTAATTGATCTTCGCCTCCTGTTAATTCTAACCTGTTCATCTTATACTCTCACTCCTCTTTAACATTTTGAAGCTCATGTCTTTAATCAGAACGGTAACCTATTTTCAAGAAAAATTAGGAAAGAGTCACTGATTTTCACTAACAGGAATGGAGTCAAATTTTTTCATAAAAAAGGCAGTAATTGACAGTCTCAAATGAATTTCCATAGACTCACGTTTTCAGATTTTTTGAAAACAAAGGTACATTTAAAAATCATCTTTCTTACAAATAAAGATTGCTCTAGCATCTATTCTTCAAAGATAATCACTTTTCTTTACTTAATACCTTAATCTTTAAAATATAAATCACTTTCAAAACTCTCATAGCCTCCAACAACTATTTTATAACCCCATACCCTTCTTACGTCTTACACATACATTTCCTTTAGTATATAGCGAGCCCTGCCTTAGTAATAATCAAAGCATAGTGTAAATAACTAAGTCCTTAAAATTAGTCTAGGTCCTATGGAGCTACCTCAAGTGGATTTTAAGGGGTGCCTAACACCTTTCCCTTAGAAGAACAAAAACCCTTACCCATAATCTCACCGGTTTATAGACCTATAATGAACATAACTTAGTAATTAAATAGGTACCCTAGTATACCGTTACATATTAGGTGGCGTCTCTCTTTAATCAACAACAGAGAAACCACAAGTTGAATCCTGTCTTGACTAGTGCAAAATAGGGTGCAACACCCCTAAAAAGGGGATAAAGAGCGTAGAACGACCTTTCCAAGCATAAAACAATCCCTACCTATACATTCCATGGCAACAGATAGAAGGCAATTTTGTCATTGTTCTTAACCTCAGGCACATTTACGTTCCTAATAATCTCCATTAAAATACTACCATGATTTCCGAACAAACCGAGGGAGAGTCAAGGTATGAAAAAACTTATCTATGATCTACTTATTTCCAAGTACGTATCATCTGTTGCCTTATCCGCCATCTCTGCAGCCGCCAAAAGCATACCCTCTCTCGGATATTGAGTGGGTTGACCCGGGAAGAGATCCAAACGAACCTTCCAACAAGAAAAATACAATTTGATCATAAGGCCATCTCGGGCATAGGAAAGAAAGGTGGCTGACAACCGACTTACTGGGGAGCCTAAACAGCATTGAGGATGAGTCCGCTGGTCGACAAACAACTTCTATCTACAGGTGCTTTCATTATGGATCGGTTGACTTGTCAGGATTGATTGCTCGCACACAATTAGGTTGGGAAGCCTTGGGAAGGTTATCTGAATCACTATCAATACGATGTAGGTCTGATTTGTTGACCCTAACGAACGTGACGTTTCCCCAAGGCAATTCAAAAAAGGCGGGAATACCTTTGACCTGGGCTGGGGAGGGATTGGGGTTGCTTTTCTTTAGGACTTTAGTCTGTAACAAGGCTCGAAGACCTCCAGCTGCATTTTAAATGGATCAGGTAGGGCATTAGTTTACGACATGGGTGGGATTAGTAGTTTTCTTTGTTTTCTTCAATGGTAGGAAATACGCATCAGCGGGGGTATATGGGAGGAAACCAGTTTGTAGTAATTCAAATTACTCCTTCGAATCACTAAGTAAAATCTTGACTCACACATACCGCAGTGTATTATGGTCAACCCACATAGTCGCACCTACCAGCAACAAGACGACTACTCCCTGCACACCACTAAATGACGCTATTTAATGCTTGGCTTCGCCCAATACAAGAACTATAGCCCAACCTAACTTAAGGCTAAAGCCGTGGACTACAGCCCCGTGAGATCCCTCTATTTGACGAACATACTCCCTTTTGATCTCCCCCATACCTTCGTATCAAAGATGGGAATAATTGACTTTCGAATTAAAATAATAGTGCATAATGGCAGCACTCCTTCCCATTTCTTCTTTTATGATCTTATCTACTTGAAATGCTTAGTTGTAAGTGCGGAGAAGGTACCCATGGGACCAAATGAAAGGTCACTGAAAGGTTTTCAACTAAAGCTTTGCCAGTACTTGAAAGACTCGAAAGACCTACTTGATGAGTTTCCTCATGAGTAAGTTCGTAGGTGCTTTTAAGTCGAGTGTCACGACGAGATTCTCCTAAGAGAAGCTTTAGCCCTTGAACCTGAAACGACAATTATGAGATGTCTCAGAAGTGACCGACTTTATTTTATTAGCTATATGATTAGAGGCTTAGTTGTTAGCTATCTAAAATCTACGTTAAATAAAATCCCTTTTGAAAAAAAAACCACTAATCCGCCAATATGATGTGTTCCAAAAGGAACATAAGATAAATGAATAGGACTGGAAAAAAGGTCTGCTCTTATAGAAGAGCTACAGAGAAGAACGCAGATTCACACCTTTATTTCTCGTAGATCAAAGAGTCAAAACTAGCTTTCTAGCTAACCAACCATGGAGCTACCAGCCAACAAGCAAAACGAGTTCTAATTCACGGATAACTAAGCTTTTACAAGGGAGAGGGGGACCAAACCATTAGGAGGAAGAAGTAGATGGAAGACAAGGTCACTTGTGAAAGAACTAACTGAAGGGGACTATCACAGTTGGGGCGGTGGATGACACACTAGGTCACCAAGAACATTAGGAGAGGTTGGGGAAGACTTGGCTGCGGCAAGTCAAGGAGAGGTTAGGTCAAGGGATTTCAAACTAAATTCCCATCAATCAGAAGAAAAGGATGTTCCAGGAAAGAAAGAAACAAGGATATCCAAAAGAATAGGCCTTGAAGAAAGGTCTGAATAAGGGGAGACCGGTCTAAGGGCTGAAAGATATGCTACAAGGTTGAATCAGTCCACTAAGGGATGATCTTATACATGATTTCAGCGAAGTGTTCAAGTCAAGGACTTAGGCGATCAAAGAAAAAAAAACTTAAAACAAAAGCCGTCTATCCCACAGCTAAGGCATTCATCCAATACAGAGAGAGCGTCATATAGAATAACTCTATCCTTTGGAAACCACCTATTCCTCTCATTGAATACCTTAACTAGGGTCAAGATTCATGGTTAGGGAAGGATTAGGTCTTTTCGAGAGCTTATTGACCCCCCAAAATTAAGCTTTATGACCGATTTCTTTAGCTCAACTTCTTTTCAGTGCATGATAGAGCGTGAGGTTCGAGATCTGTACGAACAAAT
Source organism: Nicotiana tomentosiformis (assembly GCF_000390325.3). Classification (NCBI taxonomy): domain Eukaryota; kingdom Viridiplantae; phylum Streptophyta; class Magnoliopsida; order Solanales; family Solanaceae; genus Nicotiana; species Nicotiana tomentosiformis. The sequence continues at coordinate 148,918,873 of NC_090813.1, read as the reverse complement.
GCTTTATTCAATCACTTTTCGCTAGCCATAATGAGTGATGAGATAGCGTATGATCTGTGCGCTAAGCGAGCACTAAGCATTTTCTACTTCAACAACTTCTACTTATAGCTTAGCAGTTTTGTCTTTCAAAATTCTCTTTAAACTTTTCTTTTTCTTTTAGATGATGACAAATGAACTGAAAACTACAAATGCTTCTAATTAATTGAATCCTTTCCTAGAATCTAATTTTCTTATATATATATATATATATATATATATATATATATATATATAGAATAGTCATGTATTTCTGACATTTTGTCAAGTAAACCTGCACCCAAAGTGCTTACGTAGCAGGTCACCGTTTGGCTAAGATCCTTGATGACTGATTGATAAGCACTAACGCTTTCAGTCTTGTGTTAAATGTTCGGATAGCGACTAAGGTCCTAACAAATTGATGTTAGACTTTTCAACATGAGGGACATCAAACTCCTCTAACGCAAATAACATAAAGACTAGGATTAGATGCTTAACATAATGACTCGTATGGTTTCATGAAAGATAGAGGAGCGACTCTGGAGAGAGACATGTAATAACTCGACTAGAGCAGATCCCGAGACTTCACCCCTTCCTTTAAACTGTTGGGCACTATATTCTATAAAAGGAAGGTGAAAATGAAAGTTAAACAAATGAGAGAATAAATGCGACAGAAAGTGTTAGAGCTTTGAAAGCCTGAAATTGAGTATCCTTGAATTGAGAATGTCGTATCATTCCCAACCCAAGATGATAAGGCAGTAACAGAACTACGGCAACTCCAGAACGCATCATGCAGTTTCTTTCAACACATGGGTGATGGCCCAGGAGAACTCACGCGACTATTAGCGTTGGGGAAGCCATGCATTGGTAAACCAACCACACATTTCAAGTGAAGGAGTGAAAGCTACTCAACTATAATGGTTGTAGAGGACCTACAACGAGTTGCGGTTGCTTTGCAAGCAATAATCGACGGTATAGCGCATGCGTGTCATCGTCTTGGGAGCAGTCTTAGTTGTTTGAGTCGTTACGTTAGAGCAATACAACTATGAGAACCAGTCGTCCTAACGCTACTATCAAACCTACTTACGTTGTCCTTATTACCACTCATAGGATAGTCGTTCCGTAACACCACTAGTCGTTATAGCACTAGCCCTTTTTATACGGTGTTAGGAGGCCCACGAGTCAACGCTAGAATCATCGGTTGTTTTGAACATAAATCGATCACACTACTGGTTGTTTGGAACGCTAAGGCCAAAAGGCAGGCGGTCGGGAACACTAAAGGCGCTTGCTCTTGGTGCTAGGGGTCGTTGCTCACGCAAGCGAAATGGTGTTTTGGAGAACTAAGGGCGAATGGTGGTTTCTTCGCTCGATAAGACTGAAACCTTCACTTGCAACACTAGAGTCATTTTGGCACTTTGAGTTGTTGCCAGTGTAGTGTAAACAACATCCCCAAAACTGGCGCATGCGATATGCCTCGATGTCTTTATGGTAACCAACATGCGTTAGGGAAAGAGTATAGCAAGCCGAAGGTGATCCGCATAACTACAAGTGTTGGGGATCGTTTGCCATAATGCTCTAACACACGTCATTATGGTGCTTTGGAACACTACCGATCGCCACCGCTTGCAAGCAACAGTCGGTCACAAATGGTAATAATTATACGCTATCGTAGGCGCTTCTAATTTCTCTATAGATTCACAATGCAGCATGCGCTGAAATCCCCCTAGCTACTTACTACTCTATAACACATAAAATCAAAAATGAAATGGAATTCAAATTGGTCGAGAAAAAGAACCGCGCTAGTCGGAATTTGGGGAAAGATAGAGAGCTCTCTAGGATCTCATGATCAAATTGAGAGTTCCCTTTGCCAGTCCATGAATATGCCGCACCCAGCAGTTTGAGGAGTTGGCCAGATACGGGTCGTAGCCCTGCCTTGAAAAAGTCAGGACTTTTGGGCAGATTCCAATATCCGGCCCATCTCTTTCTACGAATTCCTCGGGTTGTCGGAATCTCTGGTTCGAACAGGACCAGGAGTCCCATTCATTCGTTTATGGGAGCGAATCTCTGTTCCCATTCTCCACCGGTTCATCAAGTGATAACCAGCTAAATTCATTTTTCCAACCGATGATTTTTACCCTAGGACTAACTCTGTTTGACCTACCTTGATTGCCTAGTTAATGCTACCGTCGCAAGCAACCTCTTAAAAATTAGGGAGTGAATGACCCTTCTATCTAGATCGATGATTTCGTTCGGCCAAGCCAGCTATCAAAAGTCTTGCAAGCAACCTATAATAAGCTAAGCGAGCTAGAAGCTAAAGTGAATCTTTTTTGGCATCTTTTTCTTTGCTTTGACCGCGACGTTGTTTGGTCTTCCTCTTTCCCTTGTCCCATGTTTCAAAGCTAGCAACAAGTTCGAGCCTTCGGGATCTCTCTTGAACGGCGGTCGATCAGTCCATTTCTTCTGTTGATGCAAGACTGATGCTTTGAATGTCTCCCATATCATTCGATAATAAAGATCCACTACATATCTTATCGACGCTAAACTCAGTACCTCACTTCCTTACTAGTACACCTACTATACCCATACTTATTACGAATGTGTTCACCAGACATCTGACTTAGCAACCTTCTTCTTAGACCAGCAACGTTAAGGAAGGAGATCTATGGATAATGGGATATAGAAGTCAGGTGCGATAGTTAGCTCAGTCAGAGCGAAAGCGGTCAGGAAAGGTTAACGTCAGACAATGTAGTGCAAGCGACTGGTAGCGCTTGCCATATGAAGAAGGCGACTACAGTGGGAGACGAAGGTGATGTGGGATTGCCAAATAGAGGTAGCGCTTGCAAGGAAATTCAAAAGACGTTAGTAAGATGTAGCGCTAGCTAGGTTAGGGTAGCACTTGCCATAAAGAAGCTAGCTAGAAAGCAGGTCAGGCAGGCGAGCGATAGTACAAGCAAGCTAACACGCAGGCGAGGTTGAAGGGGGCTTGCACAAACTTCATATTATCGCAAGAGCAACCTTTGACCCCTTCGTCGATAGCCTCTCATTTGTTAGACTACTCGCGAGGCCTGCTGCATTTAGGTATAAGAAACCCCAACCGGGAAAAGAGTGTAAAGCAGTACTCATGTTAAATTGTGTCCCTTGTAAACGAAAGAGCTCATGACATAAATTGCTAATGAAGACCGGATCCCCAGTCGCTGACAATTGAGTGTGGCATTCCATGCAATGAATATATCAGTAAATGACGTTGTCAAGGTAGATGTGATTATTTGCCTTTCAAAATATTACATATAAAGAGAAAGATAGCCAGTCTTCTTGGGCGGACGAGAGTGTTATGTAAAAAGGACCAAAGAGGATCCTATCCTAAAGGAGAAGGAGGAGGAGTAGGAGCTAAGTTTAGGGGCAGAATCGAATGATTACAAGATAAACAATGAGACAAAGTAGAACACTTAGATAATTCACTTTGAGTACAGGGAAGACTGCTGGTAGGAATTTCTCAGGGCGTATTATGATTTTTCACCAAGGGGGTGGATCGAAGTGATTGCAACGGAGAATTGATCTGAAACAAAGCACTTAGTCTATAGGCATTATAGAAAAAATAGAATATGAGACTAATCATTCTTCTTAAATTGCTCCGGTATGATGGACCGGGGGGTTTTCCACAGAAAATGCAACATGATAGAAGAGTTTGCTCTGCCGCATAAGATCCTCGAATCAACCACGGCTACCATCTGCGGTCCATTTTTGTTCTCTTCCCTACCAGGGAAGTAGGATGAAAGAAAGGTAGCTTGCTTCTCTCGTGGATGGGTCGCGACTTATGTAGTGGTCGCCCTTTCTACCAGAATGCCTTCTTGGTCGAAGAGGCCCTTTTTTACTAGTAAGAAAGCAGGAAGCAAAAAAACTTGCGCGAAGGACGTTTTTGTCATGACCCAAACCGTAGGGCCGCGACGGGCACCCTATGCCTAACTCAACCGAGTACCAACGTAACGTATCCTTCTTATTATACTATCATGGGTAAATGAACCGAAAAGGCCGTCATGAGATAACTAGAATTAATCATAAGATAATACTCGACATGGGATGATCCAACATGATATAGAAGCTTATGCATGCGACATACGGGCCTATAAGGCCGACATAATCCTTTGTATACTCAAATCATAGGCCGACAAGGCCATACAAGTATCTATATACATGACATCTATCTACAAGCCTCTAAGAGTACATAAATGTCATAAAGGTTGGGACAGAGCCCCGACATACTAATTAATACATGTCTAAATCATACTTACCAAATAGGCAACTCCTGAGCAAGAGGAGTGCACAAAAACCTTCCGCTGAGCTGATAGCCTACTAGGAGAACTCTCAACCGGTCTATCGGGACCTGAGGGCATGAAATGTAGCATCCCCAGGCAAAAGGGACGTCAGTACAAATAAATTACCGAGTATGTAAGGCATGAAAATAGTATATAAAAGACATGAAAGAAACATGGAGTAAAGAACTAAACCTGTAATTCGGAATAGCTCTGTGAATCATGAAAAATTTATAATGTCATGCATGCGCGTATAAATGTCATACCATGCATAGGTATATACATAACGTCATCAAGCCTCTGAGGGCATCCCATCATATTATCTCAGCCACTGTGGGCGAAATCATCAACGTATATCAGCTGATCAGGTGGTGGTGCGTATATAACGCCATAACCTTTCTCCATATCCCATATACATATAATATACGTGTATATAACGTCATCTGGTCATGGGTCAATGTACATGTATAAATGAATGCAATGCATAATGAAGTAAGTCAATGATATAATGCAATGATACACCTTTATCAACTACGTATTTTTCTGAGACCTATGAATAGAAGCTATAATAATAAGACACATGGGGAATCAATAACATAGGCACCCCTAGTACTTCTATGAATAGAGGCATTTATAAAAGTTGCGTGTTTGCTTGTTTCGTTTGTATCGTATGGATCATGCCAAAAGGAAAGAAGGGATAGCCTTAACATACCTTTGCAATCTTCTCTCCAATCGTCAACCAAACTCAATATTATCTTCTTACGTCTCCAATGAGTAACCCGAATTCATCGTCATCATATAAGCATTGTAACTCTCATATTTCAAAACCAATATTCTACAAGAAAATGGACAGCACATCCCCTGTTTTTACTACATCCCATAAGTCACTAAAAGTCACCAAACAACCCAAATAACAACAATATAATCCACAATAAGCTCTCTAATTACTATAACAACTATTTTGAGCGGCAAGCTCGATTTATAATTAACAAAAAATATAATTTAATCCAATTCATTTTCCATGAATCTTCCTACAACTTGTATAACATCATACTTATGCTTACCATATCATTTTCATCCCAAAACATCATAAAAATAATCTTCAAAAATAGTCCACACGCCTAGCACCTTAACCTTTATCGTCAACCTCTTATTTTTCATGTTATCTTCTTCAATCAACTGAATTAGCACATAGAAAAGCTTAACAACAGCAGCCACAACATAATTAAACTATTTATAATAATTTTCAGCCACAACCAACCATATATATAGCCTCAACACAGCCCACAAAAAAAGATAACGATTCCTTATGCCATGTCAATTATTATCTTGAAGATTTTAACTCAAACAACACAAACAACACATGATTAACCTTAAGCATAACCAAGAACAAGATTTACATACCTTAGGCAGTAGATACAACTTGAAATTTCAGCCATAACAACATATATATATAGCCTTAAAACAACCCAACAAAAGATAACAACAACTCTTCCCCTTTCAAGTGTTATCTTGTAATCATCATCCAATAACTTAACCAACACATAGATAATATTAATCCCAAGAAATAGGTGTTATACATACCTTAAAGAATCTAGAAAAACTCAAGCCAAATCTTCCCTTATCTTACAACCACCCTTAATCACATTATGACACCATAAAGACTCTCTTCTACACTTAGGCTAAATTTTGATGTTTGATTATGGTGTATTCCTTTGTAATTTATTTGGAGCCTCTGGGGAGCTATTTGGGAGGGTTGGGAGAGTGTGATTCTGGAAGGAGAACGAAAAATGAGCAAAGCTCATCCCAAAAACGGGATAAGAATAAGTGAAGATCGGGCCCCAACCAAGTGGGTCCCATAGGGGCCTCCTGCGCAGTCTCGCGAAAACGCAAATATTTCTCTATACTGATGTCGATGAACGGTTTGCAGAGTTAGAAACTAGACACATGGAGATTTAATTTAATATAAATATCTTCCTGTAACTCTCAATATATTGGGAGAAAATCGTCTCGCAACCTGGCCTATAAATCTGCCAGTTTCTCCGAAGTGCGGCGACGTGACTTGGCGACCCTATTTTAAAAATCCATATTTCTTTACTCCGATATCGTATAAATAAATGGTTTAGAACTTTGGAAAATAGATTCATATACCTTCATTTTGGTATGATATATGTCTCAAAATGACATCATAAAGCTTACGAATTAATTTCTCAAAACGACTCGTTACAAGGCAAATCTTAACTCGATTTTTCCGCAACTTAAATCCGATTTTTTCCAAACTTTATATTCCATATCCAAACATCATATATAGTCATATCATAACTTTAAACTCATTTAAATCATGATTAGAAAGTTTCATATTCATTTTAGCTTACTTAAGACTTCGGTAAACCTTTCTTATCCTTATAAAAGGATTTCATCCTTTTTGAGCTTACTTTAGTTAATCCTATAATGACAGTGACGTTTGAAGTATGGGGTGTAACATTTTTCTTCTCTGTCCTCTCCGCTCCAAAGGCCAAGTGAGAAACTGCATCCCTTTCCTTCAGTAGCTCGTTAGGTTTCCCAAGGATAGTGGTAGCTAGGGCAAAGCCCGCTTTCTTTGATCCGCGAATCAGAGAGAAAGTTTGAGGAAAAAACACGTTATCTCTTTATGGGTACATAGGATCAAATGTAAAGCAGCGTTCTCTTGGCAGCATTTTAAGCGGCAAGAAACTTTAGGGCTTGTTGGAGCTTCTAAGCGTAACGAATCGAAGTTGAAGACGGATTAAGGTAGCTTGCCTGCCAGTATCACACGACTTGAAACTCATTACTACTACACCGAGGTTAGTCTTAATACTTACTGGGTACCGATTATGGTGTACTCATGCTATGCTTCTGCACATCTTTTTATGCAGATCCAGGTACCTTGGACCGGACTGATCTACGGTAAGTCATTGCACACACCGGAGACTTCAAGGTATCCCTGCATGATCCAACCACAGGCCTCGGAGTCACCCTCTTGGTTTCATTACTATTTTTTATGTATTATAGACAATTCTGTATTTTGAGATTGATATTGTGTATTCGATTAGAGCTTGTGACTCTGTACCACATAGTTTTGGGATATTATGCCGAATACTTTGTGCTTTGGCTGGTATTACTTTTATTTCCACATTTTTGATAAACAATATTTTTGTTAATTCATGTTTTCATTGTTTAAAATAATGTTGAGTGACCGGCTTAACTAGTTGGAAGACTAGGTGTCATCACGACTCCCAATGAGGAATTTTCGATCGTGACAAGTTGGTATCAGAGCTCTAGGTTCATAGGTTCTACGAGTCTTAAGTCTTGCGGATCGGTACGGGGAGACGTTTGTACTTATCTTTGAGGGGTTACAGAACTATTAGGAAATTTCACTTTTTTTCGTTACTTTTCATGCAGATTTATTGATTTCTGAGCTTGACCTTTTGTCTTTCTATTCTCTCACAGATGGTGAGTACACGCACTGCTGGATTTGATGAGGAAACCCCGCGCCCCTTGCAAGTGCCGTGAGAGGTCAGGCTGAGGAAGAGCACATGCTACAGCTAGAGCACCTGCCAGAGCAGCGATTGAGGATCCACCAGCAGCTCCGGTTGGGGAAAAGGCACCTGATATACCTATTACTACCCCTGGACTCCATAAAACTTTAACATAATTCCTGAGCATGTTTGGTACCTTGGCTCAGCGAGACTGATCCCACTTGTACCAGCTACTTCTCAAGCTGGGGGAGGAACACAGACTCCCGCCTCCCGTACTCCAGAGCAGCGGGTCCATGTTGATCAGGTTTTAGATCTTATGCCAGCCAACTCATTATCGCAGTTCAGCCTAAGGTCAGGTCAGTGGCATCGGAGGAGGAGCAGAGGAAGCTTGAGAGGTTCAAGAAGTATGATATTCCTACTTTCAGTGGCGCAGTTTCTAAGGATGCACAATGTTTCCTAGACTAGTGTCATTGTATTCTCCATACCATGGGAATTGTGGAGGTGAGCAGAGTTGCCTTTACCACATTTCAGCTGACGTGTTCAGCATATAGGTGGTGGCAGGCTTATGAGGAGGGTAGGCCAGTTGGTACATCGCCACTCACTTGGGCATATTTTTCTGATCTATTTTTGAGGGAGTTTGTCCAACAGACCCTCCGGGATGCATGGCGCATAGAGTTCGAGCAATTGCGTTAGAGACTATGACGGTGTCAGAATATGCCATGAGGTTTAGTAGCTATCCCTCCACGCACCTTCTTTTGTTTCTACAGTCAGAGATCGAGTCTGCAGATTTATTGAAAGGCTCAGTTATGGTATTAGATGCAGTATGGCAAGGGAGCTGGAGATCGATACTCCATTACAGCGGGTTATTGAGATTACTTGGACATTAGAGCGTATTCGTGGTCAGGAGAGGCAGGATAGGGAGGACAAGAGGCCTCATGGTTTTGGAGGATTTGGGGGCTCCTACTTTGGGGGAAAGATCCATCATGGCAGAGTTTTATCAGTCAAATAAATAGGTACGAACTTCAGGCCACTCATAGTGCCACAGATATTTCGGGACCTCAGAGTACTCATCTTACACAGCCATCATCTTGTGCACCTCGTTCACGGGGTGCTTACAGCCGTTATTCTAGCCATCTGGGTCAGGCTCAGTTCCAGTAGCCACACCCGCCGATAAATTGTTTTGAGTGTGGTGATACTGGGCACATTATAAGGGATTGTCCCAGACTTAGGAGTGGTGGACCTCCATAGGGTACACAGTCCATGGTTTCTGCTCCATTTTCTACTTCACCTGCACAGCCAGCCAAGGGGGAGGACAGGTGGGTAGCGGTCATCCTAGAGGGGGAGGCCAGGCCCGTTATTATGCCTTTCCGGGTAGGACTGAGGCTGTTGCATCAGATGCTATCATCACAGGTATTGTTCCGGTCTATCATAGGAATGCATCAATTTTATTTGATCCAGGTTCAACGTATTCATATGTATCATCTTACTTTACTTCATATTTGGATATATCTCGTGATTCTTTGAGTGCCCATGTTTATGTGTCTATGCTTGTTGGGGATTCTATTGTGGTAGACCATGTCTATCGGTCGTGTTTTGTCACTATCAAGAGTTATGAGACTAAGGTTGACCTTCTGTTACTCAATATGGTAGACTTTTATGTGATTTTGGGCATGGATTGGTTGTCGACCTATCACGCTATTCTAGATTGTCACGCCAAGAGTATGACATTGGCTATGCCGAGTTTACCGTAGTTGAGTGGAGAGGTACATTGGGTTATGTTCCTAGTAGGATAGTGTCCTTTCTGAAGGCACAATGAATGGCTGAGAATGGGTGCTTATCATATCTAGCCTTTGTGAGGGATGTCACTGCTGATACTACTACCATTGAGTCAGTTCCAGTAGTGAGATATTTTCCACATATGTTTCTAGCAGACCTACCAGGCATGCCACCAGATAGGGATATCGATTATGGTATTGAATTGGTGCCGGGCACTTAGCCCATTTCTATTCCACCGTATCGCATGGCACCAGTAGAGTTGAAGGAATTAAAGGAACAACTTCAGGAGTTGCTTGACAAGGGTTTCATCATGTAGAGTATTTCGTCTTGGGGTGCTCAAATTCTATTAGTGAAGAAGAAAGACAACTCTTTGAGAATGTGTATTCACTACAAGCAGCTGAACAAAGTTATAGTCAAGAACAAGTACCCACTACCGCGCATTGATGATTTCTTCGATTAGCTTCAGGGTGCTCGGGTATTCTCGAAGATTGACTTAAGGTCGGGGTATCATCAACAGAAGATTCGGGATTCAGACATTCTGAAGATGGCTTTCAAGACTCGCTATAGTCACTATGAGTTTCTGGTGATGTCATTTGGGCTGACTAATGCCCCAGCAGCCTTTATTCACATGATGAACAGTGTATTCCAGCCATATCTTGATTCCTTTGTCATCGTATTCATTGAAGACATATTGGTATATTCTCGCAGCCGAAAGGATCATGAGCAGCACTTGAGGATCGTGCTCCAGAGCTTGAGAAAGAATAATTTATATGCTAAATTCTCCAAGTGTGAGTTTTGGCTTGATTCAGTGGAATTTTTCGGCAATGTGGTATCTAGTAAGGGGAATAAGGTGGATCCAAAGAAGGTGGGGGCAGTTCAGAGCTGGCCCGGACCATCTTTTGCTACTGAGATCCAGAGTTTTCTAGGCTTGGTCGGGTATTATCGCCATTTTGTGGATGGGTTTTCACCATCGCAGCTCCTTTGACCATATTAACTCAGAAGGGTGCCCCATGCAGGTGGTCTGACGAGTGTGAGGAGAGCTTTCAGAAGCTCAAGACTGCCTTGACCACAACTCCAATTCTGATTTTGTCTTCAGCATTGGGTTCTTATATATAGTTTATTATGGTTCTTCACGAATTGGCATTGATTGTGTATTAATGAAAAAGGGTATAATGATTGCTTATGCCTCACGTTAGTTGAAGCCCTATGAGAAGAACTACCCAGTACATAATTTAGAGTTGGCAGCCATTAGTCACGCACTGAAGATTTGGAGGAACTATCTATACGGCATGTTATGTGAGGTGTTCATAGATCATAGGAGTCTACAGCACTTATTCAAGCAAAAGGATATAAACTTGAGGCAACAGAGATGGTTGGAGCTACTAAAGGACTATGATATCACCATTCTTTATCATCCCGAGAAGGCCGATGTGGTGGCCGATGCTTTGAGTAGGAAGGATGAGAGCATGAGTAGTCTTGCTTTTATTCCAGTTGGGGAGAGACCGTTAGATTTGGATGTTCAGGATTTGGCCAACAAGTTCGTGAGGTTGGATGTTTCAGAGCCTAGCCGAGTTCTTTCTTGCGTGGTTTGGGTAGAAGGAAATCTAACAGGCTTGCTCGGTCGGATTCACTCGATTGAGCGCCGGTCACGCTCTTCGGTTTTGGGGCAAGACACCAAGGCTTCGCGAACGCGACTCACCTTCTGTGATCGCATAGAAGAATGCTTTAACTCCCAGCTACCAACCTCATCACTACGCGAACGCGATCCGCCATACGCAAACGCGAAGAAGACTTTCCCCATCTCTAGGCAAACGCGGGACATACTTCGCGATCGCGAAGAACAATTTTCTGCTTCCATCAAAATACACTACGCGTTCGCGACAATTTCCATGCGAACGCGATGAAGGACTGAGACAACAGAAACCAGCAGAACACAGCAGTGAAAACATGAAGGAAAATGATCTAAAATCAATCTGAAACACGCCCGAGCCCCTCGGGACCCCGTCCTAACATACCAACAAGTCCCATAACATAACACGGACCTACTCGAGGCCTCAAAACACACATAACAACATCGAAACAACGAATCACACCTCAATTCGAAATCAATGAACTTTGAAATTTCAAACTTCCATAACCGATGCCGAAACCTATCAAATCATGTCCGGTTGACCTCACATTTTTCACACAAGTCACATTCGACATTATGGACCTGCTCCAACTTCTAGAATCGGAATCCGACCCCGATATTAAAAAAGTTCACTCCCGGTCAAACTTTCCAAAATTTCAACTTTCGCCATTTCGAGCCAAATTCAACCACGGACCTCCAAATCACAATCCGGACGCGCTCCTAAGTCCAAAATCACCCAATGGAGCTAACGAAACCATCAAAATTCCAATCAGAGGTCAAATGCTAAAAAGTCAAACCTGATCAACTCTTTCAAATTTAAAGCTCCCTAGTTGAGAATCATTCTTCCAAATCAGTCCCGAATAACCTGAAAACCAAAACCGATGATTCACACAAGTCAAAATACATCATACGTAGCTACTCAAACCCTTAAACCACTGAACGAAGTGCAAATGCTCAAAATGACTGGTCGGGTCGTTACAGTTAGATTTGCCCAATTTTGGAGGGCAATTATGCGGCCTATTCTGCGGACCGCTTAAGCATTATGCGGTCGCATATGTGACCGCATACCCAGTTCCAGAGCTTCATTTTTGAGTTTTTATAACCCGACCCTACTTCGTTAAATAGATGATTTGTACCATTTTGAGCCAAAAATCTGATGTTTTAGAGAGAAGTGAAAGTATTTCAGAGAGAGAGGAAACCCTAGGCTAATTATTCATCAAGTCTTGCTCAAATCTTGGAAGATTAAAAAGGAAAACTTACTAGGTCTTCATCCTAGAGGTAAGATTCTACACCCTAGCCCTTAATTTTGAAATTTATCTAAGAATGGGTAATTAGCAAGACAATTCTTGGGTATGGGAGTTGTTATCTTGCATGCATGTGTTATCAAAGAATGTGGGAAGGTTGTGAGCTAAATATGGTAGAGAATGGGTTGGCGAATGATGGAATCTTTCACAAAAGGGCCTTAAGAACTTTAATGCACACCTAGTGTTTGATAAAATGCTCAAATGAGCTAGAACCATGATCATCCTCCTAATTTTGATTCAATTTGTTACATTTCAAAATAGATTGAAGTTGCTAAGATTTCCGGAATATTGTAGAGTGTAAGGAAGCTCAATTGAGGTACCTGTGAGTTTCAAGGTATGGATTGCGTATTAAAATGTTATGGCTTTGAATCGTATTTCAAATGAAAGCTAGTATGCCAAATTGTGTGAGAAAATCTCAATATTCTTAAGACTCTTAATTGCTCATATGTGTACCTAAAGTCTTGATTGGAAATGTCTTATTGTTGATAATCTATGAAGATGGTTTGAAATGAAATAATTGAATTTGGGGTATAGTGTGTGGCCAACGTGCCAAGAATTTAAGTTATGATTGTGGCTAGTAGTGCAAATGATTTGAGAGGATGCGATAAATAATATGAAATGAGCCTCGACTCAATTGTTTAAAAATGATTTTGAAAATAGAATTTCCTAAAAGCTTTTGTACTCAATTCATGCCCATAAGTGGCTGCTTTAACTAATAATTTGCTTTACAATTATATCCAGTATGATTCGAGCTCTTACATACTCAGGTGTTGAAATTGTATATTGTCATTTCTGGGAAAGAATATTGCAAGAATAAATGGTGCATTGATTGCTTAGGATTTGATGTGTGCTTGCATTGCTGGTCGGTATGCCACATTATTTGGGAAGAAACCTTTTGTGTTTAAAGTTTCCATTACTAATAAATTTGAGGTATATGATTGCTGAAATATTCTATATGTTGATATTTGATGGCGATCTTTGAAATTGAAAGAGGTGAAAGTTTGGAATATGAAATACGACCACCGTGCCAGGAATAAAGAATCTTGTGAATGGCCAAATGAGCCAAGGAAATATTGTTGTTGTGAGTGACTGGAAATACTAATAAGAATTTATACAATGTAAAAGATGTTGAGGTGAGTACAATTGTATTTATGTTACCTTTGTGTGCAAATAAAATCAAAAATATTTTTGGGAGCATCATTAGCAAAACCGAGGAAGGGTGGGTCATAAGGCCCACCCCTGAAACTACATGTGCCAGTGTAGGGGTGGATTGTTATTATTCCCCTTATTTGGGATGAAATTGAAATGTTGGAGAAAATTGTTATATTAATCCCCTTAATTGGGATGAAACTGGTAACAATTGTGGATTGGAAAATTCCACCCACACGGCATATGTGGGAAGGCATCCTAACTGATCGGGTGGAGATCGGATGCCATGTTGCACACATGGTGGTACTACTCTTGGTAACAACTTTCTTTCGCATCACTCGTCAAACCACATTGTTTGTGGGGAGATGTACTAGCCTATCAGGCGTGATCGGACTCCGTGCTAACAAAGACGGTGGTATATTGGTGCTAATGATCTCCCAACCAAAATTGTATATGAAGTTCGTATTTTAAAAATTATTATGTTTTAACTGGATATTTGGATATTGTTGATTGTGAGTTGCTGTTTCTATGTGTTGTCATTTCTTATATGGTCATTCTATTTTGAAAGAGGACTTTTAGCTTTACATACTAGTACTATTCGACAGTACTAACATTCCTTTTTTCGGGGACGCTGCATCTTTAATGGATGCAGGTGGATCCACAGCAGGCGGCATTGATCTGTGATAGCGGTACACTTTCTTCAGCTGACTTAGTAAGTCCCCTTCATTTCAGGTTCATGTATCTTTTGTTTCTCATGCACTGTGTTTTAAGGTTTAGCCGACATTTCCCTATTACTCTTCTATTGTACTTTGAGGCTCCGTAGAGAGTTTGTGGGTTGTGGTTGTTGTTGGGAGTTGAACTAGAAATGTTGGTATTTAGAAATCATATTTTTTTATTAATTCTATAAACTCGTAATATTTTGGAAATTATGAATGAAGCTGCTAATAGGAATAAAAAGGAAGTTGTTAATAAAATCTTTCCAGTGTTTGATTAATGGAGTACATCTCCTATTTATTCATAGATGAGTTTGGGTAGAAGGTAATCTAACAGGCTTGCTCGGCTGGGTTCTCTCGGTTGAGCGCCGGTCGCACTCCCCGAGTTTGGGACGTGACAGGGTTGTTACAAGTGTGTACACAGACCTTACCCCTACCTTGTGAGGATAGAAAGGTTGTTTCCAATATACCTTTGGCTCGGGAAAACATAAGAACCACATTAATGAAAATATAGACAAGAATGGACAGTACCAAAAAGCCATATAAAAGTAGAATAAAAACAACAAGATAGTAAGGTGATCAACAATGAAAGAAAATAATGGTTAGTCAAAAACACCTACTACCAACAGAAAGCGAGATTACGTGCCAATACTACTGTTATGAACACTCTAGACTACCTACTCTACTACCCTAATCCTCGACCTCCATACCTTCCTATCAAGGGTCATGTCCTCGGTCAGCTGAAGATGCGCCAGGTCTTGCCTAATCACCTCTCCCCACCTCTTCTTTGGCCTACCTCTACCTCTTCGTAGGCCCTCCAATGTCAACCTCTCACACCTCCTCACTGGGGCGTCTGTGTTCCTCCTCCTCACATGACCAAACCACCTAAGCCGTGTTTCCCACATATTGTCCTCAATAGACGTATGAAGCCTAACCTACTTCATGTACGACATAAACTCCGGGTGGTCCAAAACACACCCGAGCCACCCGGGATCCCGTCTGAATGCACTGTTAAGTCCATAAACATATTGCGGACTTACTCGAAGCCTCGAAGCACATAAAATAACAACAGAATCAAGAATCTACCTCAAAACCTCCTTAATCAACTTCTAAGCATCAAACTCATTTCAACCAACCACCACATTAGCATAGCCTTCTTAGTGTTTAAATACTGATAGTTATCATTCCTTTATTCTTTGCTTGCAAATTTCATATATGAGCAGGTATATAGTATTGTCCTAATGACCTTCTCTCTTCTTTTTTTGAACATGTACAATGGCTTGGGCCTGCTGAGTTCTTAAAGAACTCAGGCCCAAATCCAGCATTGCTATATACTGAGAGTCCAAAGTCAGTTGTCGTCCCTGTTACTATTGGGTCTGCCTCTTTGAGGCCCCAAAACCATAGCCCTTTATTTTCCTTTACTCATTTATTTACTGCTTTCCCTATTTTATAGCTCTACTGTGTCGTTGTCCTTTATTGCGTTCTTGTTGTTTAATCTCACATGTATGCAACAATTATATATTGGATTGAATGCTTTATTTTATCTTTTAATTCATATAAAATAACTTGTCACAAATGAAATTATCCCTAGTTAACTCTTTTTGAGCCGATTTGGCACCCACATTACAAGCCAATATCCTTTTTGTTCTTAATTGACATTATTTTGATCCTTTTAACTCTTAAAGCACTTAACTATAAAACGAGTGCTAGAAGAAGTAAGAAGGGAACTTGGGTGGATTTTGAGTGGAACCAATGAAAGAAAGAATGGTGCACTTGTTTTATAAAAGAATACACCACTAGCGAAAATTGAAAAAAAAAAAGGAAATGCAACAGAAAAAAATCTGAAAAAAGAATAGAAAAAATATAGATGAATAAATATCTTGTTTTTGCTAGTGGAGATTAAATGACGATAGAGCTTAAAGAAAAAGGGAATGTCTTTGGAGTGATTTTGTTTGTGAAGTTGAAGTTGGATTGAGAAAATATGCGTTTAATATTGATTATGTGATGTGTTAAAGTACTTAGGAGGGTGAACCACTATTCCTAAATATATCCTACCCATCCCTTAGACCGCATTAATCAGTGCAGACGGATTTATATAATGTATATTAGAAGGAAAATGTCACTAATCAGTTCAGAATGAGGCAATGGTTCTTGTCAAGCGGAGAGACTCCGTGAGTTACTGAATTGGCGGGTGATTATGAGTTCTACACATCTCTTTCATCGTTTCAGTATCCCGAGGGTTGGAACAGAGCATGTATGTGTTATAAGGTGTATTGCGGGCACTAGGTTCATGAATTTGCAGCTATTGTGGTGGGAAAATATTACTATGGGCAAATGAATTATGCGGTGCATTGTGTGATTACAGCATGGGAGTATGATCATATTTTGGGTACAGCTTATTGAGATTAATACGGGGTATGTATGCTAGAATCGGACCTTGTAGAGAATTTTGAATATTGGAATTTGGTTCTAAGGATTGTGGACTAAGGTAGCAGGAAGGACCTTCCCGAAACCACGTTGCACTCGGATATCCAATTTTTGTGATTCTTCTTGTATTCTGTGTATTTCTCGGACATCTAGTGGGATAAAGAGACACAAGATGCTCTTACTATGTCAATATTGATAAAAGGGAATGTTATCCTATTCAATTTGTTCCCTTAAATTTGTGCACAATGTTTATTCATCTTTAAGGATTGCATGATAGAAATCTCATGGTAATGCAGTTTTTAATTTCAATTTTAATATTTGAAATTCAATTTTCGAAAACGAGGTAGATACTTTATTGAATATTATTAAAGATAAAAAGTTTCTACTTATTTGTAAAAATGTCAACTTGTGTTTGTTGTATATCTTACTCCATTTAACTACTTTAATTTACTGCCTCAACCAAGGGATCAAACCTCGATAGATGCATTGAGTAGAGATTATAGGAGTAGAAATACAGATATTCCAAAGGTCTTGGTTTGGTGCATGGTGCATGCATATTCCTCCAGGTCTTGAATCCTAGACTCGGTAGGAGGCGATTTGGAGAGGGAATTTTCACCTACAAATTTTGGGTAAGTGATTCTAATCCATTTCTAATCATAATCCATCAATATATCTTGGATTTTAACATCAAAATCATATGAATCAAAGTGAAAATTTGTGAAACTTTGTCAAGTTTTTGAAAAATAAGAAATTGAGTTTTGAGAGTCGATTTGGACTCGAATTTTGAAACAAATCACATATATGAACGCATAGAGTCGTGGATAGTCGGAATCTACCACTGGACCCGGGTTTTGACCGGGCGAGCCCCGGATTGACTTTTATTGACTTTTTGAAAAAAGTGTAAAGATCATAGATTTATCTATTATAATTATGTACTAGGTTCAAGTAGTACAAAATTAAATCATGAAACTCAAGAGCTTCTAGAAACACTTCCGTGAGTCCATGTTATCGATGAATGACTTATATGTGGTAAGTTTTATGTATCAATTATAGTAGGGATCTTCGCCCCTAAATCCATTATTCAGATAACTCGAGTTTCGATAACTATAAAAAGAACTTTCTAGTTCACTCGGAAAAGAATGATCGTTGTCAATATCAAAAATCTGATTTTCAAAATCAAAATAGATGAAATAATTGTCTTCATTCCTATCACTAACTAAAAAAGTATCATCAGAGATGAAATTCCGAATGTCTTTAATGACGAATAAATAATCAACATTACCGCAACTAGAATTGTCATGATTCCTCCAACTATGAATGTTTTTCACTTTTTGATTTGGAACTTCATTGGTATTTTCAATAGGACCAAGACTGCCCGTTGATTTATTTAGCCCACACCTGCATTTGAACTCCTTCTTAAACAACGTCGAATTAAACCACCATTTTTCCATAGAGTTTTCTTGCCCCCTATTTGCATGAAAATACAATAGATGAATAGTCATTCAACTATCAAAGAATTAGGCTGACGTGAAAAGTCTCATGTTATTTGAATTATTTCAAGTCATTCATTGTGCTGAGGGTATGACACCCCGAATTACGTGCTATGTGATTGATGTTGAGGTGACGCGCATGCTAGGTGACGGGCGTGTGGGCATGCACCGTGTGAGTTGTGATTTAGTCGATTTCGTGGAACTGTGTAGCTATCTTATCTGAGCATTTTTGTTGTACTCCATGTATTAGAGCACTTGAGCTGTAATTTATGCTAGAAATCATGTTTAGGCTATATGTTGGTACTATTGGGACCCACGGTGGTCGTTCTTTGCTCTTGAGTTATTTGCTTAATTGCAGTTATGTACTTAGTCGCATTCATCATTTCATATCATATCTCAGTCTCTGTTATTGTATATTGTCACATCTTGTATCGTTGATTAGGGCTGCTTAGTATGAGCATTGTGAGCCTGTGAGACTAGAGAGATTGGTGACTGAGTTGGGGCCTGAGTACCGTACTGTGAGCTGTGAGATATATATATATATGTGTGTGTGTGTGTGTGTGTGTGTGTGTGTGTGTGTGTGCGCGCGCGCGCGTATGTGGATCAGGGTTGCATGCCCAACGAGCCTTATGGCTATATATATATATATATATATATATATATATATATATATATATATATATATGTAGATTGTAAGTAACCGCAACGAACTTTATGGCTATATATATATATATATATATATATATATGGATCGTGTTGCACACCACAACGAGCCTTGTGGCTATATATATATATATATATATATATATATATGTAGATCGGGTTGCTCGCCGCAGCACGTATTGTACAAGAGTGCTGAGTATTGAGCATGGTGAGAGAGGATATGAGACAGTGAGATTGAGTTCTCTAAGAGTGTGAGTACATGAGTTCATCAGTGAGATACATTGCATTTGACATGCATACTTGAGATACATGCATAGATATGCATTTCCTTCTACTACCCGGTTTTGGTGATATTCATGATTTCACCTGTATATTGACATGTAGGCATAGAGATATATTTTCTTCGTGCTATCTGAAAATGAAACATCTTGTTTATTTTTAAAAGATGTTTGGAAAAAATTATAGTTTTCAAACTTACTCATATGCTTTTGTATTTTCGGTGAAAGATTTGGAGTTGACTGTTATACTTGAAAAGGATGCCTATTTTTCCGTAACTGTGAACGAGTTGAGCATCTTATAGCTGAGTTATTTTCATGCACCATTTTATTATATTATTATGAACTGTTGCTGGTTATTGGAGTTGGACTCTGACCCTTGTCCCAGCTCGTCACTACTTTCAACCTAAGGTTAGGTTTGTTCCTTATTGAGTACATGGGGTCGGTTGTACTCATACTACACTTCTGCACCTTGCATGCAGATGTTGGATGTTGATGTTGCTGTGCACAACGGGAGCTAGATTTGAAGATGTACCTGCATTCCGGTCATAGCTGCCTCTTGATCTTTGTAGCTTTAGAATTTTAATCTGTTCCTAAATAGTTCAAACAGATGATGTACTTTATTTCATACCAGCTTTGTAAATTCTAAATCTTAGAAGCTCATGATTTGTACTACCAGTCCTTGGGAAATTCTTGTATAAAAGCAGTAGTATTATCATTTCTTTTCTTAATAAATCTCATTAAATTGGAAAGTTGTTGATTGGCTTACCTGACTGGTTGGGTTAGGTGCCATCACGATTAGATGGATTTTGGGTCGTGACACTTTATTGCCGAATAAATAATCAAAATTACTGCAACTAGAATTGTCACAATTCCTCCAACTATGAATGTTTTTCACTTTTCGATTTGGATCTTCATTGGTATTTTCAATAGGACCAAGGCTGCCCGTTGATTCAACACCTGCATTCGAACTCCTTCTTAAACAACATCGAATTAAACCACCATCTTTCCATAGAGTTTTCTTGCCCCCTATTTGCATAAAATTACAATATATGAATAGTCATTCATCTATCAAAGAATTAGGTCGAGGTGACAAGTCTCATGTTATTTGAATGATTTCAAGTCATTCATCTTTCCATAGTGTTTTTTGCCCCCTATTCGCAAGGTGTCGTGCGCTTGGGGCTAAGCTTAGTATATGTCGAATATCGTGTGATTGTTGTGGGTTGTGTCTGTGCCTTTAACTTGTGGTGCCTTCTTCGTTTCTACACTCCAACCCCCTGTTTATTCTTGGCGGGGCTTGTCTTGGCTTTGCAATGTTGGCATTGGCAACAACACATGGCTGCGTGTCGCACATAGAATTGTGCGGCCGCAGAACCTCTTGAGGGGCATTTTCGTCAACAAATTTTGGGACACTATAAATAGACAAGAATCATATTTTTAGGTCAAGTTTCGAAGTTTGAGCTGTTGTAGCCGTTGGATCTTGCTATTTTAGAATTTTTATGACTATTTTAAAATTTAAACATCATCCACACAAGTCTAAAAATATCATACGAACTCGCTCGTGCGCGCGATCAAAGCACCAAAATAACATCTAGAACCACGTATCAGATATCAAAACGCATGAATTTCAAAAGAAAATTCAAGATCCTCTAGAAATGCAACCAAGCATCCGAATCCTATCAAACCAACTCTGAATTACACCAAATTTCGCAGACAAGTTCCAAATAGCAAAACGGACCTATTCTAAGTCCAAAAATCAAATTCCAATATGTATGGACTCGTGGGATTATGGGTAGTCGGAATCTACCCTTGGACCCGAGTTTTGACCGGGCAAGCCCGGGGTTGACTTTTGTGGACTTTTGAGGAATTTTGCAAAGACCATAGCTTTATTTATTGGAATTGATTTCTCTTACATTATTTGATATTATTAAGTCAATTTGGATTAGATTTGAGCTGAGGTGAGGTGTGATCGCGATCGCGAGGATAAAACCGCAATCGCGTAGGATACCATTGCGCAGAGCATATAAGTACTCTATTTTAGACCTTAAGCTTATTTTATCACATTTTGAGTTATGGAGCTCGAATTTGGGAGATTTTGGAGAGGATTTTCTCCACATGGATTGGGGTAAGTATTTTTGACTCACTTTTGATTATATTCCATGATTTCATCTTCGATTTTTGGCATTTTATTGATGATTTTAAAAGAAAAATTGGGGGGTTGTCTAAACTTTCCTAAAATAAATTATTGTGTTTTGAACATCGATTCATGGTCGGATTTCAGTAAAATTAGTATGGTTGAACTCGTATTCGAATGGGTTATCAGAATTTATGAGTTTTGTCGGGTTTCTGTCACACCAAACCTAGGGAGGCGTGGCTGGCACCCGATGCCGTGCTGGCCCGACCGAACCACTCTATAACTCATGATCGTTCGACCAAAACTAGAACATACATAGGTCGAGTAAACTGAACTCATTCCTTTTGTAACTATCATTGGCCCGCATGGCCATCACTCATAATGTACAACTGTAAGTGAGAAAATATTATATCAATGAACCATCTTTCTTAAAACATGAATACATATGGGCCATCAAGGCCTCTGACATACTGTACAAAATGAACCTTTCTCTACCAAGACTCGAAGATTATTTGACATCAAATGGGACAGGGTACCGGCCTACCCATAAATCTTTAACAAAACTCCGATACGATGACTTATAGACTCGGCTGCACTCCAAATGAAGTGGAGTCTTACCGATCCTTCGCCGAATGCTAACTTCGTCTACTATAAGGGCTCGTCCAATTGATTATCTATACCTACAGGCATAAATACAGAGTCCCCAACAAAAGGACGTCAGTATGAATAATGTACTGAGTATGTAAGGCAGAACTAAAATATATCCATAAGTCAATATTAATTAAAGACATATAAGAATCAACCTAAATCTCTGAAGTGCCATCGTATATACATACTTATTATACTTATATATATATAATGCTTCTCTTTGAGACTCTTATCCATATAGTATGATGCATGACTACCCAGCTGATCAGTGGTAACTGTCTGACCGGTCGAAACTCGGTGGTAAATGCATAACTGCCCAACCGGTGGTAAATAATGATACATAACTGTCAAACTGGTAGTAACAACCCGACCGGCCATAGCCCGATGGTAAATGCATGACTACCCGACCGGACGTAGCACGGTGGTAAATACATGAAGATGCATGTATCACTATATTATAAACATTAATATCTTTATCAAATACCTCAATAGAGACTTAGGAATATGCTTAGACATACTTGAATATCACTTTATAGGAATGAATAACATAGACATCATTAACTGCTAAGAGTAGAACAACTTATGGAATAGCATTACGGTTACGTATCGTTACTTAGATCATGCCAAAAGAAGGAAGGATTAGCCTTAACATACCTGAGCCAATTTTCTTGATAATCCCTCTAACATACGTCAATTGCGACAAAACACGTAATGGCGGGTCGAAGTAGGGAAAAATCCGTATTATATTCTTGAGAAAGATTGCACCGTACTCCCTTAGAATCGCAAATCTCACGCTTTGAAGTTTCAAATGAATTTATTAAGCTCCATCGTTACTTTGCAAATCTTAGCCCCCACTTTAAAACTTATGAACAAAGTTTCTAATTAGGTAGGGGATGTTGTTTACTACAAGAAAAGAGATCAATAGGCCGTACCATCTCTTTGCCTTTTTTATAACATTTCTCGACCAAATGAGATAAAGGTATCTTTAAATGTTGCCACCTTGTTTCATGATTTAATAGTCAACAAATGTGGCTTGATTTGCTTACGTTAAGGAGATCCTTTGTCTTATCCAAGGTTCTTAATTAATCATCCACTAATCCTTAATTAACTTGCTAATCCTCCATTAACCAATAAATCAATTATCCACATAATTAAAAATTATTGTAAATTACTTAAAATACTACTATTAAAATATTAAAATATTAATAATATCATGATACCATATAAAATCAATACATACACTATTATTTTATTAAAATATCCATGTAAAAATACATATATTTTCTCAACTTTTAATTTTCCTAATCTCATATAAAGAGTACAACTTTTCGTACGCTTAATTCTTAAAATAGTAAAAAGATAATCTTCTTTTCTTATGAGAAAATAATTTTTATCTTTACAATAAATAAAATCTCATAAACTTTCTCATATTCTATGTATAATTTAAAGCATATTCGAAAGTAGTAATATTAATAGCTATATAAAATCATATTTTTCAAACCTTCTTTTACAAAAATGTTCCAGTCAAAATACCATATCAAATGTATATAACGGTCTCAAGGTTATTAAACTTACGGGGTCTTACAATAACATAGTCACAAATCCTTTATAACTTCATGAATGGTCTTAATCCCTTCAACCTCATATGGATTACTACGACTCATCCTAATATTAAAGTACGGGATGTAACATCCTTCACCCCTTTAGAAACATTCGTCCTCGAATGTTAACTCTTAGAGATTTACAAAACTTTTGCTAGGGTCTCCTCTGTAAACTAAACTAAAATCCAACCTCTATCTGAAGTCTCAACTATTCACAACCTTTTGTACTTGAGTATCTCGTATCTTCTTCACCTTTACCTTACTTACTTTTCAATCTCGCTTCGTATCTTCTGTTTCTTTCATAACCTCCCTTCCACATAGGTGAAAATTACGCCTTAAAGCTCTACTGTGATACCTGCACCTCTGGTGCATACAAAATCTGGTAAAAGCTTCATACTGACTTCTTACGACTCAGCTCTATAGCACGATCTGGAAACAAAAGAAGGGTAACATTTCCTAAATGCCCTATAACCTCTTAATTATAAATGTGGCGTGTAACATACCCATAATTGAGACTCTACTAGGCACGGATTTGTAGACTCCCTAGGACACGACTTGCTCTGATACCACTTTGTCAAACTTGGGGAGGCGTGGCTGGCATCCGGTGCCATGATAACCCGAGCGAACCACTCTATAACTCATGATCGTTCGACCAAAACTAGAACATACATAAGTCGAGTTAGCTGAACTCATTTCTTTTGTAACTATCATGGGCCCACATGGCCACCACTCATAATGTACAACTGTAAGTGAGAAAATATTATATCAATGAACCATCTTTCTTAAAATAAGGCCTCTGACATACTGTACAAAATGAACATCTGTCTACAAAGCCTCTAAGATTATTTGACATCAAATGGGACAGGGTACCGGCCTACCCATAAATCTGTAACAAAACTCTGACACGATGACTTTTATACTCGGTTGCACTCCGAATGAAGTGGAGTCTTACCGATCCTTCGTTGAATGCTAACCTCGTCTACTATAAGGGCTCACCCAACTGATTATCTATACCTGCAGGCATAAATGCAGTGTCCCCAACAAAAGGACGTCAGTAAGAATAATGTACTGAGTATGTAAAGCAGAACTGAAATATATCCATAAGTCAACATTAATTAAATACATATAAGAATCAACCTGAATCTCTGAAGTACCATCGTATATACATACTTATTATACTTATATATATATAATGCTTCTCTTTGAGACTCTTATCCATATTGTATGATGCATGACTGCTCAACTGATCAGTAGTAACTGCCCGACCGGCCGTAGCTAGATGGTAAATGCATAACTACCCAACCGGTGGTAAATAATAATACACAATTGCCCAATCGGTGGTAACTGCCCGACCGGACGTAGCCCGGTGGTAAATGCATGGCTGCCCGACCGGACGTAGCACGATGATAAATGCATGAAGATGCATATATCACAATATTATAAACATTAACATCTTTATCAAATACCTCTAAGTTTCTAATTAGGTAGGGGATGTTGTTTACAACAAGAAAAGAGATCAATAGGCCGTACCATCTCTTTGCCTTTTTTATAACATTTCTCAACCAAATGAGATAAAGGTATCTTTAAATGTTGCCACCTTGTTTCATGATTTAATAGTCACCAAATGTGGCTTGATTTGCTGCCACGTTAAGGAGTTCCTTGGGCTTATCCAAGGTTCTTAATTAATCATCCACTAATTCTTAATTAACTTGTTAATCCCCCATTAATTAATAATTAACTAATTATCCACATAATTAAGAATTATCTCAAATTACTTAAAATACTACTATTAAAATATTAAAATATTAATAAATCATGGTAACATATAAAATAAATACATACACTATTATTTTATTAAAACATCCATGTAAAAATACATATATTTTCTCAACTTCTAATTTTCCTAATCTCATACAAAGAGTACAAATTTTCGTACGCTTAATTCTTAAAATAGTAAAAAGATAATCTTCTTTTCTTGTGAGAATATAATTTCTATCTTTACAATAAAGAAAATCTCATAAACTTTCTCATATTCTGTGTATAATTAATAGCATATTCAAAAGTAGTAATATTAATAACTATATAAAAATATATTTTTCAAACCTTCTTTTACAAAAATATTTCACAATACCATGTCAAATGTATATAACGGTATCAAGGTTGTTAAACTTACGGGGTCTTACAATAACATAGTCACAAATCCTTTATAACCTCATGAACGGTCTTAATCCTTTCAAGCTCATATGGATTACTACGACTCATCCTAATATTAAAGTACGGGATGTAACAGTTTCAAGGTGCGGGCCCAGGTTGACGTTTTGGGTGACTTTGAGTTTTTTATTAAAGATTCGACCTTTATCGCTGAGTTTGTTTCCTAGGGCTTTTCAGATGCTTTTGGCTAGTTTCGAGCCATTCAGAGGTTGATTCGTGCCTTCACTTGACTATAGACTCTGTCATCCTGTCATATTTTAATTTACCGTTATCACTCATTTATCACATCTTACTCATAATGCTTAATTTACTCTCTTCTTATTCTCCTGCTAATATTTTTGTCTATCACTTTATTTTGAAAACTTTACCAAAACATTCTTTCTCTCAACTACATCTTTCTCCTGGCTACAGAAAGGAAAACACACACACACACACTAGCTTTAACACTCCTACAATATCTACATAGATAATTAGATATAAGCTAATCTCCTGCAGGTTTACTTGACACATAATTAAGTACATTTAGGCCAAATTACAATTCATGATCAAGCGAACACAGGGTTTTATAGATTCAACTATACTGCCTGAAATATGATCTTCATAAAAAAGCAAAACATGTCAATCGCCTAGAAGTTGAATCTTTAGGTCTACGCTAGTTCGTTGTGCAAAGTATTTGAACAATGAGCTTGCATCCACACAAGTCTAAAAACATCATATGAACTCGCTCGTGCGATCAAAATACAAAAATAACATCTAGAACTACGAATCGGAGATTAAAATGCATGATTAAATCATGAAACTCAAGAGCTTCTAGAAACACTTCTGCACGTCTGATTCTTATCAAATCAACTCGGAATGATACCAATAGTACCCGTCATGTGTGGACATGCTTGACTTTTGATTCAAAGGAAAAAAGGCATGGAGCTTAAATAACTCAATCAGAACGCTTTTTAAAAGATTACGTGGTACAATTAGGTCAAATAAATCCTTCTGGAATAAGTATTCAGCTGCTTGTGAAACTTCGGGTACTGTTTGTCACGACCCAAACCGCAGGGCCGCAATGGGCACTAGTGCCTTGCACAATCGAGAACCAACGTAACATATCTTTCTTATCATACCGTCATAGGTAAGTGGGCCATAAGGGCCGTCATGAGACAACGGGAATAAAACATAAGGGAATACAAGACATAGGATGACCCAACATGATATAGAAACTTATACATGTGAGATACGGACCTATAAGGCCGACATGATCATTTGTATACTCAAAACATAGGCCGATAAGGCCATACAAGTATCCATATATATGATATTTGTCTACAAGCCTCTAAGAGTATATAAATATCATAAAGGTCGGGACAGGGCCCTGCCATACCAATCAATACATATTCAAATCATACTGACCAAATAGGCAACACCGGAGCAAGTGGAATACACAAACACCTTTCGATGAGCTGATAGCCTACTAGGAGAACTCTCAACCTGTCTATTGGGACCTGCGGGCATGAAACGCAGCGTCCCCAGGCAAAAGGAACGTCAATACAAATAAAGTACCGAGTATGTAAGGCATAAAAGTAGTATATAAAAGACATGAAAGAAACATGGAGTAAAGAACTCAACCTGTAATTCTGAATAGCTCTGTGAATCATGAAAAATTTATAATGCCATGCATGTGCATATAAATGTCATACCATGCATAGGTATATGCGTACATAACATCATCAAGCCGCTGAGGGCATCCCATCATATCATTTCAGCCATTGTGGGTGAAATCATCAACTTATACCAGCTGATCAGGTGGTGGTACATATATAACGCCATAACCTTTCCTCATATCCCATATACATATAATATACGCGTATATAATACCATCTGGTCATGGGTCAGTGTACATGTATAAATGAATGCAATGCATAATGAAGTAAGCCAGTAAGATTTCTCGGAATGTCATAAGATCAATATGCCTCCGGATAAACTTTAGCAACTTACGTATTTTTCTGATACCCATGAACAGAAGATATAATAATAGGACACATGGGGAATCAAGAACATAGGCACCCCTAGTAATTTTATGAATAGAGTCATTTATGAAAGTTTCGCGTTTGCACGTTTCATTTGTATCATATGGATCATGCTAAAAAGAAAGAATGGATAGCCTTAACATACCTCAAGTCGTCAATGCAACTCAACAAAAAGCTTATGACAACTAGCGCGCCAACCCTATAACAAAGAAATATGTGTACAACTTAGATGGAGGTGGTATATCACGTATCTCAAATGATAACTCGATTCTAAAATAAAACGATCAGCATTTCCCCTAATTTCACTACTCCCTAAAGCCTACTATAGTCGAGATACAAACACAATGCAATCATCAACTCAAAAATAACCCAACTACAATTCGGGACCTTCAATACAACAAAACCCCCAAATATACCATAACACACCCAATCAATAAGTTATCAATTGACCTGAAATTGCAATGACGAGCGACCAGCCTACTACCCTACCACATGTGGCATTTCTCCACGTCCTTCATACTTCCAAACTTCATAAATCTTCAGCACAATAGGCCAACACGAGTGGACTACAAAACAGTCCACTAAAAGTAAAATAAATCAAACTCACGGCTTTCGATCACCATCCCATGAGTTCTAACTATTAGGAAACGAATTTATCAACCTTCTTTGATATATAAAAGATTAAATACAGAAATTAGATGTTTTCCTAACTATGAAGTACCATCCAAAACTCAAACTACAAAGAAAAAGAGAGGCGATATAGCGATACTTACGTCGTAGGGATCGTTCTAATGTTATCGCTTCTTGATTTCATGCCCGGTATGTTAATATCCTTTGAAACCCTAGAAGAGAGATTATGGATATATTTATGGATGTTTTCAAGTCGTGTTCTATGGAAAAATTAAGATAAATACGGCCTAAGACCTATATATATCAAGTTTGGAAAAGTCAAAGAGGTGCTAGCTTGGCACCCTCTCATTGGCCCATCTTCTGACGATACCTAGACTTCATGTCTTCTTCAGCTTCCCAAATCATCTCCTCCATATTCTTGTTCCTCCAAATTACTTTAACTGAAGCTATGTCCTTAGTTCTCAATCTCCGAACTTGTCTACATAGTATAGTAATGGGAGTTTCCTCATATGATACCTGCTATGTGACCTGAACATCATCAACTGGAACGACTCTAGAAGGATCTACAATACACTTGTGGAGCATAGACACGTGAAAAACTGGATGTACTGACTCCAAGTTGGAAGGCAAATCTAACTCGTATGCTACCTGGCCTACTCTGCGTATGATCTTATAAGGTCCAATGTACCGAGGGCTAATCTTTCCTTTCTTACCGAATCTCATAATGCCTTTCATCGGTGATACCTTTAGGAATACCCAGTCATCTACCTAAAACTCCAAGTCTCGTCGTTGATTATCTGCATAGGACTTCTGACGACTCTGAGCTGCTAATAGCCTTTCCCGTATAAGCTTAATCTTCTCAACAGCCTGTTGTACCAACTCTGGTCCTACTAACTTAGTTTCCCCAACCTCAAATCAGCTGATAGGTGACCTACACTTTCATCCGTAAAGAGGTTCATATGGATCCATCTGGATGCTTGAATCATAGATATTATTATATGAGAACTCAATAAGTGGAAGATGATCATCCCGGCTACCCCTGAAGTCCATCACACAAGCCCGTAGCATATCCTCCAGTCTCTGAATAGTACGCTCCTCCTGACCATCTGTGTGGAGATGAAATGTTGTACTAAGACTTACTTGAGTCCCAATCCTTTTTGGAAGGACCTCCAGAAATTATTTGTGAACTAAGCACCTCTATCTGAGATAATAGATATAGGGACACCATAGAGTTGTATTATCTCCTTAATGTAAAGCTTTGCATAATTCTCTGCTGAATACATAGTCCTGACAAGCAGGAAATGGGCTGATTTTGTAAGTCTATCAATAATAACCCATATAGAATCGAACTTACGCTGGGTACGAGGTAAGCCTATGATTAAATCCATATTAATCACTTCCCATTTCCAAATCGGAATCTCTATTGTAACATCCCGGAAAATTTTGAAGTACTTAAGTGTAAAGCCCGGTAGAATTTGCAAAGAAAATAATGTTTCATGGCTCGGACATTTTGGGTTGAACAATGCACCGGAAATTAAAGGAAAATATTTGGCGGAAAAGTGCATTTATGCGGTTCATTATGCGACCGCAGAACCACTCTGCGGACCGCATAATGGCCGCAGAGTGAGGCAGTTAATTGGGTCAGTTGGAAGCAACTATGCGATCGACTATGCGACCGCATAACTGTTATGTAAACCGCATAGTGACCGCATACACAGACAGTTCTTTTGGCTATTTTGTAACCAATTATACGACCGATATGCGGTCCGCATATCGGTTATGCGATCGCATACCTTGTTCCGGAGCTCCATTTTTGAATTTTTAAAACCCGACCCTATTTTGTTAAATACACTCTTTGGGCCATCTTTGAGACATAATCTGATATTTTAGAGTGATAGAGAGTGCCCTAGAGTGAGAAGGTGTTCTTCAATAATTGTTCTTCAATTCTTGCTCAAGTTTTGGAAGATTAAGAAGGCAAGCTCACTAGGTCTTCATCCTACAGGTAAGATTCTACACCCTAAACCCTAATTTCGAAATCATCTGAAAATGGGTAATTAGCAAGATAATTCTTGGGCATGAGAGTTGATTATTTTACAAGCATGTGATATCAAGGGGTGTAGGAAGATTGTTGAACTAAGCATGGTAAAGATTGGGTTGTGGGATGATGGAATCCTCCATAAAAGGACCTTGAAACCTTGTGCACACCTAGTGTTTGATAAAATGCTCAAATGAGTTAGAACCATGATCATCTTCCTAATTTTGATTCAAATTGTTATATTTCTACAATAGATTGAAGTTGCTAAGAATTCCGGAACATTTAGAGTGTAAGGAAGCTCAAGTGAGGTATGTTGGCTAAACTCTTCTCTTAGAATTGAATCCCACGATATTCATGTAAATTATGTAAGTCCTGAGTGATTCATTATGAGGCTGGCCATTTCGAGTAAGATTGGGTTGAAAGATATATATATATTCAACAAGCATCCTAAATGCTTTATTCATGTTATGTTACCAATTGAGGGTGTGTTAAGAAAATACGGGCTGTGCATTAATAATATTTTGATTTTAAGTCAAGTTCAAATGAAGGCTATTATGCCAAATTTTGTGAAATATCTCTATATTCCTTAGACTCTAAATTGCTCACATGTGTACTACACACCTTGATTTGAGTGTTATTTGTTGTTGATGATGATAATGATATTTGAAATTGATAAGGTGAGCATGAAATACTGAATATGGCCAATGTGCCAAGAATGATCTTATAATTATGGCCATTAGTGCCAATGAAATGAAAAGATGTGAAAGTATTATGAAATGCCATGATTGATATAAAAAGGTTGATGTCTCAAATAAGACAGCCTAGTCGATCGGGTCATGATCGGACACCATGCTGCACACATGGTGGTGATTGTGCTGGAAATTATAATTGAAATTGTTATTGTGGTCGATGTCCCTAATGGATAGCCTAGCCGATCGGGTCGTGATCGGACTCCGTGTTAAAGACGGTGGTATTGATATTGAGAGAAATTGTGGTTGATGTCTCTACTGATATAGCCTAGCCGATCGGGTCGTGATCGGACTCCGTGCTAAGAGTACGGTGGTACTAGTTTTGTGAATAATGGTATTGTGAATAGTGGTATTGGTATGGTGAATAATGGTACTGGTATTGTGGACAATGGTATATCGATATTAAAAATCTCCCAGTGTGAGATATGGAAATTAATTTGAACACTGTCTTGATCCTAAATTGAGGTTTGATGTTGATTAAGGCTTTCATTGATATTATGATAATCTTGTTTGTATTATTTGTCATTCTATTGAGAGGGTGTTTAGTTATACATACTAGTGCTATTCGACGGTACTAATGTCCCTTTTGCCGGGGGCACTGCATCTTTCAATGGATGCAGGTGGTTCCACAGCAGGAGATATTGATCAGTGATAGCAGTGCACTTTCTTCCCAGCTGACTTGGTGAGCCCCACTTCATCCCGGGGTCATGTATCTTTTGTACTTTGTGTATTCGGTTTGAGGTATAGCCGGGGCCTTATTGCCGGCATTATCATTGCACTCTTATTTATCTATAGAGGCTCCGTAGACATAATGTGGGTTGTGTATTGGTGCTGGGGAAAGACAAACTATGTTATGTTGTGGACGTATTACTTGTCCATTTTAGACTTTAAAAATGATGAAACTATTGGAAATGAATTGGTATTGTAGACATGAACACATTTTCGCCTAATTAATGATAATATGTATTATCTCTATTAACGGATGAGTTTGGGTAGAATGAAATCTAACAGGCTTGCTCGGTCAGGTTCACTCGGTTGAGCGCCGGTCGTGCTCCTCGATTTTGGGGCATGACATCTATAGCTTTCAATAATCCACCGGATTTCTGATGCTCAATCTTAACCTACTGACAATTAGGGCACTAAGCAACAAACTATATACTTCTTCATTCTATCCCACCAGTATATTTCCCTTATATCATGATACATCTTTGTCGCTCCTGGATGAATAAAATAACAAGAATAGTGAGTTTCTCCCATAACCTGCTGGCGCAACCCTGCCACATTAGGAACACATAATCAACCTCGATATCTGAGGACTCCATCTCCTGTAATCTCAAATGATGTATTCTCCTTTTGAGGGGATGTATCTCTATAATGAGCTAGCACAGGATCCTCATACTGGCGTTCCTTCACTTTAGTTACCAAAGAGGATGTTGTCGTGTCCTGAATAGTAACTCCGGCATCACCTGAGTCCAGTGTTTGAACTCCAAGACTAGCTAGCTGATGAATCTCATGGGCTATCCCACTCTTCTCTACCTGTAAATATGACAGGCTACCCATAGATCTACGGCTGAGGGCGTCGGCTACTACATTTGCCTTCCCCGGATGGTATAAAATATCAATGTCATAGTCTTTCAGTAGCTCCAACCATCTCCTTTGGCGTAAACTCAATTCCTTTTGCTTGAAGATATATTGAAGGCTCTTACGATCCGTATAGATATCAACATGAATGCCATACAAATAGTGCATCCACATCTTTAGTGCATGAATCACCGCGGCTAACTCTAAATCGTGGGTCGGGTAATTCTTCTTGTGCTTTCTTAGTTGTCTTTAAACATAAGCAATTACTTTTCATGGTCGTTCTGCCACTTGTTGCATGGATACATGGCTTATCTCGTTTTCCACAAATACTGGAATTTCCTCTAAC
Organism: Nicotiana tomentosiformis; assembly: GCF_000390325.3. Taxonomy (NCBI): domain Eukaryota; kingdom Viridiplantae; phylum Streptophyta; class Magnoliopsida; order Solanales; family Solanaceae; genus Nicotiana; species Nicotiana tomentosiformis. The sequence continues at coordinate 148,885,668 of NC_090813.1, read as the reverse complement.
TTATATGATCTCAAATATCATCTTTTGATTTTTTTTCTTCACGTTCATTAGCCACGATAGGTGCCACTTTCTTATGGAGTGCATACAATGTTGTTGTGAGACTATTGTTACAAGACCATTTCTTTTTTATGTCACTATGCTTAAGTTGAAGCCTTCTTCCTTATTCCCTCAGCTAGTCTTTCTTTGTAGTACTTAAGAGAGACCCTTTGACTCCTATAAAGCTGCGAGCTTATTACATCATATACCCAAAAGAATTTTTGATGTTCTTACTCGCCTATAATTATCCTTAATTACTTACCTCCGTGCCCTTGTGCTCGTAAGGTTGCTTCTGAACTGAAATTTTTGACTGTCTTCTCAGTGGCACCATTTTCTTTTCTTTGTAATACTTATACGGTACTTATAAATACCCCAACTCCTATTTGAATATTTCTCAAGGGTTACGACAATATATCTGTGAGACTGAATTCACTATGTTAGGGTTCACTACGTTTATCTTGCACAATCTGCTGATTTGTCTGCATCCTCTTATCTAGACATGACTAGGCTCTTCTTGAATCAACTACTAACTACTCATTAGTCCATTCTCATATCTATATTCTGCGTAATCTCTCTTGGGTTATATCCTTTGTCTTAACTTACCCTGCATACTGGCTCCTTATGTATCAAGTGTTCATTTGCACTTATTTATTAATAACATCTAGTGATGGAACCCTTACTGCATCTCCCCATCGTCATGCTTACATAATGTTCTAGAGTCGTATCATATCTGTAGGATCTGAATAAATGCAATCTCACTCCTTTCGCCTTTCTACCACATTCTTTCTTCACTACTCCATAGTTACCTATAAATGTTTCACTTCTACATATCTGGCGTCTTTTCACATCTTCACGAACTCTTACTTGCCTTGCGGTAACCCTTCTGTACCAAGGATAATTTAATTTCTTACGCACGAAGGTGATGCCTAGTGTAACTGGCACACTTAGTCCCTTAAGCTTAACTCTGCTCACAGCGATTGTTTTAGGGAAGCTTCTTCCTGAATGACCTTTAAAGGTTATTCTCCTGTTGTCCATTCTACTATTGTCGGAACACGATATCTAAAATTCTCGTGATGCCGACTATTATCAAATCTTTCGATTCCTAATTCATGTTCAGTTTATCTTGTTCACTAGCCCATATTGATTTCTATTTCTCTGGGGGTCTAACCTTTTCTTCTGGTAATCACGTACGAGTCACCAACTCATTTCTCGAAATGGGGACATGACTTTATGGATTATACTCTTTTATTGACTCAGGGAATGTCTCCTCTTGTCTTTTCCTTTACTTGACTATAGACATTGTCATTATGTCATATTTTGATTTACCGTTATCACCCATTTATCATATCTTACTCATAATACTTCATTTATTCTGTCTATCACTTTATTTTGAAAACTTCAACAAAATATTCTTTCACTTTTAGCTCCCCTTGCTTCATCTCACTGGCTCTTCGGGATGCCTAACATTCTCTCTGCCTTTTTTTTTCTAGGGACGGGAGTCATACTAAGGTAAATATTGTAAGGACCCGGAAAAATTTTGCTAAGTAATTTAAGGTTTGTGGTGCCAAGGTAAGCTAATGTATTATATTTTCGGAGTTTTTGGGTTGAACAGTGTATTGGGAAGTTGAAAATTTTCAATCTCGCGTCGCCCAGCTTGTAGCGCGCTAGACCGCGCTATAGAGCGTGCCTAGCCTGGTCTATAGCTCGCTACAGAGCGTGCCTAGCCTGGTCTAGAGCTCGCTACAGAGCATGCCTAGCCTGGTCTAGAGCTCGCTACAGAGCATGCCTAGCCTGGTCTATAGATCGGTACAAAGCGTGCCTAGCCTGGTTTGTAGCCCGGTTCAGAATTTCGGAGTATCCATTCTTCTATCTTTATAACCCGAACCAACTTCGATAAATAACCCTTGAAGCTCATTTTGGAGCAAAAATCTAATATTTTTAGAGAGAAGTGAGAGTGTTCTAGAGAGAGGAAGAAGCGCAAGTGCTTTGTTCATCAAGATATTCGTGAGAAAGAAATCTATTGTGCTTAAATTGTTCATTTCTAATGAACTTAAAGTTATGATTTCCAGAATATTATATGTATGTTGATATTTATGATGATGATACATGAGAGGGAAGAAATAAAAGTGCGGAATAACAAATATGGCCATTGTTCCTTGAATAAAGAATCTTGTGAATGGCCAAAAGAGCCAAGGAAATATTATTGTTGTTATTAGTTGAAAATACTAGTGGAGATTTATACAATGTGGAAGATGATGAGGTAAATACATTTGCCCCTATGTTATTTTTGTGAATTATTCCCCTTAGTTGGGATGAGATTGATGTGATAAAATTATTCCTCTTATTTGGGATGAGATCGATGAGATTGATTGATATAAAAGGGTTGATGTCTCAAATAAGACAGCCTAGCCGATCAGGTCATGATCGGACACCATGCCGCACACATGGTGGTGATTGTGCTGGAAATTATAACTGAAATTATGATTTTGGTTTATGTCATCAAATAAGATAGCCTAACCGATCGGGTCGTGATCGGACTCCATGCCAGATTCGCGGGGGAATATTTGCACAGGGATTGTGATTGATATTGTGGTTGATGTCTTCAAATAAGATGGCCTAGCCGATCGGGTCATGATCGGACTCCGTGCTAAAAGTACGGTGGTATTGGTGTTGATAGTGATTGTGGTTGATGTCTCTAATAAGATAGCCTAGCCGATTGGGTCGTGATCGGACTCCGTGCTAAAAGTACAGTGGTATTGCTATTGTGAATATTGGTATTGTAAAAGGTGAAATTTTGAACAGTGATATATCGGTGCTAAAGATCTCCCAACAAAAAATAATATTATCATCATATTTTGATTATCACTTCACAATGTTATCTTCATATTTTGGAAATTATTATGTTTTAACTTGGCATTTGAATATCATTAATTGTTGATTGTTGTTTCCATGGTTTTCCCTTTCTTACATTGGCATAATTTGAAAAAGGACAGTTAGCTTTACATACTAGTACTATTCCATATGTACTAACGTCCTTTTTACCGGGGGCGCTGCATCTTTAATGGATGCAGGTGGTTCATCAGCGGGCAGCTTTGGTCCTCGTTAGCAGTCACTCTCTATTCAGCAGATTTTGGTGAGCCCTACTCTATTCTGGGCCTGATGTCATTTGAGTTGTACATTGTGTTTTAAGGTATAGCCAGGGCGTTGTTGCCGGTACTTCCATACTACTCTTCTGTTGTACTTAGAGGCTCCGCAGACAAGTTGTGGGTGGTATTCAATGTTGGGAATTGAACTATAAATGTTGGTATTTGGCAAACATATTTTTATTATATTTATAAACTTGTAATATTTTGGAAATTATGAAAGAAGCTGCTAATGAAAATGAAATGAGAGTTGTTAATGAAATTATTTCAATGTTTTATTAATGGAGTACATCTCCTCTTTATTCATGGATGAGTTTGGGTAGAAGGAAATCTAACAGGCTTGCTCGGTCGGGTTCACTCAGTTGAGCGCCGGTCGCGTTCCCCGAGTTTGGGGCGTGACAAACTTGGTATCAGAGCCTAAGGTTTTAAAGTGTCCTAGGATGTCTCGGAGCCGTGTCTAGTAGAGTCCTTCTTATCGGTGTGTTGTCGACCACATCTATAATGAGGGGGCTACTTGGATATTTAGGAATTGCACAATTCTTTGATACTCCATATCATGTGATAGAGCTCAAGATAGGAAGCTAATTTCCTCGTCATATCTCACTTTCCATATGAGTAACCCACGGGTTCGAGGCAGCGAGGAGGTATTGAAAGAACCAGTTGCTAGGGGAAGTGTCCTTGTTCCTATTAATGTTACCGCACCACCGGAATATGTGGTGAGAGCACCTAAGAAATGAAAGAGGATTATTGGCATCAATAAGCCGGAATTGATATGAAAGAAAATCCACTCGGGTTTATGTTGGATGATTCTTTAAATATGTTATGGTTGTGGAAAGAGGGGGCACAAGAAGAACAAATGCCCTTAGGTTGGTTACACACATCCCGGTCTGCCCGATATGCGGGCGGGAACATTTTGCATCGTGTTGTGAGCATGCTCAAGAGTGTGTTAGGGGTGGCAGGCTTGGGAAATTCCAATGGCCCACATAACAAACCGGTATAGAGATTGTTACTCCCTCCATGAAGGCTTGGAGGAAGGATAGGGGGAATGTTTTTGATGTACACAAAAAGGGTAAATATCAGGTCAGTGGGGCAAGTCAGTTTAGTGGGCCTCATCCTCGTTGCGTGAATTATAGGAGATATCATTCGGGGGTATGTCAATATGGTACCAATGTATGTTATGGATGTGGAGTCGAGGGGTATAAATTAAGGTATTTCCATGTCAATCTAAAATCATAAAGTAAGTCACTCTTTTCTACCTTATTGTGAACACCACATTATATTCCTTGTTGTATATGTACATCCATATTGAAGGGGGCTACACAAATATGGTCTTAACCAAAATGTTGAATCACAAAACATTGCATGTACTTACTTTATGAATGAGACACATTATTCTTGAAGCCACTCTATCACAAATTCTCTTACTTACAATCTCTTGTGAAACTGAGCTCTATAATTATTTCTTTGGATTGAGTTATAACTCTAGGATTAATACTTCCCACTTGCTTCCCTAAATTCTCAACAAGGGACTATACCTGATGAATTTCTTACAAAACGTTTTGATTCAAAAGGATAACATCTGCTCACTTGTGCTTATGCATGCACAGTCATAAAGTTTACCTATGTGGTATCAAATCCAATATATAGCGGCTTAGTGTTGAGATCCTTCTTGAACCACTCTTTTTCTCTTCGGTGTATGTGGCTCCTATGGTTGGAACAGTCACTTTACTCGTTTATGAATAGTATCATGAATCCTTTTCACTGTCTAGTAACATGAGGTCATATCTCAGCACCTATTATATGTGTACGTGTCAATTGAAATGGTCACTTGTCTATATAAAGTTTCTCGGGAATTTGAGGTTTTCGTGAATTTGTCACAAGAAGATATTTTTGTTTGCCCATCTCAGTATGACTTTCATGTCCACTTAGATTATTCCACTGTAAGTAGCTCACTTTGTTCCTAGTATTGTAGTTTCCAGTGAAGTGGCCTGATATGGCAGCTTGAGAGTTGTTATGGTAGAAACATGTCTAACTCACTCTCTAACGAATACATGATTTCACCCCAATGTTAAGATGCTCTAGCTGCATGATTTCACTTGTGTGTGATTGAAAGTTAAGCAGACTTACCGCGACTTTTCCCTCCCCACTTCAGGTGGATGTTTCACATTCTTGCACATATGATAAGCATATTGATTTGAAAGACAAGTTTGTTGTATCTCTAGTCCTCTCATATAGGATCAACTATTGTGAAAGGTTAAGCTGTCAGAATGATAATAATCTCGCAAGTGTTCAACTTCTTTTTCAACCTTGTGGGCTTGTGGCATAGATTCCTTGTGCTAGTTACTATTAAGAGCATGATGCAACTTTATCATTTTTAAAACCCATATCACATTCGGGGTGCCAAAATATTCTCATTTCGAGTTGAACTGATTTTCCCTACACTCCAGGAGACGACTGGTGTCATGTACTTGGCCATTTCTCTTTGAGGCTTACTATTGCCGAACAAGGCACATGTGGAATGAAACAATTGTTGTTTTACTTTTTATGACTCATAGTCTTCCAAGAATAATTGACGCTAATGTCTTTATCCTTCCGATTATGCCTCCCATATGTCATATGTCAAAGAAGAAGCATCATCCTGTGATCAATTATATTGGATAGTAAATTTTATGGTCATATTCAATCTATACATCTTAGACTAATTGTTGAAGGTCTCCAAAGGTTTAGTTTGGGTGTTCGGCGTAGGGGTTTAGAGTTGAAGAAAGTGAACAGGTTATTCTCAAAATGTTTGCTATAAATACGTTGGGTGAATTGTTAAGGAAGGTAAAGTATGTGTAGTTTCATTAGGCCTTATGAAATCTTGAAGGAAATAGGCCAAACTATGAGTATGATGTTTTCCCTATTATTGTCCTCCATGTACCCGGTGTATCATGTGTCTATGTCTATTAAGGTAGTTGTAAATACTTTGTCTATCGTTCCGGTGAAATCTAGTGAAGATGAAGTTAAAGGATAATTGGATTATGAGGGGTATCTATTTGCCATCCTTGTTAGATAAGTCTGAGAGTTGAGATTTCCTCTGTTAATGTGTTATGACGGAGTCTGTAAGTCGAGGAGGCCACCTTGAGGTCCAAAAGTGTTAAGGAAATAAAATGTTCTCACTTGAGTGTATAGTCAAATGATTGTGAATCGAAAGGCACTTTATATGTGTTATGATTTAAATATGTGCAGCTCATATCTAGATATCACTCTTGTTAATATGATGCATGCAATGTTGAGATTAATGTTGTTGATATATATTGTGATGCTTTGTGGAGTTGTGGATATATTGTTAGGACTGGTTTTGGTGATTCTCTAACAGGTGGATAGGCCCCAATACAAAGGAAACTCTGTCAAAATTTCTTAAAAATTTGGGACATTGAGGTGTGTGAGAAAAGAGATAAGTTATGATAAGCGTTTGGGGACGGACTCTACTCCTCATTCGAGGACGAATGATCCTAAACGGGGGAGAATGTAAGGAACTGAAAAAATTTCGCTAAGTAATTTAAGGCTTCGTGGTGCCAAGGTAGGCTAATGTATTATATTTTCGGAGTTTTTGGGTTGAACAGTGTGGTGGGAAGTTGAAATTTTTCAATCTCACGTCGCCCAGCTTGTAGCGCGCTAGACCGCGCTATAGAGCGTGCCTAGCCCGGTCTATAGCTCGCTACAGAGCGTGCCTAGCCTGGTCTAGAGCTCGCTACAGAGTGTGCCTAGCCTGGTCTATAGCTCGCTACAGAGCATGCCTAGCCTGGTCTATAGCTCGCTACAGAGAGTGTCTAGCCTGGTCTATAGCCCGGTTCGGAATTTCAGAGTATCCATTCTTCTATCTTTATAACCCGAACCAACTTCAATAAATAACCCTTGAAGCTCATTTTGGAGCAAAAATCTAATATTTTTAGAGAGAAGTGAGAGTGTTCTAGAGAGAGGAAGAAGCGCAAGTGCTTTGTTCATCAAGATCTTGTCCGAGCCTTGAAATCCAACAAGAAATCCCTCAAGTTCTTCATCTAAGAAGTAAGGTTCCATACCCTAGCTTTCAATTTCGAATTTGGGTAGAAGATGGTTGATTAAGAGTATGATTATTGGGTATAAGAGTATTATTTATACATGCATGTACCAATAAGGTTTGTGGGAAGATTGTTGAGCTCAAATGGGTAAATATTGGGTTGTGAAGTGAAGGAAATCTTGTGGAAGAACCCTATAACCAATTTGCACACCTAGTGTTTGCTGAAATGCTTAAGTGAGGTGAACCCATGAATATCTTCCTAATTATGGTTTAATTTTGTTATGTTTCTAAAAGGATTGAAGTTGCTAGAATTTTCGGAACATCGTAGTAATGTAAGGAAAGCTCAAGAAAAGGTATGTTGACTAAACTACTCTCTTAGAATTGAATTCAATGATGTTCTCATAAGTTTCAAGTATGGTTGTCTCAAGTTCCTTATTCTATGCTCCGAGTTATTCCCAATAAATTCGATTGTCCCGAATAAGCAAACTGTCGAGAATTAAGTATTCAAAACGTGTTATGAATGTTCCTAACACATTATGTTATCCTTTGGGAATATGTTCAAGAATGATATGTGTATTAAAATGCTATGTCTTTGAGTTGTGTTTCAAATGAAGGTTATGATTCCAAATTGTGTGAGAAAACTCAATATGCTTAAGACTTTTAGTTGCTCATATGTGTACCTAAAGTCTTGATTAGAAATGTCTTACTGTTGATAACCTATAAAGATGGTTGGAAGTGAAATAAGTGAATTGGGATATAAAGTGTGGCCAATGTGCAAGAGTGAAAGTTATACTTGTGGCCAATGGTGCCGATGGAATTAAACGATGTGAAAGAAGTATGAAATGCGATGATTGATATAAGTGAAAGTTATACTTGTGGCCAATGGTGCCGATGAAATGAGATGATGTGAGAAAGGTTATGAAATGAGCCTTGATTCAACTATTCTGAATTGGCTTTGAAAATAGAAATGCCTAAAAGCTTATAAACTCAAGTCATGCCTATATGTGATTGTTTTAACAGACGCTATGATTTGTGAGTATTTTCAATATATTTTGTGTTCTTACATATTCGTGATTGGAAATTGTGTATTGCCCTTTTTGGGGAAAAATATGTCAAGAATAACTGGTGTGTTATTTGTTGATGATTTTAACTTGCGCATCAATTGCCAATTATTTTACTCCATTTCTCAGAAAGGAATCTATTGTGCTTAAATTGTTCATTTCTAATGAACTTAAAATTATGATTTCTGGAATATTATATATATGTTGATATTTTTTATGATGATACATGAGAGGGAAGAAATGAAAGTGTGGAATAACAAATATGGCCACCGTGCTTTGAATAAAGAATCTTGTGAATGGCCAAAAGAGCCAAGGAAATATTATTGTTGTTATTAGTTGAAAAGACTAGTGGAGATTTATACAATGTGGAAGATGATGAGGTAAATACATTTGCACCTATGTTATTTTTGTGAATTATTTCCCTTATTTGGGATGAGATTGATGTGATAAAATTATTCCTCTTATTTGGGATGAGATTGATTGATATAAAAGGGTTAATGTCTCGAATAAGACAGCCTAGCCGATCGGGTCGTGATCGGACACCATGCCGCAGACATGGTGGTGATTGTGCTGGAAATTATAACTGAAATTATGATTTTGGTTTATGTCATCAAATAAGACAGCCTAACCGATCGGGTCGTGATCGGACTCCATGCCAGATTCGCGGTGGTATATTTGCACAGAGATTGTGATTAATATTGTGGTTGATGTCTTCAACAACATTCGGAGTTTTTGGGTTGAACAGTGTATTGGGAAGTTGAAAATTTTCAATCTCGCGTCGCCCAGCTTGTAGCGCGCTAGACCGCGCTATAGAGCGTGCCTAGCCTGGTCTATAGCTCGCTACAGAGCGTGCCTAGCCTGGTCTAGAGCTCGCTACAGAGCGTGCCTAGCCTGGTCTATAGATCGGTACAAAGCGTGCCTAGCCTGGTTTGTAGCCCGGTTCAGAATTTCGGAGTATCCATTCTTCTATCTTTATAACCCGAACCAACTTCGATAAATAACCCTTGAAGCTCATTTTGGAGCAAAAATCTAATATTTTTAGAGAGAAGTGAGAGTGTTCTAGAGAGAGGAAGAAGCGCAAGTGCTTTGTTCATCAAGATCTTGGTAAATAATAATACACAATTGCCCAATCGGTGGTAACTGCCCGACCGGACGTAGCCCGGTAGTAAATGCATGGTTGCCCGACCGGACGTAGCACGATGATAAATGCATGAAGATGCATATATCACAATATTATAAACATTAACATCTTTATCAAATACCTCTAAGTTTCTAATTAGGTAGGGGATGTTGTTTACAACAAGAAAAGAGATCAATAGGCCGTACCATCTCTTTGCCTTTTTTATAACATTTCTCAACCAAATGAGATAAAGGTATCTTTAAATGTTGCCACCTTGTTTCATGATTTAATAGTCACCAAATGTGGCTTGATTTGCTGCCACGTTAAGGAGTTCCTTGGGCTTATCCAAGGTTCTTAATTAATCATCCACTAATTCTTAATTAACTTGTTAATCCCCCATTAATTAATAATTAACCAATTATCCACATAATTAAGAATTATCTCAAATTACTTAAAATACTACTATTAAAATATTAAAATATTAATAAATCATGGTAACATATAAAATAAATACATACACTATTATTTTATTAAAACATCCATGTAAAAATACATATATTTTCTCAACTTCTAATTTTCCTAATCTCATACAAAGAGTACAAATTTTCGTACGCTTAATTCTTAAAATAGTAAAAAGATAATCTTCTTTTCTTGTGAGAATATAATTTCTATCTTTACAATAAAGAAAATTTCATAAACTTTCTCATATTCTGTGTATAATTAATAGCATATTCAAAAGTAGTAATATTAATAACTATATAAAAACATATTTTTCAAACCTTCTTTTACAAAAATATTTCACAATACCATATCAAATGTATATAACGGTATCAAGGTTGTTAAACTTACGGGGTCTTACAATAACATAGTCACAAATCCTTTATAACCTCATGAACGGTCTTAATCCTTTCAAGCTCATATGGATTACTACGACTCATCCTAATATTAAAGTACGGGATGTAACAGTTTCAAGGTGCGGGCCCAGGTTGACGTTTTGGGTGACTTTGAGTTTTTTATTAAAGATTCGACCTTTATCGCTGAGTTTGTTTCCTAGGGCTTTTCAGATGCTTTTGGCTAGTTTCGAGCCATTCAGAGGTTGATTCATGCCTTCACTTGACTATAGACTCTGTCATCCTGTCATATTTTAATTTACCGTTATCACTCATTTATCACATCTTACTCATAATGCTTAATTTACTCTCTTCTTATTCTCCTGCTAATATTTTTGTCTATCACTTTATTTTGAAAACTTTACCAAAACATTCTTTCTCTCAACTACATCTTTCTCCTGGCTACAGAAAGGAAAACACACACACACACACACACACTAGCTTTAACACTCCTACAATATCTACATAGATAATTAGATATAAGCTAATCTCCTGCAGGTTTACTTGACACATAATTAAGTACATTTAGGCCAAATTACAATTCATGATCAAGCGAACACAGGGTTTTATAGATTCAACTATACTGCCTGAAATATGATCTTCATAAAAAAGCAAAACATGTCAATCGCCTAGAAGTTGAATCTTTAGGTCTACGCTAGTTCGTTGTGCAAAGTATTCGAACAATGAGCTTGCATCCACACAAGTCTAAAAATATCATATGAACTCGCTCGTGCGATCAAAATACAAAAATAACATCTAGAACTACGAATCGGAGATTAAAATGCATGATTAAATCATGAAACTCAAGAGCTTCTAGAAACACTTCTGCATGTCTGATTCTTATCAAATCAACTCGGAATGATACCAATAGTACCCGTCATGTGTGGACATGCTTGACTTTTGATTCAAAGGAAAAAAGGCATGGAGCTTAAATAACTCAATCAGAACGCTTTTTAAAAGATTACGTGGTACAATTAGGTCAAATAAATCCTTCTGGAATAAGTATTCAGCTACTTGTGAAACTTCGGGTACTGTTTGTCACGACCCAAACCGCAGGGCCGCAATGGGCACTAGTGCCTTGCACAATCGAGAACCAATGTAACATATCTTTCTTATCATACCGTCATGGGTAAGTGGGCCAAAAGGGACGTCATGAGACAACGAGAATAAAACATAAGGGAATACTAGACATAGGATGACCCAACATGATATAAAAACTTATACATGTGACATACGGACCTATAAGGCCGACATGATCATTTGTATACTTAAAACATAGGCCGATAAGGCCATACAAGTATCCATATACATGATATTTGTCTACAAGCCTATAAGAGTATATAAATATCATAAAGGTCGGGACAGGGCCCCGCCATACCAATCAATACATATTCAAATCATACTGACCAAATAGGTAACTCCGGAGCAAGTGGAGTGCACAAACACCTTACGCTGAGCTGATAGCCTACTAAGAGAACTCTCAACCTATCTATCGGGACCTGCAGGCATGAAGCGTAGCGTCCCCAGGCAAAAGAGACGTCAATACAAATAAAGTACTGAGTATGTAAGGCATTAAAGTAGTATATAAAAGACATGAAAGAAGCAGGGAGTAAAGAACTCAACCTGTAATTCTGAATAGCTCTGTGAATCATGAAAAATTTATAATGTCATGCATGTGCGCATAAATGTCATACCATGCATAGGTATATGCATACATAACATCATCAAGCCTCTGAGGGCATCCCATCATATCATCTCAGCCACTATGGGTGAAATCATCAACTTATACCAGTTGATCAGGTGGTGGTGCGTATATAACGCCATAACCTTTCCCCATATCCCATATACATATACATATAATATCCGCGTATATAACGTCATCTGGTCATGGGTCAATGTAAATGTTTAAATGAATGCAATGCATAATGAAGTAAGTCAGTAAGATTTCTAGGAATGTCATAACATCAATATGCCTTCGGATAAACTTTAGCAACTTACGTATTTTTCTGATACCCATGAACAGAAGATACAATAATAGGACACATGGAAATCAAGAACATAGGCACCCCTAGTAGTTCTATGAATAGAGTCATTTATGAAAGTTCTGCATTTGCATGTTTTATTTGTATAATATGGATCATGCCAAAAGGAAAGAATGGATAGCCTTAACATACCTTAAGTCGTCAATGCAAATCAACAACAAGCTTATGACAACTAGCGCGCCAACCCTATAACAAAGAAATACGTGTACAACTTAGATGGCGGTGGTATATCGCGTATCTCAAATGATAACTCGATTCTAAAATAAACCGGTCAGCATTTTCCCTGATTTCACTTCTCCCTAAAGCCTACTATAGGCAAGATACAAATACAATATAATCAGCAACTCAAAAATAACCCAACTATAATTCGGGACCTTCAATACAACAAAACCCCCAAATATACCATAACACACCCAATCAATAAGTTATCAATTAACCTGAAATTGCAACGACGAGCGACCAGCCTACTGCCCTACCACATGTGGCATTTCTCCACGCCCTTCATCCTTCCAAACTCCATAAATCTTCAACACAATAGGCCAATACGAGTGGAGTACAAAACAGTCCACTAAAAGTGAAATAAATCGAACTCACGGCTTCTGATCATCGTCCCGTGACTTCTAACTATTAGGAAACGAATTTATCAACCTTTTTTGATATATAAAAGCTTAAATACAGAAAGTAGACATTTTCCTAACTATTAAGTACCTTCAAAAGCTCAAACTACAAAGAAAAATAAAGGTGATATAGTGATACTTACGTCGTAGGGATCGTTCTAATGTTATCGCTTCTTGATTTTGTGCCCAGGATGTTAATATCCTTTGAAACTCTAGAAGAGAGCTTATGGATATGGTTATGGATGTTATCAGGTCGTGTTCTATGGAACAATGAAGATAAACACGGCCTAAGACCTATATATATCGAGTTTGGAAAATTGAAAGAGGTGCTAGCTTGGCACCCTCTCATTGGCCCATCTTCCGATGCTTATATCTTTTTATCCGAATGTCGTATGAACGAACGGTTAAGAGCATTGGAAACTAAATTCCAAGGCCTTAAATTTGGTTTATAATATGTCCCAAAAGAGACCATATATAACACACAAAATGTATTGCTCAAAAAGCTCTGTTACAAGGCAAATCCTTATTCGGTTTTTCCGCAACTTAAATCTGACTTTTTTCAAACTTTATATTTTCTATCCAAACATCATATATAGTCATATTATGACTTTAAACCTATTTAAATCATTATTAATAAGTCTCATATTCATTATACGTCACATTGGGACACACAGGGTGTAACACTGTTTTATTCAATGTTTGTTCAATTACTCTTTTACCTACAAATGCAATGTAGGCATTGGGTTCGGCAATAATTATATCCCCCAACATACCAAAACTTATTTCCACTCCACCAGTTGTCGTAGATGTAAGGATTGATACATAACCTTGAAGTGCCTTGCCACGGGCCATAGACATTGACCGCCCCCAGCGACATAGTCCAGCATCATAGGGCTATTTAATGGCTTCTAGATGCTAGTGTTGTACTGATCCAATGGAGAAAACAACGCATCATTTGTTCTTCACTTACTATGCTGCTAAAAGGATTTGGTCACATTTTCTGTCTCATGCAGGTATTGCGATGGAAGGGTTAACACTTCATCAAGCGATAATCAAGTGTTAGACTATTGATGTTATACCAAGATTGCAGCCTATAATGCAAGCAGTACCATCCATTATTGTATGGGAGCTGTGGAAAAGAAGAAACAAATTTAAATATGGAGATGTAGTGACTGTAAGTAGGGTGATATACCATGTGTCTTCGACGCTCCAATATCGTATCAAATATAGGAAGCCTAGCCTACTTCATATACCACATAAATGGCCACCTCATTTATAGATTCAACTCTACCGCCTGAAATATGATCTTTATAAAAAGCAAAACATGTCAATAGCCTAGAAGTTGAATCTATAGGTCAACTCTAGTTCATTGTGCAAAGTATTCGAACAATGAGCTTACATCCACACAAGTCTAAAAACATCATATGAACTCGCTCGCATGATCAAAACACAAAAATAACATCAAGAATCATGAATTGGACTCCAAAACACATGAATTAAATCATGAAACACAAGAGCTTCTAGAAACACTTCCGCACGTCCGATTCCTATCAAATCAACTCGAAATGATGCAAATAGTACCCATCGTGCGTGGTCATGCTTGATTTTTTATTCAAAGTAAGAAAGGCATGGATCTTAAATAACTCACTCAGAATGCTTTTTAAAAGATTATGTGGTACAATTAGGTTGAATAAACCCTTCTGGAATAACTATTCAGTTGCTTGTGAACCTTCGGGTACTGTTTTATTCAATGTTTGTTCAATTACTCTTTTACCTGCAAATGCAATGTAGGCATTGGGTTCGGCAATAATGATATCCCCCAACATACCAAAACTTGATGTCACTCTACCAGTTGTCAGAGATGTAAGGATTGATACATAAAATAACTTTTTATTTAATGAATAATCATATAAAGCAGATGATATTTTAACCATTTGCATCAAGCTCAAACTTCCTTCCGCATGTAAGACAAATATCATATGGAGTTTATGTGGTACATGAAGAGGGCCTCCAATATCATCCAAATCCGAGCTCCATAGCTCAAAATTTGATAAAATGACTCAAAGTGCAAAAATAGAGTACTTATATGCACTGCCTAGGAGATCCCTTCACGAACGCGGAACAATCCATGCGTTCGCGATGAACAAAATTACACTGCCTCAATTAACTCTACACGTTCGCGACACAAACCACACAAACACGATGTACATAGCTGACAGACCTACGCGAATGCGGGAAGAAAATCGCGAACACGAAGAATAAACCATCGACCTGTTCAGCTCAACCTAACACAATGCGAATGCATAGAAGCAGACGCGAATGCGTATAAGCAAACGCGAACGCGAACGCGAATGTGTAGAAGACCAGCCATAACACAATGCAAACGCGGTCAACCTGTCGCGAACGCGAAGAAGATAAGGTACCCAGCTCCAAGAATTACTTCGCAATTCTAAGGGCTTTGTCTGCATGTGCACGGAGTTATGATTTCTTTAAAGGTTGTAACATGCTACTTCAGATCTGGGCCACAAAACATATCTTCAAGCTAGAGGCCACCATTGACTACTTTTTGGGCGTTAGCAATATGATCCACAGCCACAACTAGAGGATGAGACATTGAGTCTCCCCACATGGGCAAGAAGAATGGAGGGAAATGCTGACTAATCTAAGTGGAGAATGGGTCAACTGAAAGCTATCATGGTTAGGTGGGAGGGAAATCTTAAGGACTCCCCAGAAATACTTCATTGAGTTGATCAAACTTGAGGGCATCCAACCATACTCACCCTTGCGGGTTCTCAGACAGTTCGGGATGATCCAGGATGTGCCTCTATGGACGAGGACAATGCTATATGAGTATGAGTACAATGGACAGATTCCAATCCCTAGGATAAGAAGGCTCTAAGAAGAGTAGAACGATCTGGTCAGAATGCTAATGGGTCAAAACTCGTGGTGCACTCCGGAGTATTATGTCTGGATCAACAAGGAAGACAAGCTAGCCCGACCAAGTAGAGAAGGTATAGACTGGCTGGAGGACGTAGTGGTTGCTTTGAAAATCTACCATGATATTCTGCCACATTACCTTATGACTACCTCAATTCACCATCAAGTGGTTCCAGGATCCATTGATCACATGTTGCCACCTGCTGAAGACGATGACCGGGTAGTGGAATGCATCCAGATAGAATGTGAGACAGACCCGGAGGGAGACTAGGAGAGGAGTCTGCATTCAATGATGACAAAGAGGGGTTTGAAGAAGATCCGGAAGAAGATCCGGAGAAAGAGATAGAAGAAGAATTTTAGTTTAAAACAAAATGACCATGGTTGTCTATTTGGTAAATGTGGTAATTGACCGGTTTTAGCTATGTATATTCCTTCCATGCCTTTAATTGAGTTGCCATAATATGTTATATTTATCATCATTAGTCAATCTTCACATGCTTTATTTGTCATCATTAATACTTGTCTTAACTCTTACTTGTTAATTGTCTTTACATGTTTAGTTGAAGTTATTGTTCTCTCTATTCCTTATTCATTATTTAATCGTTGAGTCCCTTACTTGAAGTTACTATTTCTTGGAATTTCAAATTAAATTACATAACCGGGCTCGGGGGTGAATGGGTGATCGGGTTTTGGTTCGAACCTCGAATTTTGACCAAGCAAGCTCAGGGTTGACTTTTGTTGACTTTTTCAATAATGATCTAAATTGAACCTCTTTCATTCATGAGTAGTTTCTAAAGTTTATTTTGAATCGTTTGGTCAATAATTTGCTAGATTTGGTTGGTTTGGAGGCTTGTTAGAAAGGCAAGGCTGTGGTTGAATTTTGAGTTGATTGTGGAGTGAGGTAAGTGTTGGGTCTAACCTTGACTTGAGGCCGCATCGCTAGTTAACAGGCTGAGGTCTCGTTCGTTAACGGAATTAACCAAAAAAATTGCTCCACCAACTAAGAACGGTCATGCACCACCACCCATAGAATCAAGAAAGAGCTCTTAGTCTGTCAATCCATACTGTGTCTAGACCTGGTAAGTTTCACCGCAGGCTCCACTCCTGGTGGTTCTCTTCCGTCAATTCCTTTAAGTTTCATCCTTGCGACCATACACCCCCCGGAACCCAAAAACTTTGATTTCTCATAAGATGTCGGCGGAGTCCTAAAAGCAACATCTGCCGATCCCTGGTCGGCATCGTTTATGGTTGAGATTTGGATGGTATCTGATCGTCTTCGAGCCCCTAACTTTCGTTCTTGATTAATGAAAACATGCTTGGAAAATGCTTTCGCAGTTGTTCGTCTTTCATAAATCCAAGAATTTTACCTATGACTATGAAATACGAATGCCCCTGACTGTCCCTGTTAATCATTACTCTGATCCAGAAGGCCAATGTAGTAGGACCGAAATCCTATAATGTTATCCCATGCTTTGTTACTTACCTCAAAACACGGAAATCAATACTCCAAAAAGCTATTCATGCACGAATCGGCCCCCGAGTGACTCGAATCTAGACAAAGCAACTTAATATCATCAATAGAATCTATTGCAAACAATTCCAAATGATAAATCTAATGTCTTGAATCAAATATGCAAAGTCAACCTAAAACGTCAACCCCGAGCTCGCACCCCGAAACCCGACAAAACTCACAAATTCCGAACTCTTAAACAAATATGAGTCCAACCTTATACTCTTATATTACCTGTTTGCTGTGGTTTTGTGGTTGTATAGATAGCTTGTCAGTATTTACCTTGCCATGTTCCCCCCCCCCCAATCTTGTTTGCAGTCTATAGTAGTAATCTGCAGCTATCTTCTTGTTCATGTTTATCAATATTCTTGTAATCAGATGAAGATTAGAAGTATCTTCTCCTCGACTACAAGGCCTACAAGCCCAACATACTGCATTGACTGACACGATATATCCACAAGCCTCTACTGATGGACATACTGTGGTCGGAACAAGGCCCTATCCATATATATATATATATATATATATATATATATATATATATATATATATATTATGTATACACAATATGTACTAAAAAGTCAACAACCTCATACGGTTCATAATCCAAATACCAAAATCGAAGATAGAATCATGAAATATAATCAAACTGAGTAGAAAACACTCACCTCAATCCGTGTGGTGATAATCGCCTCCAAAATCACCCAAATCCGGGCTTCATAGCTCAAAATATGATAAAATTACCAATTCCTTTGAAACATAGTACTTAAAACATTGCTCCAGAGGTACCCTTCGTGATCGCGGCCATTTCCCCGCGATCGCGATGAACAAATTTCCATTACTCTTCCCAAACTTTTCTCGGATAGCCTGTAGTTTATCAGCCCTAACTTTTTGTACAAAATTCCAAAAGAAAAATGATTTGATTTTCTGAAAATTAGGCACAAAGGGCTACAACTTTCATTTTGAATTATCTCCAAATTTCTTATAGATTGCAAGATATAAGATTCCAAAGTCGACTCAGTGACAACAAAATTTCTTCTTCACGAACGCGATTCACAGGACCTTGTTCTCATTTTGCTCTTCGTGATTGCCACCCAAAGTCCGCGGTCGAATTGTACACTCCTGTAGCCATAAACCAGCAACTAAAAATAGCCTAGAAATGGTCTAAAATCACCCCGAAACTCACCCGAGCCCCTCGGGACCTCGTTCGGACATACCAACAAGTCTTAAAACATATTACGGACCTATATGAGGCCTCAAATCACACATATTAATATCAAAACCATGAAACGTCAATCAAGATCAATCTCTTTAGTTCATAAACTTCAAACTTCAAATCAAGCGTCTGACTCAAGCCTAACCAATCCGAATTGAATCCAAATTTTGCATGCAAGTTCCAAATGACATAACGAACCTATTACAACTCCCGGAACAACAATTCAAACTCGATATCATCAAAGTCAACTCTCGGTCAAACTTATGAACATTACAAACCTTCAAATTTCTAACTTTTGCCAAATAGTGCCTAAACTTTCTAGAAATACCCAAATACAAATCCGGGTATACGCCTAAGTCCAAAATCACCATTTGCACCTAATGGAACTCTGCTGAGTGTCTAATCAACAAACGTATGCACATTTCTACTCAAGTAACTTTTGCCTTCCTCTTATTTTCCCTATTCTCATCTTTTACTTCTTTCTCTGATAACTTTAAAAATTACCTTTAAAACTAACCTTCTTACCTCCAAGGGTCTCCAAAGGATGATAATAGAGAAGGAAGGACTTTGGCATCAAGTGGACCAAATCATTTTTTACTTTAGAATATATTTGAACTATTTAAATATATAAAAGTATTAATATTCTAGTTAGTAGTTAAAAATTGAAACTACTAGACATGAGAGTGAAGATTGTACTTCAGACTCTGAGAGATAGCCAGTTATATGCCAAGTTTTCAAAGTGTGAGTTTTGGTTAGACTCAGTCGCCTTTTTGGGGCATGTTGTATCGACAAAGGGCATAAATGGACCCTAAGAAGATTGAGGCAGTTCAGAACTGGACTAGACCTATTTCAGCTACAGAGATCCAGAGTTTCCTGGGTTTGGCGAGTTATTATCGTCAGTTCATGGAGGATTTTTCATCCATAGCACCCCCATTGACTAGATTGACCCAAAAAGGTTCCCCGTTTAGATGGTCGGAGGAGTGTGAGTTAAGCTTCGTATCGTAATTTTGGACTTGGGCGTATGTTTGGAATTGAATTTAAAAGTCCGTAGGTTGATTTGTATTATTTTGCCGAAATTTGGCAATTTGAAGTTGAAAAGTTTGACCGTAGGTTGACTTTTATCTATCGAGCTCGAAATTTGATTTTGGACTTGGAATAGGTCCGCTACGCTATTTAGAACTTGTCTGCAAGAGTTTGAATCAGATTCATGGCAGAAAAACCAGAACTCCAATTTGAATTCTAATGTTGCACAATATGGACTTTTCATCAGAACCCTGGCACACAACCCTGGACACTATATTAGTTTCAACTCTCCATAACCTATAGCTTACATCAGAGTCTTAGCAGATAACCCAAGACTATATTTTCAATCAAAGCTCCACAACCTGGAGTTTGAATCAGTGTCCTATTAGACAACCTCGGACTCCATTTTCGAACCCTATGCTCTAGAACCTGGAGTTTGCATTCGAGTCCAAGCAGCAGACAATGTAGGACTCCATTTTCTATTTGAATTCTCCACTACACGTATTTTAAATCAAAGTCCTACCAGATGACTCATGATATCATTTTCAATCTCAATGCTCCACAAACCTGGAGTTTGCCTCAAGGTCCTTGCAGATAACCCAGGACTCCATTTTTAGTTCCAGTGCTCCACATAAGGGTGCTTATTGGGCGGATAATTACGCTTAACGGTTCGGCTTAGCGGTTATCGGATTATAAATGTAGTAATCTGCTAGCCATCCAATAAGACAATGGGCGGATTGGTATTAGATTAACAATTATTGGGCGGTTATCAAGCGGCTTATCGGCTAAACCAAATAGAAATATTTTGAACAATCATTCAATCAATACCAAAGAGTTTCAAATCAATACTAAATTTTTAATACCATCTAAGATCTAACCAAACGGTATTTTTTAATTGAAGAGTCTTCAAGACTACTGATACTGTCATACATATATTAACCAAATTTTAATACCATCAAGACTACTCATACAGACATACACATATTAATCATTGAGATTTTGATTTTTCGACTTCTCAGTTTTCAGTTTAAGAAAAGATGAGACTGATGACTTCTCTGCCTCTGGTGGCTGCAGACAATTGAGAATTAGAAAATAAAAATTAGGGATTTAGCCATTTAGGGTTTCAATAGTACTTATATATATAGGGGTAAAAGTGTAAATATAAAAATTCTTAACGGGTTAACGGTTTACCCGATAAGAAAATTGAGTAATCCGACCCTAAATAATTAAGCCGTTAATTATAAAATCTCAATTTGTTCACCATCCATTACCCTGATAATCCGATACTAATAAGCCAATAAGCTATCGGTTCGGTTCGGTTAACGGTTTCGGTTCGGTTTTGAACAGCCCTAGCTCCACAACCTGGAGTTTGCATTAGAGTCCTGGCAGAAATCCCAAGACACCATTATCGAGTATCGACCCCGAACCGCCATCAAATCTCAAATTTTGGTAGACTTCATGGCCGACTTTACGGCGGCCTTAATACCCGAAGTTGAAAGGGAATTATTACACCGGTCTTACGGAAGGTGCCTCGAATGCGAAGGGGTCCATGTTCTTCTTGTTGCTGCAACAGGTGCTAGATTATGGTAATAGCAACAGGTAGTTATGGGTAGTTAATTTTTTGTGTGTGTGTGTGTATATATATATATATGGATTGTTCCTCTTTTGTGGCATTTTGGGGCCATAAAAAAGGAATTCTGCCTGATTTTCAAATTTTGGTGTCCTATAGCATAGGCCATTTGTATGCATCCGAGCGACCGGGCCCGAATCGCCTAAAATTTGTCGACCCATAGAAATTGACCCAAGGAAAAATAGTAATCACTTCGCTATGATCGTTCCTCATTTTTTGGCATTTTGGGATCCTAAAAAGGGACCTATTTTCATATTTTCGTGTGCTAGCCCACGCCAACTGCATGAATCTGAGCGACGAAACCCGAATCGCCTAAAATTTTGTCGACCCATAAAAATCGACCCAAGGAACAATAGTATGAACTCAAATTTTGCACACAAGTTTCAAATGACATAACAAAGATATTTTTACATTCAAAGTCAACAACTGTACAACATGATTCGAATTACAAAATTTGAATACCCATTCGATAACGAGTCCAACCATACAAGAATTACTCAAATCCGACCTCAAACCGCCTTTCAAATCCCCAAATTTTAGCCTAAGAAGTTCCACAAATTTTTTCCAAATTTTCAACTCCAAAACACTAATTTAATGATGAAATCAGCAATAGATTCGTGTAATTTAACCAAAATCGAGTTAGGAATTCTTACCCCAATATTTCCCTTGAAAATCTCCCGAAAATGTCTCACACCGAGCTCTCTAAGTCCGAAAATGGATCATAAATCAAACCCTCGAAATTTCCCATTTTCTGCCCAGCGAATCCGCTTATACGAGCCTTTCATCGCATCTGCGATGCCGCACCTGCGGAAAAACCATTAGAGGTGCGGATTCTACTTAAGCTCAGGGGATTCCACTTCTGCGGATAAAATCTCGGCATGGCCATGGCATAACGTAGGTCATGGCCATGGCACGACGCATGGTATGGCCATGGCACGATGCCGCACCACGTCGCATCGACTTTATTGGCGAGTGAAATTACACACGTTTTGAAAAATTGGTCAATAAAAAAGTGATATATCTTAGTTCACATTAAAAGGGTTGAATGTGTAAAGTGATTTTGATGGTAAAAAAAGGTATCATAGGAATTTGATATATAGTTCCGGGGTAACTTATGCCTGACATGATTCTCGTTTCGACGAGATACGTAGGCAACCTATGGGTTTGGTCACATTTTTCAAAAACAAATTCATCAATCAAGGACCCTTCCCGGGTTCGATCTCATTTTTCAAAAATTAAAAATTCATCAATCAAGTACCCTTCCCGCGTTCGATCTCATTTAGTTTTTAAAAAAATCAAAAAAATCAATCAAGGACCCATCTTGGGTTCGATCTCATCTTTCAAAAAAAATCAAAAAAACTCCCATCGTGCGGAGATTTTCAATTCTTGTCTCTCCCGTAACGTAGAGATTTTACATTTTTAGCCACTCCTATCATGCAGAGATTTTAATAATATTAGTTCAATCATGAACCATTCAATGCGCATAACTCTTCTTCCTGGACTGGGCTGTGTGAAACCTCTTCTGAATCAACTTCACCTTCTTCAAAGCATCGCGAACCAAGTCTGTGCCCAATAACCTAGCCTCATTGGGCTCGTACCAACCTACTAGAGAATGACACCGCCTCCTATATAGGCCTCATATGGATCCATCTGAATACTAGACTAAGTTTCTTTGTTAAGATTCAATTATTTATTTTTCTTTTTTCTCTTGCTTTTCATCGATGATTTTTTGTAATGACCTGCCCAGTCGTTTAGTGTATTTTAGCTCTATTCCCTTACTTGATATTTCTCATATGCGTGTTTGTTTTTTTTGACTTGCGGGGTGATTGGTTTGGCTTTGGGAAGGTTCAAGAGTGATTTGGAACACTTAGTGTCATTTATAGAAGCTTAAGTTGTAAGAGCTAACCGAAGTTTGACTTTTATGGAAACGATATCAGAATAGTATTTTGATAATTCCAATAGGTTCGTATGGTAATTTTGGACTTGGGCGTATGCCCGAAATTGAATCGGAAGTTTGTAGGTTGATTTGTGTTATTTTACCAAAATTTGGCAATTTAAAATTGAAAAGTTTAACCGTAGGTTGACTTTTAGCTATCAAGCCCGGAATTAAATTTTGGGACTTGGAATAGGTCTGTTATGCTAATTAGAACTTGTCTGCAAACTTAATATGGAACCGTGTTGAATGGCGCACTACTTATAAGCATGATTTCTAGATGATTAAACTTGGACGGTTAAAACCCTATAGACATGAAATCTAAGTGGACAACTCGATTAAAGAGGATATCAGCATAAACAGTCTCAAACAGTCCACATGGAGTCATGTGGAGGACCCAGAGGGTTTTATCGATGAGATGCATAAGACTCTCTGCGTTATGCGTTCCACAGTGACAGAAGTAGTGGAGTTGGCCTCCTATCGCCTCAAGGAGGTAGCGTATTAGCAGTGTGATAAGTCCCGTGAGGAGGGTAGCCCTCCGGCAAAATGGAGTGAGTTTGTGCATGCATGTCAAATGTAATGCACCACGGTGTGAACTCATGTACTCACATTCTCAGAGTACTCAATATCACTGTCTCACACTCCCACTCATCACGCTCAATCACTATTCACACTCAGTCACTCAGCACTGTATGGTACCTAATGCGGCGCGCAGCCCGATCCCATCATGAATCAATAAATACTGTGCTCATTGCTGGTATGTCAGACTCCAGAGCAGCGGATCCTGTCCAAGCACCAATATAAGCCATCATGGCCTGTTGCGGCGTGCAGTCCAATCCCATAAATAATATATATAAAGCCCATAGGGCCTGCTGCGGCATGCAGCCCGATCCATATAATAATAATACATATAAAGCCAATGTGGCATGTTGGGGCACACAGCCCGATCCCATCAATAATATATATATATATATATATATATATATATATATATATATATATATATATATATATATATATATATATATATATATAAAGCCCATAGGGCCTGCTGCGACATGCAGCCCGATCCCTTCAATATCACTCACAGTCCGGCACTCAGACCCCAACTCAGTCATCAATCTCTCCAGTCTCTCGTGCCCGGCGGTGCATCAATTATTTGATCGATGTTTGGCAGTGGGAACGAGTCATTTGGGCACGCCTTATTCAAGTCCTTATAGTCTACGCACAAGCAAAATTTTTATTTTTCTTAGGAACTACTACGTTAGCTAGCCAGTCTGGATACTTTACCTCTTGGATCGAACTGATATCAAGTAGGTGAGTTACCTCTTCTTTGACGAATTTATTTGATCCATGTTTGAAGTTACATAGAGGCTAATTTCATGAACGAACTTGATAATTGCTAATTCTGTGATGAAATTGTTGAATGAGCTATGATAGCTCACCTTACACATGCCTACATTTTAGCTTGTCATTTGAACAATTGTCTATGCCCCACGGTGGGCGCCGAACTGTTTACCCGTAAAACAGTACAGTTAAATTTGTAACATGGTTTATAGACACGTGAATTATTTTGATACAAAAATATGAAAGAAATAAGAATAGAAATAAGATTATAAAATAACTTTAAAAGAAATACGATCCTGGCTATGAGTTTGGCTTCTCCGATAGCAGTAACAAGAATGATATTAACAATAAAGTAAAAGTGCAATTTTATAGCGTAAGAGTCGAATTAAGCTTTTGCATACAAAATGTTTCATGTCCAATAATGAATACAATTTTTCCTATTTATAGCTCTATTCAGGGAGACAAGATCCTCAAATCAAGCGCTTCTTGAATGAGAATAAAACTCCTACTAACGGTTGTATTATAGTCGGTCATTAATACAACGATTCCTTGTAACGGACTTGGTATAGGTCCATTATGGTTTTTAGAACTTGTCTGCAAAATTCGATGTCGTTTGGAGTTGATTTGGTAGGATTCAGACATTTAGTTGTAATTCTAGAAGTTCTTGAAAATTTCTTTGAAATTCATGCGTTTTAGAGTTAAATTCGTAGTTTTAGATGTTATTTTTGTGTTTTGATCGCGCGAGCGAGTTCGTATGATATTGTTAGACCTGACAATAATAATACAATTATCATACATTTGTGATATAAACTATGGTACATTTCTATAACTACCCATCCGGTCGTTTTGAGCCTTTGTAATTTGTTCAGTTATTTAAAGTTTTGAGTAGCTTCATATGATGTAAGGCTGGCAAGTGGGTCCGTCCAGGCCCAGGACCAGCTCGGGATCGCGGTCCAAATGGGCTAAATAGGCCAGGACCGTTTGGACCGGTTTTAGTGGGCCTGGGCCAGTCTCGTGGACCGGTCCTATGCTTTGGGCCCGCCAGGCCCGGGACCATTTGGCCCGCCAGGGACCGGGACCGGACCGGTCCCTTAGCGGGCCAAACGGTCCCAACGGCTATTTTTTTTTTTAATATAGCTGTTGGCTATTTATAAAATAGCCATTTAGCCCCCCCAACTTTGTTTTAATCCCAAACTTTTTATAATTACACTTTTTTCCCTATTTTCAACTATAAATACCCCCTCATTCTTTCATTTTTTCGTACAAAATCATCAATCTATCACAATCTCTCTCTAATTTTCTTCTATAATTGCTACTATTGCTTACTTTATTGTTACAATTTGTGAAACAATTGCGAAGTTGGTGAATTGAAGTCTTCAACGATAATCAATTTTCAACAAGTTGTTCGTCAATTCGGTAAACACATTCCAACTCTTAAGTTTTAATATTATAATTTTGTTTATTTTATTTATTTTTTATTACTTTATTAATTAAGATGGCTTCCTTAAAAAAACTTTTTGGTAAAAATAAGGAAAAATCCAAGAGTGACGAATCTAGTGCTCAATCGGTTCCTCCTCCACTACCCCAGGCTCCCCGAATCAAACTCCATATCCGTCCTACACCTGCTATTCTTGATAGCGATAATAGTTTATTACAATTTACTGAAAGTCAATTTTGCCATAATATTAGAGCTGGTGAACAATTAGACCATGAATTAATGAATGCTCTTTATTCTAATCCAACTATTGATGAAAATGATGACGAGGAAATAGATTTTGATGAAACTCAACCGGATGATGATACACCAACTAGTCCTGCTCATGATGATAACCCAACTGGTGATAACCCTGCTAATCCAAATGATGCCCAATCTGATACTCCTGTTACTACCCCTACTTTTTCTAGACAACCTAGCAAACGGACGAAAACATCTCACATTTGGCCATTTTTTACTCAACTAATTCCAGAAAATAAGGCTAAGTTTAAAACTTGTGGCACAAAGTTAGTTTTTAAATATTTAGGATCGTGGGGGTGGGGGAGGGGGGAAACTTTGGCTAGACACATAATGAAACACCCTCAAGATAGAGTGAGATATCTTCGTCTGAAAGCTTTGGCCGAGGGAAAAAGTCTACCTACTCCTAGTCAGGTTGATCCTAGTACCGGTTCAAATCAATTTCAATCGGGAATTAACACTGTTACCGATGGTATTTTATATTATGATCCAAAAAAAATATCAGAAAGAATTGGCAAAAATGGTAACTGTTATGTGTTTACCCTATAGTTTTCCTTTTGACCCTAACTTTGTGCATTATATTAGAAATATTTTTAATCCTACTTATAAAGGCTTTCCTCGCACAACCGTAAAGAGCGATATTTATAAATATGAACAATATTTGCGCTATTTATTTACTCATATAAATTATCGTGTTGCTATTACAATTGATATTGGTAGAAGTGGTAACGACTGTGATAACCTTACCATTACCAGTCATTGGATTGATGAGGATTGGATAATGCAAAAGCGCATTATTTCTTATAGAATAATTAATTCACGTCACACAGGGCAGTTTATTGCTAGCACAGTTACAGATATTTGTAGATACTTTTGCATTAGTGATAAAATAATGTCAATTTCAATGGATAATGCTACTAGTAACACAAATGCTATAGCCTTACTTACCACTACGCTAAATCATGCATTTAGTGATATTTTTCATGTTAGATGTATTTGTCATATTTACTATTTAATTGTGGGTGATGGTATGAGAATTTTAAATATTGAAATTGAAAAGGTTAAAATGGCTCTTAACTGGATTTTTTATTCAAACCGTAGAAGTAGACTTAGAGAATATTTTAAAAGATGCGATGAATTTGGCCTAAGAGAAAGAAAGGTTCCTAAACCTTGTCCAACTAGATGGAATTACATGTATGAAAGTTTGGTTGTTGCATATGAATATAGAAACCCCATAAACTCAATATTTAATGCACATGTAAGTGATGATGATGAGCACCTTACAAATGGGGATTCGGCTAATGTTAAAATACTTGTAGATTTTTTAGAAAAATTTCATATTGCTACAAATGAATTTTCTGGGCAATATTATCCTACTATTTCTAACTGTTTAGTTTATATTGCAGAACTTGCAAATTTGTTTGCTCATTTTTCAGAGGGTGGGAAATTTTTAAACTTGCTATTGATTCTATGAGAAAAAAGTTTAAAAAATATTTTTTCCCTATTCCCCATATTTATGGTGTTTCTGCTTTGTTAAATCCTTATATGAAATTAGGAGGTCCTCATTTTTTGTATGAAATTATTTATAATGGTTTAGCATTTGAAGATGAGGAATTGTCTCAACTTCCGGAAGCAATAGCCTCAATTAGAATAAATGCTAAAACTATTTTTAATACTTATCAAGTTGCATTAAATCATGCTAGACCAAATATTTCAACTCCTTCTTCTTCTGATTCTCAATCATCTAAAAGAACTGCGGGAGTAAGAGCACTTAGTGTTTCGGCGGGTTTAGGGGTTCTCAAGGTTCTAGTAGTAGTGATTTTTCACAACTAAATGAGCTTGAAGTTTATTTGTCGCAGGGAATTGAGGAAGTGAATCCCGACGGCTCCTTTAATCTTTTGGAATGGTGGAAGGACAAAGAAAAACACTTTTCGGTTCTTTCAAGGATGGCCCGAGACATTTTAACTATTCAAGCTTCAACAGTGGCATCAGAGAGCGCTTTCACTCAAGCAAGACTTCAACTCGGTGATTATAGAGCATCTATGAGGGAGAGCTTGGAAAAATTAATACTTTTCAGAGATTGGATCCGGTCGGAAAGAAGAAATTTTGGACTTGCTGAATCACAACCAGATGAAGACAAAGCTTACGAAGAAATGCTAGCTGAACTTGTGAAAGATGTTGCTTCGCCCGGAAGTGGCGATGACCAAGCTACTTTTCTGCCACCACCAACGAAAATTCCTCCAGACCTTGATAGATTTATGAAGTTTGTAAGAGATACCATGTAACTTGTATGAACAAAATTTAATATGTATTATGTAACTTGTATTTTGGCACATCTTGATTAGTTTCTTTTTCTTCTCAATGGTGGTATTAGCACCTTGTTGTGCTCATTCCATAGGGGGATGAAGACTAAGAAAGATATTGCCATATTTTTTAATCCTATAATAAAATTACAAGGCATTGCTTTGAATATCTCTTTACAATATTTTCTTCTTTAGACATTAAAGTTTAATTAAAAAATATTTAAAAATTTAGGTCACAATTTTATAATAAATTTTATAAGGCATTGTCTTAGATATTATTTTTAACATCCTTTTATCTCTAATTTCTAGTTAATTTTTAAAAAAAATCCATTGGGCCCACTTATCCCACTTAGTCCATTTAGCCCGCGGGCCGGGACCGTTTAGCCCGGGACCAAACGGTCTCAGTCCCGGGCCGGTCCTTACAAAAAGACTATTTAGCCCGGGACCGTTTGGCCTGTTTAATTTGGGACCGGCCCCGGACCGGGACCGTTTGGACCGACCCACTTAGCCCGTTTAGGCCCGGGACCGGCCCACTTGCCACCCTTAATATGATGTATTATGACTTGTGTGAATCGTCGGTTTTGATTTTTAGGTGATTCGGGATTGATATGGAAGAATGATTCTCAACTAAGAAGCTTTAAGTTGGAAAAGTTGACCAAGTTTGACTTTTGAGTATTTGATCTCACATCGGAGTTTTGATGATTCTGTTAAATCCGGATGGTGATTTTGGACTTGGGCGTATGCCCGGATTTGCATTTGGATGTTTCTAGAAGGTTTCGGCACTATTTGGCGAAAGTTTGCAATTTGAAGGCTTGCCAAAGTGAATATCCATGAGTCTAATTTGTAACGCATTAAATCGTTTGTCGATAAAACATCCGAGTAGAGAGATATTCATGTTTTTGTGGGACCGTGCAAGCAGCTCCCAATGGGACCCACTTAGGCAGTGGACGACCCTTGAATATTTTAAAGGGGTTGAACGGCTCATTTCTCTACTCCGATGTCGTATCCCAATTCAACATAAGTGGTTAGGAAGGGGCAGGTATCCCAATTCAATATAAGGGATTAGAACTCTGGGGCGGGTGTTTAAAATCAAAAGAAAATTGGAGATAAAATGTGAGTCGTTGATCTAAGAAACAGACGGCTCGGTGTAACGACCCGACCGGTTATTTTGAGTATTACAGCCCTATTCCCCCATTTACTGCTCAATTTATGCTTTACAGTTGTTGTATAACTTGTCGGGGGTAATTAGTTCGGGTCCGGAAGGATTTCGGAGTGAAATGAGACACGTAGTCTCATAATTGAAAACATATTCTCCTGCAGATTGTGAGGACACGAGTTCATCTCTGAGATACTTTGCATTGACATGCATACATGTCATACAGGCATAGATATGAATTTTCCTCATGTTGTACGGTATCACATCATTCATGACTTCTCACACATGTTGACATATGGGCATAGTAATGCATTTGTTTTACACTGACTATCTAGAAAGAAAATGAAACATCTTATTTATTATTGAAAGGATTTTTGGGAAAATTACTGTTTTCAAACTTACTCATATTTTTGGCAACTTCGGTAAACGATTTGGGTTTTCACTGATATACTTGAAAGGCAAAACTATTTTCAGAAATCATGATTAAGCTGAGCATTTTATCTTTGAGTTGCTTCTTTTATTACTTGCATTATGTTGTTATGAACTGTTGTTGGTTATTAGAGTTGGACTCTGACCTTGGTATAATCTCGTCACTACTTTCAACCTAAAGTTAGTTTTGTTACTTATTGAGTGCATGGGGTCGGTTGTACTCATACTACACTTCTGCACCTTGCGTGCAGATGTTGACTGCTGATGTTGCTGTGTTCGTTGGGAGCTAGATCTGAAAATGTACCTGCGCTCCGGTTGTAACTGCCTCTTGTTCATGGTAGCCTTAGATTCATAAAACTCTGTTTATGTACTTTTCAAACAGATAATGTATTTACTTCGTACCAGCTTTGTAAACTCTATTCTTAGAAGCTCATGATTTGTACTACCAGTCCTTGGGGAATGTATCAGATTCGGATATTTCTTTACTTTATTAATTGTTATTGGAATTGATTAGAGGTTAACTGGCTTATCTAGTGGGTTGGGTTAGGTACCATCACGACTATTTGGACTTTAGGTCATGACAAGTTGGTAACAGAGCCCTAGGTTCATAGGTTCTACAAGTCATGAGCAAGTGACTAGTAGAGTCTTACGGATCGGTATGATGACGTCCATACATATCTTCGAGAGTCTACAGGGCATTTAGGATATATAGTTCCCATCTATCTTTCCTTATCGTGCGGAATTGATTCAGCTTGAGACATAACTCTTTGAATTTCTTCCACGCATTCGCATACGCACATGAGCACTCGATATCAGCTGTGCATCGCTGGCTTGTGATTCTATGAAAGAGGTTCGAGATGTGTATTCTGTATTTTGGTGATGGGCTAGTCTGGAGGACTTGATACCATGGTTATACCGCAGCTTAAGCTCGGTAGCCTCAGTTGTAACTTTTACATTTGGACTCATATGTTCGGTAATGTCCCTACGAGTGGAATTTGTGGCTCGATGAGCGATAGAATGGCTTTGTGATGAGTATGATGTGACTGCGGGATGTGGTAAGACGATTTGAATGTGACGAGAAGTGTTTCCTTGAAATGTAAAAGGGGCCATTGGGTGCTTGATTTTCGTTTTGATGTGACGTATAGTCTCGAGTATGAATGTTTTGAAGGATCTTTCACGCTGTTAAATTTTGGGACAAATTAAATTCTCATGTTTGGTTAATGAGTTTGGACTCAGATAGACTAAGTGATTGCATAGTAATTGTGATTGTGAAAGGATATAACAAGTTACCAATTTGAGGCTAAGCAGTTGGGTTATCCCCTGCAGAGTAATCTACGTAGGTGTGTTCCTTATAATGTGAGGAGAGAGTTTCTTTTCTACCAGCGGGGCGCATGTGTTGAGATTTGAAGTTGAATCTGGTTGAGAAAGTTGACTTGAGTGTCAAGAGAATGAATGCGAGCTTAGCGAAAGATTGGGGTATTTTTTTTATGGTTGGCATTGCATGAGCTTGAGAAGAATTTTTGTTGAACTGACTGCGATATTATAGAAGTAATAGAGTATGGGTACTGTGAGTTATCGAGTGTTTTAATTTATGGATTTGAGCCAAGTGGGGGAGACTACTATTTACAATTCAATTCATGGTTATATGTTAAATTTTAGTTTTAGTCGGAGGAATACTTGTGGATTAGTTATGACTTGCAGAGGTTGAGATCGAGGATGACCCAAGTACTGAAATTCCTAAATACGTGTTATATTGCGCTTTATGAGTATATGAAAATCATGGAATGAGTGAGTTGTTATTTGTGAATAATGTAGTGCGCACGGAGTATGAATTTGATCGGTGGTGTTAAGGCGGGGTTACCTCTTTGATTGTTGTTGTGCTAATGGGGCACGTGACTTTCAGCCCATTTGGGCGGTGCAACATATATTTGAGCAAAGTGGGTGACTCTCGAGAAGGTGCTAATGGATGCAAAAATGTATAAGTGGCAATTGAAAAATTTTCGGATTCGTATATCGTTAGAATCGGTTATTTACATTGGATGGTGTCGGCACTTGCGATAATTCTATATGACTATGGATTCTACATTTCAGTATAAGTAAAGGGAAGAGGAACAATTTTAAATTCACATAAGGTCTTTCAGAGTGGATGTCTTGGTTGTGGTGCTTTTGGGGTACTTAAGAGAGAATTCAGCGGCTTATGGGCCTTAGGGCGTTGTGGTTCTATGCTAGGGTTCGTAGGGTGAGTTGTGGTTCAAGATCGGGGTGTGTTAGCAAGGAGAAGTATCAATCTGAAGACAAATTCGGAAGGGAATCGGAGAAATAGGATAGCTTGGTAGTAGGTTGGATCAGCATGGTAATGGATATGATCAGTTCTTTGGGTGCTTATGATGTGGGGGGGTTTTTTATAGGTGCTTTGTGGAAATACTCTTGGGTTTGGAAACCTGCATGGCTTGATTATGTGCAAATGGATTCCAAATCATTCTCGAGGATTACTACCACGGTTTGAGATGGATATTTCCTACCGGCCTGAGGAGCATGTTGAGTATTGTGATTTTCTACCGGATGGGATCAAATGGAAGGCTTTTGGCTGATCGGATATGTATTCTACTTGTAACTCATAATGATTATGAGGTTCTCGTATTATTTTTTTTATATGATGGCATGATAGATGCGGTGTCTTGTGTGGGATTAAGGTTTGCGTGTGCAAGGTCACCGTTTAGTTTTGAAAGGGAGGTCATAAATTCTTAGAGGGCATGGACGGTTTTCGATGTTTAGATGAATGCTATAACTATTTGGTATTGCGTGAGTAGGGTGTACATTTCAGAAGGCGCACTATGTTTTGAATTATGGATATGTCATAGGTATTGCGGCACTCTCCTGGTTGATCGACTGCTGATTTTAAGACGTTGCTATGTGGCACGAAAGAATGGGAGAAGTATGCCTCGTGTGATCGTGTATGAGAGATGTATTAGACATTCGGGCGGTGGAGATAGAATCAGAAATGGTGATTCGTATGTTCTATGGATTTGGAGACCGGGAGTTTTCAGGAGCAGATTGTTTCATGGTTGCGGACTGTGAAGTCATGGCTGAAGCTAGCTAGATGATAGTATGTATTATGATTCAGACATTGTGGATTTTCGGAGGGTTATTTATCTATTTGTGGGTGACCATAGTTGATTTGGGGGTCCATTGGTAGGCCCAATTAGGATGTGTATTCTACACCGATTCGGATTAGTTAGCTCCATACTGCTATTGTTGAGGGATATGTCATTCGGTTGATGTTGAACTTATTCGTGTTCTGAACTGATCTGTCACTTACTCTTCTATTCTACGAGGGGTTGTAATTCATTGGTTATATGCACACATGGTGCGGTTCTATTGGGGGCCACACGGCGAAATTCGAGCGAGATGAGTATTTGGGTATTGCATGATCGATTGTGTAATAGTTATGTTCTTTCAGGTTTTGTGTGGCATTGTGTCATTTGCCTATCCGTGGTTATTGCTTTTAAGCAGGGCGGCTCGAGGTATATAATATGGACCAGCTTTTGGATGGGGTCACGCGTTGCAGCGGAGTTATGTTAAGGTATATGAACCTTGTGTTAGAATCATGTGATGGTTCTACGATGTGTGATGGATTTTCAACATTTTTTTGTGGCGGTACTTGTTAATCTTGCGGGGCAGTTCTCTCATTTGAGTCATTTTCCATGACTGAGTACATTTGAATTGTTGCGTATTGGTGCACGGATGGCACGGTTTGTGGCTCTGAGTTATATTAGTGTGGCATGTCGGTGTGCTAGTTATGTTATATAATATAAGGTCATTAGACCTAGGATGGGTACTATCAGGTTCGATTACGGTATATTCGGGAGAATAATATTGAAAGTCGGCTTAGAAAGTGATTATGATTTTGGTTGGGGCGAGATAGCTCCATGACTTGTTGATCTGATGAGGGGTCATGAGATTTCTGTGTGTTTCTTTCATTTTCAACAGTGTACAAAGTTTTTGGAACGAGGTTTTGTTAGATATGGGGTTTAATGCTAGTACCTGGTTGGTTTTGGAGTACTTAGTGTGATCATGAATGGCGCTACGAGTATGCGAGTTGTATAATATGTTAGGTGATTATATCTGTGGTTGTAGTTATGACTTGATGCAGCTTGTTCAAACTTATACAGTGTGTAACTGTGAGATTCGGGTCTTGGAAGAAAATTCTGAATGTTGGGAATTGAATTCCAAGGTTTTGGGGCCAAGATTAAATTAATGATTTTCAGTTGTATTGTGTTGTCAGGCCTATATAGAATAGGGTGACGTGGGATCACCCCCGGGTATGTGCATGGTAAGATGGAATAGTGATTTGGTGGCTTAGAAACAACTCTTAGCACGTTTGAGGACGAACGTATGTTTAAGTGGGGGAGAATCTAACGACCCGACCGGTCGTTTTGAGTATTACTGCCTCGTTCCCCCATTTACTGCTCAATTTATGCTTTACAGTTGTTGTATGACTTGCCGAGGGTAATTGGTTCGGGTCCTGAAGGATTTCGGAGTGAAATGAGACACGTAGTCTCATAATTAAAAACTTAAGTTGGAAAAGTTGACCGGATGTTGACTTATGTGCAAACGACCTCGGATTTGAATTCTGTTGATTCCAATAGCTCCATATGGCATTTTGGACTTAGGAGCGGGTCCGAAAAATTATTTGGAGGTCCGTAGTGGAATTAGGCTTGAAATGGAGAAAGTTAAATTTTTAAAAGTTTGACCGGGGAGTTGACTTTTTGATATCGGGGTCGGAATCCAATTCTAGAAATTGGAATAGCTCCGTTATGTCATTTATGACTTGTGTGCAAAATTTAAAGTCATTCCGGATTGATTTGATGTGTTTCGGCACAAGATATAGAATTTGAAAGTTCAAAGTTCATATATTATGATTGGAGGTCCGATTCATCGTTTTGATGTTGTTATGTGTGATTTTAGGTCTCGAGTAGGTCCGTTTTGTGTTATGGGACTTGTCGATATATTGGGACGGGGTCCCCAGTGGCTCGGGTGAGTTTCGGACGAGGTTCGGAGCATTTTGGAAGCTTTGGCTAAGGCTGGTGTTGGCTGCTGGTTCTGATATGATCGCACCTGCGGCTGGGTTGCGCAGGTGCGATGGTCGCAGAAGCGACAAAGCAGTCGCAGAAGCGAGGGAGTGCTAGCTGGAGAGGCATCGCAGAAGCGGATCTTCAGGCGCAGAAGCGCGATCGCAGATGCGACCATGACCATCGCAGAAGCAGCTTGTCTCGCAAATGCGAGCCTTTTCCCGCAAAAGCGAAGGTCGCAGATGCAACCTCTTGTCCGCAAATGCAGAAACGCTGGGCAGAACCCCTTTAAGTTCGAGGGTTCAATATTTTCACCCATTTTTCAGATTTTGGAGCTCGGTTTGGGCGACTTTGGAGAAGAAGTTTTCCACACAACTTGGGGTAAGTGTTCTTGACTCCCTTGTGATTATATTTCATGAAATAATCTTCATTTTTGGTGTAAGATTATCGAATCTTCAAGAGAAATCGAAGGAAATTTCTATAATTTCATAACATGAATTTTCGAGTTTTGAATACCCATTCGGAGTCGGATTTGAGTGAAATTAGTATGGTTGAATTTGTAATTTGATGGGTTGTCAAATTTTGTGAGTTTTGTCGGATTCCAAGACGCGGGCCCCACGGGCGATTTTTGGAGTGTAATGTTAGATTTTGTGGGAAAATATTAGTATTTTGATATGGAATTTATTCCTATAATTGTGTGGACTGAATCAAATTTATTGTGGCTAGATTCGAGCCGTTCAGAAGTTAATACGCGCAGAATGGAATTTCTGGAGCATTGTTTAGCTTGCTCGACATTGGATTCGTCTTGTTCGAGGTAAGTAACTCTTCTAATATTGGAGCTGAGGGTATGACCCTGATTATACGTGTTATGTATTTGGTGTTGAGGTGACGCACATGCTAGGTGACAGGCGTGTGGGCATGCACCGTGTGAACTGTGACTCTGTTATTCCTGTGGTACTGTGTAGTTACCTAAACTTATCTGTAATCATGAAATCTCTACGTACTAGAGTTATCGAGATGTAATTCATGTTAGAAACCATGTCTAGGCTACATGCTTATTCTGTTTGGACCTATTGAGGTCGTTACTGCTGTTGAGTTATTTGCTTACATTGCAATTTCATACTCAGTCATGTTCATTCATTTCATATCATATCTCAGTCTCTGTTGCTACATATTGACACATCATATCATCATTTTTGGGCTAGTTTCCTGATATTGTGAGCCCGAGAGACTAGAGAGATTGATGACTGAGTGAGGCCGAGGGCCTGATTGTGAGGATATTGATACTATGGTACGTGAGTTGTCCGTGCAGCACGTGAGTTGTCCGTGCGGATCCAGATATTGATACTATAGCATGTGAGTTGTCTGCGCAGCACGTGTCATCCGTGCCGTTTATAGCGCTTGGGCTGAAGAAGCCCCTCCGGAGTCTGCACACACCCACAGTGATCGCGGTTGATTTATATTGAGAGATGGATCTTCCCTGGACATGTATCTTGTCCGAAGCATTTATACTTGGGGGATGGATCTTCCCCATGGGCTGGATTGGCCCTACTCGGTACTGAGTGACTGATGATCAGTTGATGTGTATATTCCGGGATGGATCTTTCCTAGGCCGGATTGGCCATATACAGTACCGAGTGATTGAGCATGATGAGTGGAATATGTGATAAAGTGAGATTGAGTACTCTGAGAGTGTGAGTACATGAGTTCATCTCTGAGATATATTGCATTGACATGCACACATGACATACAGGCATAGAGATGTATTTTTCTCATGTTGTACGGTATCACGTCATTCATGACTTCTCACACATGTTGAAATATGGGCATAGTGATGCATTTATTTTACACTGGCTATCTGGAAAGAAAATGAAACATCTTATTTATTATTGAAAGGATTTTTGGAAAAATTACTGTTTTCAAACTTACTCATATTTTTGGTAACTTCGGTAAACGATTTGGGTTTTCACTGATATACTTAAAAGGCAGAACTATTTTCAGAAATCATGATTAAGCTGAGCATTTTATCTTTGAGTTGCTTCTTTTATTACTTACATTATGTTGTTATGAACTGTTGTTGGTTATTGGAGTTGGACTCTGACCTTGGTACAAGCTCGTCGCTACTTTCAACCTAAGGTTAGGTTTGTTACTTATTGAGTACATGGGGTCGATTGTACTCATACTACACTTCTGCACCTTGCGTGCAGATGTTGGCTGCTGATGTTGTTGTGTTCGTTGGGAGCTGGATCTGAAGATGTACCTGTGTTCCGGTTGTAGTTGTCTCTTGTTCATGGTAGCCTTAGATTCATAAAACTTTGTTTATGTACTTTTCACATAGATGATGTATTTACTTCATACAACATTGTAAACTCTATTTTTAGAAGCTCATGATTTGTACTACCAGTCCTTGGAGAATGTATCAGATTCAGATATTTCTTTACTTAATTGATTTATTAATTGTTATTGAAATTGGTTAGTGGTTAACTGGCTTACCTAGCGGGTTAGGTTAGGTGCCATCACGACTAGTTGGGTTTTGGGTCGTGACACTCAGATTCACTGTGTTTCTTGTGTGAGTGTTATGGAGAGGTCGGTGTGGTCACAAGCTCAATGTGATGGGGCGTGGTCATAGGCTATATCATAAATCACCTATTGAAGGTCTTAAGTTTTGCCTTAGGTTTGTCCAATTCCATCATTAGATTGTGAACATAAACTTTATGACTTATAAAAATCGATAATTTAATCTTCCGTGTATAAGCTAAACTCTATACATTAAATCATCTACTATATAAGCAAAGGACACACAGACAAATACGTGATCTATTTAAAATAAAACTTTATTGAATTGA
Organism: Nicotiana tomentosiformis; assembly: GCF_000390325.3. Lineage (NCBI taxonomy): Eukaryota > Viridiplantae > Streptophyta > Magnoliopsida > Solanales > Solanaceae > Nicotiana > Nicotiana tomentosiformis. The sequence goes on along the minus strand of NC_090813.1, from coordinate 148,847,586 downwards.
ATAAATAAATAAATAATTATTCCATAAAAAATACTATAACAATATGCCCGAAAAAATTTAGAGACATGCATTAGTTTGCTTAGGTCTCACGAGTCATGAACAGGACTAATCGAATCTTGCGGATCGGTGTGGAGACGTCTATACTTATCTCCGAGATACTACAAGGCTGTTATGAAAACTTTTCTTTCTTACATTCTCTATCGTGTAGATTTGTTTATACATAAGTATGAATCTTTGCTTTTTTATTCTCCTGCAGATTGTGAGGACACGTTGAACGAACTAATAAAGAAAGTACCTCATTTAAATTGGAACAGCAAAAGTATCTAAAGTCCGTGTTGAAATAATATTTATACCAAGTTAATGAAGGTAAAAACATTTATCTTTCTTGCACGCACTTATTGCTTAATAATGGTTAAATGATATGAATTCTCTCTTTAATTTTTAGCAGTTAAAATTAAATTACCTAGTTTGGTATCAGTGTTTTAAAAGGCTTTTTTGGGACTCGCCTCGGGACGGGGCACTGTCAAAATGCCTTGAGGCTCATATGTGGGGCTTAGTTCTGTTTTGTGAACGAAGCGCCCGACTATGGATTCTAAACACCCCTGACGCTCAACGCTCAACGCCGCTCGCCCATAGTTTCAATGCAAATGATGTGTCGAGTTCACATGCATTGTTGACTCTCAAAATTCTTTAACAAATAAATGATTAAAAAAATTCATCTATAGGAATATCAAACATTGTAAATAACTCAAATAACGAACATTAGTATCGCATATTTACTAAATTGAGAATATCTTGAGGGTGAATATCATTTGAATATTTCTTCTAAAAATAGATGAGCAAAATTTAGATCCTTACTTGCTAGATCTTCATGTCTTAGTTCTACGTCTCAAAATTATCACACATTTATTATTTTGCTATTTAAAAATAATTTTGCATTTATTCATAAAGGAGTAGTATCTTAAATTATAATATTGATAAAATTTATTGAGTATTTACTTTTAGAGAGGTAAAATGTACAGTTCAATAATATCTTTTAAGAAATTATAATTTTTAATTATTTAAAAGTTAAGACGTTCCAGTTGATATATATTTTTCGTAATAACTTTGACAGTATTGTAATTTTTATACTTGTAAAACATGATAGATTTTTTATTTTCTATGAGTTTCTTTTATTCTTTTTATTTTATTTTATTTTTAAAAAAACTTGCATTATCAAGAAGAGCCGGATGGAGCTTAAAATCTATGTATTTGGTAAATATTTATCTGCACAATTATCCTCTATATGCCTAAGCATTTCAAGGTAAATGGAAATATGGAAAACATCAAGACGCTAAAATACTAAACATTGACACTTCTACAATTGTTATAGATAACAAATTACAGATGATGGATAATAGCTGTGTGCTACTATGCACGCAGGCCATGGAAGAAAAAGATAACATTAAGATGCATTTCTTTAACATTGAAGCCAAACAAGATGATTAGCCAAAACAAAAAGAAGTCAAACTAGACGAGAGCTACACTGACACAAAAACTAACACATTCTTGATTCTTCAATTCAATAGCAAGCAAAATTACATATTATCACATGACAAATAATCTGTAACTAACCTGCACCTCCCCAACCACTATAGGACCAAAAGAAAACGTTCAAACCCAGTGCAGCAAGAACCAAAACATATTCTAGCAATATTGGCAAAGAAGGAAAAAAAGAGAAATGAGAAGAGGAAACAAAATAGAGTCCCTTGGCACACTGCATGCTGATATCAGATCAGACAGATAAACTGGCTTTCACCAAGGTTCCCAACCATGAATATGTTACACACAAGGATATGTTTCAAGTCCCTGAACTTCAAGAACCTGGCTTAAGGAAGCTTCTCGAGATAAGGAAGAAGCTCCATCAGGTTATTGCTGCCCATTATAGGTCATTTGCAGAGCTGAAAATTCTCCTAGAAATATCAGACTTCAATTTCCATGTAAATGAGATAATCTCATGTAGTAGATGATCTATTTCTTCCTCTTTTTTCTCATATATAAAAAATAAAGTAAAGGCAGCTGGGATTCCTGCAGTTGAACAAAACATGGTCAGAGCACCCAATATGTAGTTGAATTTGTTGCATAGCTTGAGCTGCTATTTGCATCATTTTAGAAAGTATAACAGTTTCTGAGTGCAAATGAGTTTTTTACTATGTAAGCACAAGGATAGATGTGCTAATTCAATGTCAATACGTACATATATGGATAGAGGGAGGAAAGAGAGACCACTTACCAATGACAAACAGACTCCGCAGAGAAATGGTTCCAAGGATACATAGAATCAGTAGAGAGAGAACCACCTGTTTCATCGTCCAATTGAAGGATTTCACAAACTAATAGATGAAAATTCCAGTAACAGTATGGCGGAGATATAATTACTAATCTTGGCCAGCAGAAGCAAGAGGGCTTAGAAATCTCTATTTTGCATCCAATGTCTTATCCGGAATTTTTAATTTCAGTGAAACAGAAATGCTAATTCTACATGTTTTCACGTGGTTTGGGTTTTCGAAATAGGTCAAGGAAAATTATTGTTACAGTGGCACTCAAGGGGAATGCAACAAAAATACAGAATGTCAAAGCATGACAAACCTGCGTACCTTGTCATTTCCTAAAATGCAGAAAAAGAAACACATTAAAGAAAAAAAAGAAAAAAAAGAGATTCCTTTTCCCCTAGATGTGTAACTTGACAAAAACCCATCTATTCAAAACGGAATAAACCCCCGGCCCAACCCAAAGAAAAGGAAGGAAAAATAATTTGGGGCTTGGACTGCTGTTACCCCTCCCATAATTTCTTCCTACTGCAACACATCAAATCAATTTAAAGGCCCTTACACACCCAAAAAACATTCAAACATTGCAGAACAGTACTCTCTTCCAACTTAACAGGATCCTCTTGAATCTCCCATCTGCTACATCAAGCTGCCCAAACTACCCATATAAGCCCCAGAATGCTTTCTGTGAGATATTACTTCCCTAAACACAAAATAACCCCTTTTCTAGCACCTTACTAGTATCTTAACCTTTTCATTTTCTGCGACTGTCAAAGTTCCTTGACCTTCCAAAGATTATATTTTAAAGTCAAATATTTTTTTGATACCTGCTTTTTCGTTTGCTTCCGACCCTCGTAGAGTCATAATAACAATAACAAGTATTCTCTCGACCACAAATTGTATTATTAATTTGAATCAATACAGATATTAAAAGTGAAGCTGAAATTCTATAGTAGAATAGAAGCTTTGTAGAGAACTTTTTAAGGGTTTAAAATTTTAATGGATGGAGCTGGGCGCAAAATGATTTTTGAAACCTAATAGTATGAATAAAGTAATGCAAAGTGGAGATAATAGATTTTTCATTCAAGTGGCAGTATTTTTAAATGGACAAAAAAGAAAATAAAACAATATCTAGGGACAAAGGGAGAAGCTGAAAATTTCTTTCAGTTGAGAAATTTTTGTATAGATATTTCATGGAGAAAACATTATTTTTTTCAATTAAGAAGTTTAATAAACTTTGCATTATAAAATCTAATCAAATTATAACATTATCCCATTACAAGGTATCAAACATTTTTTATATCAAAAAGGCACACATGTCACATGAAATAAAGCAGGAAGAATAAAAGAAAACTGTAAGGATATAAAAAACGCACGTTCATACTCATCAAAAAGAAGACAAAAGAATGCATAACCAATTCATAGCCAACCAAATACAAGTGAAACTCTGCATTACTTTTGGCACTAAATGGTACTCCCTATGTCCCAATTTATATGGAACTGTTTGACTAGGCCCGAAGTTTAAGAAAGAAATCAAGACTTTTGAAACTTGTGGTCTAAAACAAGGCTTAGATATTTGTGTGACTATAAATCATCTCATTAAGGGTAAAAGGAGAATTTTGAAGTTAAATTGTTTCTAAATATAGAACGGTGACATTCTTTTTGGGACAGACTTGAGAGCTACTTAATATTCTTGCTTGACTTCTTTGGAATTGTGTATCACAGCCTCAAATGTTATGTTTGAGCAGCTTGTACACATTTGTATTTTACCTTGGGCCTCTGCTGTGGTTCACTCTCATGTTTATCACTGATAAAAGCTTTGGTACTTGCTTTTCCTAACAGATGTCATGTAATCTTCTACCTATTTTTTTAATGTCTTCTATCTTATTGAATGAACACTATGTCTCTGTTAATTTTTATGCTGTTTGCAGTTAATTCAAAGTTTATTTGCTCAAAAGAAACAGATTGAAGCACCTATACATTTTGTGTTATGGTGTAAATAGGAAGATGTCAATGGCATACTGGAGGTATTATTGTCTTCGTTAGAAGTTTAAACTTTTTATAAAGCCATTATAGCACTCAGTGCTAATGTAAAATAACTTATTTTACTTGACGAAGACTAAAAAGAAAAACAAATAGAGCACCCAAGGATGTGATCTAGTGGTTAGTGAAGTGGGTTGAGAATCATGAGGTCTCACGTTCAAATCCCAGCGAAAACAAAAAACACTAAGTGATTTCTTTCCATCTCTCCGAACCTTGGTGAACAAAGTTACCCGGTACCTGTGCTAGTGGGAGGTAGCAAGTAACCGATGGAATTAATTGAGGTGCATACAAGTTGGCCCGTACACCATGATTGTCAAAAAGATAAACAAATAAATAAATAAATAGATTGTATGTGTTAGCAATTACCTTAAGGAAGAACATGCAATCAGTCCCTCTACAAAGAGACTTTAAACCCTTTACTGCAGAATTCCACCCCGAGGCTGCTGACAGAGCAACTTGGCGTGATGTCTCTGCCGATACATGGAAGCATGATCCGGGAACTTTGTCAATTTTATAGCCCATTCTGTACCAGAAAAAACAAAAGCATATCATGACTCCTGAACTGACTCAACGCCAGTTCCCTGGCTGCTCACTCCACAGAAAATGCATATGCAATAGACTGCACCTTTATTAACATGTATACATCAGAATGACCATTAATATAATGATGAGTAATTTCTAAAAGCCAGAAGGAAATCAATTAAACAAATGGGCCTCTCTAAAATCCATATCCAAATGGTTAATAAATGCCGTGAGAAAATGTAGAATTATCAAACAATGGTAGCTATAGGAAAGAGCCATCAAGGTAACAATCATCAGAGCAAAAAAAGTAGGAGAAAGGGAATAGAATTCAGTTTTACCAAGAAAAAGTACAATGAAAATTTGTCACGTAATTGCGGTCATAGTTGATAGTTAACATTTCCAGTAATTCTGTCATACCAATTTATATATATGTCTGCTGCACGGATAGAAATAGGGACAGACAGACGGAAAGACAGTACAGGTGAATACATTTTCTGAGGCAGTCTCCCGTGGATGAACAAGAAAATTGATGCCACGAACAGAATCCTTGATATAGAAGTTACAACGGTGAAGCCAGAAGCTACGAAATTGAAATAAATTGCGGCCAGAACTAATGCTGCTGTTAGTGTCTGTTTCTTATCCTTCCAAAGAAGTGTGTCAGCCACTGCAAAATACAGTCACATAGGTCGTGTTAGAATCTTTTTTTTTCCTCTTAAAATATGATATAAATCTGTCATTCACTGTTTATCACATTAAATAATGATTCTTTTACAAACATGCAATACAACTAAGAAGTGTCAGAATCTTTTGCAATTGTGCTCAGTATACATATAAATATGTGAAATAGTCAAATCTGTGTTAGATAATACCTGAAAAACCAGCCTAAACAAGGGGAAAGCCAGTTTGAGATTGCAAGGTAAGACATCCCACATGTAAAATTTGCATTTTATTCATCGCAGAGAACCAAGCAATTGCATTCGGACGCCTAGTTTGTAAGACTTTTCAGATTGATGACTAATTGGTCGCTACCACAACTTAATACAATGTAAGAGAAAGACAAGTTATTCAAGGCAGTAGCATGTTGAGGGATATTTCTCAGTAAGTTGAATAATTCAACTCCCAACTTTTAAATAATTCACTATAAATACAGAAATCAACTTGATGCTGACAGAGGAGAAACCACTTTGTGGGCTTAAAATTTTACAAAATTGTGTGCATTGCTGTGGTCCGTATCCGAACTAAAAAATTTCATTTAGATCATTACACAATGAAGGCAAAAATAGAGATGGAGACTAGACAAATATTTCACTATTCAACATCCACCAAGTACCACATGTGGGATTTCACTGGGTTTGTTGTTGCAACATCCACCAAGTACTGGTTCTGGATGTCTTGCTGTTTGTTCATCGAACACAGTAAATATGTTCGATTATGTAATAAGCCAATAGAATATACAAGTTTTTGCTCCCCATACATTTTATTTGGATGTATAACAAAGTACAATAAGGGACCACATGCGACTTGCCAATAATCAAGAAGTATACTGGAATGAAATGTTTTACAAGAAAAAACTATGTAATAAATTTCAAAGGGCGTAGCCTCAGCGGGATCCCATCAACAGATGCAATACATTGACTATAGAATTAAAATAATCTATCAGACAAATAAATTGATTGTTATGAGAGGCTCAAGTTATGAGAATGGAGCTCAAACGCATACCTCTCCCACTTCCGAGAAATAGAGAAGCTTTAGAAGGGCCTTCTTTTTCTGGACGCTTTTCAGCTCTCAAGTGCGGATACGATTCAATTGTCCTCCTTAGGCCCTCCTAAAGAAATAGAATCACAATCATTGAGTACCTAACAAGAATAAAAGCCAAAGTATCTGTGGGAAAATGAATAATCATTCAAAGTGATGTTATCAAACAAGGCCCCAACACAAAATTCTTAAACTTAAAATCAAGGAAAAATACAAGCTAATTCCATAATTCCTTTCATGAAACATAAGTTTACAAGCCACATACAAGTTGGACACTAAAATAGCTATTCAACAGTAACATAGCGGAAGTTCAGACTCAGGCATCTGTGAAGCAATATATCTAGAGAAAGTTCAATCTTAGAGAATCAAGTTCCGAGAATATGTTTTAGCCAAAAATGTTGACCACATATGACATGAAAATTTATGCTAAGAAGTTATAAAGGACTATCCAATGCAGATGATTATGAGTAGAATACCTTAACACTTCCACGGAGTATGAGACAGATACAACATGGCATTTATCGTTTATATGTGCAATTACCAGACACAATTGATCAATTTCAAGGATTGTACAGGAACCTGAAGTGGGACAATTGGTGTGTAGCCCAAGCGATCATTTGCTTTTGAACAACTAAATGTTCTACTACGAGATAGGAGTCTGATTCTTGACGGAGTCAACTGTGGGACCTTCATTCCATATGCGGCCAACAGCTTATAAGCCAACTCCACCAAATGTGCAATTGGCATCATAACAGAAGCAGGAATTTTAATGCTTGGCCTGCATACTACGAAAAATCAGAAATAAAGATAATATACACCGCAAAAAAATGAGGTAAACTGAAAGCGGAATTGACCAATGGTATCTACTAGAGCGTGAAGCACTCATAAATGCTTAGAAATGACATAGAAGCCATATTTCCTTTTCATGAATGCACAAGATAAAATTTCAGTTGTTATTCAAATGCATCTGCAAATGCCAATAGGCATGATAAACAGCTTTAGTTGACGAGGAATTATAATGAGTTGGTTTTAGAGGTAACAAATCACCCAGAGAAATCTCTCTCATATATATATATATATATATATATATATATATATATATATATATATAAACAATCTGACCAAACAGGAGAAGAGGTTATAGTGCCTCAAAATGAAAAAGAAACAAAAGAAAGAAGCAAATCTGAACCTGCCAAACCCACTTAAGATCTTACAAATATCTTCATCCTGTTCATTAGCAACTCTGGATTTAGAGTCAAATCACACAGTTCCACTTGGTCCTAACACAAAATTAAAGACGGTAATGATAACCAATCTCAAAGCTAAAACCGTGGCTCAACCATCTTAACAGCAAAAGCAAAAAGAAGAAAACGGAGCTGTACATTGAGCAATCAGCTTAAAACACAATTCCTCAAGTCAAACTAAAAGGTACATCTTTTTCAGACGTCATCACCATCCAGGCAGAAAAAATAGAAAACACCGAAGAAGCAAAAGAAGGAAATACTAAAATACCAACCCCTCCCAGATTGGCTAAAGATAATGTACAACAGCCATCATAGCGAGCCACCCCTTGTACTAGGATACAAGCTTATGCATGAATAAACATAATATTACAACCAAAAATCATATTTGATCCTATATAATATTATTCGCTACTTAACCTTAATATAATCTGCGAAGCACATGCTTCTTTAAATCGTCTCATTCACATAGTTTACAACCAAAGCAATTAGCAATCACTTAAAGGTGGCAATCTTAGCCAAAACTTTTGAAGCTGCCCAAACCACCCATATTTCAACAATTGGGGTGATTAGTACTACATAGGGTTAATCATGGGGTTACACCCACAATTAGCTCTCTTAAAGGGGTTTAAAGTGAGTTCAAAACTATTTCAGGAATGAAGTTTTCGTTTATTCTACTATTAGTTCTATTGTTCCAATCCGCTTGTGTTTCCAGGAATCAAGCGGAAGCCAATTTATTCAATGATGCCCCCTAAGACATTCTATATTGGATTTTGCCTAACACCATTTCACTTTCCTTGCTTTTCATTTTGTATTGCATTTCGTAAACGGACACTCTTCTTTTCAAACCATTGAAACGAAAGCCCTTATCCAACAACCAAGTTGTGACCTAGTAGCCAATGAAGTAGGTGAAAACCATGGGTAGGCTTAAATCCCAACATAGACAAAAAACGTAAGGTGGTTTCTTCATCTACCTAAGTCTCGGTGGCCAGAGTTACCTATACCCTGTGGAATAATCGAGGTGCCCACAAGTTGGCCCGGACACCACTGTCCTTAGCCACCAATTACATTACTGATGTACTAGTTTTCATCTCTTTCACCTACACCTAACTCACTCATACAGAAAATTCCATCACTATCCTATCCCCTGCTATTCAACTTTTCTGTATCTCTCTAAATACTCTTTCCTTTCTACTCTTCTACTCGGAAATCCTTTCTACATCGCATCCCAGTTAAGTTTGCTAGGCGATATCTTCCCTATATTCCTGGATAATGCTTTCTAGTTTTGCATGCGAAGCAAGTAAAATAATTCATCGACAAAAGGAAGTGTGGGGGTTAGCACGAAAACATTGGGGAAGTCTCCTTCTTCTTCTTCTTGGTTTTGCATGGTTTCTTTATTCCTTTTTCTTTGTTAGTAAGATGATATACTGCTATGCTTTGTGATTGATCTAAAATTGAAATGATATATTTAACTATGAAAAGGAAAATTAAGAATAGGCAAGTTTTATAATAATACTACCTCCATTCCAATTTATGTGAACCTATTTGACTGGGCACGGAGTTTAAGAAAGAAATTAAGACTTTTAAAACTTGTGGTCCTAAACAATACATAATACTTGTGTGGCTATAGTTCTTTTGAAGCTTGTGGTGCTAAACATGCCATAATACTTGTGTGGCTATAGTTCTTTTGAAGCTTGTGGTGCTAAACATGCCAGAGTTTGTGTAGATGTAAAAGCTTCTCCTTGAGGGTAGAATTGAAAGTTTAAGTTAATTCTTTCTAAATTTAGAAGAGGTCACTCTTTGTGGAGCGGACTAAAAATGAAAAAGGTTCACATAAACTAGAATGCAGGGAGTATGACTTAAGCTATAACATCGGCACGCCTTCTACTGTTTCAAAATCTGGGTCTTGCACACAAAATAGTCTTGTTTTACTGTGTTCGACTAGTTATTTTTTTCCCCATTAGCTTACATATCAGATTATACAGGTTACATTTCCTTTCAAAATAAAGCACCTAAAAGATAGAACGTTTTCCCTCTGAAATAGGTCATGTAACAATTTTAGTATCTTACTTTCTTTTTTGAGTCAGCATCAGAACCAAATACATCAAACCATATACTAAGACTGACATTCTATTTTCTTTTGATGTACAAAATGAAGATGCCTCATACTTGCTGGTCATCATCAAAACTAGATATACCGAACATGATGTGTGGAATCCCTTAATATGACCCAATAAGACAGAAAAAGATTTGCATAGCAGAAGGGTTCTGCTCTATAAGTCGTCTTCCTGGATGCCAAATAATCAGAATTAGGCCCCAATAGGTTTCCAGCAAGTGGTTTATGTAATTACTTGATCTCATGGGAGCTGCAGCACATAAACAGCGAAAACTAAAAAGTGTTCGGAATAATGTTTCTCCCTAGTTCTTCTAGGTGATAGAGGATGCCTTCACCTCTATTATTGTAGTTGAACCTCTTTGGTAAAATCATTTCTGAATCACAAAAATATAAAGCAGGTAAAATCTATGTTGCTTGGACTCGGAATAATACTAGACAAATTTTAGAGTGCTTTTTCGTACAAAGAACACGAAGTGATCCAGAGAAAACAAACTAGTATTGTGTATGGTAAAATTTTCCGACAGAGCCAGAGCCATAAAATAAGAATACCTTTCATAGCCAAGACCTTCAAGAATAAGTGAGACGAACTCCCAGAACTTTATGGGCTCCATGTTTGTGATAAAATATGCCTGCCAACACCATTTTTTATCAAGGCTTTAGTATTCAACAACAGCTAATACACAAAACATAGAAAAAGCCTCCTTTAGTACGTTCGTCTCATAGAAAAAGTTTGATAATGCAAGAAAACATTTTTTACTCATAAGTCAGCATGGCCAATATGACCATTTTCATACCTAAACACACCTCACACAGAGGTGTTAACTATAATAACACGGGGAAGGGAATGAAGAAAATTATGACTAGATCCACGGTAGAAGTTTCCAAACTTGCTAGAGAAACGAAAGTTGACAAAGGTGCTCTTATTTGATCGTTTACTGTAAATTTGTAACTGTGAGGAGGGGAAAGGCGAAAATTATGACTTAATCCAAGGATAGAAGTTCCCTAAACGGCTAGGGAAAATGACTACAAGCAGGGTATGTCTTATTAGATTGCTGAAACTGTAAGCTAGACAATAACAGATGTATAAGTGTTGTCGACTGAAAACTACTGGCAAAGTCTGTTTTACCCAATAAAGTTTTGCAGTAATTCCACATAAATAGCGACATGTTAAGTCTGTACTTTTTCAAATGCATAGCTAGAGAAGAAAAGAACAATATTAAGATAAAGTGATAGATGAGGAGGAAACTTCTCCCTGCCAAAGAAGTAGTGGTGGCAAAATGGTTAAAAGAAAACAGTTATCCACCCATATTATCCATTAAGATGATGAACTTCTTAAAAACGGGCCAAATATGGATAAGAACCATATTATCCACTTAGAAAATGGATAACTAATGGATTTAACTTTTAAATTTGTAAAGCCTCAAATTGAGAGTTTCTCAAGTTTAGGAGACTAGGAATTCTCCCAAAAGTGATCATATTCAAGAAGCCATTGATAATATGGATATCCATATTATCCGCCGGTTAACCCGTTTTTTATCCGTATTAAATATGGGTTGGGTCGGATAATGTATCCGTTTTTGCATTACCCGTTTTCGACTCGTACATATCCGACCCGACCCGCCCGTTTGCCACCCCTACAAAGAAGTATAACTGATTTAGTGCCGCACAACAGCCAATGACCGTTAACCACCTAAGCATTTAGTCCTTCATGGAAACTGTCAATAAGTAAGATATTAAGCAAAAACAGAACCCAGAAACCACATGGACTTCAAGGAAAGTAATGACCTTTACCCAACCTATGGAGTTGTATGGTGCAGCATAAACATTTGCTGAACCTTGATTCGAGATCTTTCAATTAAAACTTAAGATTGATTGCTCAACTTCTATTGCTGCATGACATAATATTCTTCATCTTAGTTTTCTTGCAACATTAATCACATATCGCAATTATGAGGCTGGGTACAGAAATGGATGGGACTCCAATAGTAACTCAAAGATTTCTATGGCATTGCATGATCCTGGATACTTTCGTCAGTTACAATTTCACAAGTTAAAACACATAGGTGTAATTAAATTGAAAGCATACGGCAAAGCATGAGATCATAGTAGCTGCTTATAACAAAGATTTCAAAAAAATACAGAACATACAAAAAAGAAAAATTAGAAACGTTACCTGCCCAGCAGCTTTCTCTGCTACTGCACCCCCTGATGCGAGAGCTCGTTCAGCACATACATGAGCATGTGCGACGTTTTCTACGTAAGTGAAATCATACATGTTGTTTCCATCACCAATAATGAACTGAACATCATGAATCAAAAAAATAGTCAAAAATCATTCAATAGCAAAAAGAGAATAGAAAACATTTAAAATTCATCATTCTTTTGGTTCATTACAAATAACAACAAGCAACAAAACAATAGTGAACCAGTGTCCAATAGTAAGTTCCTCAGGACACAATTTCTAATCAAACTATTGAACAATAAATATGACCTATTATCGAATCACCTTAGATTTTCCAGTCCTTGCAGCTGCAACTAGTGATGGAACCAACAACCTGTCGCCAGGGCCAAAGATACTGCTAGGTCTAATGCAGCAGGTCAGGAGCCCTTTAGAATCATTTGACTTGATAACTAGTGCCTCTCCTTCAGCTTTAGTTGCAGAATAGGAATCGTTATGCTGAAGACATTATCAGTAACAAAAGTAAGTTTATAGACAAACCAGACAAATATTCATTTGGATAAAGTAAACAGGAAATGGAGCCAACACCTGAGCAGGATATGGTAGCGATTCATCCCCATTCAGAATACCATGAACTCCATCAAACACAACACTGGGGGAGCTGGTATAAATAAGTCTCTTCACTTTTAGCTCAACACAAGCATCAATGACATTCTTGGTTCCTTTATATTTGTTCAACAGAAAAAAGAGAAGTAAAACTCTAATATAGGAAAGGCCAAATAAGAAAAATGAATTAGTCTGACAAAGTGACAAAGAAAGCTTTTCCTAATTGCGAACAATACCTAGCACATTAACAGAATGATGAAGCTGGTGGTTGTTGATCGATGAATCTGGAGCAGCCATGTGGAAGACCACTTCTGCTCCTTCACACACTGCAAGTTATCAAGTGAAAAGTTATGACACTACACAACTTAATAAAAGTTCTTTTGAATATTTAACCTAGAAAAAATGAGCCTTGGACTTATTTTATTTGGAACAATCTCAAATGTGGAAAGTCCCATTTTTGCTTTCATACTATGGTTAAAAGTACACGATACATCATTTAAAGTTGTATAAAAAGTTCACAAGCCATAGTTGGAAGCACTACCAACCTCCCATAAATCTTCACTTGATAAACTACAACATTTTCTATTTTCAGCTACAGACCAAGTTTTCTGGATCAACAAATTGGCAGTTACTTAAATCTGTAATTCCATGAATTGCTAGCATAGAAAGTTTCTTTATAAAAACGATAGCACTACATGAAACTTACAAATGTATTACAAACATTGATATAATTTACATGGAAACATCAATTGGCATATGTTATTCTAAATGAATCAATATTGGAATGAAGGAATAGCACATATTCAACGAAGTACAAATGAAAGTTCCACGAGTTTTAATCTTCAGGCCAAAATGTTGAAAACAGGACCAAATTCAAGTCAGTGATGATAAATAAGTTACTCACTTTCTCACGAACCAGAATAAAACGAATAATTTTACTCCCACAACCTTAATTTAAATTTGTTTATAACCAATCTAGATAAAAGCTCATGTTCTAAAATAAAAACAAAGATGTTGAACAGAATAATTGGTTCAGTCTTCTCTTACACCAAAATCATGCATGCAGCGGATAGACCTGCTAACACTATGATTGGCTGGCAAACATTTGACATCTCTAGCGCTCACATTTTATACAATGAATACACCCAAAAAAACAACAAAAGTAAACTACTTAAAGATTTTCTTTTTAAAAAAAAAGAGAAGAAACTACTACTGCTATGCCTCAATCCCAAATTAAATGGGTGGGTCATATATATCCTCTGTGTATTTTGCTCTATTTTGGCATGTCTCATTCTAATAATCAATAGTTTGCCTTTTAAGACAAATTGGAGTTTTTTTATAATCTAGAAAACCTTGAGGGCAATGGCACATGATTGAAACTTGGTGGTTTATGGTCCGGTCCCTCTACCATTCTCCACTTAAATACTAGGTTTTTGTCAGTAGTAGGGTTCAAGCCCGTGACGTGCAACCTAAACCACACATCAAGCGTTGCACTCTTACCACTAGACCAAGACCCTGGGGGCGACACATATGAGTTTTTACAACTAATCACCAATATCAAGCAAAATATAAGGAATATTATTTTTTTATTTTTTTTATTTCAACCCTTCCCAAAATTAGGAGTATTTATAGCGTTTCCACACTTTCCTCCAGTGTGACTCGAACCCAGGACCTAACGGTAGTGGGTGGATGCGCTTTTACCAACTGAGCAAGCATCACATGTCAACTTCTTCTTTTCTTTCTATACCCCTCCCAAATTAGCAGGATCTATTGTGTTTCCACACTTTTCTTCCGGCGTTCCACACTTTTCCTCTAGCGTGACTAGAACCCAGGACCTAATGGTCGTAAGTGGATGTGCTTTTACCAACTGAGCAAGCCTCACTTATCAATATCAAGCAAAATATAAGGAATATTAATTTTTTATTTTTTATTTTTTTAACAAGGGAAAAAACCTTTAAGAACTTGGGACTTGTCACGAAGATCCATGGATACATAGTGAGCACGGCCTGATCGCAGAGCTTTACCGACAGTGCCTTCCTCCTCGTCAGGCTCCAGCTTAATGTCCGGACACAAATCCGCAATGCGGACGTGAAACATTTCGTAACGGATCAGCATTTCCACCAAATGGCGAGCAGCAAAGCCTCTCCCTCCCGTCACCACACACCATCTCTCTTCTCCTTCACCCATTTCTACACTCCTGTGATATAATAAAGTAAACTCGATCAATAAATCAATCAATCAGTACTATCACAATGCAGCTAAATACACACCTCTTCCGTCTTAGTAATTCAAATTGTAGCACTTGGAATGACTTCAATCTCTTATTGTGCTCTCGATCAATCTACTAATGTCACCTTTCCCGTGATGTTTCTAGGGTTTCTAGTACTATAAATTTGGGGGATTGCAGATGGAGAGATGTGAGATGAAAGAAATGGAGGTTGAAGTAGTATTAATTTAGGGTATGTTTGGTATTTCTGAAAATATTTTTCAATTTTACTATGTTTGGTTGACTTTTAAAATGTTTTGAAAAATATTTTTAAAAAAAACTCATTTTACTTTGATGGGAATAAAATATTTTCCCTATTTTCAAAACTTCTTCAACCTTATCTACACTACACTCCCACACTTATCCCATCCCACCCCTAACACTCCCTCCCCCAACCTTGCCCTAACACATCCTAAATAGAAATATTATTAAAAATACTTTATTTTCATATTATAAATAAAATTTTTTTTTTTTATTTTAACAAAATATATTTTTTTTTTCATGATATAAAAATATATTTTATTTCATTTCAACAAAAAAAGAACTTTTTTATGATGTAGAAAAAGTATTTTCTTTCATTTCAACAAAATAATGTAGCAAAAAGTGTCTTCTTTCGTTTAAACAAAAAAATACTTTCTTTTCATGATATTGAAAAAGTATTTTTTTTATTTCAACAAAATGATATAGTAATTGAAAAAGTATTTTATTTCATTTCAACAAAATAACGTAGTAGAAAATATCTTCTTTTATTTCAATAAAAAAAAATTACTTTTTTTTCATGATGTTGAAAAAGTAATTTCTTTCATTTCAACAAAATGATGTAGTAAAACGTATCTTCTTTCATTTCAACAAAAAAAATACTTTCTTTTCATGATGTTTAAAAAGTATTTTCTTTCATTTCAACAAAATGATGTAGTAAAACGTATCTTCTATCATTTCAACAAAAAAAGTACTTTCTTTTCATAATGTTTAAAAAGTATTTTCTTTCATTTCAACAAAATGATACAGTAAAAAGTATCGTCTTTCATTTCAACCAAAAAAAACACTTTCTTTTTACGATGTAGAAAATGTATTTTCTTTCATTTCAACAAAATGATGTAATAAATGTATTTTCTTTCATTTCAAAAAAATGAGTATTTTCTTTTCATGATGTAAAAAAATATTTTTTTTTTTAATTTCAACAAAAGAAATACTTTTTTTATGATGTAGAAAAACTATTTTATTTCGTTTCAACAAAATAATATAGTAAAAAGTATTTTTTTTTTATTTTAACAAAATGAGTATTTTCTTTTCATGATGTAGAAAAAGTATTTTCTTTCATTTTAACAAAATGAATACTTTTTTTCAAGTTATAGAAAGAGTACTTTCTTTTTCAACCAAAAAAAGAGTATTTTATTTTTACTTAGTAGAACAAATTTCAACATTATTTTTGAGTGAAAAAGTAAAGCAACACATTTGTGTTAATTTTTAAAAGAATAATTAAATTCTTGAAGAAAATAGAGTGCTGAAAATATAGGGTATTTAGGGTTCATGGGGAGGGAGGGAGGGGGGGGGGGGCAGAGGAAACATGAGGATTTGTGAGAAGGGGGTAAGGAAAGTAGCATAAAAATTTATTTTTCTAAAAAATATTTTTTACTATCTAAACAAACACTAGAAAATATTTTTCGAAAAAAAATTTCACTCACCAATAAAACATGGAAAAATAAGGGATAAAACTACTAATTTTTCAGAAAAATATTTTCTAGGAAAATATTTTCCTTCGTACCAAACACACCCTTAATTGTGACCTCTTAGTAGGGTATCAATGATAAATTTGATTTTTATTTTTTTATTTTTTTTGGCTAATAAATTTGAAAACTTCTTAATTGAACCGAATCTACTTGAACTGATTATTACTTCTCTCTATTTTTTTAATGAAAGATCAGGCTTTTCCTATACACTTCCAAGGTTTATTTTTTATTTGTGAATGCGATAAAGTGAGATTATAATATCTGGACTATAATACGAGATTAATAATAATTAGATTATTTAGTGAATATATTTAGGTTTTAATTCATACAGGCACGCAGATTGAGGTGCATGTTTGCAAATTTTTTAGGACATACTATAAGTTTATTATAAAATATGTGTTTAGTTTTATCGTAAATAAATTTGAATATACTTTTATGTTCTATATTTAACTTTGGCTTTCTTAAAAGACTATGAGATAAGAGTTTTGGGGGAGAAGTGCACAGTTAGCCACTAATTAGAGATGTCTTTACTTTTTAGCCACTGTTTAAAATGTATTTACTCTTTAGCTAGAGCTTAATAATTTTTTACCTGCCCGGACGAAAATACCCTTGTTCTAGACATGGGTGTTGTGTAAATATTAAGGACATGGTGTCCTTAACTTCATGAATATTGTGTAAATATTAAGGACAAAATATCATGTATTTGCACCTTCCGTTGTTAAATTTTAGGACATCATGTCCTTAACTTCACGTGTGCAGTGTAAATGTTAAGGACATAATGTCCTTAGCTTGTATTTGCACATTTTTGTTGTTAAACTTTAGGACCTCGTGTCCTTAACTTCATTTGTGCAGTGTAAATATTAAGGACACAATGTCATTAACTTTATGAGTGTTGTGTTAATATTAAGGACATGGTGTCTTTAACTTCATGAATGTTGTGTAAATATTAAGGACAATGTGTCATGTATTTGCACCTTCTGTTGTTAAATTTTAGGACATCGTGTCCTTAACTTCAGATGTGCAGTGTAAATGTTAAG
The DNA here is from genome assembly GCF_000390325.3 of Nicotiana tomentosiformis. Classification (NCBI taxonomy): domain Eukaryota; kingdom Viridiplantae; phylum Streptophyta; class Magnoliopsida; order Solanales; family Solanaceae; genus Nicotiana; species Nicotiana tomentosiformis. The sequence continues at coordinate 148,829,782 of NC_090813.1, read as the reverse complement.
GACATGGCGTCCTTAACTTCATGTGTGCAGTGTAAATGTTAAGGACACCATGTCCTTAATATTTACACAACACTCATAAAGAAAGGGTAAAAATATCTTTTTGTATTAATTTTAATAGAGAATTGGCTATTGCTCAGCATTAAAAATACTGGATAAAAACTAAATAACATGTTAAAAAGTTGGTATCCCACACCATTTCTACGAGTTTTGGCTCCCGTTTGGCTATAAAATTTGAAAGCTTTTTTTTTTTTAAATTTTGTTTTCAAATGTTTATTTGTTTATAGATTTTAACCATTTTTTTGGCAGATTTTAAAAACAAAATCTTCAAATCCCAAAATAGCTCTAGAGTAGTTTTTGGATTTTTTTACTCACAAAATTTCAAATTTTTTTCAAGTGAAATGCATGTCCAAACACAATTTCAACTTTCAAAAAATATTTTTTATCTCATCTCCAGAAACTCTTTTTTAAGTTTCAAACAAATTTATGTCCAAATACTAGCTTGAAGAAGGGCATCATTATTATTTTAGTATTTTATCATGAGATTGCAAAAATCGAGATTGTTATCTCACATTGTGTGCGGTAAGTATAAATAATTTCTAGATTGTTAATCCTGAAATCAAAAACTCAAGCAATGAATCGAGAGATAAAATAAGCTCGCATTTTATCCAAGGATTATTATCTCATATTCATTCAATCAAACGAGTTCCTAACAATATAGAATAATAAAGCTTATTTAAAGTTTGCTTGTGAATCGAAAAATATACTAAATTCAAGCTAATAAATGCCTTACGTTTGTATAATATAACGTGTATAAAATTAGAATATCAAGCTACTTGAATGATCATATTAATGCACAAAGCCAATAAGAAAGTACTCCTCCACCCCCTCCTCTTATGGATTTATTTTCTTCGCGAGTTAGAGCCTAAGAGCATAAGGATAAGATATTTACATTAAATTACACTTGCGAGATTATAAGATAGTAAAGATTTATTCTTGATGATATTAGTATTGCTCATTTGGTCAACCATATTTTGATATTAGAATTTTTAATATGAATATCATTTACCTAGTAAGATTTTTAGGGCTTTATGTGTTATATTAAAGAGTTACTATTTCTATAACAACGAACTGGAAATTAGACACCCAACTTACACGGAAGGAAATAAGGACGGTTTTAAAAAATATAATTTTGATTATATGCATTTAATTAACAAAAAGATTGATATCATTTACTCCTACTAACATAACAGGATGAAACAATCCATCTTACTTATCCTTTTTTTATATGGCAAGCAAAAGATAGTAACTGTCTCATTTAACAGGGTACATGTCTAATAGGAAACTTTTTCTAACGTGAGAGAATATCATGACTTACTATATGCTTTCACCACTTCTGGTAAATTGTGTCAAAAATTACAGACAAATAATCACAAGATAATTTGATTTGTCTCAGCTGCACCATGAAGACAAATTTCAATTTTCACACTGGCCAGGCCTAACTATACAAGATCGAATCATAAAGTGAAACAAAAAATGAGAAGATTAAGGCAATGATTTGTTTTACAATGTAAGACCAACCCCGGTTACATTCATCATTTCATTTTTATTTACAGTAGAAGCATACATTATCTAAGTAGGAGACTGCAGGAGTCGAGAAAAAAGCTTTCTGTTTACCTATCCTCTTGGACAAAAATCTTTCCATTCTTTAAATAAGAAAAGAAACAATAGCAAGAATACATCCTGCAGCAGGCTCAACCCTTGGACAATCCAAAATGGTTAATGGTTTATTTCCAGCCCATCCTTCACAACCAACTTTTAATGGATTACTGAAATGTTCTTCTCCAGTACTGCAATTGAAGTTAATCCATAGCAGCACATATAATCTAATAAAGTCTCAATTTCAACTCAGAAAGCAATGATTATTAAACAGAGAGCAGGCACACTTCATAAAATGCTGTTTCCTGTTGTGACGAGACAAAAGTAATTAAATTGTGGATTGTCCAATAGCAATATCACATCTGCAAGTAGGTATCACTAGCCTAAAACTTCCAAACGATAAACAAGATAATACCATACTCCGCATACCTTGTGTTTCATTTGAAGTCTCTGAAGACTAACCTCACTCTCCACAACCTCTCGTTTCTTCTCCTCTCTCTGCATATAATCACGTCAAAGGAGTTGAAAATGCTAATTGAGTGATCAGATAGACTGACTTTCTATAGGTCTGTAATTTCTTCATTTTGTGGTAACCAGCTTACAACTATAAAAGAACATGCTCTCCATGTCTTCACATTGCAATTGTTTTTTTTTCACATTGCAATAGTTTTTTTTAAGTCTTTGACATTGCAATAGCTAAGAAAGACAAACCTTGATGAGAGCCTCAAGAATGGTCTTTGCTTGGTCAAGGTTGCGCCTAACCTGAAGAATTTTGAGTCATATAAGATACTTTACATTACAATTCAATCTGAAAAAGAAGTTGACACAATATCTGTTCATCTGTAGACAGCAGACCCCTGCACTAGAAACAATATCTGTTCATCTGTAGACAGCAGAGCCCATGCACTAGATGCAGTTTATCCCTCTTACCACTTATATGGGAGGCGTACTAGAGGAAATCATGTAGGGCAACAGCTTTTGTTTCCTAGTTCGTTATTTTTATATCCCAGACAATCATTTTTGAGAGAATTTATATCAAATAAGCAATGACACCAAGTGAGGCCACCAAGAACATTGGCAAGAATGACCTACAATGTGCAACTTAAAATCTCACCATCTTAAAAAGATGTTCAAATCCATTACTGAAAACAGGGAGGTTGAAACGCAAACAGTTTGATTATCTGGCTTGGTGTTGCAATGCCATGTTCAAACCATGCAGAAGTTGAAGATAGATTGGACTACTAAAGTACAGAATGAACGAAATGAGGGTGATAAAGAAAGGTCAGCTGGTTGTGCAAAAAGTTTATAATATGTGTTGCCAACAGACTAAGAAAGACGCTGAGCAAGATCGTGATAAAAGAGTGGCCTGGGCCAATAAGCAGGGCAAGGACACGATAAAACAACCACAAATGAAAGCCCTGTTTGGTAATTTTTTTTTTTGGGTTTCTAGTTGTCAGAATACACACAAGAAATGAATTAAGAACTCTATCTGTAATTGGAAGCTCACCTGGCGAAGCTTTTCAAATGACTGCACATTGTTTTCCCTCCTTTGCATCTATGACAGAAAAAGGGAAGAAAATAAAATACATCATACAAATCATCAAGGCCGATGATTTTAAAAAGAAGATTAGGTCAAAGTAACCAGAGTCGCATACCCTCCTTGTGTGAAGCCTGTGAGCCTTCTCCCTTGGCCTAAATACATTATATGGATTGGTATCACTAACAGGTGGAGGAGGCTGCAAGAATGAAGGTTGAAAAGGCAGTCAGAATGTAATCACTTGTAACTGATGGAGTCACAAAATGGAACACCAACTTTAAATACCATTATTCTCTAACGAAGGTGCATATATGAAAATCCACCAAAACGAAATAAAGAAAAGGAATGTGAAATCTTTTCATTAGGAATGATATCACCGGTCACATGTTAAATAAAGTTGGTGCAATTAGGAGTGCGGATGCAGCAATATTTCATGTGAGAATTGTTACACGAAAATATTGACCAAATGGGAAAACAGATGCAAGAATATGTGATTGATTGAGAATATGTCAGCAATCATATAAACAATACCTTCAGTTGAAATGGGAAAAACAGGAGATCACAATGAAAAATGAACAGCGAGCACGGTGAGCAATTTGCTAGCTTGTATACAAAAGATATAAGCCCATAATCTTATCTCACCTATTTACCAGCCGAAGACTCCAAAATTGCAACAACTATAGGGGTATCAAGTTGTTAAGCCACACGATGAAAGTTTGAGAGAGAGTGATAGAAGGGAGGATGAGGAGGAGCGTGTCCATTTCTGAGAACCAATTTGGTTTCATGCCGGGGCAGTCGACTACTGAAGCCATACACCTTGTGAGGAGATTGGTGGAACAGTGTAGGGCGACGAAGAAGGACTTGCATGTGGTGTTCATTGACTTAGAGAAAGCTTATGATAAAGTCCCAAGAGAGGTTCTATGGAGATGTTTGGAGGCTAAAGGAGTGCCTGTAGCATATATTAGAGTGATCCAGGATATGTATGATGATACTAAGATACGGGTTAGGACAGCAGGAGGAGACTCTGACTACTTCCCCGTTGAGATGGAGTTGCATCAGGGATCAACACTTAGCCCGTTTTTATTTTCCTTGGCAATGGACGCATTGATGCAACGCATTCAAGGGGAGGTGCATTGGTGCATGTTATTTGCAGATGACATAGTCCTAATTGATGAGACGCGAGGTGGTGTTAACGAGAGGCTGAAGGTCTGGAGACATACCCTTGAGTCTAAGGATTTCAAGTTGAGCAGGACCAAGACAGAATACTTGAAGTGCAAGTTCAGCGATATTACCCAGGAAGCGGACGGAGATGTGAGGCTTGATACGCAAGTCATTCCCAGGAGAGAAAGTTTCAAGTACCTTAGGTCTATAATTTAGAATGATGAGGAGATTGACGAGGATGTCACACATCGTATCGGAGCAGGATGGATGAAGTGGAGGCTCGCTTCTGATGTCTTGTGCGATAAGAATGTGCCGTTGAGACTTAAAGGTAAGTTCTACAAGGTAGTAGTTAGACTGACTATGTTGTATAAGGCAGAGTACTGGGCCCATATCCAACAAATGAAAGTAACTGAAATGAGTATGTTGAGATGAATGTACGGGCATACTAGGTTAGATAGAATTAAGAACGAAGTTATTCGGGACAAGGTGAGAGTGGCCCCTGTGGAGGAAAATATGCGAGATGCGAGACTTAGATGGTTCGGGCATGTTAAAAGGAGAAGCACAAATGGCCCAATCAGGAGGTGTGACAGGTTAGCCTTGGGAAGTAAGAGGAAGGACAGAGGTAGGCCAAAGAAGTTTTTGGGAGAGGTGATCAGACAGGACATGGCACAGCTTGAGCTGACCGAGGACATGACCCTTGATAGGAGGGTGTGGGGGTTAAGGATTAGGGTAGAAGGTTAGTGGGTAGCCGAGCATTTCTCTTTGTCTTCATTAGTTCAATAGTATTAGTGTCAGTATGGTACCCATTTTTCCTTAATTTGCTATTATCGCATATCTTGTACTGTTATTACTTGCTACTAGTACTCCCTTAGTTTGCTATCACTACATACCTTGTATTGTTGTTACTTGCTATCAATACTTCTTTCATAGTCTCTATTGCTATCTTGGTTTTAGTTTTCTAAATATATTGTCTTGCTATTACTTGCTATCAGTGCTTCTTCCGTCTTTTATTTAGCCGAGGGTCTATCGGAAACAGTCTCTTTGCCCTTCCAGAGTAGGAGTAAGGCTGCGTACATCCTACTCTCCCCAAAAGATCACTTGTGGGATTACACTAGGTAGTTGTTGTCGTTGTATTTACCAACCGAAGACACGACCCAAGAAGTCTCATTATCATTATATGACCACCGAATCACAATACTATATAAGGCTGAAGAGATATTTAAAAACCAACAGTGGAAAGTGGGGCAGATCATTTATTAACATAAATTCAAAAATGGGATCTTTGACTTTACGAGGCTAACTATCTCAAGATATCTCTCTTTTTTTCTTGATGAGTTGGTACGAAGATTAAAATTCAAATGATAAAACCATCAGAGAAATTTCGGGGAGGAGAACAGTATCCCTGAATTTTTTCTACAGTACAAACTGATGAGATTATTGAAGGCAAAGACAATTGCTTGACAGACCATATCCAGTATTACGCATAACGCCAATGCAATTACTTATATCTGGACTACAAATACAAAAATTAAAACCTGATCTGCAAACGCCGAAGAATAGGCTTCTGCCACCGTTCCCGCTGATAGACAAGAAATGCAAATTCCCAAGAAAAAAAAGATGTGTGAGAATTCATCTTTAATATACCAATTTACTAAGATTCCACCAATGCAGATAATAAGGAAAATATAATAACACCCATTGATCAAGCATTTGAAGCCCTTTGCATTTTGGTACATAACTGAATAATCATTGAGATATCAAGAAACATATCAATAAAAGAGCTCTTATCGTGCATATAAAGTCCACCATATTTAAAATTGAATAGGAAGTTCAAAAAAAATAAGTCATATAACCACACATAAAAAAGATTTTGTAGATGTTTGAACAACACAACTTGTTAGAACTCTATATATCTAGTAAATTAGGTCTTTATCTATCATATCCATTCACAACTATTTAAGATACATAATTTCAGCCATCCCAAATGATCCAAACTTAAATTTTTGTTCATAAAGGATTACATTAGAGCCTATTGCATACAATTGATCTGAAGTTTAACCGGACAGATTCATCTGTAGACTTACTGATTACAATGGCCACAAATGATATTACTAATATAAGAATAAGTGGAGAGGAACTTCATAGATATTTCTTGTATGCATACACATATCTTCAATACCAACTTCGATAATCTCTCAAATATTTACTTTGTCTTTGTTAGTTTACAGTTATGTACATGTATAGTCTTGTCCCACATTGGAATAGGAGTAGTATATCCTTGTATAGTATAACTATAAATAAAGACCTCTTGTATTGTATTGAATATCCAATATCAATAACATATTTTCTCCCGTACAATCTCACATGGTATCAGAGCAATTGTGAGAGATTTATCGTTGTGATTGAATATCCAATATCAATAACATATTTTCTCCCGTGCTTTCTCACATGATATCAGAGCAATTGTGAGAGATTTATCGCTGTACATAAATTCCAGCGATTCAGGGAAGAGAAATCAGTCACCAGAAGTCTTTTTCTGGCGACCCTTTTAAGACTGTTTTGCGTCTGCTTCGTCTCCGTCAGTGTTGTGTAAAATCCAACACTACCACAAGAGTCATCACTATCCGGTGACCAAACCTCAGTGAAAATCTCCGGCAACAGCCTCCCCACGCACCACCAGAAGCTCACGTGTGTGAGCTCACATGTGTGAGCTCACGCGCCGGCACGTACCACCACTTCCGGCCATTTTTTAAAAAACTTTCTTCAGAACAGTTGGGTCGCCTGGTAATTCCGATCCTACCCCTACTATTTTTATTTCATTCCGACCACTTTAAATTTTTTTCCGGTAGCTACAGCAAGATTCCGATAGCTACAATAAGATTCTGGCAGCTACAGTATTTTCTTATTTTGTTTCTGTGTTTCCTTACTTTGTTTCAGTGGATTATAATTGATTCTTTCTCTTATTTGGTAATAATTTGCAACTATGTCTTTGGGATTTGATATTTTTGGGTCTAAAAATATGGGTTCTGGAAGCTCTAGTGTTACGATTACCTCGGAACCCTTAATAGGAAGTTCAAACTACTTAGCTTGGGCTTCATCTGTTGAGTTGTGGTGTAAAGGTCAAGGTTTTCAAGATCATCTAATCAAATAGTCTAGCGAAGGAGATGAAAAGGCGATAGCACTTTGGGCAAAGATCGATGCTCAATTATATAGTATCTTGTGGCGTTCTATTGATTCCAAGTTTATGCCTTTGTTTCGTCCATTCCATACATGTTATTTGGTTTGGGCAAAGGCTCATACCTTATACACTAATGACATATCTCGCTTCTATGATGTGATATCACGGATGGCAAACTTAAAGAAGCAGGAATTAGATATGTTTACTTACTTGGGTCAAGTACAAGCAGTCATGGAGGAATCTGAGAAGTTGATGCCAGTCTCTGCTAGTGTGAAAAAATAACAAGAGCAGCGACAAAAGATGTTTCTAGTTCTTACCCTCTCTAGACTTCCTTATGATCTTAATTCAGTACGAGATCAAATTTTGGCTAGTCCGACTGTCCCCACAATTGATGAATTATTCTCTCGATTACTCCGCCTTACTGCAGCACCGAGTCACCCAGTGATCTTATCATAGAAACTTGATTCCTCTATTCTCGCATCCTAGACAGTGGATGTTCGGGTGTCTCAAACTATGGAGAATAGACGAGGAGGAGGTCATTTTGGGAGATCTATACCCAAGTGTTCTTATTGTCATAAACTTGGACACACTCGTGAAATGTGGTATTCCTTACATGGTCGTCCACCCAAAAATGCTTATGTTTCTCAGACCGAGACTACAGATAACCGGGGTTTTTCTGTATCTAAAGAAGAATATAATGAGCTCCTTCAGTATCGAGCAAGTAAGTAGACATCTCCACAAGTAGCCTCGGTTGCCCAGACTGGTACTTCTGCTGCTGGTAATTCTTTTGCTTGTGTTTCCCAGTCTAGTACTCTTGGACCATGGGTCATGGACTTAGGCGCTTCTGATCACATCTCTAGTAATAAATTACTTTTGTCGAATATTGTATATTCACAGTCTCTTCCCACTATTACATTTGCCAATGGATGTCAAACCAAGGCAAAAGGAGTTGGACAAGCTAACCACTTGTCTTCTATCAACCTAGATTCCGTTCTTTATGTCCCTGACTGTCCTTTTAGTCTTGCATCTGTTAGTCATTTGACTCGAGGAATGTAGTCCCCATCTCTGCCTCATGGTCCATAAAAACATAAATCTCAAGGTGCAGACCCACAATAAACCTCTGCATCTCTCTACATCCGTGGGGAGTATAATAGCTGCATGACGAGACAAGTCAGTGAATCTCACCTCATAATTAGTCACAGATATAACCTTTACGGAGCCGCTCAAATTGACCCCGAAGCTCCTCTCCCTTTATAGGTGGAATATACTTCTCCAAGAAAAGATGGGTAAACTCATCCCAAGTCAAGGGAGGTGAACCCGCTTGCCTACTCAGAAGGTAAGCCTACCACCACCTGCGGGCCTTTCCCTCTAGCAGAAAAGGTGGTCAAGTCCACCCCATTGGACTCCAATACTCCTATATTATGCAGCCTCTCCTTGCAACAATCAATGAAATCTTGTGGGTCTTCTTACCGCTCACCGCCAAAGACAGGAGGACAAAGCCTAGTCCATCTGTCCAGCCGCATCTTCTTCTCAATGGTCATGGCCGGTCTGGTCTTTGGTCCAATTGTTTCAACCGCTTGAGCCCCACATGAAGTAGTGCACCTGGGGTATGATAAACGACAACAACGTGCCCTGGAGAATAAGCGGTAGGGGTCTGTGCTCCCTCTCCCGCCTGAGATGTGGTTGGATCTGCTGGAAATAACACAACATGGGTCATAGAATCCATGAACCATAGCATATGATCCATGACCTCCTGAAAGCCCGGTGCGGTCATAAAATCCGTTGGGGCTGGCTGAGCTGCAGGTACCTCATCCTGCTCTCCAATAATAGGATCCTCCAACAATGCGGCTCTGACTTTTTGGGTTGAACAATGCACGGAAAAGTAAAAGAAATTTTTTGGCAGAGAAATGCATTTATACGGTCCATTATGCGATCGCAGAATCACTCTGCGGACCGCATAATGGCCGCAGAGTGAGCCAGGTACGGGCCGATTTTGGAAGCCATTCTGCGGTCGACTATGCGACCGCAAAACTGTTCTGCGGTTCATTATGCGGCCGCAGAACAGGTTTGTAGGCTGCATAGTGACCGTAGACCCAAGCAGATTTTTGTCAGTTTTGGACACCAATTATGCGGCCAATATGTGGACCGCATATCAATTATGCGATCGCGGACCTTGTTCCGGAGCTTTATTTTTGGGTTTTAACAACACGACCCTACTTCGTTAAACGCATTGGACCATTTTTGACTAAAAATCTGATATTTTAGAGTGAGAGAAAGTGCCCTAGAGTAAAAAGGTGTTCCTCAATAGTTATTCTTTAATTCTTGCTCAAATCTTGGAAGATTAAGAAGGGAAACTCACTAGGTCTTCATCCTAGAGGTAAGATTCTACACCCTAACCCTCAATTTTGAATTTGTCTAGAATTGGGTAATTAGTAAGATAAGTTTTGGGCATGAAAGTTGTTCATCTTGCATGCATGTGTTATCAAAGGGTGTAAGAAGATTGTTGAGCTAAGAATGGTAAAAATGGATGTTGGGATGATGGAATCCTCCATAAAAGGACCTTGAAATCTTATGCACACCTAGTGTTTGATAAAATGCTCAAATGAGCTAGAACATGATCATCTTCCTAATTTTGGTTCAATTTGTTATATTTCTAAAATAGATTGAAGTTGCTAAAAATTTCGAAATATTTTAGAGTTTAAGGAAGCTCTATTAAGGTATGTTGGCTAAACTCTTCTCTTAGAATTAAATCCCATGATATTCATGTAATTTATGTAAGACCCGAGTGGTTTATTATAAAATTGGCTATTCCGAGTAAGTTTGTGTTGAAAGATATATGTTTAATAAGTATCCTAAATGTTTTGTTCATATTATGTTATCAATTGAGGATGTGTTCAAATATGGGATGTGCATTAATAATATTTCAACTTCAAGTCAAGTTCAAACGAAGGCTATTATGCCAAATTTTGTGAAATATCCCTATGTGCCTAAGACTCTTAATTGCTCACATATGTAATATAAACCTCGAATTGAATTGTATTTGTTGTTGATGATGATGATAATGTTTGAAATTGAAAAGGTGAGCATGAAATACTAAATACGGCCAATGTGCCAAAAAATAATTTTATAATTGTGGCCACTAGTGCTAATGAAATGAAAAGATGTGAAGAAGTATGAAATGCGATGATTGATATCAAAAGGTTGATGTCTCGAATAAGACAGCCTAGCCGATTGGGTCGTTATCGGACTCCGTGTTAAAGGTACGAGGGTATTGATATTGTGAGTGATTGTGGTTGATGTCTCTAATGAGATAGCCTAGACGATCGGGTCATGATCGGACTCCGTGTTAAAGGTACGGAGGTATTGACATTGAGAGTGATTGTGGTTGATGTCTCTAATGAGATAGCCTAGCCAATCGGGTTGTGATAGGACTCCGTGTTAAAGGTATGTGGGTATTGATATTGGGAGTGATTGTGGTTGATGTCTCTAATGAGATAGCCTAGCCGATCGAGTCGTGATCGGACTCCGTGCTAAGAGTACGGTGGTATTGGCATTGTGAATAATTGGTATTGTGTCTTCACGAATTGGATTTGAACAAATATCTCTGGGCGACCTTGCTCCGACCTGAGCTATGCAACAACGAGATCTCCTTTGATCCTTGCCGTATGTAAATAATGGCATTGTGAATAATTGGTATTGTAAATAATGATATTATGTAATTGGTATTGTAAAAAATGGTATTATGAATAATGGTATGTGAACAATGGTATATCGGTGCTAAGAATCTCCAATCTAAAAATATGGAAATTTACGTGAAACTTGATGTTTTGGTATTGTTCGAGACTTTCATTGATTTTATGATTATTTCTCCTTGTAATATTATTTGTTCTATTGAGAGGGTGTTTAGTTATACATACTAGTGCTATTCGACAGTACTAACGTCCCTTTTTGCCGGGGGCACTGCATCTTTTAATGGATGCAGGTGGTTCCACAGCAGGAGATATAGATCAGTGATAGCAGTACACCTTCTTCCCAGCTGACTTGGTGAGCCCCACTTCATCTCGGGGTCATGTATCTTTTGTTCTTTGTGTACTCTGTTTGAGGTGTAGCTGGGGCCTTGTTGCTGGCATTATCATAGTACTCTTCTTTATCTATAGAGGCTCCATAGACATAGTGTGGGTTGTGTATGGGTGCTGGGAAAGTCAAACTATGTTATGTTGTGGTTGTATTACTTGTTCCATTTGAGACTTTAAAAATGATGAAACTATTGGTAATGAATTGGTATTGTAGACATGATCACCTTTTTGTCTAATTAATAAAAATATGTATTATCTCCATTCATGGATGAGTTTGGGTAGAAGGAAATCTAATAGGCTTGCTCGGCCGGGTTCACTCGGTTGAGCGCCAGTCGCGCTCCTCGATTTTGGGGCGTGACACACTGGTGGTACTACTGGAGCAACTCTAGGACGTTCTCATCCTCTAACAGGAGCAGTGGACCTCCCTCGGCCCCTGCCTCTGCTTCTGCCTCTAAACTCCAGGGGAGTAGCTCGTCTGCCACCGAGTATAAACGTAGCACGTGCTCTCACCATCTGTGAGAGCATAAGAGAAAGATACTTAGAACAACATCAACTGCATAATAAGAAATAAAGAAATAGAAGATTCCTGGCACCCTATAGCCTCTCAAAGATAAGTACTGACGTCTCCATACCGATCCGCAAGACTCTACTAGGCCTGCTTATGACTCGTGAGACCTATGTGAACCTAGGGCTCTGATACCAAACTGTCACAACCCAAAACCTATAATAGGTCATGATGGATCCCAACACCACCGTTAAGCAAGCCAACACGTGAACCTCCAATTTAATTATTCATTTTTAACTTTTAAAATCAGAAATTTCTTTAAATACACCAAACAAAAGAAGATCTCATGGAAACATGCGTACTTCTTTCCCAAAAATACCAAGTATGAATAATACATATATCACAGTGATAATATTAATAGGTACAATGGTGGATAAACACTACTATCCCCCAAAACCCGGTGTCGCAAGTGCATGAGCAATCTAAGGAATATTCAAAACTACTACAGCTATTGTCTGAAATAAAATAGACAGAAACAATAAATAAGGTAGAGGGAGACTTCGGGTGATGCATATCGGATCATAGAAGGCAGCTCACTGCTATATCTCCGTGCAATGCATCTACGCGCCCATGTGACAACTGGAAGTGCCTGTCTCAGTACCTGCACAATCAGTGCAAAAGTGTAGCATGAGTACGTAAATCAATGCGTACCCAATAAGTATCTAGTCTAACATCGAAAAAGTAGTGACGATGGGTCGACTTGACACTTACTAGTGGTTAAATAATAAAATACATATAGTGGACATATATGAAATACAACAAGTAACAATGAAACAGATAAACTTTAATAGTAAGTTTCCAAACATGGGTCATTACGAAATTACTAAAATGTCCTAAATGGCATTGAGGGCAAAAATCTAACCGATATCAATACCCACTCAAATCTCAAGTGTTACGCACGAGTCTGCCGAGGCAAACGACCCGATCTCATAGGAATAATGATACATAGTACCGCCGAGGCGAGCGTCGATCCCATAATAATAGTGTTACAAAACTGTCGAGGCGAACGACTTGATCCCATAAGAGTAATTTACAACACTGCAGAAGCAAACAGTCCAATCCCATTAGAATAGTTTGTAATCCTGCCAAGGCAAACGACTCGATCCCATAAAAGTAGAGAAACTCTCTCGCTCGCAAAAATACATGCAAGTCAAGAAGACACAGAACTACTGTTCATCAAATATTTCACGAATTATCAAAGTAAGAGACTCGGTCAATATTTTATTCTAGTCTGCATCTTAGTCATAAATCAAAGAAATCAAATGCATAAGATAATTTCAAATAGCACATTAAGGCATGATGTGAATCTAAGTCAACTCGGAAATAAACAGGAATATAGCTACGTACGGACTCTCGTCATCTCGTACACGCGTAGCTCCCACAACAAGTAGCACACGAAAATTAATATACCTCAGGAGATAATTCCCTTTTACAAGATTATGCAAGAGACTTACCTCGCTTCCAAGTTCACTACTCGGCTCTAAGAGGTGACTGGTAGTCTCCAAACGACGTCGAGCAATCTGAAACTAGTCAAAGTCGTACAAACTGTTCAATATATGCTCAAAATTCCAAAATTTATCTATTAAAGTGATTTCACAACCAAATTCGAAAATTATATAAAAGTTACCCCCGGGCCCACATGCCCGGATTCCGAAAATTTTCGAAGATAAATATTACCCATGACATACGAACTCAAACATATAATTTATTCCTAATTCAATATTTAATTTCGTGGTCAAACTCCATTTTTACCAAACCCCAAGTTTCCAACAAAATCCTACAATTTTCATTAATTTCCATGTTAAAGCTACCCATAGTCCATGTATTTAACTCAAAAGTTGGTAGAATTCACTTACCTTATGATGCTTGATGAAAATTCCCTCAAAATAGCTCCCCAAATTTGGCCAACCCAAGTGAAAATCAGAGAAAAGAGAGCTAAATCCCGTATTAAAATCAAGTCTGCCTGGAGATCCCTTCTCCATGATCGCGGAAGGTCTCTCGCGATCGTGAAGATCAACTGCCCAGCTGACCAAATTTACCCTTCGCTTTCGCGACTACCTGGTCGCGTTCGCGATGAACCAGCGCCCATCCTTCCACATTTGTGATCCCCTTGTCGTGTTCATGAAGGCCATCTGCCTTCTAGCCCAGCTCAGCACCTCCCTTCTTCGCGTTCATGACATGGTTTACACATTTGCAAAGAAGGACTAGTAGCACGTTTGGATTAGCTTAAAAAAGTGACTTTTAAGTTAAGTGCTTAAAAGCACTTTATAAGTGCTGGTACTTATTTTATAAATAAGCAGTTACGTATTTGGATAAAAGTACTGAAACTGAAAACAAGCTGATGAAGTGTTTGGTAAACAAGTGTTGGTAAGTACTTTTTCTTGTTAAAATGACTGAAATATCCTTCAAGTTGTTAACATTATAAAGAAGATGATAAATGATTTGATTTAATAAAATATAGTTATACCAATTAAAAAAAAAGGAAGGATTCTACGACCAAAAAAATTAAATGTTATGGAACCAAAAAAAAAAAGAAGCTAAAAGAACAATATTTCTATTGAGGGGTAATTTCGGAATTAAGAAAAATTATAAGGGATAAGAATGTAATATCATTGGTCAAAGCAATATGGCTTTTAAGCCAATTTCGAAAAAGTTAGATTTTTCAACTTATTGATTTTGGCTTTTTCAAAGCAAATTTTAACTTTTTTAAGCCCTTTTTTTGGTTGCCAAACACTTCCACAAGTTAAAAACTGCTTAAAAGCTGGTCAAACCAGCTTTTAAGCCCATCCAAACAAGCTCTAGATCATCCCTAACGTTCGCGATGACCTCTTCACTTTTGCAAAGAATAAAGTCCCAGACCTCCATCTAGCCTTCTTTGCGATCGCGGGACATCCTTCGTGATCGCGAAGCACACCAACAAACCAGAAGTTTCAGCCAAGTTTAACTTTGCTCCGGGTGGTCCGAAACACACCCAAGCCACCCGGGACTCCATCCAAATGTACCAACAAGTCCATTAACATACTACGGACTTAATCGAAGACTCGAAACATATAAAATAACACTGTAACTAAGAATCGCACCTCAAAACTAAATTAATCAACTTCTAGGCTTCAAACTCATTTCAACTAACTCCGAACGCGACGAACCATATTTAGACAATTCAGATTGTCGCTGAATTTTACGCACAAGTCAAAAATCAAAATATGAACCTATTCCAAGCCTCGGAATCCCAAACGGAAATGGATAATACCAAAGTCAACTTCAAGTCAAACTTAGGAAATTCTAAAACCTTCAAAATGCCAACTTTCAAAAATAAGTATCGAAATGCTCCTGGTCCACCTGAAACTCGATCCGAACATACGCCAAAATACAAAATCATCATACGAACCTATTGTAATCTTCAAATCTCAATTTCGATGTCGTTTACTCAAAGTGTTGACTCAAGTCAAACTTGGCCACCTTAGGCCACTATTATGGAACTAAGTGTTTCGAATTCAACCCGAGCCCTTACAAAACTAAACCAACCATCCCCGAAAGTTATAAAACAGTAAAAGGACATAAGGAAAGTCTTAAATAGGGAAACGAGGATCTATAAAGTAAAATAACTAGTCAGATCGTTATAGTCTCGTCCAAGGGGTCATGGGGCATGGCTGGAAGGCAACCCATGACATTCTCCCCCACCTGAGTTAGCGACATCCTTGGTTCCTTAATTGCAATATAATCATAGATCAGGCTCTTGTAGGCTTTGAGGTTTGTTCCCCTCTCCCAAGTATTCTCCTCTGCATCACAACCTTTCCATTTTACTAACGACTCTTAGTAAAATGGGGCCTCGAATACTGGCTATTATGAGTTAGATCGCAAAGGATCCTCCATGTCTCCCCGAAAAGGTTTTAGAAGGCTGACATGGAAGACTAGATGAATCTTCCACCAGCCTGGGGTATTCGCCCGGTATGCAACTTTCTCAATGCGCTTCTTAATGGACAATGGTCCAATGTACTTTTGCAATAAGCGAGGGCCATGGACCCCTGCAAAAGGTATCTATTTGGGATTTTCACCATTACTTAGTCCCTCACTTGGTATTCAACAAAGCGACAATTTTGACCAGCATGCTTTTTTATCTGCTTTTAGGCTTTCATGAGATAGCTCTGCACTATCTCCAAATTTTGCTTCCATTCTTTCGAGAAGTTAGTAGCTCGAGAAGATTTTGACATATTTGGGGCATTCGTAGTATGTGGGAGTAGCGGTTGCTGTCTGATAACAATTTCAAAAGCGCTTCTATTTGTACTAGAGCTCTTTTGTGAATTGAAACACAATTAAGCAGCATCTAGATGCTTCGCCCAATTCTTTTGCGATCCGGTAACAAATGGGGAAGGTATTCCTCCAACATGCCATTGAACCGCTCCGTCTAGCCATTAGATTATGGATGGAAACTTGAATTGTGGCTCAGCTTGGACCCTAGGCACTTAAAGGGTTGAGTCCAAAAGTTGTTAGTGAAGCAAGAGTCGCGTTCACTAGCGATGTCTTTAGGTCGGCCCCAATATTTGACAACATGAGCGAAGAAGATTTGAGTTATATTTTCTGTTAATATATATTTTTGAGCTATTATAAATGTTGCCTATTTGGAAAATCGATCTACCACAACCAAGATAATAGTAAGATCTCCGACCTTGGGCGATCCAGTGATGAAATCTAGTGATACGCTTTCTCAAGGTCTCTTTGGAATATGTAATGGCTCCAAAAGTCCCACTTGTGTCAAGCAGTCGGACTTGTGTTTCTGGCATACTAGGAAAGTCTTCACATACTGAGCAACATCATCTGCCTTTTGGGGCCAACAATAAGCACAGCGCAACAGCAACAACGCCATGGTGCGTTCTTTCCCTGGTGGCCTACCTACAAAGTATCATGGCATTCCATCAAAAGAGTCCTTCATAGATCTCCTCCTTTAGAAACCTAAAATTGATTCCCTTTTATCTTCAAGAACCCATCTTCTATCTAGAATGGGTGAGTCTTGCCCTGTCCTACCAGGTCAACCAAATACTATGCAGAAGGATCCTTAGTGAGTAGATCTTATATCTGGTCTTTTATAGTGATGGCCACTTCACTTCCCTTTAGGGTGGCGAGTAGGCAAACTGATGCTAAGTCAGCCCTCCAACTAAGCACATCAGTAACTTGGTTGGTCTTCCCACTCCGCTATTCCAGTTGAATTGAAATTCTGCTAGGAGCTCCTGCCACATGGCCTGTCGGCCATTCAGATTTGGTTGGGTCATTAAATGACTAACATTTGTGTTGTCTATCTTGATCACGAACGGGGTTCCCAACAGATAATGCCTCCAAAGGCGTAAGCAGTGGACGATAACCAATAGTTCTTTTTCATGGGCGGCATAGCGTCATTCTGCATCCTTCAAATTTCGACTCTCATACGCAACTGGATGCCCCTCTTGTAACAAGACTCCACCCGAGGCATAGTCGGAGACATCTGTTTGTACTTTGAACAACTTGGTCGAATCAGGAAAAGCCATGGTGCTACTAGGCATAGCCTTTTTTAATCCGTTGGAGGCTTACACTCTCTTGGAACCCCAATCCTAAGCCGTGATTTCTTTAGGAGTTTTGTTAATGACAATACAACGAGAGAGTAATCTTTTACAAACCGTTGATAAAAGTTGCATAGGCCAAGGAATGCCCTCAAGACATGGATATCCTCAGGCGGCGGCCAATTTGTGACAGTCTGTTCTTGATGACAGGTCTGAGGAAGTCGATCTATTTTTAGGCGAAGGAGCACTTGGATAGCTTTACATATAATTCGTGCCCTTGCAGTCAAGCTAGGACCTTCCGCAGATGCTCCAAGTGTTCCTCCAATGTTTTGCTATATATCACAATGTCATCAAGGTAGACCACTACGAAGTCGTCAATATACTCTCAAAAGACTAGGTTTATCAGGGTGCAAAATTTGGCTGGAGCATTAGTCAAGTCAAATGGCATATCTAGGAAGTCGTACGACCTATATCTTGTCACACAGGTCATTTTGTGTTCATATCCCTTAGAAATCCGGACTTACCAGTAACTTGTTTTTTAGATCTATTTTGGTAAACGCTGTAGCACCACCCAATCTATTGAATAGGTCCGACATTAGCGGGATATGGTACTTGTTCTTTACGGTGATTTTGTTTAGGGCCCGATAATCCACACAGAGTCGTATGGTGCCATCATGTTTCTTTTGGAATAGCAGCGGGGACCCATAAAGTGACTTGGAGGGCACAATGATCCCCGTGTCCATCATTTTTGTCAAATGGCTCTGAAGCTCAGTGAGTTCGGGTTGTGACATTCTGTAAGGCGCCCGGGCAGGTGGCTTCGCACCTAGCACCAACTCAATCTCATGGTCCATAGTTTGCCTAGGCGGGAGCCACTTTGGCATGTCCTGTGGCATGACTTCTTCAAACTCCTTTAGCAGTTCTTTCACGAGTGCAGGAATGGGACCTGAAGAGCATTCAATTCTTCAACACAGAGGGTAGCCAGGAATGTAGGTTCATGTCTTTTGACTCCCTTTTTCAACTATAGGGCTGGGATATTCCCCGCGACCATCTTTATGGTTGTTCATGGGATAATGCAAGGCTTGGACTCATTTGCTCCCATCATCAGTAGCATGTCTGCATAAGGTACATGAATGGTGTTGATTTGCCTCATAAATTCCAATCCAACTATCAGTTCGAAGTCATCTATGGTCACCACACGTAAGTTGCATTTTCCTTCATAAGGACCTAACTTCACCGGCACTCCTTTGGCTATTCCACCCACTAGATGAGAAGGTGAGTTTATAGACTTGACACAGCCTCTGCCTTTTCATACGACTAGAGCAAGGTGCTCTACCTGAGTTGAGGCTAGGTAATTGTAAGTAGCGCCCGTGTCTATCATTGCCCGAGTGGGCTTGCCATTAACTTTTATTTCGACAAATATTAGGGTCTTATCTTGGTTAAGAGAAGGCTCCTCATCCTCCTTCATTTTTATTTTCTTGGTGGTTGGGCATGAGTCCTTCTTCTTATATATGCCGGCACAGGTTCCCATTAAGGCCTCAAAAATAGAACAAACAAGTGCGTTAAAGTAACCTATTAGTTCGGTCTGGTCAGCATCATCTATGTCGTCATCGGTCCCATCATCAAAAGCTTGATGTGCGCTCATTTATGCTTGTGGGCATTCATTGTCCAAAATGGCCTGCCCCAATGATGACATCCTAAAGGGAACTTCTTCTCCTGATCATTGTTGTGAGATGCAGCAATATTGCTGCCTGAGGAAGGAGTCTTAGATTTGGTTGCACTCTTACCTCCTCCACTTTTGCTAGGGCCACCGTTGCTGGGTTGACACCCTTTGTATCCTCCCCAGACAGACAGTTGAGTCCTATCCTTATGAGCTTCCACTTGGTAGCCCCCAAGGAATTCCGCTGCTTGGATCATCTTGGGTAAAGTGTTTGCCCTTTGTCTTTGCATCTCCATACGGGCATAACGTTTTAAACCTTCCAGGAACATGAAGAGTTTGTCTTTTTCCCCCATATCCCGTATGTTCAGTATAAATGTGGAGAATTCCCGCATATAATCTCAGATTGACTTGGTGTGGCGGAGCTCCCGGAGCTTTCTCCGCACATTGTACTCAATGTTTTTGGGGAAGAACTGTAAGCGTATGGCTGCCTTCAGGTCTCCCCATATCTCAAGAGTATCTTTACTAGCCTTGGTGGCTTCATAATTCACCCACCACAAGAGTTTAACATCACCCTGAAGATACATGACAGTAGTTGCTACCTTTTTTGCTTCTTCTAACTCCCTGATGACATCAAAGTACTGTCCGATCACAAAGATGAAGTTCTCCACTTCATTGGCATTTCGAGCCCCATTGTAGGGTTTTGGTTCAGGATTTTTTAGCTTTTGTGCCATAGGGGCGAGGTTCGCAGCGCCCCGAATGTGGTTTCTGCCTCTTCGGAGTAGGCCTTGTAACGTAGCATTGACAATATTGAGGTGGACCATCAAGTTGTCTATGGTTTGCTGCATGGCAGTCACCCTGTTTGCCTCTTGTGTCCTATAGGCTAAATCCCCGGTCATCTCCTGTTGGAGCCCATCGAATTTACTGAATATTTCAGCTGCCTTTGTGGCTGTCGATTGACGGTCTCCTTCTAAGTCGTGGCTTGTGATTGCTATGTCTCCTTCGTCCTTCCGCATTTTACGGTCTAGGTCATCCAACCTTTGCACTAGGTTGGTTCTAAGATCAGGAACAGTACTTGCGATGGGTCGTAATATATTATACGTCTCTTCAAAGGCCACAATGCGGTTCCCATGATTTACCATGGTCTGAAATGGTGGCAATGATAATGTGTTCCCTCATCCAATGTCGAGCCTAGACTTTGATGCCAACTTTTACGTGGCGCCTTCATGATATGTCTTGGAAGGCGACATAAGGCTAAGAAATCGATGTCCGTGCGGTTACTATCCACCAACTAGGGTACCCTCCGTATGCTAGACGAGACTGTCAATGCCGTATGGGAAACCGATGTCAAGAGCAATCGAGAGAATAGAAAAGAGGATGAGAATAAAAGAAAATTTGATTGCATTAATTGAAAGCTATTATAGAAAAGCAACATAGTGTCTAGGAGGAGAGACACTAATATAGAGAATTATTCGCTTGCTTGAAAGATTGACTACTTGTTGTTTGATCCCCAATAATACTTAAAAAATAAATCAAAGTTACATGACTTGACATAAATAAGATAGAGAATCATATTGAAAATACAAGAAGTAAAACTACTCTATATTTACAAGAAAAAGGACTTAGATTCCTACAAGGTAAAAGTAGGTCTGTTGGATGAAACCTTGTCTTTAGCATCAGGGTCTGCACGCGTGGCGCTGGCCGCGGGGCATGGGTCAATTGCGCAGACAATGGGCGCATACAGGAGCTTGGCCCATCGAGGGGCGTTGTTGGTATTTGCCTGTGGATGGGTGATGGCAAGGGCTATTGATGGGGAAACATAGGCACACGCGCGCTTGTTAGTTGGCGTGGCCAAGACCACGAGGCCGTCCATGGAACTAGGCATTGGGAGGCTTTCCAAAATGCCATGGGGTGCATCTAAGGGGTCATGGGGCATGGCTAGAAAGCCGCCCATGACATTACTTGTGCCTGCTCCCAAAGAGATGGAGTAGGCAGAGATGACATTTCCTTCTTGGACTCTAATGATTCTTCCCCCTCTACATTTACTATTAGAGCAACTTCCATCACTGTTCAACTTAACTAATTGTGCAGGTGGTCTGCTCCATTTCACTGGAAAGCTACTATTATGTTGAATGTGAGTTTTACAGGCTATGCATATGCTGCTCCAGCTATCTCCAATTCAAACTCTGATAAACTCTTTCTTGATTATCTACAAAAGAAAATTGTGATATTAGAACTAGTTCTATATATTGAGGGTCTAGTCCCTTCAAACTTGTTGCAAAATCTTGATCTCCGGAGCTCCCAACAAATGATAGGAAGGAGGTTCTTGGTGATGAATTTCGCAATTAGATTGGATGATTTGTCATTCCACCAATTCAAAAGAGTCATGTTCAGATTGTTGAATTCTAACCAATACCGAAGGGGCCTACAAATTTCCTCCATATTTTCCTAGTAAGCCTTGACAGAATAGGTGATTAATGTCCTCAAGCTCAGTTCAGCTAATAGCAGGATTACATTGGGGGTTTAGAGTGATGCCAAGCCTAACACTCTCTTGTCAATGCAGAGATTATTACCAACTGCTCTCCACAAGAGAAAAGACATCTTGTAAGGTACCTCCTTTGTCCATAAGTTGTTATAGAAAGGGTTATGGTCGTTACTTTGCCTTATCGAATTCCAGGTAGAGCTGAAGATAAAGTTTCCTGAGTTAAAAAGGTTCCAATTAGCTTCTTCATGGCAATTGTTATCTAACTCAATGCCCAAGGATAAAAGTTGAGTTCTGGTGTCTTCATTGGGTTGAGTTGTGAGCATGTTCTAGTTCTAGGTGTTGTGTTGAAGGATCTTATTCATCTTAATATTAGGCAGGGAGACCTTTAAGGGAGTAATCCTGTATAGGGGTCCCAAGGGGCACCAATTGTCAAACCAAAAGGAGACATCTCCTTTACCGATGTTCCAAATAATATTAAACTCCATTTCTTCTTTGTCACAGATAGCTTTCCAATTTTGTGAGTTCCCCTTATTCCAGTTGGTAGTTATGGGATGTTTCAATTGGCAGTATTTAGCAATCATAAAGGAACCCTAGAGAGAGTTAGAAGTTCTAAGGTTCCACCACTGTTTAGCTCTAAAAGCTTTGCAAGTATCAGTGAGCCTCCTAAAATTAGCACCAGCTTCACCATAAGGGTAGCACAAGTTCTTCCATGCAGCCCAGTGATACTTTCCTCCACTATCTTGCCCAGACTAGAAGAACCTGGCCACCAATTTCTCTATGAGCCTAGAGTTACTTTGGGTGAATTCACAGCAGATAGTAGATGTATATGGAGAGCCAGAAGAACATGTCTGATGAGGATGGCTCTTCCCCAAGTGGAGAGGAGTTTGGTATGCCACCCCTGATTCTACCAATGACTTTGTTCACAATATCTGAGTAAAATTCAATCTTCTTTCTCCCTATTGTTAGAGGGCATCCTAGATATTTAATGGGGAATTTTTGGTATTTCATGCCAGTGATAGACTTCATTCTATTGATTGTGATCAAATTGATCTTGGTGCTCATTGCAAAACTGCTCTTGTTCTTGTCGATGAGTTGTCCAGAAATCTTCTCATATTCAGTAAGGTACTCAAAACTAATCTCATGGACCCCTTGTTTCCATTGCAGAAAAGAATCGCGCCATCTGTAAAAGAAAGATGGTTATTTTTAGGACAATTAGTATTCATATAATAACTTTTGTAACCAACTCTATTATGTAGATTGTTCATCATTTGAGAAAGAATTTCAGCACTCAAAATAAAAGGTGAAGGGGAGAGAGGGTCTCCCTATCTTAAGACCCTCTTAGATTGGAAGAAACCATTCCTTCTTCCTTTAACAAGCACAAAATACCAATTATTGAAGATGTACTTATGAATAATCTCAATCCACTGCTCACTGAAGCCCATCTTCTTTAAGATATTTCCAAGGAAAGTCCACGAGACTTTGTCATAGGCTTTAGTCATGTCAATTCATGACAAAATTGCCTACCCTATTTGGTTTGTTGATGTCACTGATGATCTCTTGTGCAAGGAGAATATTTTCTGAGATTGATCTCCCCTTAATGAATCCAATTTGGTTTCTGGAGATAACCCTAGATAGTATACTAGCGAGCCTGGAGTTGAAGATTTGAGAAATCATTTTGGAAGACATATTACAAAGGCTAATTGGTCTAAGGTATGAAAAACTTTGGGGGTGGTCAACTTTATAAATCATGGAAATACACTTATAAGTATAGAATTTGGTAAGTATGGAGCCTCTGAAGACAACTTTGACAGTATTACGCACATATTTTGAGATAATGTCCCAACACTTGTGGTAGAACATCCCACTAAGTCCATCATACCCTAGAGAACTATTGACATCAATGGATAACACAATGTTAGTAACTTCTTGGAGAGTAGGAATAGCATTGATTCTAATGTTATCATCTTCTGTAATACAACTTTCAATACAATTGAGAGCTTTAAAATCAGTGTTGCTGGAGTCCTCAGAAAAGAGGTTATTGTAAACATTCATATCTCTCTCAGCAATAGACTCATAATCGTCAAGCTAGTTACCTCCTTCATCTTGAATCCTTCTAATAGTCAACTTCCTTATTTTGTCTTTAGTAGTAGCATGGAAGTAGGCAGTATTGGCATCACCCTCTTTAAACTAATTAATTCTAGCATTTTGGCTCAAAATGGAGTCTTAAATCTTTAGGTATCATAAACTCAACTTTACTCTTGGATAGTTTACATCTATTCTCTAGAGTATTATTTGTCTTGCAGTTCTCTTCCAGGTCCCTGATGAGGTTTTCCAACCTTTTACATTCCTCAAAGATATCTTCAAAAGTTGCCCTGGACCATATACTAAGTGCCTTAGTAGTGTTCTTGATCTTCCGATGAAGGATGTATAAAGGATTACCTTGGACGTAAATACTCAACTGCTTCGCACTACCTGTAAGAATTCAGGGTGTTCAGTCTAAAAGTTAAGAAACTTGAAGTACCTGGTAACTTGAGTATCTTCATGATGTAGCTTCACTAAAAGTAGAGCATGATCTGAGCAAGATTCAGATACGTGTGTGACTGATGTGCTTTTGAGAATATCAACCCAACTAAAATTATATACCAATCTGTCAGGTCTTTTCCATATAGTGAGGGGCCGATCCTTGTTTTTACACCAGGTAACTTTAGCCCCAGTACAACCAGCATCTTGTAAGCCACATTCGTTGAGATAGTCTATGAAGTCCAGACTTTCCTCTAGTCTGTGTGGTCTGCCACCCAATTTTTCCTCTCTATTAATGATCACATTAAAGTGTCCAATGACCCCACTATGGATCTTGAATGATAGTAGCTAAGTCTCTTAGGTCTGACCATAATTCCCTCCTTAATTCTTTAGAGCATTTAGCATAAACAATCGTTAATAGAAAGGAGGGGCAATTATTGTGGTCAACCTTAATGGGAATATGTTGTTCATTGTCTTGAAGAATAGTTATATGGATGTCATTAGTCCAACAACCATACCTTGTTAGAGCAATTAAAGAAAGCATGTTGCATTCCTAACTTTCTTTTAAATTTCTTAATTTTGCCACTATCCACCATAGCTTCTTGTAGGATGATGAGAGGAAGTTGATATTGAAGTTTTAATTTGGAGTCTCTCAAAAGATCTTGTGGACCCTATACCCCTGATATTATATGATATTGTATTAATCATTGGAAGTATTAGGATTGGGGGTGCTTTGAACTGCCATTGCGGAGTCAAGAGAGCTGTCTCTGAAAAATTCGCTCCCTCCAATATTGTGTTGATTCCTTAGGAACAAGTTGTTGATATTAGTTTGCTCCTTGACTCTCCAGCAGAGCGACTCTTTAGAGTAGGGATATTTGGTGCCCTTCCTGGTAACTTCATCGTTTGATAAAGATTTTTCGATATCATCATCAATGCATTCCATAAATATTTTCAGGTTAAGCTTGTCGCCAGTTAACACATCTATGTCTTGCACTTGGATGACTGGAACATCTATTGAGTCTGGAGGGTCAGGCTCAGGATTTTGAGCCCATTTTCCACTTGCTACTTCAGTATATCCAGTTACTGGGCCTAGTTAGTTAGGCTGGCTACCTTCTCTTTGATATTAGAGGTGATCTGCTTTAGAGAGAAGTTTATGGGGGTGCATAGGGGTATAGTCTTGGGCACTTTATCCTCTCCCTTAATAGTATCCCTCTTAGGGGTGCTGACTTTGTCTTTGAATCTTTGTTTCTTGGTGGGTACCTTTTACTATTATTGGCTTCATTACTGATTTATAGCTCCTTGCTGCTTTATGCTTGTTGATCGATGTTCTCCATATAAGAAAAGTAGTTCATTTATGTTCTTCCTGACTCTTAGATTATGGTGGTGCATTTCATTCTTCTTCTGCTTCCTTTTCTTTATTTTGTTGTTATGTTCCCTGTCCCATCTAGAGTTCATGCCAAATTGGATTTTAGAGTCTTCCCCAGCTTTACCTTGTACATTATTCTCCTTATATGTAGGGATGACAATGAGGCGGTGCGGGTGTAGGGTGATGAGGGTTTAGGGGTCTGCGAGATAGTGTGGGTTAGAGAGTTCGCGAGGGCAGTGCGAGGCAGGTTCAATTTTTTAAAAATAGAATTTCCTGCGGGGCGAGGCGAGTTGTGGTTAGTTTTTTTTTAAAATTAAAAAAAAACCATAAAACCTAAGTCTAAAGACCTAAAACGCTAAATACATAACAGCTAAAATCAGATCTCCCCTCTTAAATCTCATCTCTGGTCTCTCAAATCTCAATCTTAATCTCTGACTGACGAACTCAAGCAGCATGACAGGTCCAAGCTTTCTCCTTTCTTGCGACAATCTCATCTCTCCATCCCTGGTATACTCTTACTTTTCACAATTCCACTTAATTTTGAAGATAACAGATATCAAATAACTCTTTCTTTCTCAATTTTCTTTTTTTTTTAGCTAAGATTCGAGCTTAATTTTGAAACTCATGCTGTAGTTTTGCTGCTCTAGTGTGGTTATGATTTGGGTTAGGTTAAAAGAATGATTTTTGGTTTTTACTAGGATAAGTAATTATTTTTTGGATTCTACTTGTTATGTTAAGTAGTTGTTTCAACTATAGCTAATATAATAATTGGCTTGCTCTTTTTCATTTTTAATAATGTATTGTTTAATAATCAGCCTACTATTTTTAATTATTTTATGATTGTCATCCCTCTTCTTGTCTTGTATAAAAACATGGAGTCTCAAAATGAAGAGAATCAAGTGGGTTCATCTTCTAGTACATTTCCTATTGAGAATGAGAGCCAAAGGCTTATGCAATCCGATGAAGTTAATATTGAAGTTATTGATGAAACTAGGAAAAGAAAATTTAGTTCTAAAGCATGGAGACATTTTAAACTGGTGGTTATTGAAGGTGTTCCCTTTGGTATTTGTAAGTATCGGAATGCTTGTATTAAATTAATAAGAAAATATGGGACGTCGTCTATGTTAGAACATGTTCGTACATGTAGCAAGAAGCCAAGTAACTTAGGAAGTGAGGATGGTTAGGGGGGTAACTTAGAACATTATTTTGATCAAGATATTTCGCGTAAAGAACTTGCTCAAGCCATCATTTTGCATAAGTACCCATAGTCCATTGTTGATCATGTGGGATTTAGAAAGTTTGTTGCTAGTCTCCAATCGTTGTTTAAAATGATGTCTAGATACAATCAAGAATGATATTTTGAAGATATTTGACAATTTGAAATCAAATACTTCTAAGTTGTTGGAAAAAATCACTAGTAAAATTACAATAACAATTGATATGTGGACTTCAAACAATACCAAAAAGGGTTCATGGCTATTACGACACATTTTATTGATGATTCATGGAGGCTTCAAAGCTATATTTTTAGATTTATTTGTTCCTGCTCCACTTGATAAGGATACTTTGTGTAGTGCGTTACTTAATTGCTTGTTAGAGTGGAATCTTGAAAGAAGAACATCAACAATTACAGTTGATAATTCTAGCACAAACAATGCTATGATGAAAATCTTGTTAGATGAGAAACTTTATAAGAGAGATATTTTGTTAATGGTTGAATGTTGCATGTGAGTTGTGCCGCACACATCTTAAATTTAATTGTGAAAAAAGGACTAAAGGTGATAGAAGATGGTATTATTAACGTGCGTAACAATGTCTTATACTAGGTAGCATCTTCAGGCAGAATTGAAAGGTTTGAATAATCTGCACGGTTGCTACATATTTCTTTTACTAAAAGGTTAGAGTATGATTGCCTCACTCGTTGGAACTCAACATATCTTATGTTGAGAACAACCCTAGATTACAAAGAGATGTTTACAAAGTTGAGTATAAACGACACCAATTATTGTTGTTTTCCAACCAAAGGGCAATGAAATGCAGCATACGAAGTTTATGAAAAGTTAAAGTTGTTTCACCGTATCACTGAACAATTCTTAGGGAGTCAATATCCAACTTCAACTCAATACTTTTCAAAAGTTTGTGATATTAAGCTAGAACTAGAAGCTTAGGTAAAAAGTTTAAATCCTTTAATTAGTTCTACGACATCATCAATGTTGTTGAAATTTAAAAAATATTGAGATAATGTGCATATTTTCATGGGTGTAGCTACTACCTTTGATCCGAGATATAAGATGAAGTTGGTGGAGTTCTATCTTACAGAGATTTATGGCGAAGAAGCTTTAGATAAAATTCAAGAAGTTCGAAATCATTATTTTGATCTCTTTCAAGAGTATAAGAGGTTCATCTGTCGGTACTTCTAGCCGGGTTATTTCTTTCTTGAAGGCTCGACATATAGTCGAGAAAGGTTGTTTGGCCTATCTAGATCGAGATTCCACTGCAGAGACTCCCACTTTAGATTCAGTGCCTGTGGTATGGGAGTTTTTCGATGTATTTCCTACTGATCTACAAGGCATGCTATCAGATCAGGATATCGATTTTCGTGCCAGACACCCAGTCTATCTCTATTTCGCCTTATCGCATGGCTCCAAAATAGTTGAGGGATTTGAAGGAGCAACTTCAGGAGTTTCTCGAGAAGGGGTTCATCAGTCCGAGTGTGTTGCCTTGGGGTGCACCAGTATTATTTGTGAAGAAGAAGGTTGGGAGGATGTGCATTGATTACCGTCAGTTGAACAAAGTCGCCATCAAGAATAAGTACATGTTGTCGCGCATTGATGATTTGTTTGATCAACTACATAGTGCTAGGGTATTCTCGAAGATTGACTTGAGTTCTGGGTATCATCAGCCGATGATTTGTGCTTCGGATATTCCAAAGAAGGCTTTTTAGGCCAGATATGGGCACTATGAGTTTCTAGTGATGTCCTTAAGCTTAACTAATGCCCCGATGATGTTTATGAATTTGATGGATCAGGTGTTTAGGACATATCTTGGCTTATTTGTCATTGTCTTCATTGATGACATATTGATCTACTCGCGTAGTATGGAGGAGCACGAGCACCATTTGAGGTTAGTGCTTCAGACCTTGTGAGAACAAAAGCTATATGCTAAGTTCTCCAAGTGTGAGTTCTGGTTGGATTCTGTGGCTTTCTTGGGGCATGTCGTATTAGGTCAGGTTATTAAGGTGGATCACAGAAAGATCGAGGTAGTTCAGAGTTGGCCTCGTCCTACCACAATGACAGAGATCAGGTGTTTCTTGGGGCTACCGAGTTATTATCGCTGGTTTGTAGAGGGTTTCTCGTCTATCGCAACTCCTTTGACTAGATTGACCCAGAAGCGTGCTCAGTTCAGATGGTATGATGATTGCGGGGTGAGCTTTCAAAAGCTCAAGACCGCATTGACTAAAACATCAGTGTTCGTTTTGCCCTCTGGTTCAGGGATGTATATTGTGTATTGCGATACTTCACGCATTGGTCTGGGTTATGTATTGATGCAGGAGGGGCTAGTTATTGCATATGCTTCACGTCAGCTAAAGCCCCACGAGAAGAATTATCTTGCGCACAATTTGGAGTTGGCTGCGATAGTTCATGCCCTCAAGATCTAGAGGCATTACCTTTATGGGGTGTCGTGTAAGGTTTACACTAATCGTCGCAGTTTGTAGCATTTGTTTAACTAGAGAGATCTTAATCTGAGGCAGCGCATGTGACTTGAGTTACTGAAGAAATATGATATTACCATCCTCTATCATCTGGCAAGGTGAATGTGGTTGCGGATGCCTTGAGCAGAAAGGTCGAGAGTATGGGTAGTTTGGCATTCATTTCAGCGGAGGAGAGGCCATTGGCTTTGGATATCCAGTCCTTAGCTAACTGACTTGTGAGGTTGGATATCTCATAGCCCAGTCGAGTTCTTGCATATGTTGCGGCTCGGTCTTTTTTATTCGGGCGAATCAAGGCTCGTTAGTATGATGATTCGCACTTGTTGGTCCTTAGAGAGATTGTGCTATGGGGTGATGACAAGGAGGTTGCTATCAGTGATGATGTTGTTCTGCTACTCCAAGGTTGCTTATGTGTTCCTAATGTTGATGGCCTGAGGGAGACGATTCTAGAGGAGGCACACAGTTCGGCGTTATTCTACTCATCCAGGTGCCACAAAGATATATCGTGACCTAAGGCAGCATTACTGGTGGAGGAAGATGAAGAAGGACATAGTTAAGTATGT
This sequence comes from Nicotiana tomentosiformis, assembly GCF_000390325.3. NCBI lineage: Eukaryota > Viridiplantae > Streptophyta > Magnoliopsida > Solanales > Solanaceae > Nicotiana > Nicotiana tomentosiformis. The sequence goes on along the minus strand of NC_090813.1, from coordinate 148,799,781 downwards.
GGCTAGATGTCTAAACTGCCAGTAGGTTAAGTACGAGCACCAGAGGCCAGTTGGCTTACTTCAACAGATGGTTATACCGGAGTGGAAGTAGGAGCGCCTCACTATGGATTTTGTGGATGGTTTACCGCTGATGTTGGGGAAATATTATGCTGGGGACGTCCAAATGTACCAACAAGTTCCCCTATTTAAGACTTTTCGTATGTGTTTTTACTGATTTATGACTTGCGGGGATAGTTGGTCTGATTTTGGAAGGGTTCAGGTTGAATTTAGAACACTTAATTCCATAATAGTGGCCTAAGGTGGCCAAGTTTGACTTGAGTCAACACTTTAAGTAAACAACCTCGGAATCAGAATTTGAAGATTTTAGTAGGTTCGTATGATGATTTTGGACTTGGGCGTATGTTCGGATCGGGTTTTGGGGGGACCATGAGCGTTTCAACGCTTATTGTTAAAAGTTGGCATTTTGAAGGTTTTAGAATATCCTAAGTTTGACTTAAAGTGGACTTTGATTTTATCGACGTCCGTTTGGAATTCCGAGCCTTGGAATAGGTTTGAATTGTGATTTGTGACTTTTGCTAAAAATTCAACGTCATTCCTAATTGTCTAAGTATAGTTCGTTGCGTTCGGAGTTGGTTGAAATGAGTTTGAAGCCTAGAAGTTGATTAATTTGGTTTTGAGGTGCGACTCTTAGTTCCGGTATTATTTTATGTGTTTTGAGGCTTCGATTAAGTTCGTAGTATGTTTATGGACTTGTTGGTACATTTGGACGGGGTCTTGGGTGGCTCGGGTGTGTTTCGGACCACCCGGAGCAAAGTTAAACTTGGTTGAAACTGCTGGTGTGCTGCGCGATCGTGAAGGATGTCCCTCGATCGTGAGGAAGGCTGGATGGAGGTCTGGGACTTTACTCTTCGCGAACGTGAAGAGGTCTTCGCGAATGCGAGGGAGGATCTAGTACTTCTTCGCGAACGCGTAAACCACGTCGTGAACGCGAAGAAGGGAGGTGCTGAGTTGGGCTGAAAGGCAGATGGACGTCGCGAACGCGATAGGGGGATCATGAAAGTGGAAGACTGGGAGTTGGTTCATCACGAACGCGACTAGGTGGTTGCAAACGCGAAGGGTAAATTTGGTCGGCTGGGCAGTTGGTCTTCGTGATCGCAAGGGACCTTCCGCGATCGCGAAGAAGGGATCCCTGGGTAGACTTGATTTTAATATGGGACTAAACTCTCTTTTCTCTCATTTTTACTTGGGTTGCACGAATTTGGGGAGCTATTTTGAGGGGATTTTCATCAAGCATTACAAGGTAAGTGAATTCTACCAACTTTTGAGTTAAATACATGGATTATGGGTGGATTTAAGATAGAAATTAGTGAAAATTATAGGATTTTGTTGGAAACCTAGGGTTTGGTAAAAATGGATTTTGACCATGAAATTAATTATGGAATTGGAAATAAACTATATGTTTGAGTTCGTATGTGATGGATAACATTTATCTTCGAAAATTTTCAGAATCCGGGCACGTGGGTACGAGGGTGACTTTTATGGACTTTTTGAATTTGGTTGGGAAATCACTTTAATAGATAAATTATGCACTTTTGAGTATATATTGATTAGTTTGTACAACTTTTGACTAGTTTCGGATTGCTCGACGTCGTTTGGGGACTACTAGTGAGGTCTTAGAGCCGAGTAGTGAGCTTGGGAGCGAGGTAAGTCTCTTGCCTAATCTTGTAAGAGGGAATTATCCCCTTTGGTGTATTAATTGTTGTGTGGTACTTGTTGTGGGATCTATGTATGCATGAGGTGACGAGAGTCTGTATGTAGCTATATTAATGTTTATGTCCGGGTAGACTTAGATTTACATCATGCCTTAAATGTGCTATTTGAATTAATCTTGTGCATTTGATTTCTTTGATTTATGACTAAGATTGAGACTAGAATAAAATATTGGCTGAGTCTCTTACTTTGAAAATTTGTGAAATATTTGATGAATGGTAGTTCCGTGTCTTCTCGATTCGCATGTATTTTCGCGAGCGAGAGAGTTTCTCTACTCTTATGGGATCGGGTCATTCGACTTGACAGGATTACAAACTATTCTAGTGGGATCGGGCAATTCGCCTCGGCAGTGTTGTAAATTAATCTTATGAAATCGGGCCGTTTGCCTCAGCAGTATTGTAACATTATTCTTATGGGATCGGGTTGTTCGCCTCGGTAGTACTGTGTATCACTATTCCTATGGGATTGAGCCGTTCGTCTCAGCAGGCTCGCTAACACTTGAGATTTGAGTGGTTATTGATATAAGTTAGTTTTGTTCCCTCGAGGCTAGATATGACATTTTAGTGATTTCGTAATGACCCGTGTTTGGAAATTTACTATTAAAGTTTATCTGTTTCGTTGTTACTTGTTGTATTGCATACCTGTCCACTTTATGTATATTATTTTTTGACCACTAGTAGGTGTCAATTCGACCCCTCATCACTACTTCTTTGAAATTAGACTAGATACTTATTGGGTACGTATTGATTTACGTACTCATGCTATACTTCTGCACTGATTGTGCATGGACTGAGATATGTACTTCCAATGGTCACACGAGCGCGTAGACGCATTGCACAGAGACTTAACGGTGATCTGCCTTCCATGCTCCGATCTGTAGCACCCGGAGTTTCCCTCTACCTTATTTATTGTTTCTGTCTATTTTATTTCAAACAATAGCTGTAGTAGTTTTGTATATTTCCTAGATTGCTCATACAATTGTGACACCGGATTTTGGGGGCTACTAGTGGTTATTCACAATGATAGTGGTTATTATCATTGTGATATATGTATTATTCGCACTTGGTATTTTTGGGAAAGAAGTACGCATGTTTCCATGAGATTTTCTTTTGTTCGGTGTATTTAATATTTTCTTATTTTGAAAGTTAAAAATGAATAATTAAATTAGAAGTTCACGTGTTGGCTTGCCTAACGGTGGTTTTAGACGCCATCACGACCTATTAATGTTTTTGGGTCGTGACAGCGCCCCATGGCGTCCTGGCAAGCCTCCCAACGCCTAATGCCATGGATGGCCCTGTGGTCTTGGCCGCGCCAAGTGACAAGCGCGCGCGTGCCTATGTCGCCCCATCAATAGCCCTCGCCAATGCCCAGCAGCAGGTAGATGCCAATAGGTCCCTTCGGCAAGCCGCTCCCCAGCGCGCGCCCTTTGTCAGTGCAATTGACCCATGCCCTGCGTCCAGCTCCGGCATGCAGACCCTGATGCTAAAGACAAGGCTTACGCCAACTGACCTACTTTTACCTTGTACGAATCTAAGTCCTTTTTGTTGTAAATATAGAGTAGTTTTACTTCCTGTATTTCTATTATGATTCTCTAGCTTATTTATGTCAAGTCCTGTAACTTTGGTTTATTATTTTAAGCACTATTGGGGGGGGGGGGGAGGGGGGAATCAAGTAGTCAAACTTTCAAGCAAGCAAACAATTCTTTGTATTGGTGTCTCTTCCCCTCGACATCATGTTGCCTTTCTGTAATAACTTTCAATTAATGCAATCAAGCTTTCTTTCATTCTCATCTTTTTTTCTGTTCTCTCAATTTCTCTTGATCTCGGTTTTCCCGTACAATACTAACAGTCTTGTCTAGTGCACGGAGGGGACCCCAGTTGGTAGATAGTAACTGCATGGACATCGGTTGCTTAGCCTTACGTCGCCCTTTCAAGACATCTCAGGAACGCGCCGCGTAATAGTAATTATGCAGAAGCAGAAGCACAACTCTTTGGTTTGAAATGGTGTGCCGATAGAGGTCTAGACATGGCCATAGGAGAATCTGATTCACTTCTAATGGTCAAGTGTACTAAAAGAGAGTGAAAACGTCCATGGAACATCAACAACCAAATAAAAGAGATCCAGAAAATGACCGAAGATTACATCTTCAACATCAATCACTGCTTCAGAGAAGCTAATAGACCAACCGATAGTTTAGCAACTCTGAGTCACAGAATTGGAGGAATCAAGAACTTCAACCTTTTCTCTGATATTCCTAGCCATATAAAGGGCTTAGTAAATATGGTCAAATGGAGCCTACCTACTTGTAGAATAAAGCCCACAAAAACTTCTAATATCATCTATGATCCTCTGTGTGCTAACTTTGTTTTTGCTGTCCTTTAGTTAGGATATAGAGTGGAAGTCATAACTCAATGATCATGTACAAAGGTTGGGATGCCAAACTCAATATGTATTTTTTTGCACATCAATGATCAATGGAGACTGTTTAATTAAAAAAAGAATACAAAAGGTGAACTACCGACTGATAATTGAAGCGAAAAGTGAAGCAATAAAGAAGCTTATTCTAAAAGGCTGAATTTTATACATTTCCAATATGCAAACAGAATAAAGAATTAGTGTCAAAAAAGAGAAGTTCATTAGAACACTAATAAGTCAAAGACAATTTGTGAATGAAGATAATTAATTTAAAAAAAATAAATTAACCCTCCAATGCAGCTTGATCAGGAACCAAAACTAATGCCAACCACGGGACCAAATCTTGTCTAAAAGACCAGACTTGCACTATCATTTCAGATTTGAGATTATTCCTTTCTGCTACTGCCATCCAATCATTCAACAAGACGTAATTTAAACTTTTATTTATGTCCCACTTTGCCAAATGAATTTTTGTTTCTTCAAGTGATGGCTCGATTAAGTTGAACTGAATCTTCATCTTTTTGTTGGACTCAATGTCCCTCATCTCCAAGTCCAATTTTTGTTGTGGTGTCAAGAAATCCTTATTCCTTACTTGGTTCACAGGAATTGACATTCGCATATGCTTATTGCTCAAATCTGTATCATAAAGAACTTTCTGAATTACCAGTTTCACTTCAGAACTTTGAACACCCATATTTTCAATCTTCTCCTTGAACTCATCTGGCAAACCTGGAGGTTCAATTGGCACTACAGGTTCTATCCTTTTTCTCTTTTTCGCTCTATTTTCCAATTTACTTTGTTTTTCATCTAACAAATCTTCAATCTTCCTTCTCTTAACCTTTTCGTGCACATATTTTGTTGCCAAACAAGTATCAGTCTTTAAATCACTAACACTGGAACTCCCTGGGGAATATGAATTTCCACTAAAAACTTTCTCATTGACTATCTCATTCTCCATCAAAGCCTTTTCTTTTCCTCCTCTATCAACTACTTCTGTAATTTTCCTTTTAAAAAAAATTCTAATTTTCTGGCTTTTCTTCTCTAGTTGTGATTGACACCCAATAGTCATAGCAGTAGGACGCTTTCTTAATCCTTTGCTTCTTTTAGTCCTAGGCAACAGATAATAATAATGATCCACAGCTTGTTCACAAACATAGGGATTCCTTTTAAAAGCTTGATCTTTCTTGTACTCGTCAAGAAGATATGAGATTATATCTTCAAGATTTCCTCACAATTTCTGCCTACTTTCTTCTTCAATGCGAACAATTTCTTCCAATATTGAGCAATCCGTAATGCAAGAATCAACATTCGTCCCTCCATAATTATCATACACAAATTCCAATCCAAACTCATCCTTTTTCTTCTCCGTAAACACACCAAAAGCAGAGTTTTCTTGATTCAGGATTGCTATGGCAACCCCACTTAAACCAGAAAGGAATAACAAGAAAGTAACCAAGAAACGTACTTAGACAGAGATAAAAGGAATGTTGATATTGTTAGAAATAAATGTAGCATTGGTGTTGATGAATGAAGTTAAGAGAGTGTATGTAGAATTGCAGATTAATTTTGAAACATAGAAGAATTGTGGATCGCTGATAGGTATGGTAATTGTGGAATAGAAGTATGGAAATATAGGATCGTGATTGACGAAAGGGAGTAATTGTTGTCCCAATTAGGATAGAAAAGGGGGAATTGTCCAATCAGATGTTACAAAGGTTTAAGAAACGGGGTTTAAGAAAATAGGTATTCCTGATTTCTTGGACGGAAATTAACTGTATGTAATATTAATATTACATCCTTAAATTATATATCCTCAGGGACCCAAAAAAATTTCTGTTAGATATAAAATATATACATAATTCAAAATTTCAAATGACTACTAATACTTCTTTGTTGCCCTTTCTTATTCTACATAGTTCGCTCTTCTTGTATATTTTATAGATGAAATTAGAGACAATTAAAACTTTAGTCACTTTCACTTTTTTCCTCTTATTCATTAAAACTTAATAAAATCAATTTTCTTTTTATAACTTTGACTTTGTAAAGTTTCTTTCTTTGACAAGTAAGGCTTGCTTAGTTGGTAAAAGTATCTCCACCCACGATCGTTAGGTTCTGGGTTCGAGTCAAGTTGGAGGGGAAGTATGGAAATACTATAGATTCTCCTAATTTGGGAAGGGTGAAAAAAAAAAGGTTCCAGTAAACCCGCTTCAAGCTGGTTAGACCGCAACATACTTAAGATTGGAACTAAAAGTGAAAACAATTGTGCAAGTTGGAAAATTAAATTACTCTATTTAACATACTCAATTAGATAAATTTTTATTTTTATTTTTCAAATATCTCTATTGATTATAGAATAACGCTAGCAGGATGCAGTGTTCATATTACATCCTATAACAATTGTCTTAGATAGAAGAGTTTTCAAAAACTTTTAAAAAGAAATCTTACTTAAGATTAACAATGGGTCAAGAAATATTAAATTGAATGATTCACTATGTTATCAATTGAAAAAGAAATTTATTAAAAAATTAGCATTTTAGCATCTCAAAAAGCTAGAATAATAAATTCAAGATAAAAGAAATACTTATATAATTTATATCTATTCTATTATAAAAGCATGAAACTTCAAGACAAAATATTGATCAATTTTTATTTACTTATGTAAGTGCATTCTATGTTGGATAAAATCATAATTACAATTAATCCTTAAAAACATAATTATTTCTTGTATTCATTATTTGACCTTTTTATCTAATAAAAAATCATTTTCTTATATGATCACATTAGGGATGTTGTAAATCTCCTTCAGAGTTTTTACTTAAATTTCTCAAGTTGCAATTTATTTTTAATTCTCCGATAGAAGCCTTTTATTTACGAGGTAATACCCTAAAATCCTCCTAAACTATTATTTTTTGTCAGTTTCCTAATTAAATTATTCTGTACCCCCAAAACCCCCTGAACTATATTGCCCTTCATATTAAAAACTTCTCATTGTATTCTTAGATGTGCGTGTAGTGCACGCTCCAAAATTTTATAAAAATGTATCATATAGCATTACACATGGCTATTTAACTCAGCCTAAAACCCGCCTAAACTATCATTTTTTTGTCAATTACCTACTTAAACTATCTAGTGTCCCCAAAATCCACTGAACTATATTCCCTTATATATTCAAACCCCATGTTGGACTTTAAAGGTGCGTCTGTCTAACTATATTAACTTATGGTTTGTAAAATATTTTTTATATAGTTTACTCATGATGTATTACTCTCGGATGATTGATTAATTATAGGAGTTTTGGCCAATATAATATTTAATGTACTATGTTAAGTTTAAATTTAATTGTGATTGTGCTTTATGCTAAAATCCAATTGAATAAGTCCTTATTTATATTCATTTTGTAGCACAAATAAAATATAAATAAAGGCATATAGTTTAGCATTTCTTAAAAATCATCTTATATTAAAGGTTCAAGATATTAAACTTTATTCTCTACAAGATGTTGAGTTTAATAAGAAAATTTAAATTGGTATTCTTTCAACAATATGTGTAAGACATGAAAGAAGACTAAAACAAGAAAGAGAATAAATCATTTCAGAGGAAACAAGAGAGGGAGAAATTTTTCCGGAGGAAACCCACATGGAGAATTGAAGAAACAATATTAAAAAATAAATAAGAAATGTAAAAAAAAGAAGTAAGAATGGTGAAAAATGAGGAAGAAAGGTGGATATACTGAAATAAGGAGAATATTTTAAAAAAGCATAAAAGTGAAAGAGGGTTAGGCTAATTAATCATTATTTTCTGTCATACGAGCCGTTTTGATGGCTTTTTTCAGCTGCCACACGCTCCAAAGAGAGTGTTTACACGTTATGCCAAGTGGGGTACAAAAGAGAGGGGTGGGGTGGGGGTGGGGGTGGGGGTTTAATATGAAGGAAAATATATCTCAGGACACCGAATAGTTTAAGTGAAAACTGACAAAAATGTGATAGTTTAAAGGGGTTTTAGGATATTAACTCTTTATTTACTACTACAAAAAATCAAGAATGCCATATTCGCTAAAAGTTACAATTAATTTTTAAAACATCAATATTTTCTTGTGCTTGTTATTTGACCTTTTAATTAATTAAATTAAATTATATTCTTGTAAGGAGACATTAGGAGTGCAGTGATCCTTTCCAAGTCTCCAAGTCTTTTTTTTTTTTTCCCTTCAAATTTTCAAGTTTTTCTTTCAAGTTTCTGACACATTAGAAAGTGCAATAATATATTAGTTAGTAAAATATCACATTGTTATAGACTTAGAGTCACGATTAGGTTGGCATGTGGGCCGGGCTCGGTCCTAAGTGTGTATATATATATATATATATATATATATATATATATATATATATATATATATATATATATATATATATATATAAAAGCTATATTCGATATTAAATATTGAATATTAAAATTTAGGATGTTAAATCAATTATAGGGTAAGCACATAATAGTAACCATTTTTGCCAATTCTTTTCGATCTTTTTTTGGATCATAATATAAAAGAGATTGAGAGAGATTGATGATTTTGTGAGAAAATAAAAGAATGATGAGATATTTATAGTTGAAAATAGGAAAAAAGTGGGGGATGGGGGTGGGGTTTAATATGAAGGACAATATATCTCAGGACACCGAATAGTTTAAGTGAAAACTGACAAAAATGTGATAGTTTAAAGGGGTTTTAGGGTATTAACTCTTTATTTACTACTACAAGAAATCAAGAATGCCATATTCGCTAAAAGTTACAATTAATTTTTAAAACATCAATATTTTCTTGTGCTTGTTATTTGACCTTTTAATTAATTAAATTAAATTATATTCTTGTAAGGAGACATTAGGAGTGCAGTGATCCTTTCCAAGTCTCCAAGTCTTTTTTTTTTCCCTTAAAATTTTCAAGTTTTTCTTTCAAGTTTCTGACACATTAGAAAGTGCAATAATATATTAGTTAGTAAAATATCACATTGTTATAGACTTAGAGTCACGTTTAGGTTGGCATGTAGGCCGGGCCCGGTCCTAAGTGTACAGTATATAAGATATATATATATATATATATATATATATATATATAAAAGCTATATTCGGTATTAAATATTGAATATTAAAATTTAGGATTTTAAATCAATTATAGGGTAAGCACATAATAGTAATCATTTTTGTCAATTCTTCCCGATCTTTTTTTGGATCATAGTATAAGAGAGATTGACAGAGATTGATGATTTTGTGAGAAAAATAAAAGAATGATGGGGTATTTATAGTTGAAAATAGAAAAAAAGTGTATTTAAAAAAAAATTGGGGTTAAAACAAAGTTGGGGGTTAAATGACTATTTTGTAAATAGCCAACGGCTAGATTTTAAATGCCCAAATGAGCAGATTTTTTTTTAAAAATTATGGCCGTTGGAACTGTCTAGGCCCGCTAGGACCGGTCCGATCCCGATCCCAAACAGTCCGATCTCGCGGGCCTCAAGCTAAGTACCGGCCCACTTGCATACCATTTTCAAGTCCTTTGAAATAATAAAAAAACTTCATTACGTTTTCGTTTAGTTACATAAGATTTGACTAAACCCTTTTTTCCTAAATTTCTAGTTTCCATAGAACTTTTTCCAAGTTTTGAGCGGGCGATAAAGTCATACGAAGTGTTACCCACATTTGTCCAACAGTTGTCACATTCTCCCCCATTAAACCTCTATTTGAAGCTAACAAAGAAGATGCACAGAATGAAAGCACAGAATCAGCCAAGAGAATGTCAATATAGCCTCTTAAACTGCTCGGGAGCAGGCTGACTATCAAATTCCATCATCAGACGCAAGTAGCAGGATATGAGTAGTTTTTTATATCACTAATGAAAGAGTTTTTTGGGGAATAACCGAGAAATCCGATGTTTCCAACTTCAAAGCTCGTGATAATGAGCCCATCCATCTCCTCTTCTCCACTTAAATATCAAACTTACTTCACCAGCCAAGATTCATCCCGCGCCATACAGCCATACTACCTTTGCCGTTGAATCGAAGTAAAGATCTTATAATGTCAAAGCGAACATATAATACTACAGATTACAGATTAGGGGTGTACATGGACCGGGTTGGTTCGATTTTTATCAAAATCAAACCAAATCAACTATATCGATTTGGATTGGTTCAGTTTTGTCGGGTTTTTCGGGTTTTTGGATTTTTTATTGTTTAAATATTATTTTAATTTTACTTTGTTAAATATTTGATAAGTAAATATATATTTAGTAAAAATATAAAAAATTAACAAACATATTATCGATTAAAATATTCTTATGGGAGAATTCTATTAGTAACACATAATAGTTATTTTTTTAGTCGTCTAACAATAATTTTTCATTGATGTACACTTTCAGGTTAAACCGAATTTAGTAATTAAACATAAAAATTAATATGATACATAAATATTAATAATCACTTCACATTTGAAAAAGATATAAGAATTTAATAGATCTTAACATATGATATGAATATGGATGAATAAAGAGATAGACGCATTCCAGTAACACTTATAAGAAAGTGACCATACAACCTATTATTTAAGGTCAATAAATATGGAGCACTTCATATTCTATTAAAATTTATATTTTGCAAGAAAATTCCAAATATTTTTAGACATTTTTTAAAGAAAATTTTATATAAAATCTTAAAAGTATATATAAAAATTATATATTTATATGTCGGGTTGGTTCTGATTTTTTTACTCAATACCAAACCAAATCAAATCAAACCAAGTCGGGTTTTTTAATCGGTTTGATTTGACTTTTCAGTTTGGTGCAGTTATTCGGTTCGGTTTGTACACCCCTAATAGAGATGCACAAAAATTTTATATGATAGTTTTCTAGGATACATGTATGTGCGATCAAAAGAAAAAAAGGGGAAAGGGCCAAATATATCCCTCTACTTTCATATGTTGTCTATATTTAACCTCAGTTATACTATCGGGCCAAATGTACCCCTACCGTTATACTCTCGGGCCAAATTTACCCTTACAATCAACAAACTTTTAAAAATACCCCTTGATCTGTTAAGTCATCTAAAATCTCCCAAATTCCTTTTATTTAAATCACTGGTTGTTCTTCTTGGTCCACTATTTTTGAAATAATTAGCATTTACCTGCTTTCTGAACTAGAGAAAAAAATAAGAGAAAAAAATTTAAATAATACAACCGAATAAACAAAGTATAGTAAATTGAAAAATCTAAAGTAGGTAGCTTTTCTAAATTCTAAAAGTATTTACAACATCCCAATTTTAATGAATTCGTTACACAAAATGTATGGAGACTTTGCAAGTATTAGTGATTGAAGTTGAAGTTCCTTGGAGACTTCATATTGTCTAATTCAACTTTGGTTTAATTAAATGCCTACACATTTTGCACTCTTAAGTTAGTCGATCGAACTCTATACTAACCAGACAATGACAAAATATATTTGAATATACATGTACATATATGATGATCGGCTGCATATAATACACAATAAATAGACTCACTAAATTCTACGATGTGTATATGATTGAAAAATAAATAAAATTTTAAACCAATTTTATTTATTACAAAAAGAGAAACGGGTGCATTGGTAATAAAAAAAAATTATAAATAATTTGTATAGCCTAGTAACTTTAGCATTCACATTAATAGTAATTTTTGAAATTAAAATAGTGGACCAAGAAGAACAACAAGTGATTTAAATAAAAAAAATTTGGAAAATTTTGGATTACTTAACATATTAAGGGGTATTTTTAAAAGTTTGCTGATTGTTGGAGTAATTTTGGCCTAATAGTATAACGGTAGGGGTAAATTTAGCCCGATAGTATACTGGAGGTTAAATGCAAATTGCAGACAATATATGAAAATAGAAGGGGTATATTTGGCGCTTTTCCCAAAAAAAAAAAAAAATGGCTGAAACCACTTCTACATAATTACCAAATACCAAACATGCTTTTTTTATAAGCAACAAAATTTGTACTGGAATTAAGAAATATAAACAAACTTTTGTGCTAATTAAAGTATTGAAACAAATTTTAGTCCCATTTGTTTCTATCCCATCTTTGGCCACAGAACAATGTCGGCCATTTGCAAGTTCCACCCAAACCAAAAGAAAACTATTACAAATTTTAACAGTGTGGATCAGTGATAGAGCATCAACAATTGAATATCTGGAACCTGATAGCAAATGGTTGCAGGACAATATGTTTCCCAAGTTAGAACTTTAGCTTTGAGGGAATGAAACATTCTTCTGAAGAATGAGGACAGGATATTAAAGGAATGCCTAGCATTAAGTGCTTAAAAACAAATTTTTTAAGTTCTAATTTCTAAGGTGGTTCACTGGTACATTTTAGTATTTTCTACTACAATTAAGAAGCAGTGATATTATTGCAAGATCAGGGTCCAGCTTTCTCCTCTCGTGAAGACAGTAACATTCCAAAATAACTCTGCAGAAAAATCTCTTGCAGAATATGAAACACTAGTTAAATTAATATGGAGCAAATGAAAACATTAATAGAAGAATATGATCATGGGTTTGATTGATGTTTTTGAAGGCCCTAAACAATCAAAGAGGGGTGAAGCCAGGATTTGAATTTTATGGATTCTAAATTCTAGGATTACGACATCAGATTTTAGTAACTAGCTAGGTTCTGAATTTAATTATTGTATATAATTTAGTGGTTCTTTTAACACATATACAAGGGTAAAACCATCAGAGAAAATTCAGGGAAGAGAACCTTAGCCCTGTACTATAGAACAATTGATGAGTTCATGGAAGGCAAAGAAGATTGCTTGACAAACCATATCTGTACTATGTGTAACTCTGAAATTAAAACTTAACCTGCAAACACCAGAGAATAGGAAACACTGTTCCCGCTGATAGACAAGAAATGCGAATTCCCAAGAAAATGTGAGAATTCATCTTCAAATACCAATTAGTCAAGCATTTAAAGCCCATTGCGTGTTGGTACATATCATTGTGATATCAAGAAACATATCAACAAAATAGCTTTTATTATGCATAAAGTCCGGTATATTCAAATTACCCAACATAAAATGGTGCGTTAAATCAAACAACATGAATTGCTGAGGAATGGATACCTTGTCTTTTCAGTACGTATAAATTGACGGGAAAACTCCATATTTGAGGGAATTGGGATCTTGAGAATCCGAAAGCTCTTCTACATGTTATGCATTTAAAACAGTGAAACAGTAATTTTCAGACATTTCCTACAAAAGATGTTGTCCCTTTCCATTGGACTGACAAAATGCATACCCGAACATGGAAATTTTCAACTTGACAGTACAAATTCCAAAAATCAAAATGATCTCAACCTTTCTTTACTTGATACTGGTGCTGTGAGTTCAACACGATTCCCATCTTTCTTATTTTGAACTGATAGCTCCTCAGGTCCTTAACTTAGAATTTTGGAAGTTGTTTCTATCTAAACAGTGAATCTTCAGGCGGTCAAAATGAAATTAGAAAGTAGGAGAACCACAACATGCACGATTTTCTCCAACTCTTGCATCCATGATTTAACCGCTTTACGTGAAGGCTTCTTTTTCGCTAGAATTAAAAGAGAAGAAAATCAATGAACAAAACAACCGAAAGAGACATTAGCTGGCACTAGAAGATTATTAACCGTGATACTCTTCAAAATAACTATAGCGGATCCGGAATTTAAATTTAATGGTTTCAACCTTTAGGTTATTACTGTTGAACACATTACACACTTGAATTTATGGCTTCAAACTCTAATAAATTTTTAAACATTAGTGATTTTTCAATATTGGGTTCAGTTGAACCCCTTGATCATGCTCTCCATCCGCCACTGCTGTGCACCCATTTAGAATCATATAGTTCATCAGATCACTTAGTCAAGAAACAAAAGCAGAAAGACTACACGTGTCACATTGCCTCTAAGAAGTCTGTTGCATTCTTGCAGAGTACTGTAAGCGGTAAACTAAAATAATCAACACAGGTTCTCTACTAAGTAACGCAGCCCGGTGCACTAAGCTCCCGCTATGCGCGGGGTCAACAGTATCAACTACTCTAAATGATTACTCTTTTGGATAGTAAAGCAACAAAAATGTCAAAGTAAAACCAGCAAAAGAAACGGATTAAGCAGGCTATTTTTACCTCAACAGAAGCATCAAAACTTAGAAGCACCGGGATAGGTGAGCCATGAGTATGAGTAATCGATCCTGCTCTTTCTCGGGCCTTTTGATCTAAAACCTCTAATTTGTGTAGATGGTCTCCAACCTATATCAGGCAATAAGTGATGTAAGGATAAGCTATCTAATTCGAATCCTGAACAACATCTATAAAACTAGACAGGGAAAAAAATGAAGACAATGAGATATTATAGTACTGAGAGAGGAAATGATAGCAGTTTGAAGGGATGGGGCATAGCAGTCCCACTGAGTTGGAGAGCAAAGACAAAAAAAAAAAACTCGAAAAGGAAAATCCTGGCCTATTACTTAGGGAACTGTAGGAGAACTTGTAAGGATAGACTAAGGAAAGAAAGCATTCAATACTGCTAGGTCTGATGAAACTCAAGAAAGGAACACCGAGGTAGTGACAAACAATTTTTCGACATATCAGAAGTAGTACCTCATGTGTAGTAAAAAATCAGGTTAGAAAATGGATGGATTAGTTAGCAAATAGATATGGACTAATCATTTTCTCGAAATATTCATCATTAATTGAACCAAAAATGACTTCGCCTTGTCTTCTGGTGCTTCAAAAGCTGAATAGGTTAAATATTTTAAGAATATCTAATGAGATTGCACCTCAATGTCTCACTACGAACTTGACCCCAAAAACGTCCTCACACGAAAGATGCCTGAAACGTTTAATTGGGAAAAATATGGATTCTCTCCTACAACAATCAAGGCCTTAATGTCTTACAACAGGTACTTCACAACCCCAAAGATTTCTTCATCTTTTATAGAAAACCACCAAATAAAAGGAACAACAATTCATACTTCATCATTCAAAACGGAAGAAAGAAGCTCTAATCCAGCAAGTAAACCGCTTGTGTTCATACTTTCTTTTTGATTAAAAAGAAGTACTGAATCTGAAAATAGAATGTTACAGATGTGCAACCTAGATGAAAGAATACCAACTCTAGGTGACGATACTCACCTGGCTAGTAGTATCATGCATCTGATATCATGCATCCGTATTTCCTCCTACAAATATATCGCATCGCCATTCAGTATATACAAATAAAAAAATTATGAATTCCATGAAAACAGTGAACACTACAAACCATGGAAATAGGAATAAGAATGCGAATTTTGCTAATGCGGTGGCTACAAAGGAAAAAAAGAAGAGTGAAATGAAGCACAACTACAGAACTTTTTCCAAGTCTTGAGGGGCAGTTAAGTCATACAAAGTGTTACCCACATCGTCCAACAGCTGACCTTATAAAAGGCAAGATTTATATTCTCCCACATTATACCTCTATTTTAGGCTAACAAAGAAGATGCATAGAATAATAGCACAGAATCAGTCATGTCAATACAGCTGAAGTGAAAGCCTAATCTGGGGAAGAAAAAGGATGTGTCCTTTTCTCTTTGCTTCCACAACGATTGGCATCACAAGACACATCTTATACTTTGAAATCCTTGTAAACTTCTCACTAACAGGTTGACTATCAAATTACGTCATCAGACACAAGTTGCACTATATGAGTAGTTTTTTTATATCACTACTAAAGATATCCTTTTGGGAAGAACCAAGAAATCCGTTGTTTCCAACTTCGAAGTTCATGATAATGAGTCCGTCCATCTACCCTTCTGCACTTAGAGACCAGACTTAGTTCACCAGACAAAAGAGAACTAGTTCGCCAAACAAAAGAGAACTTGTTACGTTCATCTACTACACATCCCGAGCCATACTACCTTTGCCGTTGAATCAAACTAGAGGAGGCTGCTGTTAAAGATTCAAAATGTCAAAGCCAACAAATAATCCCTTCAACTACATATGCATAAAATTTTAATACAGTTTTCCAGGATACATGTTTCAATTAAATAAAAGAAAATTATAATTCTTAGTAAAAGCAAGCAGAAAAAGACAGTTGACAAAATTATACAAGTGGATCATTTTATTATGTATATGTATATGCCAGAAATCAAACTATGTATTACAAGAAAGAAATCATCCAACTCCTAAGCTCAAAAAAGCAAGTAACCAGAATACTAATGCTTCAAGGTATCAGAGGGAATCTTGAGTAGATATTGAAATATTAGATCATTGTTGCAAACACTACACAATCTCTATTCAACATTCTGCTTTTTAACTAAGTAAAAACTAATCCTAACATAGAGATTCTTTAAAAAGAAAACAACAAGAAATCCTAGCATAAAGATTAGAAATGAGATAGTACAAAACAAATTCAGGTCCATTTCAAAGAACACAGAAATCAACAAAAACACAAAATATATTGGTCAATTATATCTGATTATTTATATTCTTTTCCGTTTGAGAGAAATTCGAAGTTTGAGATTCTTGTTTTCTGGACACGCAATAGGAATAGGAATAGGACGCTTCTTTCTAAAGCGTTTGCTTCTTTTAGACCGTGGCAGCAGATAGTAATATTGATCAACAGCTTGTTCACAAATGTAAGGATTGTTTCTAAAGGCTTCATCTTTTTTATGCTCTTCAAGAAAATATGAAATGATGTTTTAATTTCCTCCGACTTATCATTTATTTCACAGAAGTCACTTATCTATTTTTCATCACTTAAAAGTCACTCAACTTTAATTTTGTAACTTAAAAGTGATTCTAGTTCAAAACCTATAAAATATCCAATAAAAAATATGACATGACATTACATTTAATTAAAAAATCTAACAATAATGCCATATAAGCTTAAATAGACCATATCTAAGTTAGACTCATTTCTTACTCAGCCCGATTTCGGTCGGTTTTCTGAATATTAGTTTTAATTTATTTTATATGAAACACAGACCGATTTCGGTCGGTTTCTTAAAAAATAAATTTTGCGGAATTCTAAAATAGTTTCTCGCATTTTTGCGCAAAAAAAAAACCGACTGAAGTCGGTCGGTTTCGTAAAAAAAAAAAAAAAAAATTAAAAAATAAAATATTTTGAAAAACCGACCGACTTCGATCGGTTGGCCGCACTCGATTTTGGCCGAATTTTTAGTAGTGAACTTCTACTATACAATTTCATTGTTGGTGTTTCTTATCAATATTTTGACTTTAATGGAATAGTAATTTGTGAGAATATGTTCTTATTAGCTTGTTGTTCTTGTCTGTAAGTGGTACATTTATATGTTATGTGAGATTGAAGTCAGTCGATTTTACAAAATATTTATTTTTTTAATTTTTGTTTACGAAACCGACCGACTTCGATTGATTTTTTAGCACAAAATGCGGGAAACTATTTTAGAATCCCGCGAAATTTATTTTTTAAGAAACCGACCGACCGAAATCGGTCAATTTTTCATATAAAATAAATTAAAACTAATATTAAAAAATCGACCGAAATCGAGCAGAGGAAGAAATGTGTCTAACTTAGATATGGTCTATAACTCCACCTTTTTTTTCTTAGCAAAAGCACAGTTTTCTTGACTTAGGATTGACATAAAAGCGGAGTTTCCTTGATTCAGGAGAAAATAAGGAATAAGGAGATTACCACAGAGAAAGATTATATGAATGCTGACGAAGGAATTGTAGAATAGTATAGAAATAAAATGTAGCAATAGTGTATATATGAAGAATTGGGCTTTGCTGTCCGAAATAGGATAGGAGACGAGGTTTCAAGAAACACGATTCTTGATTTTTCTTAATAATTCAAATAATTCTTCTTCTTCTTATAGCATGTTTGGCCAAACTTCTCCGGGGGGCCAAAATTGGTCCATTTTTAAAAAGAAAAAAAAAGGTGTTTGGCCATGCTGTCTAAGGAAAAAAAGTATATTCAGATAGAAGCAGAAATATTTTTTAAGAAGCAGAAAAAAATAGCTTCTCCCTAGAAGCAGAAGCAGTTTTAAATTTTCTTCTTACCAAAAATACCCTCAGCGAAATATTATATATATTAAAATAATCTTACTTATTTTAAATATTTAAATAATATATAATGACTTTTGGGGTGAACTTTCATATTTGTTGAATGATTTTTGATATATTAAAATAATCTTGAAAGAATAAAGTAATTTCCTTTTTATTTTCATATTTTACTTACATAAAATAAAAAATTTAATTATTGTCTTTAATAATAAATATTTGATATTATATATCTACTTATATAATATTAACTATTATGTAAATCTCTTCGTATCTTTATTCGTAAATTGATACTTAAAATTATTTTTTGAAAAGCTTGGCCAAACAAACACAAATTGTTGCTCACAAGTGCTATTCAAATTGATGTAACGACCCAATCAGTTATTTTGTGTATTAGAGTCTCGTTTCCCTATTTGATGCTTCTCCTATATTTGTTTGATATTTTGTTACTTGTGGGGGATGGTTAGTTTGGCTTCAAGAATATTTGAGAGTGAATTAGAACACTTAGTTCCGTTTGGGAAAGCTTAAGTTTTAAGAGTTGACCAACGTTTGACTTTTGAGTAGACAACCTCAGATTGGTGATTGATGGTACTAATAGGTTCGTATGGTGATTTTGGGACTTAGGCGTACGTTCGAATTTGGATTTGGAGGTTCCTAAAAGGTTTTGATTCTATTTGTCGAAAGTTGGCGGCGATTTAAAGAATTGGAGAGTTTGCATGTTTGACTGATAGTTGACTTTGATATCGGGTCCCGATTGGTATTCCGGAACTTAGGATAGGTTCACTTGGTTGAATGGAACTTGTGTACGAAGTTTGGTTGAAATCTGGAATGTTTAGGCATGATTCGAACGTGTTAGGCATGTTGATACTCAATTTTGCCCTCATATTTTCCACTTAGCCTTTGTGAATTAGTATATTTTATAATATATTTTAATATATTTTTAGTAATATTTATAGAATATTTCCTTGCATTACTAGTCCATGACATGTTCTAAATATCAATCAATTGTCTTCATAACATTTTTTATCAAATTATTATCATGAAAGTTTTATACAAATAATTTATTTATATTATAACCTTTTTAATTGATCCTAGAATTTTTAATTAATAAATATCTATTTATTATCCCCTTAAAATTATTTTTGAATGATTAATTGTCCAAACTAGATATTTATATTTTTATGTATATTTTATAATATTTTACATATTTCATACAATTGCATTTGTATTTTTATACCATTTACATATTATTTGCGATAATAGCCTCTATTTTTAATAATTATATTTATTATACTATTTAGGTCAAAATAAACATTTTTATATTTTTACAATTATAGTCTACTATTTTAAAAGTATTAATTTAATAAATAGCATTTTTATCAGTTTGTTAACCATTTTTATAATTTAGTTTTATTAATTTTCGTGTGTTTTTAATTGTGGCCCGACACAGGGTTAAAATTTGGACCAAATATGGTCCAAATAATCGAGCCCATCCCATTTAACCCATCTGAGGCCCAAACCAAATGGCTCAATACCCTATACGCATGTAACCCGAAAAATCGTCCTATTTCCCCTTCTAAAATCTCGACCGTCCAAATCTCTTTATCCAACGCCCATTATTCATCCAAACCCTTTACTTATAAACCTAGTCCCAAACCCTAGATACCTATTTCTCCCACTTCAGCCGTTCTCACACGCTCCTTTCTATCACAAAACTAAACCCTAGCCGCCTTATCCCCAATCCCTCTCTAATTCCAGCTAGATAATGGGATCCTTCTGTGATATACTTGGCTTATTTGTGTTACCTCGTTATTATTTATACAATCGTGGTGTTACTTAGTATTTGTCCAATTTTGGCAAGTATTATCTCTCAAAATCAGGCCCGATTAACTTCATTCTTCTTGATTTAGACGATATTCCGTCTATATACACGCAAAAGGGGATGATTCTCGCACTCATAAGCCAATTTGCAGTCGTTGAACCCTAACTAGGTTTGAAAGCTAATTTATTTCCTTTACTGGCCGTCTTACTAATTGCATGTGATTTCCTTTTTCCTTGTTTGATTTTGATTGATTTTCTTTCCTTGTTTGTTCGCCTAATCGAATGCTATATAATAAACCCCTTCCCCAATTTCCCCTGGGGACAGACTTTAGTCACTATCTCTCTCACTCGTACTGGTTCTATTTTGTTCTGGTTCTTTGAATGCTACTGTTGTCTGATTGTGTTCTTGGCTGGCTGAAAGCCAAGGCCATCTTGGTATCGTTCAAAGTCTCCTCTGGCATAAGCACTGCTCGGAGCCCTTTGAGGCTTCTCGGAACTTAATTCTCTATTCGTTAATGCAAGCATGTTTAGATTAACCTTTACTTATTCATGCCTATATGCCACTCCTATGTGAGAACCTCTAGAAAACATGACTTAGGATCTTGGTTCTTTGAAATTTATAAAATGCAGTGGTGTATCATGTTACCTGCTGTTTTATTCTTGCTGCGACTTCCTTGTTAATATGGTATTATGAGAATACTTGTTTGATATTTTGAGTTCACTTAAGTTTAATCACCTCTAATGTGAATCTTTGTCACATGTAACTCTACTCATCTATGTGTATGTAATGGACCTGTAGAACCTCCTCTATTCTTTTTAGGAATTAGGTGAACACATGCAGATTGATTTGTTAATTGCTATACTTATAAACCATGTAAATGAGACTGATTTGCCTTAGATTTTCATGCTAAACCTCCCACGTAGGAACTTCTGTGTTCTTAAGATTAGGTCTAAATCATGTATAGGATATTTCTGCCTTGGACTTTCACGCTATGAATTCCTGGTTTGTTTGTGATCCTTCAAGCATGGCCATCATAGAAAACTACGTTTAAGAGGGAGTCACTTTAATTTGAATCCATCAGAGGTGTGTTCATACTGTAATTCTGTGTGTCTCTTAGAGGTTATACTTAGAGCTTATATCTGTGAGACTCCTCATATGATTTTGAAAACATTCAAACCTATTCCTGCCTTATCTATGTGTTCTTTCATCTCTCAAACCTCATATCCTAGAAGGTTACTTAGGAAATCTTGTTTTGGTATGTTGGTAACTTCAGGAAATGAACTTTGAGTGTATATGTGTTCCTTGCTTAAATTTGAAGTTGCCTAGATGACCATTTGCATAGGCTTTCACTTGCATTCTTGGTGCTCTTGTTGGGTGTTAGCTATCACTGGTAAAAGAAAAGGTTTTGCTTCTGAATTTCATCCTGGTCTGCTAGGCCAAATTTCTTATTGGGTCTAAACTGTGCTATCAGCCTTCCCGCATATCTGGAAGTTTGGGCCTGCTATTTGCAAGAAGTTGAGGTTATCTAAGGTCCAAATGTGTTACTGGGTTATTTGTATGTTTCCGTTGGACTTGTAATTATTTATTCTTGGTCTATAATAATTTGTAATAATAATAATGGGGGATAATAGTTAAAAGAGGGGCCTAGGATAGTTTAATTTTCGCGGGATTGGGTAGATAACATGCCTATAGGTCCAAATAATTTTGCCTGCTACTTGTCAGCCATGCTTTACTTCTGTGTATTACTTGTTAATATATATCATGCCCGTAGGATTTCCAACTTTGCCTATTCCGCTTAGCGATCATGAGTTTAGGTCCTCAAGCAACTGATGACTAAACACTACCTATGTGACTTACAATATTGTTTAGAAAGCATGCCAATATGGCCTATCCCGTGTTAATTCGTTTGACTATCTGCCACTACACTTAGAACTCATGTATTAGGATTTCACACTTAGCATCATGCATATATGACTTTTATTTAATTAATTCAACAGTTCGTACTGCCAACTATCCCCTAACACTTTACACCTAGAAGCCATGTCTATAGGATTGGTAACAATAACTCTTAACTGTTGTGCCGCTTAAAGCAATCGAAAACTTGAGTCACCTAGAGATCCTGCCCATAGGACTTAGCGATGAAATCTGTCTTGCTATGATATCCATGTATAAATCATAGGCTTAATTAGTTCACGACTGAACATTTACACTATTACCTAGAGATCATGTTTTAGGACCAAATTAATTAATTCGATAATACGAGCAAGTTCATAACTGTCCGGCCTAATCTCACCACTAGAAAGCATGTTCATAGGACAATTCATTTTTGATTCTATCACTTCTTTACAACCGTTTAGTTGGTAATTGCTTGACATTCATGTGAGTCTACTTGTGGAGGTAAATGTGAGCCCTATTGTGCTAATTGTACCTCTGTGAAGTCCTATTTGTTTAAATTATTTGACGCTTAGTCTTTTAATTTTGAGCAGCCTATGATGAGTCTAGAACCATCCATATAGTGGTCCAACACCTCCTGGACAATAGGCATAGGACGGGTAGGCTCATATAGGGCACGACTTAGAATTGAATTAGTGCGTGTTAGGTAAAACAACTTAAAGATAGTAACTGGGTAGATGGATGTAACGACCTGATCGATCGTTTTAAGCTTTAGTATCCCATTCAGTGGTTTAAGACTTTGAATATCTTCATATGATGTATTATGACTTGCGTGTATGATCGGTTTTAATTTTTGAGTGATTCAGAATTGATTTGGAAGAATGACTCTTGATTTGGAAGCTTTAAGTTGGAAGAGTTGACCAAGGTTTGACTTTTGGGTAAAACGGACTAGGAATCGAGTTTTTATGGTTCCGATATGCTCGTATGACGATTTTAGACTTGTGTCTATATTCATATTCGATTTTGGAGGTTCCTAGAAGGATTCAATACTATTTGTCGAAAGTTAGCAATTTGAAGAACTTAAGAGTTTATAAGTTTGACCAATAGTTAACTTTGATGTTACTGGACTCCAATTGGTGTTCTGATACTTTGGATAGGTCTATATAGTTAAATTGAACTTGTGTGAAAAATTTAGAAGTAATCCGAAGTGTTTAAGTGTAATTCGAACACTCTTTTGAAAGAATGAAGATTTAATAACTTAAGAGAAATTCTATTCCGTTTGAGACTCACTATTTTGTTGTGATGTTCCCGTGGATGTTTTGAGGCTTTGCATAAGTTTGGATAATGTATTTGTACTTGTTGGTATGATTGGATGGGGTTCCGAGGGGCCCGGGTGTATTTTACATCATTGGTTGAGAAACTAGTTAAGGATTTGGAGTTTGACTATGATCAATATCGGATCAAGATAACCTCTTTTCGGTATTTTGAGTGCGCGAGCAGATTCGTAGCGTGTTTTATGACTGAAATGCATATATATGGTTTGTTTCCGGGAGGTTTCGAATGAGTTTTGGGTGCCAAAACGAAGATTCTTTTGTTGCTGATTTTCTGGTGGAAAATAATTACGAAAATGTCATTTTGTCCCTTAAATTTTCAGACTTCCTCTAAAACTTCAAAACATCATATCTCCCTCATTTTAAGGCCAAATTGGTTGATTCAAAAGGCTATCTTGGGTGTAATTTCACAATTATTATCATGGGGTTATCAAATGTGAGTTCCGGATCATCTAGGATCTGATTCATGCTATAACAACTGTTGCGTTATTTTACTTGTTTCGAAATTTAGTCACTTTTTCTCACATGGTTTTGGAGCTCGGATTTGGACGATTTTGGAGGGGATTTTCCCAATTTGGATTGGGGTAAGTATTTTTTTATTCGATTTTGATTATATTTCATGAATCTATGTCCGATTTTGGCATTTGGATTATGAATTTTAAAGAGAAATTAGGGGTTTTTGTCTAAACTTTCCTAAAGTGAATTTTTGAGTTTTGAACATCGATTCAGAGTCGAATTTGAGTGAAATTACTATGGTTGGACTCGTAATTGAATGTGTTTTCAGATTTTGTGAGTTTTGTCGTGTTCCGAGGTGCGGGCTCAGGTTTGACGTTTTGGTTTACTTTGAGTAAATGTGTAAAGATTCGACCTTTATCATTTGAGTTTTTTTTTGGCTAGTTTCGAGTCGTTCGGAGGTTGATACGCGCAGGATGGTGTTTCTAGAGTATTGTTTGGCTTGCTCGGTATTGGATTTGGCTTGTTCGAGGTAAGTAACGTATCTAAACTTTTATTTGAGGGTATTTAACCATGGGAACTATGTTATAAGAGATGTATTGAGGTGACACACATGTTAGGTTATGAGTGTGTGGGCATGCATCGGGGTAATCACGATTCAAGTTGATTATTAGACTATGACCAGACTTGTTTTGCTGTTATATCTTGTTCTATCCGTGTAATTCCTACTTGTTAGAGTAATTGGGCCGTGATTCATGTTAGAAATCGTGTTTAGGCTATGTGCTTATTCGATTGAGGCTATTTCTGTTGTTTTGAGTTTTATGCTCTAACTGTAATTATATACTCAGTCATGATTCTTCATTTGCATATCATATCTCAGTCTCTGTTCATCATTCACTGTTACATCACATGTTATCATTGTTTGGGCTGAGTGGTACGAGATTGTGAGCCCTTGAGACTTGAGAGATTGATGACTGAGGTGGGCCTGAGAGCCGTGTTGTGAGTGTTATTATGGATCGGGCTGCATGCCGCAACATGCCATATCGGCTTTATTTTTATTTTTATTATTATTATTATTATTATTATTATTATTATTATTATTGTTGTTGTTGTTGTTGTTGTTGTTGTTGTTGTTATTATTATTGTTATTATTATTATTATTGTTATTGTTATTATCATTATTACTATCATTATTATTATTATTATCATTATTATTATCATTATCATTATTATTGTCATTATTATTGTTATTATTATTGTTATTATTATTATTGTTATTGTTATTGTTATTGTTATTGTTATGATCATTATTATTATTATTATCATTATTATTATTATCATTATTATTATTATTATTATTATTATTATTATTATTATTATTATTATTATTATTATTATTATTATTATTATTATTATTATTATTATTATTATTATTATTATTGTGGATCGTGTTGCATGCCGCATCAAGCCTTATTGGCTTATTTATTATTGTGGATCGGGCTGCACGTCGCAACTGGCCTTATAGGCTTTTGATTAGTGCTTGGGTAGGATCCACCCCTCCGGAGTCTGACATACCAGCAGTGAGCGCAGATACATTGATATATATGCACGTGCTTTGGTAAAGGGCTTATGAGTCAGGCACCCGTACAGTGCTGAGTGATTGTTTGTATGTGATAAATTGGGCATTTGAGACAGATAGCTTGAGTATTGTAACAACCCGGTCGGTCGTTTTGAGAATTTAAGCTCCGTTCGGCGGCATAAGGTCTTGAACAACTTCATATTATATGTATTGACTTGCGTACATGGTTGAATTCAGTTACCGGATGATCCAGAGTGATTTGGGACACTTAGTCCCTAAAACGGAAGCTTAAGTCTTAGGATTTTGACCGTAGTTAGAACTGTGTGAAGACGACTCTGGAATGGAGTTCCGTCGGCTCCGTTAGCACCGTTGGGTGATTTTGGACTTAGGAGCATGTCCGGACTGTGAATTTGAGGTCTGTAGCTGATTTAGGCTTGAAATGGCAAAAGTTAAATATTTGGAGATTTTGACAGGAAGTGGACTTTTTGATATCGGGATCGGAATGTGATTTCGATAGTTGGAAAAACTCCGTTATGTTATTTGGGACTTGCCTGCAAAATTTGACATCATTCCGAGTTGGTTAGATTGGTTTCGGCACGAGTTTTCAAGGTTGGAATTTTTGAAAGTTCATAAGTTCGATTCGTGGTGCGATTTGTATTTTCGGCATTGTCTGATGTGATTTGAGACCTCGAGCAAGTCCGTGTTAGGTTATGGAACTTGTTGGTATGTTTAGACGGGGTCCCGGGGGCCTCTGGTGAGTTTCGAATGGGCTACGGGTCATTTCCCCTATTTTGAACTGCTGTTATCTGTCATCTGGTTTCCTTTATCGCGTTCGCGTCCTTGCCTTTGCATTCGCGTAGTGTTATTTTGGAGGGTGAAATATTTCCTCTTCGCGTTCGCATAGTTCTGCCACTCCCTTCTTCGCGTTCACATTCCCTATCTCGCGTTCGCGAAGTGCAAACTAGGCCCTGGGCACTGGCGATCATTTTCCTCTTCGCGTTCGCGTGTCGTTTACGCGTTCGCGTAGCTATTCCATTACACTCTTCGCGTTCGCGTACTACTTCACGCGTTCGCGAAGAGCAGTTATTGGGCCATCATATTTTTCCTCTCCGCGTTCGCAAATGTGTTGTCGCGTTCGCGAAGAACAACTAGGCAGCTTTTGTTTTTCTTCTTCGCGAACGCGTCCCTTTCTCTGCGTTCGCGATGCACAAAACACATGGGCAGAATATAAAGTCCTCTATTTCGAGGGTTTGCCATATTTGTGCTTTGGAGTTATTTTGAATAGATTTGAGCCGTCCAGAGGTCATTTTACTCGAGAAGTTCATTTTTGGGTATCGGCCTGTCTTCTTTGAGGTAAGTATCTTGCCTAACCTTGTGTGGGGGAACTACCCCTTAGGATTTGAGTCATCTATATTGATTGTAGTCTGTGTACGTGAGGTGACGAATGCGTGCTTGGACTTATTTGTGGAAAGTTGGCCTTTTAGGGTTCTTATGTCCTTATATTCACCGTGTATGATGTTGTTTTTGATACGTTTGAATTCCTATTTGCTAGTTTCACCTCTACATGCTTTGATTAGAGATAATTGCTTTAGGATTCACTCTTACTGTCTATTTGACCCTTATTCGACTTAACCAAAGATTTTACCTCTTCTATCATCGTGCTATATTTTTCATAACTGCTTATCTTTAACTGAAATCATTATTTTCTCATCCTATAATTGATTAGTCTTAATTGGAGTTATGATTATCTTCCGTTGCTTATCCTTACTTGAATTGTTGAATATTCCTCATAATTGCTCAACCTCAAAAGGAGTTTAGATAACCTATATCTTAGTTGACTTGCCATTATTTGGAACTATTTGACTCGTGTTTGCTTCTTATTGTTGACTTGAATATTGTGGAATCGTTGCTACATTTTTGTTTTGTTTTCCCTTGTTAAGCTGTTCGGTTATTCCTTGTGAATGAGTTCTACCGTTCTTGTGATTTAAATTCTTGAGTTGATTTGCTCATTGTACTTTGCATTTCTGTCATTGTTGTTTTTTCTACTCGTTGTGGTGATGTACGAGGTTTCTGTCATGTTATGGTTGTTATCTCTGTTGTTTGCACTGTATATTTAAATTGGGACTATAGACGTATTTCGGGAGATCCCTCAGCACTGCATATTTATTTTGGGACTAAAGACGTATTCCAGGAGATCCCCCAGCACTGCATATTTAAATAGGGACTACAGACGTATTCCGGGAGATCCCCCTGTCTTGCATATTTATTTTGGGACTACAGACGTATTTCGGGAGATCCCCCAGCACTGCATATTTATTTTGGGACTACGGACGTATTCCGGGAGATCCCCCCGTACTGCATAATTAATTCGGGACTACGGGAAAGTATCCCGGTAGATTTTCCCTGTGGTTATATCTGTGTTCGGAGCTATTTGAAGATATTTATTTGAAAGGGGTATACTTGAAAAGTATTTATCTTGAAAGAACTATGTTTGAAGGCTAATTATTTGAAAAGTTTATATTTGAAAGGTTTTATCTTGAAAGAACTATATTTGAAAGATATTTATTTGAAGGAAGTATATTTCAAAAATAATTTCTTATTAGAAATGATTATATTCTAAAGACCTCAATTTAAAAACTTATGGGTGAAAGTTTTCACTTGAAGGATTTGACTAATTTATTGGGGTTGTTGGCTGAGACCTGATGTGAAAACTATTGCAGCTGCTGAGTTACTACTTGCCTTTAATGTATTGTGATTTTTGGATTTGGGTTGTATTTTCGTTCATTCTTCTGTGTCTTATTCTGGTGTTCCGCTGTTACTTCCTATTTTTCCTTCCTTATTGTAGTTGCTATGTCGTTAGCCATATCGCGGGGTCCTTAGATAGATGTCATGTTCTGTCATCCGTATACTTATGCTTGTTCAATTTATTAGACCAGTGGGTGTCTTGACTAGTCCTCGTCACTACTTCACCGAGGTTAGTCTTGATACTTGTTGGGCACCGCTGTGGTGTGCTCATGCTACTCTTCTGCACAATTTTTGTTTTTGTGCAGACCCATGTATTTGTTCATTAGCTAGCTTTGTGGACTGTCGCTGCGGAGACTCAAGGTAAACCTGCTGCTGCGTTCGCAGGTTTCGGAGTCACCTTCAAGTTTTCATTTGCACTGTTTATTCTTACTTCTGGACAGTTGTATTTAGAAGTTTTCTAGCAAACACTCTGTAGAGCTTATGGCTTGTACTACCGGTTTTGGGAATTGTAAGAGATTTCTATTTATTTTGTTAGATGTTAATTAAATAATGTTGTTTCAATTAATGTTAGGCTTACCTAGTTCCTAAGACTAGGTGCCATCACGATACCAAACGGAGGGAAAAATTGTGTCGTGACAAGTATGTTTGAGGGTGAGAGTACTTGAGAATATCACCATGAAATCATTCACTTGACATGCATACTTGGAATGTAGGCATAGAGATGCATTTTTCCTCATGCTAGACGGTATTGTGACTTTCATGATTTGACATGCAGGCATAGAGATGTATATTCCTTATGCTAGACGGTATATGATAATTGATGACTTGAAATGCATATTGACATGTAGGCATAGAGATTTATTTTTCTTATGCTATCTGGTAATGAAATGTCTTATCTGTTATTGAAAGTTTGGGAAAAATCACAGTTTTCTGATATACTCATATTTTGGTGATTCCGGTGAAAGATTTGGACTTTACTGTTATACTTGGAAAGCATGCCTAATTTTCCATAACTTCAAACAAACTTAGTGTCACAACCCAAATCGATGGGCCGCGATGGGCACCCAGTGCCTTACCTAACCGAGCGCCAATGTAACGTATCTTTCTTATCATACCATCATAGGTAAATGGGCTAGAAGTGACATCATGAGATAACTAGAATAAAACATAAGATAATACTAGATAGGACAACCCAACATGATATAGAAACTTATACATGTGACATACGGGTCTATAAGGTCGACATGATCATTTGTACACTTAAAACATAGGCCGACAAGGCCATACAATCATCTATATACATGACATATGTCTACAAGCCTCTAAGAGTACATAAATGTCATAAAGGTCGGGACAGGGCCCCGCCATACCAATCAATACATGTCTAAATCATTCTGACCAAATAAGCAAATTCGGAGCAAGTGGAGTGCACCAACACCTTCTGCTGGGCTGATAGCCTACTAGGAGGACTCTTAACCTATCTATCGGGACCTGGAGCATGAAACACAGTGTCCCCAGGGAAAAAGGACGTCAGTAAAAATAAAGTACAGAGTATGTAAGGCATGAAAGTAGTATATAAAAGACATGAAAGAAACATGGAGTAAAGAACTCAACCTGTAAGTCTGAACAACTCTGTGAATCATGAAACGTTTATAATGCCATGCATATGCGTATAAATGTTACATCATGCATAGGCATGTGCGTACATAACATCATTATGCTTATGAGAGCATCCCATCATATCATATCGACCTCTGTGGGCGAAATCATCAACGTAGACCAGCTGATCAGGTGGTGGTGCGTATATAATGCCATAACCTTTTCCCATATCCCATATAAATATAATATACGCATATATAACACCATCTGGTCATGGGTCAATGTACATGTATAAATGAATGCAATGCATAATGAAGTAAGTCAATAAGATCTCTCGGATAAACTTTATCAACTTACGTATTTTTTTGAGACCCATGAACAGAAGATATAATAATAAGACACACGGGGAATCAACAACATAGGCACTTCTAGTGCTTATATGAATAAAGGCATTTATGAAAGTTGTGCGTTTGCTCATTTCGTTTTTATCGTATGCATCATGCCAAAAGGAAAGAAGGGATATCCTTAACATACCTTAACTCCATTGAGTCCTTAATACCTTCCAAGCAATTCTTCAAATAACTCAACTCAATCTACCATAGCATAAAGAGATTCAAAATCAGTGCTGAGTAAAGGCTAAGTACGCAACTTAAGCTAGTAGCTCATTTATGTAAATTTGGGCAGCATCTCCCCTGTAACAAGGGCCTCCTCTAATACCATATACCAACAACAACAACCAGAGAAATACAATCAGCAATTCAAAAACAACCTAACTACAATTCGGGACCTTTAATACAACAAAAACCCCAAGTATACCATAACACACCCAATCAACAAGTTATCAATTAGCCTAAAATTGCAACGACGAGCGACCAACCCACTACCCTACCACATGTGGAGTTTCTCCACGCCCTTCATCCTTCCAAACTCCGTAAATCAGCATCACAATAGGCCAACATGAGTGGACTACAAAATAGTCCACTAAAAGTGAAATAAATCGAACTCACGGCTTCCGATCATCGTCCCGTGAGTTCTAACTATTAGGAAATGAATTTATACACCTTCCTTGATATTTAAAAGCTTAAATACAAAAAGTATGCATTTTCTTAAATATGAAGTACCTTCCAAAACTCAAACTACAAAGAAAAAGAGAGGCGATATAGTGATACTTACGTCGTAGGAATCGTTCTAATGTTATCGCTTCTTGATTTCATACCCGAGATGTTAATCTTCTTTGAAACCCTTGTAGAGAGCTTAAAGGGTAAGTTTATGGGGGTTCTCTGGTCGTTTTCTATGAAAAATGAAGAGAAAGACGATTTAAAACCTATATATATCAAGTTCTGAAAAGTCAAAGAGGTGCTAGCTTGGCACCCTATCATTGGCCCTTCTTCTGACGCTTATATCTTTTTATCTGGATGTCGTATGAAAAAAAGGTTAAGAGAGTTGGAAACTACATTACAAGACCTTCAATGTGGTATATAATATGTACCAAAAAGACCTCATATAACACACGAAATGTATTGCTCAAAAAACTTCAGAGACACACCTACTTGTCACCTATGCAGTCTGCGCAGTCTCACGAAACTGCAAATATCTCTCTACTACAATGTCGTATCGATGAACGGTTTAATGAGTTAGAAACTAAACTCGTAGATCTTCAACTTGATATGTTGATCATCCTGTAATTCCAAGTATATTGGGATAAAAGCGCCACTACATTCGACCTAATATTCAGCGCATTATGAATGTAACTTGTCATGACCTTTGCCAACTTTTGTTCCACAACTCGCTTGACCTCAAAATGTAATATACGACTATCATACGCCTAAAATAAATCATAACATAACCTCCTTATCATGTTAAGAACCCTAGTCTCATCCGAAAGTGCTTGTTATAACATTTCAAACTTATCGACTTTTAACGACACTTATTTTCTTCAATTTGCTTAGCTCCTAAGCCTTTCAACCCTCTTGGTAGTTGTTATCCATGATCTTATAGATTTGTAACCTCCAAGGTAACATGATTAACTTACTTTATGTACTTTCAAAGACGATCTCATTTCTGAGCTTACATCAGTTGTCTTACAATGTGCTCTTACATACGAAAAATAAGGGGTGTAACACTTAGCATAATATCCTTTGAATTATTACTTTTACTGCCTTCATTATATTATTAAGAGTTGTTATAGGCTATTGGTGTTGTATTTTGACCATTTTTCGAGCTCGTCACTACTTTCAACTAGAGGTTAGGTTTGTTACTTATTAAGTACATGGGGTCGGCTGTAGTCATACTACACTTCTGCACCTTGCGTGCAGATCTTGGAGCTGATATTGCAGTGAATGGGGGAAGCTGACATTGAAGATGTACCTGCATTCCAGTTACCGCTACCACTTGTTCTTCGTAGTTCTAGATTTGAGATTCTATTTATGTACATTTCAAATAGATGTTGTATCATTTTCCTATCAGTTTTGTAACTCTAAGTCTTAGAAGCTCATGACTTGTACTACCAGTCATTGGGTTATTGTATAAGAATTTAGTTATTTCATCATTTATTTCCTGTTATTCTCATTTGGATTGTGTTTATGGATAATTGGCTTACCTAACAGGTTGGGTTAGGTGCCATCATGACTAGTTAAATTTTGGATCATGACAAGTTGGTATCAGAGCTCTAGGTTCATAGGTTCTACAAGTCATGAGAAAATATCTATTAGAGTCTTGAGGATCGGTATGATGACGTCTATACCTATCTTCGAGAGGCTACAAGGCATCTAGGATAAACTTACGAGATTGTGAGCCCTTGAGACTTGAGAGATTGATGATTGAGGTGTGCCTGAGAGCCATGTTGTGAGTGTTATTGTGGATCAGACTGCACGCCGTAACATGTCATATTAGCTTTATTATTATTATTATTATTATTATTATTATTATTATTATTATTATTATTATTATTATTATTATTATTATTATTATTATTATTATTATTATTATTATTATTATTATTATTATTATTATTATTATTATTATTATTATTATTATTATTATTATTATTATTATTATTATTATTATTATTATTATTATTATTATTATTATTATTATTATTATTATTATTATTATTATTATTATTATTATTATTATTATTATTATTATTATTATTATTATTATTATTATTATTATTATTATTATTATTATTATTATTATTATTATTATTATTATTATTATTATTATTATTATTATTATTATTATTATTATTATTATTATTATTATTATTATTATTATTATTATTATTATTATTATTATTATTATTATTATTATTATTATTATTATTATTATTATTATTATTATTATTATTATTATTATTATTATTATTATTATTATTATTATTATTATTATTATTATTATTATTATTATTATTATTATTATTATTATTATTATTATTATTATTATTATTATTATTATTATTATTATTATTATTATTATTATTATTATTATTATTATTATTATTATTATTATTATTATTATTATTATTATTATTATTATTATTATTATTATTATTATTATTATTATTATTATTATTATTATTGTGGATCAGGCTGCACGTCGCATCAAGCCTTATCGGCTTATTTATTATTATGGATCGGGTTACACGTCACAGTACGCCTTATAGGCTTTTGATTAGCGCTTGGGCAGGATCCGCCCCTCCGGAGTCTGACATACCAGCAGTGAGCGCAGACACAGTGATATATATGCACGTGCTTTGGTGAAAGGCTTATGAGCCAGGCACCCATACAATGCTGAGTGATTGTGTGTGTGTGTCTGTGATAAACTGGGCATTTGAGACATATAGCTTGAGTATGTTTGAGGGTGAGAGTACTTGGGAATATCACCGTGAAATTATTCCTTTGACATGCATACTTGGCATGTAGGCATAAAGATATATTTTTCCTCATGCTAGACGATATTGTTACATTCATGATTTGACATGTACATTTCACATGTAGGCATAGAGATATATATTCATCATGCTATACGGTATATGATAATTGATGACATGAAATGCATATTGACATGTAGGCATAGAGATTTACTCTCCTCATGCTATCCGGTAATGAAATGTCTAATCTGTTGTTGAAAGTTTGGGAAAATCATAGTGTTCTGATATACTCATATTTTGGTGATTCCGGTGAAAGATTGGACTCTAATGTTATACTTGGAAAGCATGTCTAATTTTCCGTAACTGCAAACAAGCTTAGCATTGTATTGTTTGAGTTATTACTTTTACTACCTTCATTATATTATTACGAATTATTATTGGCTATTGGTGTTCGACTCTCACCGTTTTTCGAGCTCGTCACTGCTTTCAACCAGAGGTTAGGTTTGTTACTTATTGAGTATACAGGTTCGGTTGTAGTCATACTACACTTCTGCACCCTGCGTGTAGATCTTGGAGCTGATGTTATTGTAAATGGTAGGAGATGGCATTGAAGATGTACATGCGTTCTAGTTACTGCTACCACTTGTTCTTCGTAGTTCTAGATTTGAGATTCTATTTATGTACATTTCAAACAGATGTTGTATCAATTTCCTATCAGTTTTGTAACTCTATGTCTTAGAAGCTCATGACTTGCACTACCAGTCCTTATTATTGTATAAGAATTTAGTTATTTCATAATTTATTTCCTGATAATCTCATTTGGATTGTGTTTATGGATAATTGGCTTACCTAACGGGTTGAGTTAGGTGCCATCACGACTAGTTGAATTTTGGATCGTGACAAGTTGGTATAAGAGCTCTAGGTTCATAGGTTCTATGAGTCATGAGAAAATGTCTACTAGAGTCTTGCGGATCGGTATGACGACGTCCATACCTATCTTCGAGAGGCTACAGGGCATCTAGGATAAAATTCTCGTCTTTCCTTCCTTATCGTGCGACCTTGATTTAGCTTGAAGCGTATCTCTTAGAATTCCTTCCACTCACTCGTATGTTATGTGAGCTCTCGATATCAGCTGTGCATCGACGGCTTGTGATTCCATGGATGAGGTGCGAGATGTGTTTTCTGTATTTTGGTGATGGGCCAGTTAGGAGGATCCATATTATTATTATTATTATTATTATTATTATTATTATTATTATTATTATTATTATTATTATTATTATTATTATTATTATTATTATTATTATTATTATTATTATTATTATTATTTATTATTATTATTATTATTATTATTATCATTATTTTTATTATTATTATTTTTTTATTATTATTATTATTATTATTATTTTTGTGGATCGGGCTGCACGCCGCATCAAGCCTTATTGGCTTTTTTATTATTGTGGATTGGGCTGCACGTCGCAGCAGGCCTTATAGCTTTTTGATTAGTGCTTTGGCAAGATCTGCCCCTCCGGAGTCTAACATACTAGTAGAGAGCGCAGACACCATGATATATATGCACGTGCTTTGGTGAAGGGCTTATGAGCCAGGTACCCGTACAATGATGAGTGATTGTGTGTGTGTGTGATAAAGTGGGCATTTAAGACAGATAGCTTGAGTATGTTTAAGGGTGAGAGTACCTGGGAATATCACCATGAAATAATTCATTTGACATGCATACTTGGCATATAGGCATAGAGATGCATTTTTCCTCATGCTAGACGGTATTGTGACATTCATGATTTGACATGTACATTTGACATGTAAGCATAGAGATGTATATTCCTCATGCTAAATGTTATATGATAATTGATGACTTGAAATGCATATTGACATATAGGCATAGAGATTTACTTTTCTCATGCTATCTGGTACTGAAATGTCTTATCTGTTACTGATAGTTTGAGAAAAATCACAGTTTTCTAATATACTCATATTTTGAAATTTTGTGGGCTGAATCAAATTAATTGTGACTAGATTCGAGCCGTTTGGAAGTTGATACGCACATAATGGGATTTCTGGAGCATTGTTTAGCTTGCTCGACATTGGATTCATCTTGTTCGAGGTAAGTAACTCTTCTAATCTTGGAGTTGAGGGTATGAACCCTGAATATATGTATTTTGTGAATTGTTGGGAGCTGACGCACATGCTAGGTGACAGGCGTGTGGGCGTGCACTATAGAAATTGTGACATAATTGTTTTTGTGGAATTTTATAGTTAAATAATCTTGGCATTTTCCATGCAGTTTTATGTGTCAAAGAAATTGAGTTGAAAAGCATATTAAAAATCATGTTGAGGCTATGTGCTAGTATTATTGGGACCCACAGAGGTCATATTGCTGTGAATTATTGTGTTAAATTGAAAATTCATACTCAGTCATATTCATTTCATTGCATATCATAACTCAGTTTTATGACTCTATTTTGATGCATATAAATATTTTGGGCCGAATGCCCTATTTTACTGAAATGCCCGAGTGGCTTGATTTGTGAGGATGAGTGTGGATCGGGGCTGCCCGCCTGCAGCATACTTTATGACTGAGTGAGGCCGAGGGCCTGATTTGTGAGGATGAGTGTGGATCAGGGCTGCTCGCCTGCAGCATACTTTATTATTATGGCACGTGAGTTATCCGTGTAGATTATAGTGCTTGGGCTGAAGGAGCCCCTCCGGAGTCTGTACACACCCCCAGTGAGCGCAGGTACCTACTGAGTGCGAGTTCCGAGTGCCTAGAGCCGAGTGCTGAGTGACAGGGAGGCATGAGTGATTGTGAGGTATGCCTGAGTGGCACGAGTAACTGTGAGGTTGCCCGAGGGGCTGTATATGAGTGATGTTCTGCCCGAGGGGCTGTTTATGATTTTATCACAGAATTGCATCGTATTGGCATGGACACATGACATACATGCGTAGAGATGTATTTTTTCTCATGCTGTACAACATCACATCATTCATGATTTCTCATATATTTTTGACAGATGGGCATAGTGATGCATTTGTTTTTACACGGGTTATCCGAAAGGAAAATGATACATCTTATTTATTATTGACAAGATTTTGGGAGAAATTTATTGTTTTCAAACTATTTATATTATTGGGGCAAACGATTTGGGTTTTCACTGAGATATTTGAAAGGAAGAACTATAATTTTTGAAATCATTATTTGGCTGAGTATTTTATCCCTGAGTTATTTCTGGTATTATTTGCTTTATGTTGTTATGGATTGTTGTGGACTATTGGTTTTGGACCCGACTTGGTGGAAGCTCATCACTACTTTTAACCTACGGCTAGGTTTGTTACTTACTCAGTACATAGGGTCGGTTGTACTGATACTACACTTCTGCACATTGCGTGCAGATGTTGGCTGCTGTTGTTGCTGTGCTAGATGGTTGCGGGACTTGAAGATGTACCTGCGTTCCTGTTGTAGCTGCCTTTTGTTCAGGGTAGCCTTAGATTTATAAAAGCTCTGTTTATGTATTATTCAAACAGACTATGTATTTATTTCATTTCCGCTTTGTATACTCTATTCTTAGAAGCTCATGATTTGTACTATCAGTTTTTGGGGGATGTATAAGATTAAGATGTTTATTCACTTAAATTACTTTAAATAATTGTTATTGGAATTGGATGGTTGAAAGTTGGCTTACCTAGCGGGTTGGGTTAGGTGCCATCACGACTAGTTGGATTTTGGGTCGTGACAATGAGCCAGGCACCTATAAAATGCTGAGTGATTGGGTATGTGTGTGTGTGTGTGATAAAGTAGGCATTTGTGACATATAGCTTGAGTATGTTTGAAGGTGAGAGTACCTGGGAATATCATCGTGAAATCATTCATTTGACATGCATAATTGGCATGTAGGTATAGAGATGCATTTTTCCTCATGGTAGACGGTATTGTGACATTCATGATTTGACATGTAGGCATAGAGATGCATTTTCCCTCATGCTAGACGGTATTGTGACATTCATGATTTGACATGACATTCATGATTTGACGGTTTTGGCTTTTATTATTATTATTATTATTATTATTATTATTATTATTATTATTATTATTATTATTATTATTATTATTATTATTATTATTATTATTATTATTATTATTATTATTATTATTATTATTATTATTATTATTATTATTATTATTATTATTATTATTATTATTATTATTATTGTGGATCGGACTGCACGCCACATCAAGACTTATTAGCTTATTTATTATTGTGGATCGGGCTGCACGTCGCAGCAGGCCTTATAGGCTTTTGATTAGTGCTTGGGTAGGATCCACCCCTTCCGAATCTGACATACCAGCAATGAGCACAGACATAGTGATATATATACACGTTCTTTGATGAGGGGGCTTATGAGCCAGGCACCCGTAAAATGCTGAGTGATTGCGTGTGTGTGTGTGTGTGTGATAAAGTGGGCATTTGTGACATATAGCTTGAGTATGTTTGAAGGTGAGAGTACCTGGGAATATCACCGTGAAATTATTCATTTGTCATGCATATTGGCATGTAGGCATAGAGATACATTTTTCCTCATGCTAGACGGTATTGTGACATTCATGATTTGACATGTACATTTGACATGTAGGCATAAAGATGTATATTCTTCATGCTAGACGGTATATGATAATTGATGACTTGACATGCATATTGACATCTAGGCATAAAGATGTACTTTTCTCATGCAAACTGGTAATAAAATATCTTATCTGTTGTTGAAAGTTTGGGAAAAATCACAGTTTTTTGATATACTCATATTCTGGTGAAAGATTTGGACTTTACTGTTATACTTGGAAAGCATATCTAATT
Organism: Nicotiana tomentosiformis; assembly: GCF_000390325.3. Classification (NCBI taxonomy): domain Eukaryota; kingdom Viridiplantae; phylum Streptophyta; class Magnoliopsida; order Solanales; family Solanaceae; genus Nicotiana; species Nicotiana tomentosiformis. The sequence goes on along the minus strand of NC_090813.1, from coordinate 148,761,373 downwards.
TTCCGTAACTACAAACAAGATGAGCATAATATCTTTTGAGTTATTACTTTTACTGCCTTCATTATATTATTACGAATTATTATTTGCTATTAGTGTTGGACTATGACGGATTTTCGAGCTCGTCACTGCTTTCAACCCGAGGTTAGGTTTGTTACTTATTGAGTACATGGGGTCGGTTGGGTTAGGTTCCATCACGACTAGTTGAATTTTTGGTCGTGACTCTGGAGATGATAGTCTGTGCTCGCTGGATAATATGAGCAACCATTGCACTTAAAGGTTGCGAAGTATTATTTATGTTGCACGGGGTGATCCATTAGGCTATAAAATTTTGGACCCCCCCTAGCGTGTCTAATTGTTCCAATACATTTAGTGATTAGTACTAAGATTTAGATTTGTGTAAGTAGGTTGAACATCTTTGTAGCCAAAAGATTGGACCAAGTAATATTATTAATGAACGAAGTATGTTCTTTCAAACAGTTCTCTTTACATTATTTCTGTACTACTTCTTCAAATTAGTTGATTATTAGTAGTTGGACTATATATGATCATCCTGCTCCACCTAGAATAATTAATCACTTGCTTTGACCATGTACTCCTTTAGTTTAAAAATGGATTAATTTGCATGCTCACTTAGGATAATTAGTTATAATTCAATATTCCAACATAGCATAAATTCGACCGGGAACCACAATTGTGGACCTCGAAGAGTGCCTAACACCTTCTTTTCGAAGTAATTTGAGCTCTTATCCGATCTTTGGTGACACGGACTAGTCGAACAAAGTTATTTGTAAATAGGTTCCCTAACGCATGATGTGCCGTAGAATTTCGGCACTTTTGATACTAATTACATAGATTTTAGCTCGTATTTTAAAGCATTGTTAGTTATTTCTTATGAAGCTTTGGTGTTTTGCAGTGTGCGAGACTTGAAGAACCAAAAACACGAAAAAAAGTCAAAAACCCGTAGAAGGACAGAAATACGGCAAGTCTGCGACCGCAGAAGTGATCTGCGGATCGCAAACCTACCGTAGACTGAAGCAGTTTTTTTTGCCATTGAAGAGAAGAATATGCGGTCCATTATGCAGTCGCATAACACTTCTGCGAACTGCATAATGACCACACAATTGCAACGGGAGATTTTGTTTGAGCACTTTGTGATGAAGTCTGCGGTCGCATAATCGCTATGCGGACCGCATAATGGAAACGTGATGGAGAACTGGGCAACTGGGCATGTGATTATGCGACGACCCTTGCAAATATGCGGACCACATACTTGGTCTGTGACCATTCTGCGGTCGCAGATGGGTTCTGCAGGGGCATTTTTGTCCACCTTTGACCCCGACCTTTGGTCCACTATAAATAGATTTACTAGGGTTTTTGTGGGACAGCTGGTCAGAAAAGGAGGCCACTTTTAGAGCATTGAATACACTATTGTTTTGGAACCTTTTGAAGAAAGAATCTTGTATCTTTGTAAGCTTTATGACTTCATTTATTGCTTTATTCTTGAATTCTAGTATGAGTAGCTAGTTTTAACTACTAAGGTTGTGGACCCTAAATGGATGTAATGTTAATGGGTGTTTATCATTGAATAAATATATAATGGTTGGTTGATATTTATTCATTTCTTATGCTTCATTTATTGTTAGTGGTTGCAAACATTAACTAATTCCATTTCACTCTATCTTTACTTGGAAAAGTGAGTTAGGGTTCGATAAAATTGAATATCAAAAACTCAAGGCTTTAAACCTTGTTTAATAGAATCGCCTAGGAATAAGTGGGTTCTATTTGGCATAAATTGGTTATTCTTAACTGCAACTCTTTTATATTTGGGAAAATCATAAAGAGAAAATATTACCTAACTATTGAAAAATATTGGGTAGTCACTTAGAAACCATTTGCATATCAAAGGACTTTCCATTAGAAATATATCATATTAACACTGATAGCATTACATTCCATTGATGGGGACACAACCTTGGTTTCCTTCATCAAATTAAATATATTCTCACAATAAAATAGTCTTCTTTACTACACATAATTACAACACCATTTTCAAGCTAACAGAATAGAATTACGATTTAAGTCAAGTTTCACACTATTCAAGTAATCTTTTCATACCTATTCCCTGTGGGATTTGACCCCAAACTAGTTGGGTTATTATATTTGACATTGACCGCCTTACATCATTTATTTAGGTGTATTTTGAGCATATCAAATTTTGGCGCCGTTGCCGGGGAATATGGTTTTGAAATTACTATTTAGTGTGTATGTATTATTCTTTTCCATCACACTTTGCTTGCTTTGCTTGGTGTTACTAGGTAAACATGGCCGATTTTGAAGAAGAGGAGAACCCTTTTGCGGTTATAGATGAGTACATTGAGGATACAAACTCCATTGTCCCTCCAAGAGTTGATGCTGCCACCTTCAAGGTGGAACATGGTTTAATCCTAATGCTCAATGCAGAGGGGTTTTCAGAAATTCCACCGATGATGATCCGACACAACATCTCAGAAACTTCTTGGGTGTGTGTGCGATGCACAAGCAGAACAACATTTCAGATGATGCCCTAAGACTGAGGGTGTTCAAGTACTCACTAGCTGGAGAGGCAAGGAAATGGATCCAAAATCTACCACCTAATTCCATTCACTTTTGGCCTGAACTCGTCCGAGCTTTCCTAGATAAATGGTTCCTGCAAAGCAAGAAGTCAGAGCTCTGGGATAAAATTTTCTTCTTCAAGCAACTACCAGGAGAACATCTACATGAGGCATGGGATCGATTCAAGTTATATTTAGTGAGGTCGCCGAATCATGATTTTCTAGACAACATCTTGTTGGAGAAGTTTTACATGGGCTTGGATACTTTGAATCAATCCATAGCCAAAAATGCAGCTGATGGATCCTTTATGGATAAAACATTTGCAAGGGTCACACAAATTCTTGACAAGGTGGCAAAACATAACCAAGCTTGGCACTTGGAAGACACTACGGGTGGAATTGAATATGCTACTCCTTCCTTGACCAACATGATTAAGGAGAACCAAGAAAGAGATCAAGTAATTGCCGGGCTTGTTACCAACATCAATGTGTTGACCAAGATGTTTACTTAAAGCCAAACAAAAAAGGTGAATGTTGTGGAAGATGTGCAACCCTTGTCAAATGAAGATTGCGAGGAAGCAAACTATGTCAACAACTCTCAAGGTGGTTACCAAAGACAATCCTACCAAGGTCCCGGACAACAAAATCAATGGAGGTCTAACCCACAAGGGCAAGGACATCAACAGTGGCTAAATGATCAAGGTAATTCAAATCAAGGCAATTGGAGTAACAACAACAACAACTATTCAAATCGGAGTTCAAACCCCTATATTCCACCAAAGGGGCAATACTCTAACTCTTCGCATTAGAAGGAAAGTTCTTCAAGTGAGTCCAAATTGGAGAACATGCTTGAAAGAGTATTGCAAAATCAAGAAAGAAACGACACTTCAATGAAGTACATGACCAAGCTTGTAGGGTCCCACACCGTGTCCATACAAAAGTTAGAAATACAAATGAGAGATCTATCAAGAGAGCAAAATCCGAAGCTAAAGGGCACTCTCCCAAGTGACACAATTGCAAACCCAAAAGGTAATGGGAGTGGTCCTACTTCTCATTGTATGGCAATCACAACTCAAAGCGAGAAAATACTTCAAGGAGAAAATGAACAAATGGTTGAAGTGGAAGATCTTGAACAAGGGGTTGAGGCACAAGTTGAGGTGCCAATTATTGTTGAAGTTGAAAAACTCCCAAAGGAAGTGGAAGTTCAAGAAGTGGACTGTGAAGAGACCAAGGAAAAGGTAAAATAGGCACCAAAAGCTCTAGCACCAATTCCTAGACCTTCCCCTCCTTTCCCTCAAAGACTTGCTAGGAGGGTTGATGATAGCAAACTCGAGAAATTCTATGACATTCTCACGCAATTATCGGTGAACATTCCATTTGTGGAAGCATTTCAAGAGATGCCGGGTTTTGCTAAAGACTTGAAAGACTTGATCACCAAGAAGAAAACCACCAAGAATGAAGTGGTGAATATGACTCACCGAGTTAGTTCCATCATTGCAATAACCACCGTTCAAAAGAAAGAAGACCCGGGAGCTTTTAAAATTCCATGCACTATTGGGTTGCGCGATTTAGCAAGAGATCTTTGTGATAATGGGGCTAGCATCAACTTAATGCCTATTGCTATTTACAAGCAAGCGGGGTTAGGTATGCCGAGGCCTACAAGTATGAGGTTGCAAATGGCCGATCGTTCAATAAAGAGACCGGTGGGGATTGTTGATGATGTTCTTGTGAAAGTGGGAAAGTTCCTCCTTCCCACCGACTTTGTGATCCTTGATTTTGCTGTTGATAAAGAAATCCCTATCATCTTGGGGAGACTATTCCTTGCTACCAGAAGAGCACTTATGGATTCAGAACAAAATGAGATCAAGTTCCGAGGTAATGATGAAGAGGTTACTTTTCAAGCGAGTAAGGGTATGAAATTGCCACATGCATACGAAAGCATCTCAGTCATTGATGTTGTTAATGAGGTAGAAGATGCAATCGAGATGAAAATGGAAGAAGAATGACTTGGTGAGGCATTGGCGGCTATCTTGGTGAATTTTGATGGTAAAGACATGGAGGGGTACATGGAATCGGTGAATGCATTGGAAGGACTTGGGTCTTACACTTATGCACCAAAGAAACTTTCTTTTGACTTAGAGAATAGAGTCACTCCTCTCACTAAACCTTCAATTATTGAGCCGCCAAAACTTGAGCTCAAGCCACTTCCACCGCACTTAAGGTATGTATTTCTTGGCTCTAATGACACTCTACTGGTAATAGTTTCTTCTTTGTTGAATGATGTGCAGGTAAATCACTTGTTGAAAGTCCTGAGGGAGCACAGACAGGCCATTGGGTGGACAATAGTGGACATCCGAAGGATTCCCTCCGGAATTTGTGAGCACAAGATACAATTGGAGCAAGAGAGCAAACCTAGCATGGAGCATCAAAGAAGGTTAAGCCCTTCCATACAAGAGGTGGTGAAGAAATAAATCATCAAATGGTTAGATGCCGGGGTAGTCTACCCCATTGCTGATAGTTCTTGGGTGAGCCCGGTGCAATGTGTGCCAAAGAAAGGAGGCATGACCGTGATTCAAAACGACAAAAATGAGCTCATCCCAACGAGAACATTAACTGGGTGGAGAGTTTGCACGGACTACCAGAAGCTCAATAGTGCTACTTGCAAAGACCATTTCCCTATGCCTTTTATTAATAAAATGCTTGATCGGCTAGCGGGAAGGTCATTCTATTGCTTCTTGGATGGGTATTCTGGCTATAACCAAATCAACATCGCCTTAGAAGATCAAGAGAAGACAACATTCACATGCCCATATGGGACTTTTGCCTTTAGCCGTATGCCATTTGGGCTATGCAATACCCCGACTACCTTGAAAAAGATGCAAAGTTTGAATTTGATGAGAAGTGTCTCAAAGCTTTTGAGTAATTGAAAGCAAAGCTCACCATGACACCTATTATTATCACACATGATTGGTCCCTTCCATTTGAACTCATGTGTGACGCCAGTGGTTTAGCTATTGGGGCGGTACTTGATCAACGGCATAACAAGTTCCTTCATCTTGTCTACTATGCAAGCAAGACACTCAATGGCGCATAAATGAATTACACTGTGACTGAGCAAGAACTGCTTGCCATTGTCTATGCTTTTGAAAAATTCCGGGCCTATTTGTTGGGTTCCAAAGTGATAGTTTACACCGATCATGCTGCCCTCTGCTATCTTATGGCAAAGAAGGATGCTAAACCAAGATTAATTAGGTGGGTCCTTTTGTTGCAAGAGTTTGACTTTGAAGTCAAGGATAGGAAAGGGACAGAGAATCAAGTTGCGGATCACCTATCTAGGCTTGAAGAGGTAGGGAGACCAAAAGAAAATCTTGAAATTAATGATGCCTTTCTAGATGAACACATATTGGCATTGTCTAGCACCTTCACCCCTTGGTATGCCGACATCGCTAACTTCTTGGTTAGTGACCTTATTCCCGACGGATTGTATGCTTATCAAAAAAATAAGTTCTTGCGGGAGTGTAGGCAATACTATTGTGAGGAACCCTTTCTGTTCCGGATTTGTGCCGACAGTATCATTCGGCATTGTGTTCCGGAAGATGAGGTAATGCAGATTCTCAAGGCATGTCATAACTCCCCGGTTGGGGGCTATCATGGTGAAAACCGTACTGCGGCAAACGTGCTTGAATGTGGCTACTATTGGCCATCGATCTACCATAACACAAATCAAATGGTCAAGGCATGTGATCAATGTCAAAGACAAGGGTCAATTTCTAAAAGACATGAGATGCCTATGAACTTTGTGATGGAGGTCGAGATCTTTGATGTGTGGGGGATAGACTTCATGGGTCCCTTTGTGAGCTTTTATGGCATGACATATATCTTGGTGGCTGTGGACTATGTCTCCAAATGGGTCGAGGCAATCGCCTTGCCCAACAATGAGGCAAAGAGTGTGACTGCTTTCTTGAAGAAGAACATATTTACGCAGTTTGGTACCCCTAGAGCCATCCTTAGTGATGGTGGTTCTCACTTTTGCAACAAGGCCTTCACCGGGCTGCTCGAAAAGTATGGCGTCAAGCACAAGGTGGCTACCCCTTATCATTCTCAGTCGAGCGGCCAGGTTGAAGTTTCCAACAGGGAGATCAAAAATATCCTAGCAAAAACTATTAATGTAAACATGATTGACTGGTCAAGGAAGCTAGATGATGCATTGTGGGCATATCGCACAGCATTTAAAACTCCCATTGGCACCTCGCCATACTAGTTGGTTTTTGGCAAGGAGTGTCACTTGCCAATGGAGCTTGAACACAAAGCCATGTGGGCATTGAAAAAGTTGAATCTTGATTGGGCCGAAGCTGCTAACCTAAGAATGACACAACTCAATGAGATGGAAGAATTCCGTCTCCATGCCCATGAGAGTGCAGCTGTGCATAAGAATAGAATGAATTTTGTTCATGACAAGAAGATCTTGAAGAGGGAATTCAAATTCGATGACTTGGTCTTACTCTTCAACTCAAGACTCAAGTTATTTTCGGGCAAACTCAAATCCAAATGGTCTGGCCCGTTCAAAGTTGTGAATGTGTCCCCCTATGGAGCTATTGAATTGGAGTCGGAGGACAGGACTCGAACTTTCAAAGTAAATGGCAGCGGGTCAAGCATTACCTCGTACCACATGAGAAAGGCACTTGGTAGAACAATTCGCACTCAAGGATAGTCCTACACCAATCCCCACCACTGATTAGCCCAAATGGGGTCAACATCGTCATGCCGCGACGTTAAATCAAGCGCTTTTTGGGAGGCAACCCATGCGTGGTAATATCCTTTTGTTAGATTTTAATTTCTGTAGGTTTAGTTATTAGTGTTGAGCAGTTTGACGTGTGTGTTAGAATGCAGGTAGCTCAAAATACAATGAAATAGTGTGCAAGGACTGGGAAGAATGAAGGAAAGAAGGTCCTGTGGTCTGCGGCAACTATGCGGTCGCATAATGGCTTTGCGGACCGCATAGTGGTCGCAGACACACTCAGAAGAAAATGCAATTTTGGTCCTCCACAATGTGGTGGAATTTCTATTTTTGCGGCCCGCATAACAATTATGCGACCGCAGAATGCATCGCAAAGTGGACCTTAGCCAAGCTATCACTAACTCGTCGCATAACACATATGCGACCGCATAATGTGTTATGCGATCCATTTTTCCACCGCAGAACTCCCAGGTATTAAACCCGAATCCCCTCCATATTTCAATCGCACACCCTCACCCTCACTCTCACTCACACACAAGCACCTTACAACATAAAGGAGATCAACGAAACAAAAAAAAACAAAGAAGAATAAGAAAAGACCAAAAATATCGGCTTAACTATGCAAAATCACAAAAAAAAGAGATCGGAATTGCAGAAAGAACTCACCTGGTTCACCTCTCAGAACAAATTCTTCAATTGCTCAGACATCTGGTATGTAATTTTCCTCCCTCTCTTTCTTAATTACATTGAATAAGTTCATGTGTTTGCACCCCCTTCTTTCCCCTTCTTCTCAATTCTTTGCTGTGGGGATCAATGTGTGTCCAATTGATTCGAATTTGTTTTTGTTTTGTTTTGTTTGGGGGCACACTAATGCTGGGGGTAGGATATGTTGAGAGACTTAATACACATGCTAGGATTAAAGACCAAGGTGTTGGGTAATTTTTCCATGGCATGAGTGTGCAATGTGTGAGATTGGGTGTAGAGAGTCTGTAAGTAAATGGGTCGACCCTTTTGACTGAGAAAGACGGTCATTGCGGTCTACATAACTGGTTTGCGGTCCGCAGAGTCGTTGCATATTGGTGCCCTAGGTGGACTGTTGAGAAGGACCTCTGCGGTTGATTTTGCGATCTCAGACTCATTTCACGGACCATGAAATTGTCGCAAACTGAGGCAGATAAATTGCCCCATCTGGTGAGAAAACACGCGACCACTCTGCGGTCGCATAACCTGTTCTGCGGTCCCTTTCGCGATCGCATACTCGCTTTAGCTCCTGAGTGATTTAATTGTGTGATGGGTGTGCAGTTCGCATAGTTCTTATGCGATCACATAACTTATCGCAAAGGATTCTTGCCTCCTTCATACTCTCTCAATATGTTTTCCATGCTGTATCAACCACTCACCAACTGTTTCACTCACAGGAATGGCACAAAGAAGTCTCTCGCAGTGCGATCACCGCCCGCTCAAGGAAAAAAATGGGCTGCTGCCCTAAGCCACCAAGCACAACAATCCAAACGCCCAAGGCCTGAAATAGCCCGAAGGGCTATTCTTATTCCGAGTTCGAGCAAACAATCATTCGACTATTAAGCCTACGGGATACACTACTTCGAGTTCGAGCAAGGCACTCACTCGAGTACTAAGACTACGGGCTACTCTTATTTTGAGTTCGAGAAATCACTCACTCAATCATTAATTCTACGAGCTACATTTCTTCGAGTTCGAGCAAGGCACTCACTCAAATGCTAAGCCTACGGGCTACTCTTATCTTGAGTTCGAGAAATCACTCACTCAATCATTACGCCTACGGGCTACATTACTTCGAGTTCGAAGCACTCACTCGACTATTAAGCCCACGGGCTACTTTTACTTCGAGTTCGAAACATTCACTCGACTAATAAGCCTACGGGCTACTCTTATTTCGAGTTCGAGCAAGCACTCACTCGACGCCTATGGGCTACATTACTTTGAGTTCGAAATCAGTCACTCGAGTACTAAGCCTACGGGCTACTCTTATCATGAGTTCGAGAAAGCACTCACTCAACCATTAAGCCTACGGGCTACATTACTTCGAGTTCGAGCAAGGCACTCACTCGAATACTAAGCCTACGGGATACTCTTATCGTGAGTTCGAGAAATCACTCACTCAGTCATTAAGCCTACAGGCTACATTACTTCAAGTTCGAGCAAGGCACTCACTCGAATACCAAGCCTACGGACTACTCTTATTCCGAGTTCGAGCAAGCACTCACTCGACGCCTACGGGCTACATTACTTCGAGTTCAAAATCAGTCATGCGAGTACTAAGCCTATGGGCTACTCTTATCCTGAGTTTGAGAAATCACTCACTTAACCATTAAGCCTACGGGCTACATTACTTCGAGTTCGAGCAAGGCACTCACTCGAATACTAAGCCTACGAGCTACTCCTATCTTGAGTTCGAGAAATCACTCACTCAATCATTATGCCTACGGGCTACATTACTTCGAGTTCGAATCATTCACTCGACTACTAAGCCTATGGGCTAATTATTACTTCGAGTTCGGGCAAATCACCCACTCGACTAATCAATGCCTATGGGCTACATTACTTCAAGTAAAGTACTCATTATTTCGAGTTCAAAAGAACACTCGACTATTTAAGGCTGAAGGCTATTCGAGCCCAACAAAGCAAAGGGAACTACCCACAAAGCCCGAAAGCAATAGTGATCAAAATTCAAACTATCTATTTAGCTTAAAACGCTATTTTGCTTCAAAAGGAAGAAAGATTTATATTTATAAATTTTTGTACAAAGGCAACTCAGCCAAAAGGAAGTTCTTTATACAAAGACCGAAAGCGGTATCAAAAGAATGCAACAAACTACCTAAGGCCCTAAAGGGCTCAATATTCATCGGAGGTTGTGTTCTCGGCATCTTCCTCATCTTCAGACTCACCCGAGTCATCGAAGTCCTCCTCATGAAAGGCAAACCTTCGAGCTTTGTTCTCCTCCGCCCTGGCGACTTCAATCTCGGCCCCAACATCGAAGCCCTGAGCACTGATCTCCTCGAGAGCTTCTCTCCGAGCTTGCCATTTTGCATGTTCGACCATGCTCTTGGCTTTGGCTTGGTTAACCTCAACATCGATCCTGAACTGTGCCACGTTGGCATTGACTCTTTTATTGGCCACGATCACCTCAGATCTGGCCACTTCAAGTTCATTAGCCAAACCTACTTTATCTGAAGTGGCCAAATCCAACCGATGCTGAAGCTTTTTCATCTTCTCGATCAGCCCCGAAGAAGTTTCTTTCGAAGATCAAAGTTGGGCATCATTCATCTCCAACTAAGCTTGAACGGCTTCCTTTTTTGAGGCAAGGATATCCATACTCTTTTTAAATTCTTCTGCCTCGGCCAGTAGACCATCTACCTGTGAGTTAAGTCGTCCAATCAGCTCGATCCTCTGCCGAACCTGCAGAATTGGATCGTTAGTGGTTATCTCTTTTTCATCTTCACTGTCATGGAACATTCGGAATACCTGCTCGGCCATCTCCTCGTGCTCTTCCCGAGCTGCTGTCAAATTTGCTCGAAGTTTTTCACTAAGGATCTTGTACTAATCACTCTTCTCGGTGAGGCTTCGAACCTCAGCATCATGCTCCTCCCAGATTCGAAGAAAGGCCTCGTGATGCAACACCAAAGCCTATAAACAGAAGGAGAAACATTAGAATTACCTATAATTCTAAGTGTAAATGAAGCGGCAAAGATGCTATCAGAGTTACTCGATTCAAAGTATGTTGGTTCTCGTTGAAGAGGCAGGCGGGCCCCACCGCATTCATCACTGATTGATCTTCTTCGGTCACCAAGGACTGAAGGTAACTGGCAATCCCCACGAGGGGAGAAAGAATTCGGGTATTCTCAGGTATGGAGAGCACTATCTATCGCCTACGGTCGGGATCGACACTCGAGGCTGGGAATCGCTCCACCAGTTTGTGAACTGATGAAGCCTCGGCATAACCGGACCACGATGCATTTTTGGGTACCGGCATTCCACCAAAACCGGTAACCTCCTCTGAGGCACCTGACTCAAGCCCCTCCAGAAAACTGTTGATACCGGCCGACTCCTGAATGCCCTCATAGGACCGATCCTCCAACATGTTGGCCTCTCGAATCATGGCATCCGAAATCTGAGGGGATCCGCTAGTATCAACTATCTGAACTCAGCCCTTGAAATATCTTCTACTACCCGAGAAGACCCATCCTCGGTATCCCCTTCAATCTTCTTAGCTCGAGAAGGGATGATCTCGACTTCTTCTTGTTCTGGGATTATGGGCAGGTTTCCCTGATTTGCTTTCGCCAAATCGGAAGACTATTGAATCACAACATTAGCCCGTACACAAACTAAATTCTCCTCTCCTTCTTCGGGCTCGTCCCTTAATTGGCAGACCACTTTCGAAGGCATGACACCAGTGCCCCCCGGCTTTCGAGATCTCTTAGCCGGTTTTTTCTTTTCCAAGCTCGGGGAGCTCGGTATGTCTTTTCTCTTCCTTTCTTTTACCTGCTTCAGGGCAGGAACTTCTTCACCACCAGATGGGGGCCTCATGACTACATCTTTCTCGAGTCCTACAAAGGGAAAAATGGGAGATTTACCAGATAAATCGATAAAGAGACAAATCGATAAAACAATTTACCATGACTACGGGCCTCCCATCGACCCTTTAATAATTCGAGCCAAGCATGCTCGGAGTACGGTCTCTGCAACACCAGACCTTCGACCCATTGTTTAAGATCCGGGATCGGTTTCGGCATCCGAGCTATGGCTGTGATAAGAAAAAAAAATGGATCAACAAAATGAAAGGCAATCACAAAATCAAAACGGGCAAAGAGAAACCTTTACTCACGGCTCATATTCCATTTCTCGGGAAATGGCAAGTCATCGGCAGGGATCAGGTCCGAGGTTTTGATTCGAACAAAACGGCCCATCCAACCCCGATCCCGAGTCTCATCTATGCTCGAGAATGGCGCTTTGGTTGCTCGGCGAGCAAGCTTGATCAACCCTCCTCGATAAAGTCGGGGACGATAAAGGCGCATAAGATAATCGAGGGTGAAGATACGCCCCTCGATCTTGCTCGAGAAAAATCAAAGAAGAATCACTATCCTCCAAAAGAAAGGGTGGATCTGGCCAAGGGTCACATCGTACCTCTTACAGAAGGCAATGATGGCGGGGTCTAGAGGGCCCAACGTGAAAGGATAATTGCAAACACTTAAGAACCCTTTGACGTAGGCTTATTAGTCGAGTGAATGTTTCGAACTCGAGGTAAAAGTAGCCCGTAGGCTTAGTAGATAGTCCTCGAGTGGGAATGGTTGCTCGAACTCAAGTTGATGTAGCCCTTGGGCTTTATAGTTGAGTGAGTGTTGCTCGAATTCGTTGATTTACCTTAAGCCTGTTTGCATAATAAATCTCGAAATAGAGGAATTTTCCTTGGATATAATATATCGGTCAGTCATTATACATGTGTAAGTCATTATACATGTGTTCATATTTTGTGTCAGGGCTCGGGCCAACTATATGGGCATGGCTCGTTTGACCATTTGACCCTTACAATTATTCCTGTTAAAACCTTGTTGTCATGAAATAATGAAGTAACTTCCTTTGCATCGTTCTTGATAATCATCGTTGATATGTTCAGTGACAATGGTATGCCCCCTAGTATTCGAGGTTGATTGTAAGGAGGCCTCGGATACTCAGGTTTCATGTTGAATAATCCATCTTTGTTCCTGATCGAATTCATTAATCCTCGTCTTTGGTCGAAAATCTGCAAGGGTTAGTTTCAAAATATAATTGAACAGGGGAGGTCGTACCTTAACAGTAGTATCGTTTTAGCCGTTTATCATACGTAGCTTGTAGGATTTCTATTATACAGCCAGTATCAGTCTCTGATCGACCTATGTTCTCGATTGGCAGCCCTTTTGATAATGGACCCAGAACCCAACTGGTCGTTTTTGACTCTTATTTTTGATTGATATCGATTATGCACATCGGCCCAAGTAATAGCTGGGTACTCGATCAGATTATGCTTCAACCGCCGTGAAGCCGTCGAACTTCTTTCGTTCAAACATTGAGTGAAAGCCTAAACAACCCAATCGTCTGTGACTAGTGGCAGATCAATTCCTTCCATTTGAAAACGAGATACGAACTCCCTTAGCATCTCGTTATCCTTTTGTCTTACCTTGAACAGGTCCGACTTCCTGGTCTCGACTTTTAAGGCCCCGACGTGTGCTTTAATGAAAGAACTTGCAAGCATAGCAAAAGAATCGATGGAATTAGATGGCAAATTATGATACCATATCATTGCTCCCTTTGACAGGGTTTCACCGAATTTCTTCAATAGTATGGATTCGATCTCATCATCTTCTAGATCGTTCCCTTTGATGGCACATGTGTATGAGGTGACATGTTCATTGGGGTAGGTAGTTCCGTTATGTTTAGGAATCTCGGGCATGCAGAACTTCTTTAGGATTGGTTTAGGAGCCGTGCTTGGGGGGAAAGGTTTTTGTAGGAATTGTTTAGAATCTATGCCCTTCAATATTGGTGGTGCCCCCAGAATCTGATCAACCATGGAGTTGTATGTCTCTACTTTTTTATCATTGGCTTCGACTCGCTTTGTGAGCTCCTCGAGTATTTTAGTAATTTCGGGAGTAGTACCCGATTCTTGCTCATTTGACTTCAGTATGGCTGGCTCCGTTCTGTGGGAAATTTCTCGAGGTGGACTGGGCTCCGGCCTGCTCGGTAGCTGGGTTTGGCTCTGTAACTGAGTGATTGCTGTCTGTTGAGCTTGCAACATTTCGAAAATCATATGCACGCTGACGTTGTTTTCCTCGATGTTATGGGTATCTCGAGCTGCAGACCGAGTGCCACCATGAATGCTATTTTTATGTTCAGAATGAGGTTCGCCTTAATGGTCACATGCGAATTGATATCTATCGGCACTTCGATTCGAGCTCCAACGGCGTTGACAAGTGGTCTTTCGGTACTGGGTGTCAAGTTATTGTTCTCATCTTGAAGACTAATTTCGTTGTCGATAGGTAAGGTCATTTGATTAGTAGTTTAGTTGTTGCTAATCTGAAATCCAAGATACTTTCGGAAACAAGCGCAAAACGGTGTATTTTTGCAGATTCGTATCAAATAATCACTGTTATCCTTAGCCCCACGGTGGGCGCCAAACTGTTTACTCGAAAAAACGGATAGAGTTGAATTTGTACGTAGTTCTAAGGATATGTGATATAGCTTAATACAAATTGTAAAGATAAATAGAAATATCAAATATGGATTTCAAAGAATGCAAAATAAACAAGGTTGTAAAGAAGATGATTTTTAAGACTAAGCAAGATGAATCAATTTATGAAGTTTAAAAGAGTAACTCTTGAATATAGGAGAATATGGTGCTTGAATTACAATGTAAGCCAAAGAATTCCCTCTATAGAAATATAGCCATCCTCTTTATAGTGGAGGATCCTACTTTAGATATAATTAAATATACATAGTGGGAGACCCATGATAAATCAGTTTTTCCAAAATTCCAGCCAGGATTCTCTCCTCTAGTGGGATTGCAACGGTTCTTGTCTATAAGCTCGATCTTGAATCGAGCTCGATTCTAGCCCAGATCCTTGTATTGATTCGGGATCAGTGTTGGTCGGTCTCTGCCTGGTAAGCTCGATAACTTCACTTTGCATCATAGTTCGATTGGGACTCGAGCTTGATAATGATATCGAGCTCGACATTGATCGATCCTTAGGGCTTGAAGCTTGGTGACCTGACTCCGGATCTCAACCTGATTATGAAGATGCTTCTCCGATCCAATGCATTACCATCTCGACCAGTTTGTACGAAAGACTAACCGATTTTTATCGTATACATCATAAACTCGTTCAATATGACCTTTTGAACCAAAAGGAGTGACTGTTCATATGGAATCAGAACAAAAAGTTTTGAACGTTGGAGGCGTCCATAAATAAGGAATTAATATGAAAGGTTGTAACACTATGAATTACTTAATTTTCTGATAGGGAAAATAAGGTAAAAATTCAAAAGATTGACAAAAGAGATAAATACAAATGCTAGCCTAAGAGAAGTGTCATATCAGCATTCTTTGACTTCAATATGACCTTTTGAACCAAAAGGAGTGACTGTTCATATGGAATCAGAACAAAAAAATTTGACCGTAAGGTTGTAACCCTATGAATAACTTAATTTTCTGATAAGGAAAATAAGGTAAAATTCAAAAAATTGACAAAAAGGATAAATACAAATGCTAGCCTAAGAGAAGTATCATGTCAGCATTCTTTGACCCTCTTTAATATATATATATATATATATAGATAGTTTGCCAAAATACTTTTCATACTAACACACTTAATTTTCATTTTTTTTTTGTCTTTCTCTCCTAGGAACTAGGGCACAAGTCACCCATGGGGCTGCAATTCCAACAGTGAATTAAAGAAAAACAATTTAGCAGGCTTTCGTTTTGGAAATTATATATGGTAGTAGTAATATTTATTTCAGTAGATTGACTTTCTTCAAGTCGTCTCGTGTTGGAAGAGACATATTAGCTCCGGGGGCCCGTACTCATTTTAGGGCCTGATTTTCGAATTTAAACCCCCTAGTTAATGGAGAAGGGATTAATGGTGTATTATGTAATGGTCAAATGAGGCAAGTCTTTTCATTCGCAAAAGAAGACAACTTTTTTTCCTTTCCCGAGTTAGAAATCTTGAATTTCCAAATCGCAGTTTCTAAATGATATTTCACGACTAAACCTATTGTTTTTCCGAAAAATGAATAACAATTAAATTTATACGCGGCTCTAAGGATACGTGATATAACTTGGTACAAATCGAGAAAAAATATATATCGGTACCGAAATTGGCTATAAAAAAGATAAATACAAACCAAATGAATCAATTAGGCTTAGCCGTGAAGTTCGGTCACTCTCAAAACAAGTGAGGATCCAGCTAGTGTATGGACAGAGTAACAAAATAATCAAGCTTCGAGAAAGTAATGTATTTTTTTTTATTGCATTAGAATGTTGCCTTCTACAAATGATCAAACCCCCTTTATATAGTGGGGAAGTCATATTTTGAATATAATTCTAAATACATAAGAAATCCCATAATAGATTAATTAATTGGCCTCTCCTTGATATGCGCCGGGATTTCCACCGAGATTCTCGCCCTAATTGCGGATATACTGGCTTTTTTGTTTTTTGGCTCGATCTCGATCTTGACCGATCATGATTTTGATCGGTCTCTATTTTGCTCGGTCGCGACCTTGGCCGATCTCGATCGGTCTCTATTCTGCTCGGTCTCAATCTTGACTTATCTGGATCGGTCTCAACCAAGATCGATCTCGACCAGTCTGTATTTTGCTCGATCTCGATCTTGGCCAATCTTGATCCTGGTCGGTCTCTGGGTCATGAGCTCAGCAACCTAACTTTGCATCATAGCTTGATATCATACGAGGTTGAACCTTGATCTACCATGTTCCAGTCTCGATTAGTCATATGAAGGTCAAGCTCGGTTTTGACCGTATACAGATAGTCCTCTCATTTCTCAAAAAGAAGATGGCGAGAAACGATATGAATTTCCAAACTCCGACTTGATGAGTAATGAAGTCAACGACGAGCCCGATTATGACATATGCGACGAAACGTCCCGTCGGTCCAGTTACCAAGGCATTAAATACATGTCAGTTGTTGGACGGCCATTACCAGTTCTGAACCGTCGCTAGCAACCTATAAGAACCCAATCTTTTCTCATTCAAACTTTTCACTCAAAGCTTCTTCTCTACTCTTGCATCTTCTTCAGAAAATCCCTTTGCTTCATAATTTTCACACACAAATTTCTGGAACTCCAATTAAACTGCATACCACCCTAATTCCCTTTTTCCTTGTTCATCAATGGCGAAAACCTCCAAAACAGTGCCGCAAAATGAGGCCACTTCTTCATCACGACCCGCTGGTGGTGAGGATGTGGCAGAGTCCCACCCTAAGAAATTCGTTCCGGTAGGGTGCTCAATCGTCATCGACTTTAAGGTCGAAAAAGCCTTCTCGGTACGGGGCCGATGTGAGCCGATCTCAAGGTACAAGTGTTCAATCACTGAGAAAATCCTCGGCAAAGTGAATTCAACTGGGGCGAAAAGCATGTGGTAGTCCCATCACCTGAAGAATCGATTACTACCCAAGTGGAGGGGTTCTTAAGTGTTTATACTTACCCCTTCACGTTGGGTCCCTTAGACCTTGTCATCGTCACCTTCTGCAAGAGATACAACGTGACCCTTGGCCAGATCCATCCTTCTTTTTGGAGAATAGTGATTCTCCTCCGATTCTTTTCGAGCAAAATCGAGAGGTGTCTTTTCACCCTCGATCACCTTATGCGCCTATACAGTCCCCGATTCTATCGAGGAGGGCTAATCAAGCTTGCTCGCCGAGCCACCATAGCCCCATTCTCGAGCATAGACGGGACTCGTGATCGAGGTTGGATGGGCTAATTTGTCTGAATCAGGACTTCGGACTCGATCCCTGTTGAAGACATGCCGTTCCTGAGAAATGAAATATTAATCGTGAGTAGTATTCCCCTTTGAATGTTCAGTTTTGTGGTTCTGCTTTTCATTTTCTTTATCTACTTTTTCTATGTTGTTACAGTTGTGGCCCAGATGCCGGAACCGATTCCTGAACTTAAACGATGGGTTGAAGGTCTGGTGTTATAAAGACCATACTCCGAGCGTTCTTGGATGGAATTATCAAAGGGTCGATGGGAGACCCGCAATTATTGTAAGTTTTTTTCTTAGAACGGTTATCATTTGATCTTCTTCTCTTTCTTACTCCCATTTTTTCCTTTGTAGGCCTCGGGAAGGACATTGCCATGAGGCCCCCATCTGGTGACGAAGAAGTCCTTGCTCCAAAGAAGGTCAAAGAGAAGAAGAGAAAAGGGGCTCCGAGTTCCCCGATCTCGGAAAAGAAAAATCCGGCTAGGAAGTCTCGCAAGCCCAAGGGGGGCTCCGATGTTATGCCTTCAAACTTGATCTGCTAATTAAGGGATGAGCCCGAAGAAGGAGAAGAGGAAGTAGCCCATGTGCGGGCTAATGTTGTGATACAAAAATCCTCCGAATTGGCGAAGGTTGGTGAGGGAACTCTGGCCATAATTCCTGAACCAAAGAAAGTTGAGGCCACTCCGTCCCGAGCTGAGATGGTCGAAGGAGAGGCCGGGGGCGAGGCTTCTTGTGCAGCGGAAGATATCTCGAGGGACGAGCTCGAGATGGTCGATATTTCTGGATCCCCTCAGATTTTGGACGCTATGATCTGTGAGGCCAACATGTTAGAAAGTTGATCTTACGAGGGTATTCGAGGGGTGACTGATATCCATGGCTTTTTGGATGGGCTCGAGTCCACTTCCTCGGAGGATATTACCGAATTTGGTGGATTACCGGTACCGAAGAAAGTATCATGGTCAGGCGCTATCGGGTCTTCATCGAGTCCAAAACTGAGTGTTAATCCCGATCGTAGGCGAAAAATAGTTCTTTCCATCCCGTAGGATGCCCGAGTTTTCTCTCTCCCCCGTGGGGATTGCTAGTTACCTTATGTAAGGCCCCGTAAATATTTTCCTAAAAACCTAGATTCAGTGATGCCGAAGTAGGCGTAGAGGTTAGTAGTAATAGAAATATTTGGATTTTTTTGGATTGAACAGTGTGCTGGAGAGTTGAAGGAAAATGTTGGGCATAAGTAGGCATTTCTGCGGTCTGTTCTACGACCGTAGAACCACTCTGCGGACCGCAGAATGGCCGCAGAGTGGAGCAGTCTTTTGGGCCATTTTTAATGTCATTTTTGCAGCTCATTATGCGACCGCATAACCATTCCACGGGGTGCACTCTTGTCGCATATCCCGCTTTGGGATTTTTCGGATGGAGGTTCTATGGTGCATCATGCAACCGCAGAACAGGTCTGCAGCTGCATAGTGACTGCAGACCTGGTCAGTTCCTTTCCAGTTTTAGCACCCAAATTTCGCGGTCATTTTGCCTGTTCTGGAGCTTCATTTTTGGGATTTTTAAACCCGACCCTATTCCGTTAAAACACATATCATAGACCATTTTGAGCTTATTTTTGATACCTTTAGAGTGAGAGAGAAAGAGTCCTAGAGGGAGAAAGTGATCTTCATCAAAATTTCTCTTCAACTCTTGCTTAAACCTTTGAAGATTTGCAAGAGAAGCACCCTAGGTCTTCATCTCAAGAGGTAAGAATCTATGCCCCAGCTCTTAATTTCGAAAATTTACAAAACTGGGGTAATTAGGGAGACAATTATTGGGTGTGAGAGTTGTTATCTTGCATGCATTTATTCTTGAAGTATGTGGGAAGGTTGTGAGCTAACACTGGTGGAGAATGGGTTGGAGAATGATGGAATCTTCCACAAAGGGCTTAAAACATTGATGCTCACCTAGTGTTTGATAATATGCTCAAGTGAGCTAGAATCATGATCGTTTTCCTAAGTTTTGGCTCAATTTTGCTATATTGCTAAAATAGATTGAAGTTGCTAATATTCCGGAACATCATAGAGTTTGAAGAAGCTCAATTGAAGTATGTTGGCTATTGGCTAAACCCCCTCTTCTTAGAATTTAATCCCATGGTATTCATGAAATCGATGCAAGTCCCAAAATGAACATCCTAGAAATTGCTATCCCGAATGTGCTTGTTTTGAAAATATATGTGTAATATGTATTCCCATGCTTTCATCATGTTATCTCGTCATCTAAGGAAAAGTTCAAAACTTAGAACATGTGCTAAAAATGCCTAGACTTCAAGTCAAATTCGATTAAAGACTGTTATGCCAAATTGTGTGAAAAACCTCTATGTGCCTTGAATTCCAAATTGCTCATATGTGAATTTAATGTCTTCAATGGGAAGACTTATTGTTGTTGATGATAATAATAATGTTGGAATATGGAAAAGAACTTGAATCATGAAATACGGCCAAGCGCCAAGAATAACTTTATAATTGGGGCCACTCGTGCCATTGTATTGAAAAGATAGAAAGTAATACGAAGTGAGATGACTGATTGAAAAAGGGTGATGTCTCAAATGAGATGGCTTAGCCGATCAGGCCGAGATCGGACTTCATATAAGAACACGGTAGTATTGTGGATGAAATTGCCAATATGGTTAATGTCTTAAATGAGATGGCTTAGCCGATCGGGCCGAGATCGGACTCCGTGTAAGAACACGGTGGTATTGTGGATGAAATTGTGAATATGGTTGATGTCTCAAATGAGATGGCCTAGCCGATCGGGTCGAGATCGGACTCCGTGTAAGAACACAGTGGTATTGTGGATTGTGGCATATTGGCACTAAAAACCATCCAACCTAATAATGCGGGAATTGACTTAAAAATCTATGTGATCCTTAACTTGATGTTTTTGTGTTATTTAAAGCTCATATTGCATTATTGACTGTTTCCCCCTATATTATTGTTCATTCTATTGAGGCAGTGTTTTAGTTTTACATACTAGTACTATTCCACAGTACTAACGTCCATTTTGCCGGGGGCGCTGCATCTTTAAATGGATACAGGTGGTTCCATAATAGGCAGTGTTAATCAGCGATAGTGGTACATCTTCTTTCCAACAGACTTGGTAAGCCCCATTTCATCACGCGGTCATGTATTGCATTTGTTTTTGTCCATATTATTATCATGTTTTGAGGTTTAGCCAGGACGTTGTTGCCGACACTATCATAACTCTCTTTTGTATCTCTTAGAGGCTCCATAGACACTATGTGGGTTGTACATGGATGCTAGAAAGGTCAAACAAGTTATATGTGTATTTTGAGACTTAAAGGCGAAATAGCTATTGAAACGATTTGGTATTGCATGAATGAACCTCCTACTGTCCCATTTAACGAAATCATGTCTTTTCTTGATCATGGGTGGGTAGAAAGTAACTAATAGACTTGCTCGACCGGGTTCACTAGGTTTAGATCCTTGGTGACCGAGGAGGATCAATCCGTGATGAACGCGGTAGGAGCCGCTTGCCTTTTCAATGAGGCCCAACATGCTCTAAATCGGGTAACTTCGAAGGTACCTCTATTGTTTCTTTTATACTTAGAGTTGTAGATAATTCTAACATCTTCTTCCTTGTTTGCAGGCTTCGGTGTTGCATCACGAGGCTTTCCTCCGAATCCGGGAGGAGCATGAGGCTGAGGTTTAGGATCTCACTGAGAAGAGTGACACCTACAAGTTTCTTAATGAGAAGCTTCAGAAAGATTTGGTAATGGCTCGAGATGAGCATGACGAGATGGTTGAGCAAGTATTTCGAGTTCTTCATTATAGTGAAGATAAATTGGAGATAACTACTAATGATTGGATTATGTAGGTTTGATAGAGGCTCGAACAAATCGGACGACTCCAAATGCAGGTGAATGCAATACAGGCCGAGGCGGAAGAATTCAAAAAGAACATGAAAATTCTAGCCTAAAAAAAGAAGATCGTCCAAGCTCAATTGGAGTCGATCGAGGCCCAACTCCAAGCTACAAAAGAGAAGGCCTCGGTGCAGGTTGAGAAGATCAATGAGCTTCAGTATCAGTTGGATTTGGCCATTTCTGATAAGGCAAGCTTGGCCGATGAACTTGAAGTGGCCAAATCGAGTTGGCCATAGCCAGATCTGAGGTGGTCGTGGCCAATAAAAGAGCTGATGCTAAAGTAGCCCAGTTTAGGGTTGATGTCGAAGTCAACCAGGCCCAGGCCAAGGGTATGGTTGAACATGCGAAATGGCAGGCTCAAAGGGAAGCCCTCAAAGGGGTTCAGGCCCAGAGTAGAGGAAGCCAAGACCCGGAAGTTGGCCTTTCCTGAGGAAGACTCCGAGAGTTCAAGTGAATCCGAAGCCCGAGAAGATCCCGAGGATGAAAGTGCGACCTTCGATGAAGACCAAGCCTCTTAGGACTTTTTGTTTTTTCTATTGTATTTTTCCAAGGCCCTTTTTTGGTCATTGTAAATTTAGGCCGATTTGGCCTTTGTAACAAAATAATGTGTATAAATATAAGGCTTTTCTTTCCCTTTTGACTCTCGTATTTTTCCTTTGCTTTATTTGTATTTACAAAGGTTGAAAATGCCTTAGCATGAACCAATAAGGTTGTGTTCGAGGTTTCGAACAAACCTTGCCTTTATTTCCTTTCTGGGTTAAGGCGTTATTAGGGTTCGATGTTATTAAAGTTTTTCGCAAAAAACATCTTAAGTTTGAGATTTCGCCGAGGGTAGCCTTTAGAACCGGTTGTGAAAGAATTGTTTATTTTTAAAAGGCCTATTTTTGTTACGAATTTTGGACGTCTCCGAGCCGTGTTAAATTGGCCATAGCCCTTTAGTTCGGGAGCTGCATATTGGGCTTGTTTTCCCGTTTTATCCGGGCTTGCTCGAGATAATAGTTCCCGAGTGGGGTGGCCGTGACTTTTAGAAATTGGGGCATTGCCTATTAGGTCTTATGCTCCCGAGGCCCGATGACTTGGGCTGTTTGAGTCAGATGGCAGTCCCCGAGTGAGGGAGAGATCGTTTGTATTCCAGTTAAGTATTGAACTTGGGCTTGTTTAAATTCGGAAGTACGGAGCTTTTTGTAAAGAGAGAAGATAAAGAAGAAGAAAATTTTAAAGCATAAGATGTGTGTAAGGAACATACTTCTCTTTATTCTTGATCGAAACAGGGTTCGAGCAATCTATTTGGGCACGGTTCGATTTGACCGTTTGACACTTACAATAAATCATATCTGTCGGGATCCTCCCTTTATGAAGTAGTTTCCTTTCTAGAGTTGATATTCGAAGATAACGCCTATCCGAGGGTAGTCCCCCAATAGTCGAGGTTGATTATAAAGGAACCTTGGATAATGTCGAATGGATCTCCGATGCCAATTCATAATCGGGCTTGATTCTAAGTTAGCACGATTCATTGTTGCCTCGTTAAAAACCTCGCCGAAAAAACCCATTTGGGACAAAATCGATCTGAGGGAAAAAGAGTGCAACACGTTCTTTCAGACCTAAAGACTTCATTCCGTTTACTAAAAAATCCATCGTCGTTTCTTGTCGACCACCTGCAAGAGTTAATCTGAAAATAAAAAAGGAATGGAAAAAGGGCGTGCCTCAGCAATAGTACCGTTTTAGGTGAGATATATTCCAATTGCTAGGTAGTTGTTCCCCATTAATCGTTCCGAGCTTGTAGGACCCTTTCCCAGTGACCTCGAGAATTTGGTATGGTCCTTCCCAATTTGACATAATTTCCCTTCATTGGGATTTCGGGTGTTGAGGGTGACTTTTCTCAGCACTAAGTCCCTGACGTTAAAATATAGAAGGTTGACTCTTCGATTGTAGTATCTCTCGATCCGTTGCTTTTGGGAGGCTAGTTGGATGAGGGTTATTTCGCGCCTTTCATCCAATAGTTCTAGGCATGTATTCATAGCCTCATCATTTTATTCCTTTGTTACATATCGGGACCGAATACTTGGCTCTCCGACTTTGACTGGTATTAGAGCTTCAGCGCCATAAAATAATGAAAATGTTGTAGCCCCAGTACTGGACTTCGAGGTTGTGCGGTATGCCCAGAGAACTTTGGGTAGAATTACCTTCCACTTTCCTTTGGCGTCGGTTAGCCTCTTCTTAAGATTTCGGATGATGGTTTTGTTGGTCGATTCGGCTTGCCCGTTCCTGTTGGGATGATAAGGTGTTGATAGTATTCTTGTGATCTTTGCGAAATTTGGTTACTTTGTTGCCGATGAATTATTTTCCGTTATCACACACAATTTCGGATGGCAACCCAAATCGACATATGATGTGATCCCAAATGAAGTCGATGACTTCCTTTTCCCTAACTTTCTCGAAGGCCTGTGCTTTAACCCATATAAAAAAATAGACAGTCATAAATAAAATAAATTGAGCTTTACTTGGTGCCCGTGGAAGAGGGCCAATGATGTCCATTCCCCACTTCATGAATGGCCATGGTGACAAGGCCGAATGGAGCGGTTCCCCGGTTTAGTGAATCATTGGAGCATGCCTTTGGCATTTGTCACATTTTCGAACAAATTCTTTCGCATGTTTTCCCATATCGATCTAGTAATAGCCGGCTCTGATTGCCTTTTGAACCAATGATTCGGCATCGGGATGATTTCCGCAAGTGCCCTCGTGAACTTCCCTCAGAACGTACTCAGTGTCTCCCAGTCCCAGACATATCGCTAATGGACCATCGAACCTTCTTCTGAACAAGGTTCCATCTTTGGACAAGGTGAATCGTGCTACCTTTGTGCATAGGGCCCTCGATTCTTACGGATCTGACAAAAGCTTTTCTATTTTCAAATACTCTATGTACTTATTTCTCCAATCCCAAGTCAAGCTTGTGGAATTTATCTCGGTGTTGCCTTCTTCGACTACTGACCTCATGAGTTGCACGACAGCCCCCGAATTGAGCTCGTTGTCCTCGATCGATGACCCTAAGTTTGCGAGGGCATCGGCCTCACTATTCTGATCTCGAGGATCTTTGCATTCATTCGGTGCAAAGTAACTTGAAATTTATATAGGTATCTTTGCATTCGTTCTTCCCTAACTTCGAAGGTTTCGTTAACCTGATTCACCACAAGGAGGGAGTCGCATTTGGCTTCGATCACCTCCGCTCCCAAGCCTTTGGCTAGTTCGAGACCTGCAATCATGGCCTCATATTTGGCCTCATTGTTAGTTAATTTCACAGTTCTAATATATTGTCTAACCACATTGCATGTGGATGGTTTTGGTACGATGCCGAGCCCCGACCCTTTTGCGTTCGAGGCACCATTTGTAAAGAGGGTCAAGATTCCTGAAGACGTACCCGAGTTTATCAACAGTTCTCTTTTGACCTCGGGTACTAGGGCCTGCGTGAAATCAGCTACGAAGTCTGCTAAAATTTTAGACTTAATTGTTGTTCGAGGTCGGTATTCAACATCATACCCATTGATTTCTAAGACCCATTTGGACAAACGTCCCGAAAACTCGGATTTATGCAAAATATTTCTAAGTGGATAAGTTGTTACAATACATATCAGGTGACATTGAAAGTATGGTTTTAGTTTCCTAGTGGCGCTTATCAAAGCGAGCGCCAATTTTTCTAGGTAAGGATATCTAGTTTCGGGTCATTTCCAACTGACATAATAAATGGGAAATTGCGTACCTCGTTCTTCTCGGACTAGGACTCCACTTACCGCTACCTCTGATACTGCCATACAAGTAAAGCTATTCATCTGCCCTTGGCATGTAAAGCAACGGCAGGCTCGATAAGTACCGCTTAAGCTCTTCCAAGGCCTGATGGCATTTCGAGGTCCATGTGAAATTATTTTTCTTCTTTAGCAACGAGAAAAATCGGTGGCCCTTATAGGTGAACCTCGAGATGAATCGCCCTAGGGTGGTCATGCGCTTGATTAACCTCTGCACGGCCTTCACGCTGTCTACCACTGTGATGCCATCGATGGCTTCGATTTTGTCGGGATTAATCTTGATTCCTCGGTTGGATACCATGAACCCGAGAAATTTGCCTGACCCGACCCCAAATGCGCATTTTTCCGGGTTCAGCTTCATGTTGTATTTCTTCAATATATTGAGAGTTTCATGCAAGTGCTTTAAATGGTCCTCTGCTCGCAGGGACTTAACTAGCATGTCATCAATGTAAACTTCCATAGATTTTCCTATTTGTTCTTTGAACATCCGATTTACTAGGCATTGATAATTGGCACCAGCATTTTTTAATTCAAATGGCATTATATTGTAGCAGTAGGTACCATATTTAGTGATGAACGAGGTCTTTTCCTGATCATCCGGTTTCATCCATATTTGATTGTACCCGGAATAGGCAACGAGAAAACTGAGGATCTCGTGGACGGCCGTGGCATCGATCATGCGATCGATATTAGGCAAAGAAAAAGAATCCTTGTGGCATGCTTTATTTAGATCCTTATAATCTACACACATTCTAAGTTTGTTTCCTTTTTTAGGGAATACTACTACGCTTGCTAACCATTCGGGCTATTTTACTTCACGGATGAACCCTATTTTAAGAATCTTGGTTACCTCATCTTTGACAAAAGCATGTTTGACCTCGGACTGGGGTCTTTTTTTTGTTCACCGGATGGAACTTCAGGTCCAAGCTTACTTTATGGGTGGTGATTTCCGGTGGGATCCCTTTCATGTCAAGATGGGACCAAGCAAAACAATCCATGTTAGCTATAAGAAATTGAATAAGCTTTTTCCTTAGCTCGGGATTTAACCCCATGCCCAGGTATACCTTTTGTTCGGGCAAATGTTCGATTAGTATGATTTGCTCCAGCTCTTCAACCGTTGATTTGTTAGCGTCGGAATCATCGGGGAATATGAAGGATCGAGGGACCCCATAATCATCATCTTCGTCAGTCCCCTACTTCTCTAGTTGGGTCGAGGCCGGCATTTGTGATTGCTATTTAGTCTTATATTTTCACTTCAAATTTGACCCCTTTGTCGATGAGAGTGATGACATCAGAATCTCTTCGTCAACGGCAAACATTCCCTTTGCGGTGGGTTGCTCCCCATAGATTGTTTTGATTCCCTCTGGTGTTGGGAATTTTAGAACCTGGCGAAGAGTCGAGGGTACTACTCTCATGTTGTGGATCCATGGTCTCCCGAACAGGGCGTTATACCTCATGTCTCCCTCGATCACGTGGAACTTCTTCTCTTGGATGGTCCCGACCACGTTTACTGGCAAAGTTATCTCGCCCTTAGTAGTTTCACATGCCATGTTGAATCCGCTTAGCACTAGGGCCACGGGCACAACCTTGTTACATCTCGCGTTTTCATATGTTAAAGCTTCGTCGTAAGTTAATCGACATAAGTTCGGGAAGGAAATTACTTTGAGATTACGAGTATTATGCTATTTAAAATAAGGGATAAGTTAATTCGTGAAGGTGAGAGGGTAAGCGAATCGAAGAAAATAAGTTTCGTCAAAGTTTGGCAATTTGGGATAAAATACGGTCCGAGCTATAATACCCGATATTTATTGACTAGTACCATACAAAGTACCATATGACCATGATAGTATGATGTATAAAGTATATTTAAAATGAGTAGTATATTAAGTAATTTGAGATAATTCTTAATTATGTGGGTAATTGGTCAATTATTGGTTTAACCGGAGACTAACCATGTAATTAAGGATTTATTTATAATTGTAGGTGGGGACAAAGCCGCAGCAAATGGAGTAAGACTTAAATGACTCTTGCCCTTAGATAATTTAATTAGTAGGCACATGGACAACATTCTTAAGCATTTACACGTTAGAGGTGGAGAGTCATGTTAGTCATCTCTAAACTTATCTTCCATGGATATCAATTCATTTTGATAAAAGTTGGATATATACAGAAAGGCAAAATAAGGAACGAAGGTGAGGGAAATTTGAAATTTCATATGAAGACTTCATATTACAACAACAACAATTAACAATCTCCCCATTGTTAACGTTAAACCACTATACGGATAAGTTTGTGGCGAAGCTTCTTGAGTATATATTTTAAAAGATGTGTTCCCAATAGGGAGTTCTTGGTTAGTAAAGGAATTCATAGGAAATTGGACTGCGTAGTAACAACGAAATTTTGCAATTCTAAGGGAATATGGTGCAATCTTTCTCAAGAATATCATACAGATTTTCCCCTACTCCAGGTATGATAAGGCTAAGCCCTGCCTTTATTTTGGCATGATCTCGTAATTACATCAGTTTGATAATGAGGCATAAAGAGAAATTCACATTCCGAAATTTTTGTACATTTTCCTAGTCTCATAAGTTACAGTATTCTCCCTTATCGGGACTTTTTATTCAATTGAGTATTGTCTTCTTCCAGTCAAGAGAGAAGAGGCTCTATATATACTTATTTATGTACTCTACCTAGCTCGCAGATTCAACAGCTAGTTGCAAGTAAAGAGGTTATTTGTGGGGACTGAGTCTGCATTACTCTTAATTGAAAATGGATATTAAAATCAGTGTTTAAGAAATGCAAGTCCTTCTATTACGTGACAAAAGTGCAAATGTTCTTTGGTATGCAGAATAGCCTATGCTTTTTTTGTTTTCAACTAGCAGCATGCAGTTTTAAAATAAAACAAGTTTTGCTTGGTTACGTTATCCTATTTCATTATCTCAAGGCAAGGTATTAAGATGCTTCTGACCCTAAAATAGGTTTCCCATTTCTTGTTCATTTAGATACACAGTATTACAGGATTTTCATTGCCATCGAGCTATAATCGATGGGCAGGCCCCTATTGGACAACCTCTGATCAGATGGTAAGTTATATACCGAGCCTACTGTGGCCGAGCGCCTATGAGCGAGCCCAGTTGGCCGAGATACAGAGCCTAGTCTGGCCGAGCGCCTATGAGCGAGCCTACTACGGCGGAGCAGTTATATATATACCGAGCCTTGTAAGGCCGGACATTTATTTTACTTACTATATTGAGCGACTTGAGTCAGCATCAGCAGGTAAGTAAGTATACCTCCAGATCATCTTTGACTTCCAGTTACTTTCAGTTATTATATTATCAGTTCAGTTACAGCTTTCAGTTATTTTATCGCCTTGCATACTCGGTACATTATTTCGTACTGACATTTCTTTTTTCTAGGGATGATGCATTTCATGCGTGCAGGTTCAGACAGACAGACGGGTAGGCCTCCTCAGTAGGTGTTGCCCGAGTTTAGCTTTATCGGTAAGCTCCACGTCCTTCGGAGTTGCCGGGTCTATAAGTTTTGTGTACATCTTATGTATATATGTATATAGGCTATGGGTAGGTCGGGGCCCTGTTCCGATCACAGTATATCCATCAGTAGAGGCTTGTAGACATAACCTATCAGTTAGTGCAGTATGTTGGTCTTGTAGTCCTTGTATACATATTTTGTTGGCTTGTCAGCTGTAGTAGTTAGGACGGCTTTGCCGCCCAGCTTCATATCGATGTTTTGTCTGCGTTAGTTTCCATCCAGTTTTATATTTTGCTTCACAAATTGTCTTGCAATGTAGCCCATGACTAAAGTATGTCATTATATGTTTAGAGTCCCTCAGTCGCAAGTTGGTACGCAAGGATAAGTTAGGCAACGGGTGCCGGTCTCGCCTCCCAGGTTCGGGGCATGAAAAAAGTGGTATCAGAGCAGTTCTGTCCTAGGGAGTCTACAAGCCGTGTCTAGTAGGTTCTTGTTTATAGATGTGTGGTACACCAC
The DNA here is from genome assembly GCF_000390325.3 of Nicotiana tomentosiformis. Lineage (NCBI taxonomy): Eukaryota > Viridiplantae > Streptophyta > Magnoliopsida > Solanales > Solanaceae > Nicotiana > Nicotiana tomentosiformis. The sequence continues at coordinate 148,731,820 of NC_090813.1, read as the reverse complement.
ATTATATAAACAGTGGACTACAGGGCATTTAGGAGTTGGTTACCCTTCTTTCAAATCTAAATCGTGTTGTAGAACTGAGTTATAGGAAATTTGAGTTAAACTTAAGTATTGGCGTTTGCATGCACAGATGACGATGACTAGGAAGATTACGGCTAGCCAGAGGAGAGATACAACAGTAGGTGAGGGGACTAGCAGGGTACCCCCAGTAGATGGGGCCCAATCGGAGGCTCAGGGAGAGACCCCTACTCAGCCATTACTGACTCCTCCACCACCTGAGGAGATTCCTAGGGAGACCGCACATCCAGTTCCCCCCTCCACTTCCATCGGATCAGGACGTGAGGAGTGTGGTGCATTTGTTGACACAATTGGTAGCTACCCAGCAACAGGCTAGGGCATTCGCTAGTGCAGGATCTTCTGAGGGGTCTGGGAGTTCAGGGGTCCGAGAGTTTATTGCTTTGAGTCCCCCAGAGTTCACGGGGACAGATCAGAGGGAGGACCCATAGGATTTCATAGATCAGCTTCACAGGATCTTTTGGGTTATGCATTCGACGAAGAAAGAGGCAGTTGAGCTAGCAGTTTTTCGACTCCGAGATATAGCCATCCTTTGGTATAAGGGATGGGAGAGGTCCAGGGGACGTGATGTACCTCCAGCTATTTGGGAGAATGTTTCGGATGCCTTCCTTGGTTAGTACTAATCGCGGGAGATTCGACAGGCTCGAATCAATTAGTTTCTAGCCATCAAGCAGGGCAATATGAGTGTTCGAGAGTATAGTCTCTGTTTTGACTCATTGGCCAGATATGCACCATCCATAGTTGCTACTATGCGAGACAAGATCCACAGGTTTATAGCAGGGTTGGCCCTAGAGTTGATCGAGGCATGTTCCACCGCTGCACTGCAGGATAGTATGGATATCTTCCGGATTCAAGCATTCACCCAGAATATAAAAAGGGTTAGGCATCGGCAGCAGGGTATAGAGAGGACCGAATTAGGGCAGCATAAGAGGATGAGATTTGCCAGGTCTCAGGAGCAGTCTCGGGGTAGTTATAGGCCCTAGTACTTAGGACGGCCACCTAGGCCACCTCCACCTCAGTTACAGGGTTACATGTATGACCGTTATACTCAGTCAGGACTAGGTGAGAGCTCACGGGCGTCGGGTTTGCAGTGACAGTGAGGTTCAAGGAAGACATGGTCATTTCCGCCGCGGTGTGACATCTGTGGTATAGGACACTTGGGCCAATGCCGAGCCGGTTCCGATTCTTGTTATACATCTGGACGTCCGCGGCATATGATGTAAGATTACCCAAATAGAGATTCTGGGGGTATGGCACAACCAGCGAATTCAACAATAGGATTATCTATGTCTATGCATCCTTCAGGGTGCGAGTCTCAGTCTTCGGCAGGTAGAGGTCGAGGTAGAGGTAGAGGTTCCAGTTCAGGTGGTAACCAGAATCGTAGCTATGCTTTATCGGGTCAACATGACCAGGAATGTTCACCAGACGTTGTGACAAGTATGTTGGCCATTTTCTCTCACAATGCTTATGCCTTGATAGACCTAGGATCTACTTTATCGTTATTACCCCATTTGTCACGGGGAAGTTTGGTATAGTGCCTGAAATACTAAGTGATATTTTGCGGTATCTACACCGATCGGAGAATCGATTATTGCTAGACGGGTTTACCGAGGTTGTATGGTAACAGTTTGTGGTCGTTAGACCTCAGCTGACCTAGTTGAGCTAGAGATGTTGGATTTTGATGCTATCATGGGCATGGACTGGTTGGCAACTTGTTATGTCACAGTTGATTGTCGAGCAAAGACAGCCAGATTTTATTTTCTGGGTAAGCCAGTCCTTGAATGGGTAGGTAATACAGCGACATCCAGAAGTAGGTTTATTTCCTAGCTGAAGGCGAGGAAAATAATCGCAAAAGAGTGAATTTGTCATATTGTGCGAGTTAGAGATGCAGATGCTGAGATACCTACACTTCAGTCTATTCCAGTAGTCAAAGAATACGCAGATGTATTCCCAGATGAACTTCCAGGTATTCCTCCAAAGCGAGAGATTGATTTTGGCATCGATTTGCTTCCGGGAACTCAACCAATATCCATCTCTCCGTATAGAATGGCACCTGTCGAATGGAAGGAGTTGAAGGAGCAATTAAAAGATTTGTTGGAGAAAGGTTTCATCAGGCCCAGTACCTTACCTTGGGGAGCACCTGTACTGTTTGTACGGAAGAAAGACGGCTCGCTGAGGATAGGTATCGATTATAGGCATATGAATAAGGTAACTATTAAGAATAAGTATCCACTTCCAAGGATAGATGACTTGTTTGATCAGTTGCAGAGAGCTAGATGCTTTTTAAAGATAGATTTGAGGTCGGGGTACCACCAGGTCAGAGTTCGGGAGAAAGATATTCCCAAGACAGCCTTCAAGACCCGATATGGCCACTTCGAGTTCCTTGTCATGTCTTTCGGGTTGACGAACGCACCTACCGTATTTATGGACTTGATGAATAGCCTATTCCGGCCATTTTTAGATCTGCTCGTGATAGTATTTATTGATGATATTTTGGTTTATTCACGTTCAGAGGATGAGCATGCAGACCATCTGCGGGCGGTACTCCAAACCCTCCGTGATAGTAAATTGTATGCTAAGTTTTCTAAATGTGAGTTCTGGTTAAAGTTTGTAGCATTCTTGGGACACATTGTATCCGATGGCGGTATAAAGGTAGACACTCAGAAGATTGAGGCTGTGAAATCCTGGCCTAGACCTACCACTCCGACAGAGGTTCGTAGCTTTCTAGGCTTAGTAGGATACTACCGAAGGTTTGTAGAGGGATTTTCTTCCCTTTCGGCACCATTAACGAAGTTGACGCAGAAAGCAACTAAGTTTCAGTGGACGAAGGCTTGCAGGCAGAGTTTCCAGGAGCTTAAGAACATGTTGACCTCAGCGCCAGTTCTAGCACTTCCATAGGATCCAGATGGTTATTCCATGTGTTGTGATGCCTCAGGTGTCGGGTTAGGATGTGTCTTGATGCAACATAGGAAAGTAATTGCGCATCCTTCAAGGTAGTTAAGGAAGAACGAGCGGAATTATCCGACCCATGACCTTGAATTAGCTACAGTAGTCTATGCACTTAAGATAAGGCGACATTATTTATATGGCGTTCGTGTTGATGTATTTACAGATTATAAAAGCCTGCAATATATCTTCAAGAAGAAAGAATTGAATTTGCGACAGAGGCGATGGCTTGAGTTATTGAAAGATTACGATGTTAACATTCTCTACCATCCAGGCAAAGCTAATGTGGTAGCAAACGCCTTAAGTCGCCGATCTATGGGTAGCTTAGCACATGTAGAGGCTGAAAAAAGAAAATTAACTATAGATATTCATCAATTAGCTTGTTTGGGGGTTCGGTTAGTAGACTCTAGCGATGGTGGAGTTGTACTCCAAAATACTGCAAAATTATCTTTCATAGCTGAAGTAAAGGAGAGGCAGCACGAGGACCCAGAGTTGGTCAAGTTGAGAGAGCGAGTTCCCCAGCAGAAGAAGCCATTGTTAGAGCTCAAGGGAGATGGGGTTCTCAGATACAGGGGTCGTTTGTGTGTTCTAGATGTAGCAGGGCTACGAGACAGGATTATGTCAGAGGCACATTATTCGTGGTACTCCATTCATCCCGGGTCGACGAAGATGTACCATGACATTAAGGATATGTATTGGTGGAACGATATGAAGAAGAACATTGCTGAGTTTGTCGCTCAGTGTCCTAGTTGCCAGCAGGTGAAGGTAGAGCACCAGAAGCCCGGAGGGCTAATGCAAACTATAGAGATCCCGACATGGAAATGGGAGGCGATAAACATGGACTTTATCATGGGTTTACCTCGTTCTCATCGTATGTTTGATTCCATATGGGTGATAGTCGATAGGCTCACGAAATCAACTCATTTCCTACCGGTCAGATCTACATATACAACAGAATATTATGCAAAATTATATATTAAAGAGATAGTGCGACTACACGGGGTACCAATATCTATTATATCTGACCGTGGGGCCCAGCTTACAGCACATTTTTGGAGGTCATTTCAGAGAGGTCTAGGGACTCAGGTGAATCTCAGCCCAACTTTTCATCCACAGACTGATGGACAAGCCGAGCGCACAATTCAGACGCTCGAGGATATGTTACGAGCATGTGTGTTGGATTTTAAAAGAAGTTGGGATGAACATTTACCTCTTATCGAGTTTTTCATATAATAATAGTTACCACTCCAGTATTCAGATGGCTCCGTACGAGGCTTTGTATGGGTGTAAGTGCAGATCTCCTATAGGGTGGTTTGATGTTGGAGAATCTGGGTTACATGGGCCAGACCTGGTTTAGCAGGCCATATAGAAAGTAAAGCTTATCCGGGAGTGACTGTTGACAACCCAGAGTCGTCAGAAGTCATATTCTGACGTGCGGTGACGAGACTTAGAGTTCGGGGTTAATGACTGGGTATTCTTAAAGGTGTCGCCTATGAAGGGCATGATGAGGTTTGGCAAGAAAGGAAAGCTTAGCCCACGGTATATTGGGCCTTATAGGATCATTCGGAGAGTGGGCCAAGTAGCTTATGAGTTAGAATTACCGTCGGAATTGGAGTCTGTCCATCCGGTTTTTCACGTATCTATGTTACGGAAGTGCATTGGCGATCCTACTCGGGTGGTGCCCATGGATGATGTACAGATTACGGAGGACTTGTCATACGAGGAAATTCCGGTTGCCATCCTAGACAGACAAATCCACAAGCTACGGAATAAGGAGGTAGCCTCCGTGAAGGTTTAATGGAGAAGCAAGAATGTGGAAGAGATGACGTGGGAAGCGGAGGAAGAAATGAAGTCTAAATACCCCCACCTATTTCAAACTGAAGATTTGGCTCGAGGTGGGATACCTCAGCACAACTCTATTCAGGCCAGTAGGTCATCAGGTAAGTTCTAATTGTTGATTTTCAGAATTTATAATGGACAGCTGTGTGAAGCCAAGTGTTTTTATTTATAGACATTGGCCATGTATGGCATGTATAGTATGTTTTCTGGCTACGTATAGGTTGGTTTTAATCTAATGTACGGAAGAGACTCTGGTAAAGTTTTCCCAAAGTCTCTAAGAATAAAAATTCGAGGACGAATGTTTCTAAGGGGGGAAGAATGTTACATCTCGCATTTTCATACGTTAAAATTTCGTCGTAAGTTAATCGACATAAGTTTGGGAAGAAAATTATTTTGAGATTACGAGTATTATGCTATTTCAAACAAGGGATAAGTAAATTTGTGAAGATGAGAGGGTAAGCGAATCGAAGATAATAAGTTTCGTCAAAGTTTAGCAATTTGGGACAAAATACGGTCCGAGCTATAATAACCGATATTTATTGACTAGTACCACACAAAGTACCATATAGCCATGATAGTATGATGTATAAAGTGTATTAAAAATGAGTAGTATTTTAAGTAATTTGAGATAATTCTTAATTATGTGGCTAATTGATCAATTTTTGGTTTAACGGGAGATTAACCATGTAATTAAGGATTTATTTATAATTGTAGGTGGGGACAAAGCCGCAGCAAATGGAGTAAGACTTAAATGACTCTTACCCTTAGACAATTTAATTAGTAGGCACATGGACAACATTCTTAAGCATTTACACGTTAGAGGTGGAGAGTCATGTTAGTCATCTCTAAACTTATCTTCCATGGATATCAATTCATTTTGATAAAAGTTGGATATATACAGAAAGGCAAAATAAGGAACGAAGGTGAGGGAAATTTGAAATTTCATATGAAGACTTCATATTACAACAACAACAATTAACAATCTCCCCATTGTTAACGTTAAACCACTGTACGGATAAGTTTGTGGCGAAGCTTCTTGAGTATATATTTTAAAAGATGTGTTCCCAATAGGGAGCTCTTGGTTAGTAAAGGAATTCATAGGAAATTGCACTGCGTAGTAACAACGGAATTTTGCAATTCTAAGGGAATATGGTGCAATCCTTCTTAAGAATATCATACGGATTTTTCCCTACTCCAGGTATGCTAAGGCTAAGCCCTTCCTTTATTTTGGCATGATCTCGTAATTACATCAGTTTGATAACGAGGCATAAAAAGAAATTCATATTCCGAAATTTATGTACATTTTCCTAGTCTCATAAATTACAGTATTCTCCCTTATCATGACTTTTTATTCAATTGAGTATTGTTTTCTTCCAGTCAAGAGAGAAGAGGTTCTATATATACTTATTTATGGACTGTACCTAGCTCGCAGATTCAACAGCTAGTTGCATGTAAAGAGGTTATTTGTGGGGACTGAGTCTGCACTACTCTTAGTTGAAGATGGATATTAAAATCAGTGTTTAAGAAATGCAGGTCCTTCTATTACGTGACAAAAGTGCAAATGTTCTTTGGTATGCAGAATAGCCTATGCTTCTTTTGTTTTCAACTAGAAGAATGTAGTTTTAAAATAAAACAAGTGTTACTTGGTTACGTTATCCCATTTCATTATCTCAAGGCAAGGTATTAACGCGCCTCTGACCCTAAAATAGGTTTCCCATTTCTTGTTCATTTAGATACACAGTATTACAGTATTTTCATTGCCATCGAGTTATAATCGATGGGCAGTCCCCTATTGGGCAACCTCTAATCAGATGGTAAGTTATATACCGAGCCTACTGTGACCGAGCGCCTATGAGCAAGCCCAGTTGGCCAAGATATAGAGCCTAGTCTGGCCGAGCGCCTATGAGCGAGCCTACTACGGCGGAGCAGTTATATATATATACCTAGCCTTATAAGGCCGGACATTTATTTTACTTACTATATTGTGTGAGTTGAGTCAGTATCAGCAGTTAAGTATACCTCCAGATCATCTTTGACTCCCAGTTACTTTCAGTTATTATATTATCAGTTCAGTTGTAGCTTTTAGTTATTTTATCGCCTTGCATACTCGGTAAATTATTTTGTACTTCTTTTTCCTTGGGACGCTGCATTTCATGCATGTAGGTTCAGACAGACAGACGGGTAGACCTCCTCAGTAGGTGTTGCCCGAGTTCAGCTTTATCGGTAAGCTCCACGTCCTTCGAAGTTGTCGGGTCTAGAAGTTTTGTGTACATCTTGTGTATATATGTATATAGGCTATGGGTAGGTCGAGGCCTTGTTCCGATCACAGTATATCCATCAGTAGAGGATTGTAGACATAACCTGTCAGTTAGTGCAGTATGTTGGTCTTGTAGACCTTGTATATATATTTTGTTGGTTTGTCAGCTGTAGTAGTTAGGACGGCCTTGCCGATCCAGCTTCATATCGATGTTTTGTCAGCGTTAGTTTCCATTCAGTTTTATATTTTACTTCGTAAATTATCTTGCAATGTGGCCCATGACAAAATAATGACATTATATATTCAGAGTCCCTTAGTCGCAAGTTGGTACGCAAGGATAGGTTAGGCACCGGGTGCCGGTCTCGTCCCCCAGGTTCGGGGCGTGACAAACCTGGTCCTGTAGACCGAGTTTCTCTACGAACCTCGATCGAATGATGTTGGCTGAACTACCTGGATCAATTAACACACGCTTAACTTGAGTCTTATTCATGAGTACAGATATTACCAGTGCATCATTATGGGGTTGCATGATTCCTTCTGCGTCTTCGTCGTTGAAGGACAAGGTTCCTTTCTGTATTTAATCCTGAGCCCGAGATCGCTTCTCCCGTATGATTGATTACTTAGTGCGTTTTAACACTGGCCCTTGGGGAACATCGATCCCTCCGATAATCATGTGAATAATTTGTTGTTGTTCTTCTTGCTCGTTTTGTCTATTGTAACTCTCTATTTTTGAAGTGATTCTTGGCTCGATCACTTAAAAACTCCCGATGGTGCCCTTCATTGAATAACCAGGCTACTTCTTCTCTCAACTGCCTGCAATCTTCCATTCTGTGGCCATGGGTGCCATGATACTTGCATACTTGATTGGGATTTCTCTGGGTTGGATCGGTCTGCAGAGGTCGAGGCCATTTAGTATCTTTGATGCATGTGATAGCCGATACGATGGTGGATGCATCAATATTGAAGTTATACTCCGACAATCGTGGTGCTTCCTTAGGTCTAGTGTGCCTTTCGAAACCATTCTTGCTCATCAGCCCTCAAGAGCCTTGGCCTCGATTACTTATCCTTTCACCTCGTACGGAGTTGCGCCCAGGTTGTTGCCCCTACGATCTATATTATACGGCTGGTATTGATCCCTGTTCAACCTTGGTTCTCGATCGATGTCACTTTTGGTAACAGATCCAGAAGGAGACCCCAGCTGGTCGTCTTCGACTCTAATCTTTGATTGATATCGATTATGTATATCGACCCAGGTAACAGCCGGGTACTCAATCAACTTCTGCTTCAACTGTTGTGAAGCCACTGAGCTTCGTTCATTTAGTCCTTGGGTGAAAGCTTGAACGGCCCAATCGTCTGTGACTGGTGGTAGATCTATTCATTCCATTTGGAAACGAGATACAAAATCTCTGAGTATCTCGTTATCTTTATGCTTTACCTTGAAAAGGTCCAACTTCCTAGTCTCGGCCTTTATGGCTCCGGCGTGTGCATTTACAAAAAAATTTGCAAGCATGGCAAAAGAATCGATAGAGTTAGGTGGTAAATTATGATACCATATCATTGCTCCCTTTGACAGAGTTTCCTCAATTTTCTTTAGTAATACGGATTCGATCTCGTCGTCCTCTAGATCATTCCCTTTAATGAAACACATGTAAGAGGTGACATGCTCGCTGGGGTCGGTCGTTCCATTATACTTAAGAATCTTGGGCATGCAGAACTTCTTGGGGATCGGTTTGGGAGCCGCGCTCGGGGGGAAGTGCTTTTGTATGAACTTTTTGGAATCTAAATCCTTTGATATTGGTGGTGCCCCCGGGATCTGATCAACCCTAGAGTTATAGGTTTCCATTTTATTGTCGTTTGCTTCGATCCTCTTTTCCCCTGACTCTATCCGCTTTGTCAGTTCCTCGAGCATTTTCATAATTTCGGGGTTAGTCCCCGATTCTTGTTCATTTGACCTTACTACAACTGGCCCCGTTCTGTCGGTGACTTCTTGGAGTGGACAGGGCTCAGCCCTGCTCGGTGCCTGGGTTTGGCTCTGCAACTGAACTATCGCCACCTGTTGAGCTTGCAGCATTTCGAAGATCATAGGCAGGTTTATCCCGTCTTCTCCAATATTTTGGGTATTTTGAACTGCAGATCGGGTTCCACCATGGATGCTGTTTTTGAGACCGGAATATTGGTTCGCTTCAATGGCCACATGCGAATTAACGTCAATCGGATCCACGGCCCGAGTCCCAATGGGGTCAGCCTTTTATCCCCGGGCGTCACGTTGTTATTCTCACCTTGATGGCCAGATTCTTTGTCGATATGTAGGGGCATTAATTGAAAGTTCGTCATTTTTAGTCTAAAATCAAAGATACTTCCAAAAGCAAGTGTAAAATAATGTATTTTACAAAGATTTATGTCAAATAACCACTATTATCCTTAGCCCCATGGTGGGTGCCAAACTGTTTACCCGAAAAATCAATAACAATTGAATTTATACGCGGCTCTAAGGATACGTGATATAACTTGGTACAAACCGAGAAAAAATATATATATTGGTACTAAAATTGGCTATAAAAGAGATAAATACAAACCAAATAAATCAATTAGGCTTAGCCTAAAGTTCAGTCACCCTCAAAACAAGTGAGGATCCAGCTAGTGTATGGACAAAGTAACAAAATAATCAAGCTTCAAGAAAGTAATGTATTGTTTTTATTGCATCAGAATGTCGCCTTCTACAAATGACCAAACCCCCTTTATATAGCGGGGAAGTCCTATTTTGAATATAATTCTAAATATAGAAGAAATCCCATGATAGATTAATTAATTGGTATCTCCTTGATATGCGTCGGAATTTCCGCCGAGATTCTCGCCCTAATTGCGGATATACCGGTTTTTTTGTGTTTTGGCTCGATCTCGATCTTGACCAATCATGATCTTGATCGGTCTCTATTTTGCTCGGTCTCGATCTTGGCCGATCTCGACCGGTCTCTATTCTGCTCGGTCTCAATCTTGACCAATCTCGATCGGTCACTATTTTGTTCGGTCTCGACCAAGATCGATCTCGACCAGTCTCTATTTGGCTCGATCTCGATCTTGGCCAATCTTGATCTTGGTCAGTATCTGGGTCACGAGCTCGGCAACCTAACTCCGCATCATAGCTTGATATTATACGAGGTTGAACCTTGATCTATCATGTTCCAGTCTCGATTAGTCATATGAAGGACATGCTCGGTTTTGACCGTATACACCTATTTTAAACTTTTTTTCTTTTTCATTTCATTATACAATCCAGACACTGATATTTTCTTTATTTTTTATTAGTGATATTTGCACATGAATAAATGTTTATGCCATTGTAAGCTTTATGCTATCATTAGAAGAGTTCTTAAGTCTGTAGTGTACCATTGATATGCTTTATGCTTGCTGAAAATCTTTTCCCTCCAACTTTAAAGTGAAGACGTTTTACCGTCTATTCTAAGGTAATGCTAGAAGAGAAAATGATCTCCACCGTCCAAATGTAGTAAGCATCTACCTAATTATTGAACATACCAATTGGAAAAACTATAGCCATAAAAAATTCAAAGGTAACGTGAAGCAAGAGTCTAAGTTGGGGTGTTGATGTGCCGTAGAATTTCGGCACTTTTGATACTAATTACATAGACTTTAGCTCGTCTTTTAAAGCATTGTTAGTTATTTCTTATGAAGTTTTGGTGTTTTGCAGTGTGCGAGACTTAAAGAACCAAAAACACCGAAAAGAAGTCAAAAGCCCGTAGAAGGGCAGAAATACGGCAAGTCTGCAATCGTAAAAGTGATGTGCGGATCGCAAACCTACCGCAAACTGAAGCAGTTTTTTTTGCCATTAAAGAGAAGAATATGCAATCCATTATGCGGTCAGATAACGCTTCTGCGAACCGCATAATGACCGCACAATTACAACAGAAGAATTTGTTTGAGCACTTTGCAATGAAGTCTGCGATCGCATAATCGCTATGCAGACCGCATAATGGAAACGCAATGGAGAACTGGGCAACTGGGCGTGTGATTATGCGATGACCCTTGCAAATATGCTGACCGCATACTTGGTCTGCGACCATTCTGCGGTCGCTGATGGGTTCTGCAGGGGAAGTTTTGACCACCTTTGACCCCGACCTTTGGTCTACTATAAATAGATTTACTAGGATTTTTGTGGGACAACTGGTCAGAAAAGGAGGCCACCTTTAGATCATTGAATGCACCATTGCTTTGGAAGCTTTTGAAGAAAGAATCTTGTATCTTTGTAAGCTTTATGACTTCATTTATTGCTTTGTTCTTGAATTCTAGTATGAGTAGCAAGTTTTAACTACTAAGGTTGTGGACCCTAAATGGGTGTAATGTTAATGGGTGTTTACCATTGAATATATATATATAATGGTTGGTTGATATTTATTCATTTCTTATGCTTCATTTATTGTTAGTGGTTGCAAACATTAACTAATTCCATTTCACTCTATCTTTACTTGGAAAAGTAATTTAGGGTTCGGTAGAATTGAATATCAAAAACTCAAGGCTTTAAACCTTGTTTAATGGAATCGCCTAGGAATAAGTGGGTTCTATTTGGCATAAATTGGTTATTCTTAACTGAACTCTTTTATATTTGAAAAAATCATAAAGAGAAAATATTACCCAACTATTGGAAAATATTGGGTAGTCACTTAGAAACCATTTGCATATAAAACCGACTTTCCATTAGAAATATATCATATAAACACCGATAACATTACATTCCATTGATGAGGACACAACCTTGGTTTCCTTAGTCAAATTAAATACATTCTCACAATACAATAGTCTTCTTTGCTACACATAATTACAATGCTATTTTCAAGCTAACGAAATAGATTTACGATTTAAGTCAAGTTTCACACTATTCAAGTAATCCTTTCACACCTATTCCCTGTGGGATTTGACCCCAACCTAGTTGGGTTATTATATTGGACATAGACCTCCTTACACCATTTGTTTAGGTGTAACTTGAGCGTATCAACGCACCTCAAAATCGTTGGTGACGGCTCTTATGTTTTAATATCTAATTAAAAGAGTTGTCACGTGTCGAAACCTGCTTTCGCGAGAAAATGGGACGTGATATCATGTCGACTCTACTGGATATATACTTGGGCTCTCACCATGACAAATCTTTGCTTGTGTGGGATTATCAAGTTACTTTATTTTACTTCTTTCATGTACCTTCCTTTTCCCGTCCTTTTACTTGTTCGAAATTGTTATACCATGAGCCTCCCTTTCCCCTCTCCTCTATTTTCTTTATTTATTCAATCATACTTTTCGAATTTTGTAAGCCATGCTAACTATTTTCCTTTATCTTTTGTTTTCTTTTTCTTCCTTACTTATTTATCGTAATTTTTAAATATCCTCTTCATGTGTTTCTTCGCCATGTAAAATTACTTGACTATGTGTTATCGCTTTTGCATAAGCATGCTTCAACATCATATTCCACTCGTGCCTATTATCAACATAACAATGCTTGATGAATGTCCATGCTTTCAGAAAATGCCCTTTTAAAATTAAAAAGGCTTATTAGCGGTAGACTAGTTGATCAGCAGTGCAGTCGATGGTCACGTGCCTTCACTCTCAAGTTATCAGCTTGAGGGTACCAGTTAGACCCTTAGACACCTACTCTGATCGAAACTTTACATGCATTATGTTAAAACCAAGGATGGATTAAATACCCATGGCATATTAAATCCGTTTAGATAAACCTTGTCCAAAATCCAAAAGGAATCTATACAATCCCAAAGGATACTCTCATATTATGTGCATAACTTGGAGAAAATGTGCCAATATGTTGACTATTATCGCTTAATTAATCAAATCAGGAGGGGGTAGGGCTAACTCTTTTCTATAATGCAGAAAATGAAGTACGACATTCCTAATGGACGTATGGTCCAGAGAATTCCATCCAAGTTGATCTATTGGTGGAACGACCTCCCTCACTGTGACAGGAATCATGCGAGAAGGATACTGGACAACTTGCCATCCTTAATGGACATTTGGCCGTGCAGAAAACTGATCAAGGCTTCCATTATGTTTTGGGATGAGAAAAGGGTCGTCTTTCGATTTAGAAACTTGGAGATGACCCCACTCTTGGAGAAAATTGGAGATTTTGCTAAACTTCACTGGGATAGTCCGTATTTACTAGTATCATAAAATAGCACACCCTGAGGTTTTTTGAAAATATTCAGCATTAAGTAAAAATCAATTCTACAAAATTAGCATGTACAAATACACACAAAAAAGTTAATATAATCATAAATACATGTTGCATAGCCTCGAAATACCATAAAATGAACTCAAAAGTCATGGAGAAGCAACGAGTATTGGTCACTAGGTCGTTTCCAATGGATCTACTAAATTTAAGGTTAATTAAAGTCCATCAAAAAATTTCTACAAAATTAACATGTACTAATACACATAAAAAAGTGGATATAGTCAAACATTCATGTTGCATGACCCAAAAACATCAAAATATTAACCCAAAATTCATGGCGAAGCTATGAGTATTGATTGGTATGTCATTTCCTATGGACCTACGAAATTTTAAGCTAATTAGAATCTGTCAATTTTTTTTTACAAAATTAGCATGTACTAGTACACATGAAAAAGTTGATATAGTCATAAATTAGTGTTGCATGACTTCGAAACACCAAAATATGTACCCAAAAGTTATGAAATAATAATGAGTATTAGTCACTAGGCCGTTTCTTATGGACCTACAAAATTTCAGACTAATCAGAGTCCATAAAAGAAAACCCCCGAAATCACCTAGGGTTTGTGTGATTTATGGGAGGGGAGTTGCAAGGGTTCAATATTATGTTCTTGGTCTGAAAAATGAGTGAAAGAAATGAGTTAATTCAGCCATTAAAAGGTCCCTTGGCCGCCCTCAATCTACCCCTTCTGGGGATTTATTTGGTCTCTTCATCTAAGCAAGCAGCTGACACACCTACTTGTCACCTACCAGTCTGCGCAGTCTCGTGAAAACACAAATATATTCCTAGTCTTATGTCGCATTGATAATATCTTTAATTAGTTGGAAACTATACTCGTAGACCTTCAATTTGGTGGGTGAATCACTTCGTAACTCCATGTATATTGGGAGAAAAGCTCAGTGACATTAGACCCAAATTTCAGTTAAATTTATGAAGGTAACTTGTGACGACTTTCGTCGACTTTTGTTTCATAACTCTCTTGACTTCAAAACTTTACACACGACTATCATACGACTAAAATACCTCATAACATCACCTTCTTATCATGTTAAGCACTCTAGTCTCACCCAAAATGTACGGGTTATAACATTCCCAACGTTCCGGCTTTTGGCGAAACTTATTTTCCTCGATTCGTTTAGCTTCTAAACCTTCCAACCCTCTTGGTACTTGCTCATCATGATCTTAATTTTTTTTTTAACTTGCAAGGGAACATGATTAACTTACTTTATATACTTTCAAAGAGGATCTCATTTCTGAGCTTACATCAATTGACTTGCGACGTACTTTTACGTACGAAACATGGGGTGTAACATCATTCCCCCCTTTGAAATATTCGTCCTCGAATGTTGGCTGATGCGCTTATCAGTCTCATAACCTACGGCTCATACAAATACTTTAATACTATCCTTTCCGTCTAGACAACTATTATGTGAATAAATCTAAAAGTCAGGGCATTCCCCCTTTAGGCCTCTTTCTCACACCACGACCTGTGGTCGAAATTCTTCCAATCTCGTAACTGTTGCTACCTTCTATCATGTAGCATGTACGACTCTGTACTTGTACGCGCGCCTACGCAAATCTTCTCTCCTTTTCCCTCCAGATGTTTACCCAATCTCTAGGCCTCACTTTGTGAACATATACAGAACTATGACAAGCTGTTCCTCTGGTTATCTATAGTTGTACTGAAGTTCTTCGTTTGGTACTTTGTCGAACTTTACGACTATTACTATATTTCGTTTCATAGACTCGGATCTTTTATCCATCTATTGTTGATTCACCTTTATGTGGATCTATATTCCACCAGTGATAACATGAAACTTCTTACGTAATACAATTTCACTAGGGCTCACGTCTCATCGGTGAACATCTAGATTTATTTGCCTGATCCACCTTAGGAATGATACTATACTTCAATAATTGAATTTCATAGCATCTCAACGTGATTCATGTTATGGGAGGTATTCTAATCCCGTGCAATTTATAAAATCCCTTCTCGTTGAATCATTACTTCAATCGAAGGCTATATTCCTAAACGTCATCCTCTTATCATTTATCACAATTACACTCTTAATCTACCTCCAGGACGACATTCCATCTCTTCTAAATGATCCTAGTCTTAAAATCCTCCGAGTTCATTCAAGCTATACTGAGCTTTCTATTACTTATGCAAACCATCAACTCTCTTGTTTTGATGGGCTTAATCTCGAGGCCTTACCTATTCTCCTTACCTCCTCACTCACCTTTTCTTATCCTTATTCCGGTCTACCTAAAACCTTGTCGCTCTACCATACTTTAGCTTACGACCTATTCTCTATTCTCGTAACTAGACCTCTTGGTAACTGGAAACCATAGGCTAGAAGATATGCTACTGACAACACCACTATCATTTTTAGATACTGAATACGGCGCTTCTAGCCCTCTATCTGATGTCTGGACTATTCACAACATTCTGTACTTGAGTACCTTATTCACCTTTACCTTACATACCTTTAAATCTCGCATCGTATTTTCTATCACTTTCATAACCTCCCTTCAACATAGGTGGAATTTACATCCACACCTTAAAGCTCCACTATAATACTTGCACCTTTGGTGAGTACACAATCCGACGGAAGCTTCATACTGACTTCTTATGACTCAGCTCTATGGCATAATCTGGAAATGAAAGAAGGGTAATATTTCCTAAATGTCCTGTAGCATCTGAATTATAAGTGTGGCATGCAACACACCCATAAGTGAGACTCTACAAGACACGACTTTGTAGACTCTCTAGGATGCGACCTTCTCTGATACCACTTTTTCACACCCCTACCTATGTGAGGCATGGCTGGCACCTGATTCCATACTGGCCCGAGTGAACCGCTCTATAATTGGTAACTTCTGGACATAACCAAGCATACATAAGCCCACTTGGCTGACTACATCGTATCATAAGCTATCATGGGCCGACATGGACACAACTCGTAATGTGTAACTATAAGTGGGCAAACACAGTATCAGCGAGCCATCGTACTCAAAACATGAATACACATGAGCCCTCAAGGCCTCATACATACTGCACATACTGAACCTGTGTCTACAAAGCCTCTAAGAGTATCTGACATCAAAATATAGTCTAAACAAGACCCTGACTTACCCATAAGTATATATATACATAGGATAGTGTGATACCCTCTAGACTCAATTGTACTCCGGATAAAATGGAGCTTCGCTATCCTCAGCTGGATATCAACTCCGTCTATGATAAGAGCCCATCATACTGGATACCTGAACTTGCAGGCATGAATGTAGTGCCCCGACGATGGGACGTTAGTACTAAGAAATGTACTAAGTATGTAAGGCAGATAACATATGAATAACTGAATTGAAACTGAACTGACATGTATATATGATATATTAAAAGCAATCTGGAGGGTCAATGAGATCCGAGAAGCATACTTACCTTATTCTGATTCGTAACATTTCTACACTAATGAAAATCCAGCGTATCTTACAAAGGATTTAGACTGAAAAGGGAAGGCTCCGTAGGCCGAGAACTTCCAATGTCGTGACCATCGTATATATATCTAATTCGTGTCATGATATACCTGAACTTTTTCCCATATGCTATATGTACTGGAAACCGTCATATTATAGAAGTTCATCCATAACTTTGTCCTAGCCATCATACCTTATATCTGAATACTTACCTCAGACATATCAAACATCTCTAGGGCTACACTGAAACATAAAAGTGGCACTTATGCATTTCATAAAAGACCGCCCGTAAGGATCACAACAATCATGAATAGCTTGGGGCTTGTACGCGTAACATAGTAGACCGTTTGTACGACTCACAATACCGAGGTCTGGCTATGCGTGCAACTATGACCCTCCATAACAAACCTTCATTATGACCTATACATTCATAGACCATCCATAGGGCTTCACTGTACACCTACGATTCATAGACCGTCCGTAGGGCTACACTGTATGCCTACGCGTTCATAGATCATCCATAGGAATCATATATATATATATATATATATATATATATATATATATATATATATATATATATATTCATTTCATATCACTCATGCAGACATCTTTCAAAAATCAATAGATAAACTCGTATTCATAAACATATAAGTTGATGAGCAACTCGTTACGATAACTAATCCTTATTCCTTAGACGCTCGCTACGTCATCCTTCGTATTCTATATTATTTAGCCATAAAGAGAATTGCAACTATTTTGGAATTGCACTTCTATCCTTATTTCACATCACGACTCATTTCTGGGGATTACGCGATTCTGTTAACTTATAGCTATGTAATATGCTTAGTTTGTGAGGCTACTGTCACGACCTAAAATTTGCCTAGTCGTGATGGCACCTATCCCAACCCGCTAGGCAAGCCAAATAATAGTCAACATATTTCTACTGAAACTAATATGAAATCAATACATGGAATAACCGAATTTTTGCACAATAACCCAAGGATTGGTAGTACAAGACATGAGTCTTTAAGATTTAGATTTACAAAGCTGGTATGAAAATGATACAACATCTGTTTGAAGTATACATAAATAGAATTTAAGTCCTAAACTACCATGAATAAGAGGTAGCTGGATCTAGAACACCAGAACGTCTTCAATGCCAGGCATTGTCTTCCACAACAACGCAACTCCAAGATATGCTCGTAAGATGCAGAAGTATAGTATGAGTATAACCGACCCCATATACTCAATAAGTTGACTAACCTCTGTGAAGTAGTGACGAGGTTTAAGTTAAAAGATACTCACTCAATATTTTACATGTGCAGATGATAAGCAAAAAGAGCAGTACGAGAAAGAAATACAAATAATCACTTAGTAAATGGGATGAAAATACAAATAACAGATGGCCCCAACATATTGTCATTTCTCAGTCTCACAACACAATATAATAACAAAAAAACAATCAACAAGAATGACTAAAATATGTCTTTTTCGTTACTGCGCACAACCCGATCCATAAATACATATATATATATATATATATATATATATATATATATATATATATATATATATATATATATATATAAAATAGTTTTAGTGTACGCGCGTTGCACGTGTATCCTGTTACAATGATTGTTCTTTTAAGAAATAAGATCGCATTAATATTATATTAAAAATTGTGCTTGAGTTATAAAATAAAAGTGTAAGATATGTTAATGTAGATAAATAGATTACAGATTTTTAACTGGCGAATTTTTTACTTTGATATAATCTAAGTGTAAAATAAAAAATAAAAAATTTAAGATATATAGCTCGACCCAAATTTGAAATATTAATTGTAGTTACGCTTTTATCAAATGCATTACAAAATTTTATTTTTAAATAAAATTTTATTTTAAAATAGTAAAGAATCAATGACTATTTTATTTTTGTATCTTCATGCTTGTTGCACATTAGTGCTATTTAACGTTCGTTGACCACTTTTCGCTCACTCTCTTTCTCATTTATATTCTCAAATATTTTCTTTGTTATTCTAGTTATTGAGCTCAGTATTAAAATATTTACCTATCTATAGTAAACATGTGATATATATATATATATATATATATATATATATATATATATATATATATATATATATATATATATCACTTATTTACTACAAAGGTAGCAAAAAATTAAAAGAAGAGCATCCAAAATTAACCAAAAAATATAAACAATTTTTCCTCGGCCCCAACTAAATGTATTCTAATAACAGAATATATTGAAGGAACTGTATTCTAACAGGTAAATTGCATTACGGACTTCATTCAAAGTTTTGTAATTTTGTGAATGCATCTTTTTTATTAAGTAAAAGTTTATTTGATGTCAAAGTTTTAAACATTAAAACATATAATTATATTATATAGTTCAAATAAGGCAGAATTTATATAGGGAAAAATATAATCGATTTTGAACTCCTAAATATTAGGAAGTCCTACACATTTCAAATAGGAAAATATTTAATGGCCATAACTTTAGTTGGTTTTAAACTCCTAAATTGTAGGAAGAATAATTAAATGATAATTTTGTCTAATGTGAAATATATTTTTAAAAGGTAAAAAAGAAGAACGACATTTTGTTAAGGGCTTTCGTGCTTTTAATATAATACTAGTTTCTATGTACGTGCCTCGCACGTGTAATAATAGGCGTGCATAATAACTAACATAAAATTTGTGAATATACTGATTACCAGGAAAGTGTTAATGTCATGCACCTTATGATACAAAAGATTGCTACTATTAGCTAATTCATTTTTTTATCACTATACTTTTCTTAATTAAATGGAGAAAATGGACAAGAAAGACTTTCATGCACATGAGAAGACTTAATAGATTGAATCATGAAAATTTGCTTCGTTTTGTGTCTTTTAACTGTACGAAGGAGGAGAAATATTTGGTCTCATATAGTCAATATGTGAAACTTATGTTGCGTGTTTCTTAGATATTTTTCTTGTGTGTTTCTTGTGTATTGACTTGAATTAATTTGTTTATTACTTTTGACACGTGTGTCCAAATTCGATTCCATTAGACTGCGCGAAATACCTGCAATATATAAGTAAAAGCTGCAAAATATTATGTAATAGCTGAAAATTAATATTCTTACACTAACATTAGTTAAAATAACATAAACCATTAATCTCTAAAGATATACAATTTAAACATAATATTACATCAATGTAAAAGACTTTGATATCTAAAATTAAAAATTACGCCGAAAAATAAAGAAGTACGACACAAAAATAATTATAATAAAAGTTAAGATGTCATTATTTTTCTCTCTAATTCATATACATGACCCTAAAACATTACTCAATTACGGAAAACAGGAACTTACTCAATTACGAAAAACGGATTTGGAGAAAATTGCTTCGTTCTACACCAAAACCTTTAGAGAACAATGAACAATGTGGAACAATATTATCTTTTATAGGAATAACTGGCTTATTCTTTTCCTACATGGATTCGTGTAATTAAGCTGAATTCTATGGAAGAAGAATAAATAAGGAAAACTATTGTTGTCAAAAAAGGAAAAGGCTACCAAAAAAAAAGGTTAGCGGTGAGTAAGCTGAATTCTATGGTAGAAGATTAAATAAGAAAAAATATTATAGTAAAAAAAGGAAAAGGCTACAAAAAAAAAAGTTGAGCTATGTAGGAAATCAAATCGGCCATATATCCAACAAAAAGTAGGCCATATATTGTCCAACAAAAAGTAGGATAGAAGAAGTATGTCACAAAGAAAAAGAATTTGAACCAAAGTGAGCTATATAGCATTAATGTATGCGTAGTTTAAATGGAAAGAAAAACCTGCCTCAGATAATTTACAATTACATCCTTAAATTATACAAATAATTAAGGTCATAAAAGTCGATCAATATTTCAAGGTTATTTTAGTCGTTCAATATTTAACATAAATTATTCGTGCTTTTATAATATATATATATATATATATATTATAAATTATTCAAGCTGAATTTCGTGTGTTAGTTTTCCTAGTGTTATGTTGTGAATTTCCCGTGCTTATTGTTGTTGAATATCTTCATTTGAATCTATATTGATATATGGGATCGGGTTGCACGGGAAATTCACAACATAACACCAGGAAAACTAACACACGAAATTCAACTAGGAATACAAACTCTAACAAAGTGAGGTGAGCAACATAGCACCCCAGAGCTAATCTCCCACATTTTAAAATGAAAGCTTCCATAAAGCATAAACACACAACTAATCACAAAGTCACCCAATCTGGCTAGGCAAGGAAGTGTAAAGCATGAAGCTTGTAAAGATGTTTGTCAAGTGAGAACAGGGATCAAATGAAGGCATTCAACATATATGAAATCATGTAGAACGTAGAAACACGTAACAAGTAAAGGCATTTAACAAGTAAAATCATATGGTAAGTAAAAGCATATGGTAAGCGAAGACATGTGATAAGTAAAGGCATATAGTGAGTTAAGACATATAGCAGGTTAAGGCATAATAAGTAAATCACGTGACAATTAGAGGCATATAACATGAATGGTCTAATAACAAGTAAAGGCATGAATTCGAAAAGGACATGTAGCAGAAGTAAATCAAGTAAAAGCGTAGGTGTAACAGTAACAGATAAGGTAAAGACATAGCTATAACTGTAACAAGCCAAAGGAAAATCACAGAGGTAACTACGTAAGGAACTCGAATGGAAAGTATCATACAAAACACCAAACATTAATAGAAACCAAAGTAAAGGAAACATAAGTACTTAACGAGTGAGTAAACATAACAGAACTTCAACTTCCTTTCCTTTCGCACGGTAATAATCAACAAGCCAATCTCATTTCAAACCACACGGAAATACTCATGGTGACAACATCATATCAACCACACGGAATTAACCTTCGTGCCAAACATAGCCCTAAGGCCCCAATCCTCACACATATTATGGGTAAAGTAACTCAGGTGGCAAGACAATAATAGGTATAAATGGGCGTCCAAGATGCTACGGTCAATCAAGTATGTAAACTGTCTGAAAATAACATATTAAATTCTTTTTAAGATGCCATATGTTCTAACATAGTTTGTAACACAGTTAATTGAGTTTATTAGTCACATAATTAAATAAAGCATAAGTCAAAGAATCACCAAGTTCATCGAAGCACAAAGAAAGCATATAAATTCTCCCTCCCGATCATGGAAACTCTGGCACATGCATATACACTCATCAAAACCCCCCAATTTCTCTTTTAGATTCATCAAACTAAAGGCCAGAATTGAAGATGGAATCATGTAAAATAATCAAAATCAAGTCAAAAATACTTACCCTAATCCATGTGGTGAAAATCCTCTCCAAAATCGCCAAAATCCGAGCTCCCTAACTCAAAATATGATAAAATAACTCAAAGTCTGAAAATAGAGTACTTATAGATCTGCTCCAGGTAAACCTTTCGTGAACACAGAAGAAGCCTCGCGTTCACGAAGCACAAACTTAGCCGACCACAGAATTTCCCTTCGCGTTCACGAAAAAGTCCTTACGAACGCGATGCACAGCTGAAACAAACCTTCGCAAATACGGCGTAGACCACACGAATGCGAAGACAATATCTCCAGCTCCCAACTCTTATACATGAATCCACATTGCGAACGCAGTGCTCATGTTCCCACAACCTACGCGAACGCGATCATGCAGTCACGAATGCGGAGAAGAAAATACCCAGCTCCAGACATAGCCTACGCGATCGCGGTTACATCTTCGCGATCGCGAAGAACAACTGAGGCATCAGAAATCAACAGAAAACAGCTATGAAATCATCCTCCAAAATGATCCGAAACCTCCCCGAAACTCACCCGAGCTTCTTGGGACCCCGTCCGAACATGCCAACAAGTCCCAAAACATAACACGAACCTACTTGAGGCCTCAAATCACACATAACAACATCAAATCCATGAATCGTACCTCAAATCGAACTTAATGAACTATTTCAAATTTCCAAATTCTCAACTTACGCCGAACAAGTCTAAACAACTCGGAATCACCTTAAATTTTGCACACAAGTTCCAAATAACACAACGAACATATTCCAGCTTTTGGAACAACAATCCGAGCCCAATAATATCAAAGTCAACTCCCGGTAAAACATATGAACTTTGCAAATCTTCAAATTGCCAACTTTCACCGAATAATCCTAATAACCTTCTAGAAACATCCAAATGCAAATCCAGGCATACACCCAAGTCCAAAATAACCATCCGGACCTAACGGAATCATAAAACTCTGATCCGAGGTCAAATTCACAAAAGCCAAACTTGGTAAACTCTTCCAACTTAAAGCTTCTAAAGTGTGAGTCATTCTTCTAAATCAACCCCGAACCACTTGAAAACCAGAAACGACGATAAACGCTAGTCATAGTACACCATGCACAGCTATTCATGACCTCAAACTAGAGAAGTGAATGCAAATGCTCAAAACGACTGGTCTGGTCATTACATTCTCGCCCACTTAAAACATACGTTTGTCCTCGAACGTGCCAAGAGTCATTCCAAAGCTATGAATATCTGCAAAACTCACCATACACATACCCATGAGTGATCCCTCGTCGCTCCAATCCATATAAGCTTGATAACACCACCTAGCTGAAGAACCTTACTTCAACGCTAGTCCGTAAATCTTAGAATACAGTCTCCAACATCCAGAATCCATTTTAAGATATGATCCTTGTACATATACAATGTATTAATCACAACAAGCTGCATTAAGCCGTCAATACACTGCCAAGGTCAACCACACATTGTGCAACATTACTCATGTACTCACAACAATAACTTTTGACCATAATAGCTACTCATTTCCAAACCCGGTACCGGTAATATATATCATATCAAATGAAACCTTGTTTCGGACCTTCATGATCCTGCTAATGATAATAGAAACATGTAGGAACTCGTAACCACCCATAAAATTATCAAGTCAAGAAGCTCTCTCGTCCGACAAGGACCATTGCCAAATTTTGAGAGGAAATATGGTATCATTCTTTCAAACATTCTTTATTCCAATACGATAGTGCAAATCTTAGGTCTAGAAACCTCGCCTCACCCAATACAAGCATCCCAATCGACAAATCACACCCAAAACCACATGAAACCCCACATAACACGGTCCATGCACCAAAGAAGCAACAACTCAGATATATCCTAAAATGGAAAGAAAGCAAGGTACGAGGACTATCCAACAAGTACAACTGATATAACAACAAACGTATAATTTCATGAACTCATCCCACAAACAGAAAATAAAACACAAAATAAACTCAAGGAAGGGTATCCCACATAGCTCCGTTGTCGCGCACCACCTGATCCCAAATATATCAATCCATATAGGGATACCTATCGAGCCATAATGCTCGGGCTCACTAATCACATGTGCGTCAACATCAAGCATGATAGAGTGCACAAATATAAATATGGAAAGATGATTAGGCATAAAACAATACAGAGAAAGGCAAGCACAACTATGGTGCAATAAGCAAATCAACGTCACGGGCCATCTCGCCCATATCTCCATAATGCCTAAACGGGATCAAAACATGTGTGCGAATAATCATGTAACCTCAAAACCCGTCATAGCATAAGGGATAAACACATAACATAGACCAGGGCACGAATAACATTCATTCTGCCCGATGATATACCTACGGTAGGAATTGCGTAAGAATAAGGAAATCCTATCTGATATAGAATACACATTCTCCTTCGGCCAACAAATAGCCCCCAAACCAATTCCGATCATCCCCAATCAGGTAAATAACCTTCCAAAAACTCATAGCAACCTATCCATAACACATGCCGCCAGTTATCCAATTCTTATCATATCTTCGTAGTCCATTATCCGTTACCAAGAAACAGTCTGCATGCGAGAACATATGGTCCCTAAACCCCAAGAATAACGGACTCTCCTTATCCGATCCCAACTTCACTACTCAAATGGAAAATGCATCACTTATACTCCATCATCTTATGGAAAATACTCACATAGATCTTCTACGTCACACAGCAAAACCCGAACCTCAGCAGCCCAAAACTAGATGATCACCATAACACTAGTCAAGCATCCGTAAGTCAAAATACAATGCGCCTTTTGAAATACACACTCTTCTCAGGCGACATCAAATAGCGCCGACATTTTCTTAAACATCTGAAATCGTCCGTTCCATCAAGAACTCATATCCCCCCTTCAAAACTAAATCGCAACCTTGTACTCGCAACTTCCAATCCCACACGACGCACTGCCACAATCATGCTAACTCATGAAAATATGAAAATCTCATAACCAACTCTGAACCATAAGCAAGTCGAACACCTCATCAACCGAGAACGTTTTATTTAACTCGATCCAGGAGGACATCACCATATGCCACACACCTTCTATACCTGTAGAAGATACTAACCCTGAGCCATGGCCAAAACCATAATGAATCCTTCAAAACCCACTAAAATATAATCAAATTATCCGAACTGATTTTTCTCTAACTCAACCGAGTCACGCAGACTGCCAAACCCAGAAGTAACTTAACTCGAATGCTCGCTCTGAAGGGACCTTCTACGAACTCAAAGCCGTCTCTTGCATCCCTCTAATACTTCTATGTAGAGTCAATAATGATATAGAAGTACTACAAGTATGGTCACCATCTAATATAGAACTCAAGTCCCAGTCATACACAAATTCAAAAAATTCTTAAATACAACATGTGAGTCTCGAATTCATCAAAACCTTTTCGATAGTCATTTACCTTGCTCTAAATCATCCTCGATGAAACCTTTATCAAATCATAACCAAGCTGCAAGCACATCCTAGTCTAAGAACTAATATAACACATGACCATGCAATCCGATCGTTGATAGTAGGCTCCCCCAAATGGCTCGAAGCCATATAACACATCGTCTATAACATATAGCACCCTTCCTTAATAGATGCCCCGGTCTTGCACTGTTAATCAGCTGAATACTTCATAAACCCATGTGACTCTAGTCATAAAACACTCCAAAGACTTTGCCAAGTACATGCTCACCCTGCTGGCCATCAAACCAACTTCCCCAAGCCCTCCACAACCTACTCGCAACATCACAAGTTGTCTGTGCACGCTGGTACTTGGTGCTTAACATCACATACAGATGAATGGAAAGAAATTGAAGTCGAAGGCTTCAAGCTGAAACAAGATTGCTTGATAAGGAATGAAAGAAGGGAAGTTTCCTAAATGCCTTGTAGCCTCTGAGCAATCCAAGTCAAAGCACAACAAGTGCGTTCTATCAAAGTATACTTGGCCTCGCATGGCATGAACTTCTTGCTTAAGTAGTAGATGGCCTGCTCCTTTCTCCCAGTTTCATCATGTTGCCCCAACACACAACAAAAGGCATTGTCCAAGACTGACAAATAGAGAAACAATGGTTTCCCTAGTTCAAGGGAACCAGCACTGGCAGGTTTGAAAGATACTCTTTGATTTTATCGAAGGCTTTCTGGCACTCCTCTATCCATTTCATGGCAGCATCCTTCTTTAGCAGCTTAAAAATGGATTCACAAATTACGTGGACTAGGCTATGAAGCGACTGATATAATTTAATCTTCCCAGGAAACGCATGAAATCGTTTTTGCTCTTTGGTGGTGGTAATACCTGGATGGCTCTGATTTTTGATGTCTAGTTCTATCCCTTTCGTGCTTACGATAAAACCCAATAGTTTTCTAGCGGGGACTGCGAATGCAAGCTTTGCTGGATTCAACTTCAAACTGTACCTTCGCAGGCGTTTAAAAAATTTCTTCAAGTCGTCCAAGTGCTCTAAAATCTTTTGAGATTTTATGATGACATCATCCACATACACTTCAATCTCCTTATGAATCATGTCATGAAAGAGGGTTGTCATGGCCCTCATGTAGGTGGAGCCGACATTCTTGAGACCGAACGACATAACCCTATAACAGTAGACTCCCCAAGGTATGGTGAAAGCTGTATTCTCTATGTCTTCCTCGTGCCTTAAGATTTGATGGTATCCAGCGAAACAATCCACAAACGACTGCAGTTCATGCTTCGCACAATTGTCGATGAGGATGTGGATATTTTGGCGAGGGGAAATCGTCCTTTGGGCTAGCTTTGTTAAGATCCTGGTAATCCATACATATTATAATCTTTTCGTCCTTTTTGGGCACTGGGACGATGTTTGCCAACCAGGTTGGATAGTTGGTGACCCTTACTATATTTGTTTCTATCTATTTGGTCACCTCTTCCTTTATCCTCAAACATAAATCAGGTTTGAACTTCTTGGACTTCTGCATGACCGACAGTCTGGTAGGGTTAGTAGGTAGTCGATGTGAGACAATGTCGGTGCTTAATCCTGGCATGTCATCATAGGACCATGAGAACACATCGACATACTGTCGGAGGAGCTCAATCATTTTTTCCTTCTGCTCGGCTTCTAGGTGAATACTGCTTCTTATTTCTCTCGTATCTTCTTCTCTTCCAAGATTGACTACTTCCGTTTCTTCGAGATTGTGATTCTTTTGACTCTCCAACAAGTCAATCTCCTGCAGGATATTTTCTGGCATCATACTCTCGTCATATTCCTCGTAATTCGGGTCGTTGCGCTCAGCAGTTGCGTTACATATCATAATCTTGGAACGTAGTTTTTTATCGGTTTGGTTACTGAAAAGATAAACTAAGTATAAATAAAGCAGTAAAATAAAGTTTCAATATTTAGGAAAATAATTCTTTTTATTTCATCAAAAGGGGAATGTCTTAATCGTTCACAAAAGGCAAATGACAAAAAGGTATAGACATGGTACATGCCTCAATTGACCGTGCTCTTTCAAAAGAAAACTTTTACAGTTCCATACTACCAAGACTCTCGGAGAACCAAAGATTGGCTAGCTGTCAAATTCTGTAGCTCTTCTCCTAGTTGGGCATCCTTGATAGTCGGTGTCTTGATGTTAAGTCCTTCGCAGCATTTTTCAATCATATTTACGAACAGCTTTCTCATCCCGCTGATGATATCATTTTTGGGCGTTGAACTCTGTCCCAGACTTGCAACATGCTCTGGCACAAAAACCTTTTTCCTAGAACTAACAATGTGAGTTTTCCCTTTCAGAGACTGATATCCTATGCCTGCCCTTCCTTTCTGCCCATTGTGTTCAATTTGCTTTGTGATTCCATCTGACTTGGCTCCCAACCCTGTTCCTAGCTTGTATCCATATTTCATCATCTCTTTATAGCCATCTTGGATCCATACAACGATTGCATTTCCAAAGTTTGTTCAGTCATCTCCACCTCAGTAGTATACATGATTTCCACAGCGTGGAAGGCGACTTCATCTAGCCCCTCAATGAATGGGACAACATACTCCAAATAGGCGGAGTGACCCCACTCGTCGTGGACCACGATCTCTTGGCATCCCCACTCGAATTTTATACATTGGTGTAAGGTAGACAGTACGACCCCTACCATATGTATCCAGGGCCTGCCCAACAGCAAATTGTAGGAAGAGGAGATATCCATCACTTGGAATAATACCGAAAAATCGACTCTCCCGATTTGCAAAGCTAGATAAATTTCCCTAATAACATCCTTTTGTGAAACATCAAAGTCCCTCGCCCTTACGTGGATTTCCTTTACCTTCCTTAAATGAATTCCTAACTCCCACAAGGTGGAGAGCGGACAAATGTCGACTCCTGACCCTCCGTCGACCAACACTCGGGATACCACTTTGTTCCCGCATTTGACAGTGATGTGAAAGCCTTGTTGTGACTTGCGCCTTTGACAGGAAGTCCTTCTCTTCTGAAAGTGATCATATATGCTTCTATCATTTTCCTAATTGTCGTGGCCAAAGCCTCGCTAATGGTGTTACTTGGTACGCTTACCCCACTTTGTACTTTCAACAAAGCATCCTTATGACTGTCAGAACTCATTAATAGAACCATGATACATATCTGTGTTGGAGTTTTCTTTAACTGTTCTTCCACAGATTACTCTTTACTCGACATCCTTTTCCAAAACTCAGTGGCTTCTGGGTCTGTTATGTTCCTCCTTGGAATTTTTTCTCTCCCTGGATTTCCTCGATTGACATCTTCAGGGACGTAGCATCTCCTAGACCTTGTCATACCATGGGCTGCGGTAGAGTCTGTCATTTTGGACTTTCCCTTTTGCTAGTAGGTCCATAGGATGGTTTTGTATTCCCGATCTTCTTCGCCCCATGTAGCATCAGCAGTTGTTGCAGATAGGTTTGAACTATCACTGTAGGCCTTAGTTGTACTGTAATGATTGGAGCATTTTGAGGAGGGATCCTTGCAACTTCTGCATTCCCTATAGTTATAATAGTTCCATTCAGGTCATATTCTCCATCTAGCGTGATCAGGATAACTCCCTGGTTTCGATGATTTGGCAATGGGTTGCGATTCACATTAGGTGGTGCTAGAGTGCATTGGATGGCTCCGCTCCTGAAACTTGAAACAGTCTTCAATATCATGTCCCGGTACATTGGAATGATACACGCATCTCTTAGTGGTATCAAAATATCTGGAGGGATGTTCAGGAACCCTTCCCTCGATTGAGTGTATCAATCCTGCTCTTGTAAACCTTTCAAAGAATTGGGCCAGCTGTTCAGCAATTTGGGTATAAGTTCTGGGACCCCTCTCTTCAAAATTGGGATAAGGGCGTGGTGCATACACATGTCGGTTTTGGTGAGTAGTGGTTTGGACAGGAGTATATAGTCGTTGTGGTTTTTGGTTGTTGTTGGCTCGAGAAGGGTTGTATTATGGTTGAGGGTGGTAGTATGACTGGGTATTATAGATTGGAGCGTAAATGGGTGGTGGTGAGTGGTTGTCTAGGGAATACGAGGTGCTTCCATGAGATGGGTTAGTTTGGTAGTAGGGTACGACTGCTGAGTCCTCCTCTTTTTTCTTCTTTCCGCTACTAATTGACCCTAACTGGATGGCCTTGCTGGCCGCTTGAAGTGCTGCCATATATTGAATTTTACCAGATTTTATGCCTATTTCTAAGAAATCTCCCATCTTAACTAGCTCGGGGAACTTTTGACCCATCATTCCCATCATTCTTTCAAAGTATATTCCCTCTTGAGCTCGGATGAAGTACTTCGTGAGTTCACTATCGTCCAATGGCGGTTGTGCCCTGGCAGCTTCCGTCCTCCACCATCGTGCATATTCTTGAAATGACTCAGATGGTTTTTTCGGTAGGTTCACCAGTGCGAACCGATCAGGAATGATCTCTGTATTGAATCGAAAACGATTCATTAAGTCCTTCGCCATATCTTGCCAAGTTCTCCAATTACGCGGGTCCTATCGGGTATACCAGGTGAGTGCTTCTACGGTAAAACTTCTTATAAACAACTTCATCCTTAGTTTCTCATTCATTCCCACTCCGTCCAAATTGTCACAATAAGACCTTAAATGTGCATGAGGGTTCCCCGTCCCATCGAAGACATCAAACATTGGAGGTTTGTACCCTACTGGCATATCCATATCTAGGTGAATACACAGGTCCTCATAATCCAAGCTTTCACTTCCTCAGGCAACTTAGAGGCTCTTCATTTTCCTTCTCAACATTTGCAACTGCTAAGATACCGACTCTTATTCCTTATGCCTGTCTTCTCTCTCCATCTCGGCGTATTGATCGATCCCACGTGGCACCTTGACTGTGATGGGTGCTATAAAGGTAGGTTCGGTAACCACATATACAGGGGAACGTACTGCTTATGAGTAGCAGCACGTGCCACAGGTATGTTCTTGTTGGTGGTAAAGTGACTCCGTCACGGGGAGGGGTAGTTGCATTAGTTGTAATAGGCAGGTTCTGTGATGTCTGAGGGTATCGTGGTACGTAAGGAGTGTGAATAGGGGGATTTGGTGGGTTTGCGGGGGTTACTGGAGCTATGACTTCAGTGGCGGGGGTTGAAGTCAGAGTGTTGTTGTTTTGGCGTGATGTTGAAGGAAAATGATCTGGAAGTGAATCTAAAGAAAGGAATCTGGGTGGTTGAGGATTCCATTTCCTGGGCCATCCTAGCCACGTGTTCATCATTCCCAGTACTGTCCTTTTCCCCTGATCGCCCCAGGCTGTCGGCTATGACCCGAGCATGTTCAGTTGGGTCTTCTACGGCTGACATCTTTCCTTTTGACCTTAGATTGTATGGTGGCTCTGCCATTTTTAGTCGACACAAACCAACTTTCTTTTCTTTTTTGGTGATAATAATAAATCAAAAGAAAATAAGAAGAAAGAAAAGAAAAGGAGCAAGAGTTAGTTTCTTCATTTTTATACGGGTAGAAAATCACACAGAGCAGGCAATTCGTGCATTACAACTAGCGCATTC
Organism: Nicotiana tomentosiformis; assembly: GCF_000390325.3. Classification (NCBI taxonomy): domain Eukaryota; kingdom Viridiplantae; phylum Streptophyta; class Magnoliopsida; order Solanales; family Solanaceae; genus Nicotiana; species Nicotiana tomentosiformis. Next base: position 148,700,603 of record NC_090813.1, on the reverse strand, counting down.
CTAGAATTCGAAAGGACCTCTCATTGCCGGAGGTAGGCCTAATTCGCGGACATTTGACAGACATTTAGACTTGACACATTTAGATCAGAAGCAATATGTTTTCATTGATAATTTGGACTGATACACGTGGGAACAAGGATTACATCATAGAGTTGAATGGGCTTGGATAATTTTCCCTTTTGGAAAGCAAAAGAGAAAACTAGGGGTAAAGGTACAAAGTAGGGAGAGGAGGGGAAATCAACCAATTCTAATAACTATTCCCAGAGTCGCTTCCTATGCCCTTATCTTCTTCTGGCTCTTCTTCCGAATCCTCCTCCGGGTCTTCCTCAAACTCTTCCTCATCATCGTTGAATTTAGACTCCTCCTCCAGATCTTCTTCTGGTTCTGTGCTTAACTCTATCTAGATGAATTCCACTACCCGATCATCCTCTTCATCTGATGGACACATATGATCAATGGATCCTCAGACCACCCGATGATGCATTGATGTGGTCGCCAAGTAATGTGGCAGGATCTCATTGTAAATATACAAAGCAACTACCGTGTCCTCTAGCTAGGCTATACCCTCTTTTCTTGGGCCGGCCAATTCTTCTTCTTCGTTAATCCAGACGTAGTACTCGGGGATGCACCATGAGTTTTGACCCATAGGCATTGTTACTAGGTCATTCCACTCTTCTTCCAGTCTCCTTATCCTGGGAAATGGAATCTGGCCATTGTAGTCATTCTCGTATAGCATTGTCCTTTTCCACAGAGGCACATCTTGAATCATCCCGAATCGTCTGAGGACCCACAGGGGTGAGTATGGTTGAATGCCTTCCAATCTGATCAACTGAATGAAGTACTTTTGGGGAGTCCTCAAGATTGCCCTTCCACCTAACCAAGAGTGTTTCCAGTTGATCCATTCTCCTATTAGATTGGTCAGTGTTTACCTCTATTCTTCTTGCCCATGTGGTGAGATCAGTGTCTCATTCTTTCATTATGTCTACGGATCATATTGCTAACACCCACGAAGTAGTCGATAGTGGCCTCCTGCTGGAAGAAGTGTTCAGTAGCCCAAATCTGAAGTAGCAAGTTACATCCTTTAAAGAAATCGTATCCTCGTGCACATGCGGATAAAGATCTCAGCATCTCAGCTAACACCATCGGCACCAAAGTAGCTTGAAGATTGCCGCGAAAGGTGGCCAGGACCACTGGTAACAGGTTGATGTTGATATGGACCCTTCGTTGTAGGAAGACGAATAATCCCAATAGTTCCATTGCAAAAGTGACAGGCCTGAGACTCTCCCATGTCGCTTGGTCACATTGAAACTCCCCTGAATATCATTTGTAGCTTTCACGGTTCCCAAACCTATCGAACATCTAGTTGAGGCTCACCCATCCATCTTCAATACTTCTGAGTCTTCTGCTATTGATAAGACCTACAACATGCAAGAACCGATAAGTGGGCATAGTAATTGGAAGTACTGGCTTTCTTCCATTTAATGGTAGCTCCGTAAAACTTGTGGCTTCCTCCAATATCGGTACCATCTCACAGTCGGAAAATTTGAACACCTTCTTAGCTGGATCCTAAAATTCTATCAACAGGCGAGTGAGCATCCTGTCTGCTCGGATGTTCATCAATACAGTTAATGCCCCTAGGTGCATTCGAACTTTGCCTCAATGTTCCCGACGAATATTCTTCCACCACAGTTTCAGTTTATGTGGTGCTCCCATTACCATGCAAATTTCAGGGATGTTTTGGTTGATTTTCATTTTCTGAGGTGGGTAGAAGAAATATATTTGGGTAAGTGTTTGCTTTGAATCCATAAGTATCTTGTCATATTTGTTTGTCTTTCCACATAAATTATGTCGTTGGGTGCATGACCCATTGACATCAGGGTGGCTTTCCTAATTGTGTCTTGGTGCAGGGGACCAACTCACCTAAGGTTTATACAGTATGACCTATTTTACTATAGTAGAGTGTTTCCTATTTTTTGGATTGGACTGAAGGCTGCGAGAAGTTATGTCAGTTGACCTGAAAAAGCCATTATCTGAAACTAGTGAGTTTTGAAAAGAAGGTTCGGAGGGGTGTAAAAGACAACCCTCGCATGCCATTGTGTGTGATAGTGTATGGCCAAGACTCGATTGGAAAAGATGTGATGACAGTGTATATAAAGCAGTAACAAACAAGGGTATAGAAGTGATAAGCAGGGTGATCATAAAGAGTAGATAATTATAAACACCAGATAAAGCATGTAAGCATATAATTGCAATTTTGATTATGATCAAAATAAGATAAAATAAATCTAGAAGCCAAATTAGTCTAAATCTGCTAAGGTCAGAACCTAAGTGTGTATCCATAGCAGAGTCGCCATGTTGTTGTACCCTATTTTGCACTAGTCAAGACAAGATTCAACTTGTGGTTTTCCCGTTGTTAATGAAAGTGAGTCACCACCTAATATTTAAAGGTATACTAGGGTACCTATTTTATTACTAAATAATATTTTTTTATTAGTCTGCTAACCAGTGAGATTATGGGTAAGGGTTCTTTTTCTTCTTAGGGGAAGGTGTTAGGCACCCCTTAAAATCTACCGGAGGTAGCTCCATAGGACTTAGACTAAGTTTGGGATCAATCTTTTATACTATGCTTTGACTAGTATTAGAGAGTACTGCTTACTGTATACCTAATGGGAGAGTATGATATTAATAAATGGAATGTGAGACCCTAAAAGGGGTGCGAATTTATAAACATATATTGAAAGAGTTTTGAAATAGGTATGCAAGTGGTCTAGATTTTACAAGCTTGTAAAAGAGATTAAGTTACGAAAATATTCGATTTGGGGGATGGTTATTTATGTAATTCTAAAGGGTGTTTGTAAGAAAGTATTCTAAGGATTTTAAAGAAAATATTATTTGCTGAAAATCCCTTAAGGCGATAGTTCTTGAAGTTCTGATTTTCTCTTTTGAAGATGAAGCTAAGATCTGATTTCCCTTTTTTTTTAAAAATATAGCCGTCGTTTTACTAAGTTCTAGGTTTTAAAATCTTTTAAGGAAAAGAAAGGTGAGCGAAAACATAGTAATGCTATGAACAGATTACAATCAGCGTAATGAGGGCCTACTACTAACTAATTCCCTTTTTTAATCCTACATTGTTTAAGGCTTGCCTAAGTTTATATGATATTAAAGAATAAAGAATAACATGTGATCTAATATATGAGTGTTATATACATGAGAGATAAAACAATAGCAAAGACATAACAAATGCGACCAACAGTAAACTAAACTAGCGAAAGTAGTAAATTGAATTAACAAGACAGTAAACAATGATAAAGGAGTTGAGAGAAAGAGGACTGGACTCTGGTGATTGGGCCTCAAGAAGGTAGGCCCAACAGTAAAAAGATGCGAATACAACTGATTTTGGATTCTTTGACGAAATGCAACAAGACAGGAATTGGGCTTGAGTTCATTAGGAACTCAGCGGCCCAAGCATATGTACATGTCGAAAAGAGGAAAAAGTCATTAGATATATTTTCAATATATTCAGCATACTCTAATAACAGATCAAATTTTGATGCACTGACAGGTACACAAACAGATAATTGAAACATGAATATGATTAATGTTGTGGGAAAATTATATATTAATGTGGTGGCTTTACTTAGCAAATAGTTCACATTAGAAACCTTTTGTTATCATTAAATATTAAACCCTTAAAGAACTGAATGTGTCAATGAATTAAGAGCTAAGGAGGGAGCCCCACTCGAGGTCGATGCTCTCTTTGGATCTCCCGACACTTCAAAGTTCTCAAGGGACTCAAGGCCTAGGGAAATGCTTGTGCCGGGGAGGGCAGCCCAACCTAGAGTCGAACTCTGCTCCCAAAGCCAATGAGGCCTTTCCAATGTAAACTAAATACTAAAGTATTACTTACCACAAAAATATACTTTTCCTCTTAATAACACAAAAGAATACATATTACCTTTGACACTAAATAAAGGATACATATCAAGTAAACCTAAAAGGGCTGACTTTAGAACACATATAGATGAAAAACACAAGTTTCATATCATACTGTTGCAAGAGTAAGTCATTAAGGAACAACATTTTCAAAGAGAAAATGGGCATGCAGAACTCATATAGACAGCATCACAAGAGATGCAGATACCCCTGCCTTTGGAAAATTAACTGTGAACTACTTAGTATGTTATTAACATATGCATGGATTAGTAACACTACTTAACACCTTAGAGGTCATCAATATAAATTCAGACAAACAGTCATGGTTAACCATTGTTATAGAGGGGTTATCAAGGATATCAGGAATAGGATTAAACTCTCAACATGACTACAAATTCACAGATTCAAACATGGTATTCCTAAAGAATCAACAGGGTCATACATCTAATAGTATTAGCAGGTCATCATGCTTAGATAGTATCAACAAAGGACTTCAAAAGGCTTGAGAGTCAGGTTCAGTTTTAGATTAGCAATAAGGAGAAGGACTGAGCATAATGTAAGACAAAACATGGTGTTACAGAGTTAAGCAGGGATACTTGTAACATTCAGTCAATTGTACATAGGTAGGGTAAGTGAGGTATTGACCTCATATAAGCAGGGGAACTTTTCCCATTACAGAACCAAATTAAACATGTCAATGAAGAAAGGAAATGGAAGCATTGTATCAAAACAAGTTCAACTCAAACATAAGTCTAGCATAGTATGTAAGTATGAAGTGGTCATGCTTCAACTTCTTAAAGTGTCACTTGATTATAACAGAATACCTAAGTCCTACTTTCATGGATTAATGATAGATGCATGCAAGCTTTACAAAATCAACAGTGGCTCAAAGAGATTAAGGACAAGTATGTACTGTACAAGCAAGTTTTGAATTACACATATATCTGAAGATTCCAACTAATCATGGGACAAACAAGCTTAGTTACACAACAGTTATTGGTTGGCTTTATCCAAATAGGATCATGACTTATTCTATGAAGAGAAAGGTAGCTTAACCTTAATAGAATGTGTACAACAAAAGCTAATGAAAAGAAGACAGTTTAACTCCAACAAGATAGTTTCTTACAAATACATCTAACAGTTAGGTGTGATCATGAGAAGGTCATGGTGATAGCCCAGACACTACCCTCAGAGCTAGCAGATACAGATATAGAGAATGAGAGCATCTAAACACTTAGATTTTTTCACCTTAGGTAAGTGATATGGACTTATGAACTTTCAGGATTATCTCAGTTGGGATTATCAAATAATGAACTCGACCACAAGACAAATAAGATGCATGGAACAATATGTAGAGGTGAAGATCACAACAGAATCATCTGTGAAGGGAAAAACATGAAGTTTGGGTAAGCATGATTAGTTTAACAATAATAACTAAAACAAAGTGAAATACCACAATAGTAACTCAAAAAACAACTGACAAACACAGGCAGAGAAAAAGGCATCTAGACACTTTATGTAATGACCTAACCGGTCATTTTAACTTTTAGAACCCCGTTCCCTAAAATAAAACTTTCCGTAGGTGCTTGTAATGACTTATGACTTATGGGGATGGTTGGTTCGGGATTTAGAAGTGTTTGAGGTAAAACCGGAATACTTGGTTCCTTAAGTTGGCCTTAAAGTGCTAAGTTTGACTTCGGTCAATATTTTTGAGAAAACGACCCCGGAATAGAAATTTGATGATTCCAACAGCTCCGTATGGTGATTTTGGACTTAGGAGCGTGATCGGAATTTTATTTGGAAGTCCGTAGTGAAATTAGGCTTGAAATGGCTAAAATAGGAATTTAAAGTTTGAAAGTTTGACCGGGGAGTTGACTTTTTGATACCGGAGCCAGAATTCAGTTCCAAAAATTTTCATAGCTCCGTTATGTAATTTATGACTTGTGTGTAAAATTTGAGGTCAATCGGAGCTGATTTGATAGGTTCCGACATTGAATGTAGAAGTTGAAAACTCCTAGTTTCATTAAGCTTGAATTGGGGAATGATTCATGGTTTAAGCGTTGTTTGATGTGATTTAGAGGTTCGACTAAGTTTGTATGATGTTTTAGGACTTGTTGGTATAATTGGTTGAGGTCCCAAGGGCCTCGGGTGAGTTTCAGATGGTTAACGGATCAGAATTTTGACTTAAAAAGCTGCTGTAATTTTTCCTCTTCTGTTGGGCATTCTGGACTGTCATCGAGCCCAGACCTCGAGCCCAGACCTTGAGCCCAGGCATCAAACCCAGGCATCAAGCCAGAGTTGACGAGGCTCAGGCTCGAGCTTAGGTATCGAAGCCATGATCGAAGGCCCATCTCGAGGGCCATGATCGAAGGTAAAGCTCGAGGGATAGGATCGAGACCCAAGATCGAGGGTCGCAACCTTAGACTCAACTCGATGCCATGATTGATGCCATGACCGATGTCCAGGCTCGAGCTGGTAGATCGAAGTCCAGTACGAGGTCCAGGATCGAAGGTCTAGTTCGATTCCATGATCGAGAGCAAGGCTCGAGGGTCACTATCGAAGGACCATGCTCGAGCCTGAGATCGAAGACAACCCTCGATGCCCTGATCGAAGGCACAAGCTCGATACCACGATCGAGGCCCATTTCGAGGCCCAGTTCCGAACTGCTGGGCAGTTATAAAAATAGAGGACTTTCGTCCCATTTGCCATTTTTGGCGAACTTGAGCTTGAGCAGAGGCGATTTTTGGCAGATCTTCAAGGGAAAAACATTGGGGTAAGTGATTCTAACTTGGATTTGGCTTATGAACATAAATATATCATTGTTTTCACAATCTAATTAGTGTTTTGAGATTTAAATTTGGAAAAATTTATAAATCTCATAGAAACAAAATTTTTAGATTTTGGTATCGATTCGGAGTCGGATTTGAGTGAAATTGGTATGGTTGGACTCGTAATTGAATGGGTTGTCAGATTTCATCACTTTCGCCGGATTCCGAGATATGGGCTTCGCGGGCGAATTTTTAATTAATTTCGAGATTTTTATTAAAAATGTAGTATTTCCTTATAGAAGTTATTTCCTACAATCTTTAGTGATTGTACTGAATTATTTTGGCTAGATTCGAGCCAGACAGAGTTAGATAATCGTGGAAAAGGCAAAATCTTGGATTAAATTGGAGCAAGACGAGGTAAGTCTCTTGTCTAATCTTGTGAGGGGGAAATTACCTCATAGGTGATTAAAAATTAAATAATTGTTGCTAATTGTGGGGGCTACGTACGCACGAGGTGACGAGAGTCCGTGCGTAGCTACTATTAATGCTAAAGTCCGGGTAGTTTAGGACTCAAAGCATGCATTACTTGTGTAAATTGTATTCTTGGATTAATTAATATTAATTGATATATATATGAATATATATTGTGAATTGTTAGATAAGGTTATTAAAGGATGAAAACCTCATATATTTGATTCTCTGTATAAATTATTAATTGTTAAAGAAATTATTCTTCCTCCCAAATTTATCTCATAATAAATATACTCTCCTTCCGGAGGTACAAAAAAATGTCCTCCTTTCTTGTGGAGCGGGCCGAACGCCTCGGCAGGATAGATGCATCTATGGAGCGCGCCGCACGTCCCTCGGCAGTGTACACGACACTCTGGATCGGGCCGTACGTCCTCGGCAGAAATCGTGCTTAATAATAATAATTACACGATACTTAAATAATTTATTTCAGCTTGAGAAGCTAATTAATTATTTGGAAAATCTTTGGAATTTAATGAATTATTATTCTTGCTTGTTTATGGAATTAATTGTTACTCCTGTAAATGAGATTTAATTGATAAATTGGAATTTAATTAATATATTGAAAATTGATACATTTGAAGGAATTTGATTATTTCCGCTGATTAAATAAATTCTGTAAATCACATTGATTTAAATATCCTAGTTTTATTTCAATTGTTATTGACCTATAGTGAGTGTCAAAGTCGGCAATCTCGTCTCTACTACTTTGAGATTAGGATCGATACTTACTGAGTACACGTTGTTTACGTACTCATACTACACTTGTTGCACTTTTTGTGCAGGATCTGAGACAGGTACTAGTGGAGGACCTATCATCACATACCCACGTCATCCAGAGGCATAGTGGTGAGCTGCCTTTCTGAGCCATTCTGCAGCTACTAGTGTCTCTTCTGATATTTATATTCTGTCTATTTTATTTCAGATAGTATTTGGCGTTTTGTATAATCTACTAGATGCTCATTCACTTGTGACACCGGGTCTTGGCACACACATTGGTAGAAGTTGGTATTTTATTATTTTCTTGGAATAAAAGTTTAATCAATGAATGCTTAATTTATTAGTTGGCTTGCCTAGCCATAGTGTTGGGTGCCATCATGACCTACAGGTGAAATTGGGTCGTGACAACATGGTATCAGAGCACTAGGTTCACGTAGGTCTCACAAGTTATGAGCAGACCTAATAGAGTCTTGCGGATCGGTACGGAGACGTCTGTACTTATCTTTGAGAGGCTATATGGTGTTAGGAAGCTACCTTTCTTTATATTCTATCGTGCAATTGATGTAGTACTAAATATCCTTCTCTTATTCTCTCACAGATGGTGAGAACACGCTCTAATGATATTCCAGACCAGGGAAGAGCTACTCCCCTAGTTTCTAGAGGCCGAGGCAGAGGCCGAGGGAGGGCTCCAACCCGTGGTAGAGGGCGAGGACGTCCCAGGACTATTCCGGTTATGCTGCCAGTGGATCCAGTAGAGAATCCCATTATTGAGGAGCAGGGTGAGGTGCCTGTGGCAGAGCCAGCTCCGGTGGACTTCATATCTGCACCGGGATTTCAGGATGTTATGGGTCGTATACTACGATTTATGGATAATATGACTCAGGCCGGTTTATTTCCGGCAGACCCAGCCACATCTCAGGCGGGCGGGGGAGCACAGACCCCTACTGCGTAGGCTCATGGACAGGCAGCTGCTGTATATCAGACCCAGGGTGCATTACCCGTGAGTAGAGTCCAGCCAGTGGCAGCAGCTACACCTGAGCCCAGGCCGGTTGTAGCCGCCGATCCTCAGAAACTATTGGACAGATGGAATAGACTACATCCTCCTGTCTTCGGGGGTGAGCGACATGAGGATCCACAGGATTTCATTGATCGTTGCAAGGATAGACTGTACAACATGAGGATATTAGAATCCCATGGGGTTGATTTCGCTACTTTTCAGCTAGAGGGTAGAGCCCGTAGATGGTGGCAGTCTTATGCTCTTGGCAGACCAGCAGATTCTCCTCCCATGACTTGGGACAGGTTCACCCGCATCTTCTTGGACATGTATATTCCACCCTCCCAGAGGGAAGAGTTGCGGTTTCAGTTTGAGCAACTCCAGCAGGGTCAGATGTCAGTGACTGATTATGAGGCGAGGTTTTCTAAATTATCTCGCCATGCACTAATGATACTCCCTACTGAGGCAGAGAGAGTGCGAAGGTCTGTAGCCGGTTTACATACTGGTATTCAGGCTACTATGGCTCGAGAGGTTGAGATGGGTACTTCTTATGAGCGAGTTGTGGAGATAGCCCGGAGGAGGGTGTACTTCAGCGGAGCCGAGAGAAGATTATGAGAGATAAGTGGTTCAGGTACTCTGGAGAGTTCAGAGGTGCTCCGTTCGGGGGCAGAGGTCAGTTCGTGAGGGGACAGTCCAGCAGACCCCCATATCCAGCAGCACCACCTCCTCGAGGTGCTCCAGTGCGACCTTATCTCAGTGCTATCCTAGAGAGTTCTTACCGCCCACCAGCTATTCAGGGTCCTCCCAGTGGGTATTCAGGTCCCCAGGGTCAGACACTTAGTCAGCAGCCCATCGCACCGAAGAGTTGTTACGAGTGCGGGGATCCCAGTCATATGCGGAGGTTTTGCCCCAGGCTTCGGGGTAGACCAGTACAGCAGGGTCAGCAGCCTATGCTTACCGGACCAGTTGCTCCACCAGTAGTCCGACCACCCAGAGGTGGAGGACAGGTGGGTAGGGGCCGTCCTAGAGGTGGAGGTCAGCCAGGCGGAGGCCAGCTAGTTGGCGCTCCAGCTCGGTTCTATGCTTTTCCGGCTAGACCAGATGCAGAGGCCCCAGATGCCGTGATTACAGGTATTATTTCTGTTTGTGGCAAAGATGCCTTAGTATTATTTGATCCAGGATCTACGTATTCATATGTGTCATCTCTATTTGCTCTATTCCTGGGTGTTTCTCGTGAGTCCTTGAGTACTCCTGTTTATGTGTCCACTCCTGTGGGCGATTCTATTATGGTGAACCGGATCTACCGGTCCTGTATTATTACATTATGTGGTTATGAAACTAGAGCAGATCTCCTATTGCTTGAGATGACCGATTTTGAAATTATTCTGGTTATGGACTGGTTATCCCCATATCATGCTATTCTAGATTGTCATGCCAAGACTTTTACCTTGACTATTCCAGCATTGCCTAAGCTGGAGTGGAAGGGTTCGCCTGTTAGTTCATTTAATCGAGTTATTTCTTTTATAAAGGCTCAACACATGGTTGAGAAGGGTTGTTTGGCTTATCTAGCCTATGTTCAGGATACTACTGCAGAGACTCCTACTATTGATTCAGTGCCTGTAGTTCGGGAGTTTCCCGATGTATTTCCGTCAGATCTTCCAGGTATGCCACCTGATCGTGATATTGATTTCTGTATTGACTTGGCTTCAGATACCCAGCCTATATCTATCCCACCGTATCGCATGGCTCCAAAAGAATTGAAAGAGTTAAAAGAACAGCTTGAAGAGTTACTAGCCAAAGGGTTTGTCAGACCGAGTGTATCACCTTGGGGTGCACCAGTATTTTTTGTGAAAAAGAAGGATGGAACAATGCAGATGTGTATTGATTATCGCCAATTGAACAAAGTCACTATTAAGAACAAGTACCCGTTGCCGCGTATTGATGATCTATTTGACCAGTTGCAGGGTGCTAGGGTATTCTCTAAGATGGACTTGAGGTCGGGGTACCATCAGTTGAAGATTTGGGATTCAGATGTTCCGAAGACTACTTTCCGTACTAGATATGGTCATTATGAGTTTCTGGTAATGTCTTTTGGTTTAACTAATGCACCGGCATCATTTATGGATCTGATGAACAGGGTATTCAGGCCATATATTGACTCATTTGTCATTGTCTTCATTGATGACATTTTGATCTACTCTCGTAGTAAGGAGAAGCATGAGCAGCATATGAGAGTAGTGCTTCAGACATTGCGGGAACAAAAGCTATATGCTAAGTTCTCTAAATGTGAGTTTTGGCTAGAGTCTGTAGCATTTTTGGGACATATCGTATCGGGCGAAGGTATTAAAGTTGATCCCAAAAAGATTGAGGCAGTTCAGAATTGGCATCGTCCCACTTCGATGACGGAGATCAGGAGTTTTCTGGGTTTGGCAGGTTATTATCGTCGGTTCGTGGAAGGTTTTTCATCTATTGCAGCACCTTTGACCAAATTAACCCAGAAGGGTGCTCCATTCCGATGGTCCGATGATTGTGAGGTGAGCTTTCAAAAGCTCAAGACATCATTGACTACAACACCAGTGTTAGTGTTGCCTTCTGGTTCGGGGGTGTATATAGTGTATTGTGACGCTTCGCGCGTTGGCTTGGGTTGTGTATTGATGCAGGAAGGGCAAGTTATTGCATATGCTTCACGTCAGCTGAAGCCCCATGAAAAGAATTATCCGGTACATGATTTGGAGTTAGCTGCGATTGTTCACGCTCTTAAGATTTGGAGGCATTATCTTTATGGGGTGTCTTGCGAAGTTTACACTGATCATCGCAGTTTGCAGCATTTGTTCAAGCAGAGGGATCTAAATTTGAGGCAGCGCAGATGGCTGGAGTTACTAAAAGATTATGATATTACTATCTTGTATCATCCGGGCAAATCAAATGTGGTTGCAGATGCCTTGAGCAGAAAAGGCGGAGAGTATGGGTAGTTTGGCTTTCATTTCAGCAGAGGAAAGACCACTAGCCTCAGATATTCAGTCATTGGCTAACAGACTTGTGAGGTTGGATATTTTAGAGCCCAGCCGAGTTCTTGCATGTGTTGTGGCCCGGTCTTCACTATTTGAACAGATCAAGGCTCACTAGTATGATGACCCACACCTGGTGGTTCTTCGTGAAACGGTACTATGAGGTGATACCAAGGAAGTTACTATTAGAGTGGATGGTGTTCTGCAACTCCAGGATCGTCTGTGTGTTCCTAATGTGGATGAACTGAGGAAAAAGATCCTAGAAGAGGCACACAGTTCTCGATATTCTATTCATCCAAGTGCTACTAAGATGTATCGTGACTTGAGGCAACATTATTGGTGGCGACGAATGAAAAAGGACATAGTTGAGTATGTAGCTCGGTGTCTAAATTGCCAACAAGTTAAATATGAGCATCAGAGGCCAGGTGGCCTACTCCAGCAGATGACCATACCAGAGTGGAAATGGGAACGAATTACTTTGGATTTTGTAGTTGGATTGCCGCGGACCTTGAGAAAGTTTGATGCAGTTTGGGTGATTGTTGACAGGTTGACCAAGTCGGCACATTTTATTCCTGTTGTGACTACGTATACTTCATAGAGGTTGGCCCAGATTTATATTCAGGAGATAGTTCGGTTGCACGGTGTGCCAATTTCCATCATATCAGATAGAGGCCCTCAGTTTACTTCACATTTCTGGAGAGCAGTACAGAGTGAGTTGGGGACCCGTGTAGAGCTCAGCACAACCTTTCATCCGCAGACCGATGGACAGTCAGAAAGGACAGTTCAGATTTTGGAGGATATGCTCAGGGCATGTGCGATTGACTTTGGAGGTCAGTGGGATCGTTTCCTGCCTTTGGCCGAGTTTGCTTATAATAACAGTTACCAATCCAGCATCGAGATGGCTCCATTTGAGGCTTTATATGGTCGGTGATGTCGTTCACCTATCGGATGGTTTGAGCCAGGTGAGGCTAAGTTATATGGTACTAATTTAGTAAGGGATGCCTTGGAAAAGGTAAAGTTGATTCAGGAGCGACTTCGTACAGCACAGTCCAGACAAAAGAGTTACGCGGATCAGAAAGCGCGTGATAGATCATTTATGGTAGGTGAAAAAGTTCTCTTGAAGGTTTCGCCGATGAAGGGAATTATGAGATTCGGGAAGAAAGGCAAATTGAGCCCAAGGTTTATAGGCCCATTTGAGGTGTTGAAACGAGTGGGGGAGGTTGCTTATGAGCTTGCCTTGCCTCCCAGCCTATCGGGAGTTCATCCGGTTTTTCACTTATCTATGCTCCGGAAGTATCATGCCGACCTATCACATGTGTTAGACTTCAGCACAGTTCAGCTAGATGATAGCTTGGGTTATGAAGAGGAGCCACTTGCCATTGTTAATAAACAGGTTCGCCAGTTGAGGTCCAAGAGGATTTCTGCATTAAAAGTCCAGTGGAGGGGCCAACCAGTCGAGGAAGCGACTTGGGAGGCCGAGGAAGACATGCGGAGCAGATATCCCCACTTATTCAGCACTCCAGGTACAATTCTAAACCCGTTCGAGGACGAACGTTTGTTTAAGAGGTGGAGAATATAATGACCCAACCGGTCATTTTAACTTTTATAACCCCGTTCCCTAAAATAATACTTTCCGTAGGTGCTTGTAATGACTTATGACTTGTGGGGATGGTTGGTTCGGGATTTAGAAGTGTTTGAGGTGAAACCGGAACACTTGGTTCCTTAAGTTGGCCTTAAAGTGCTAAGTTTGACTTCGGTCAACATATTTGAGAAAACGACCCCAGAATAGAATTTTGATGATTCCAACAGCTCCGTATGGTGATTTTGGACTTAGGAGCGTGATCGGAATTTTATTTGGAAGTCCGTAGTGAAATTAGGCTTGAAATGGCTAAAATAGGAATTTAAAGTTTGAAAGTTTGACCGGGGAGTTGACTTTTTGATACCGGAGCCGGAATTCAGTTCCGAAAATTTTCATAGCTCCGTTATGTAATTTATGACTTGTGTGTAAAATTTGAGGTCAATCGGAGTTGATTTGATAGGTTCCGACATTGAATGTAGAAGTTGAAAACTCCTAGTTTCATTAAGCTTGAATTGGAGTATGATTCATGGTTTAAGCGTTGTTTGATGTGATTTAGAGGTTCGACTAAGTTTGTATGATGTTTTAGGACTTGTTGGTATAATTGGTTGAGGTCCCGAGGGCCTCGGGTGAGTTTCAGATGGTTAACAGATCAGAATTTTGACTTAAAAAGCTGCCGTAATTTTTCCTCTTCTGTTGGGCATTCTGGACTATCATCGAGCCCAGACCTCGAGCCCAGGCATCGAACCCAGGCATCAAGCCAGAGTTGACGAGGCGCAGGCTCGAGCTTAGGTATCGAAGCCATGATCGAAGGCCCATCTCGAGGGCCATGATCGAAGGCAAAGCTCGAGGGATAGGATCGAGACCCAAGATCGAGGGTCGCAACCTTAGACTCAACTCGATGCCATGATCGATGCCATGACCGAGGTCCAGGCTCGAGCTGGTTGATCGAAGTCCAGTACGAGGGCCAGGATCGAAGGTCGAGTTCGATTCCATGATCGAGAGCAAAGCTCGAGGGTCACTATTGAAGGACCATGCTCGAGCCTGAGATCGAAGACAACCCTCGACGCCCTGATCGAAGGCACAAGCTCGATGCCGCGATCGAGGCTCAGTTCGAGGCCCAGTTCCGAACTGCTGGGCAGTTATAAAAACAGAGGACTTTCGTCCCATTTGCCATTTTTGGCGAACTTGAGCTTGAGAAAAGGCGATTTTTGGCAGATCTTCAAGGGAAAAACATTGGGGTAAGTGATTCTAACTTGGATTTGGCTTATGAACATAAATATATCATTGTTTTCACAATCTAATTAGTGTTTTGAGATTTAAATTTGGAAAAATTTAGAAATCTCATAGAAACGAAATTTTTAGATTTCGGTATCGATTCGGAGTCGGATTTGAGTGAAATTGGTATGGTTGGACTCGTAATTGAATGGGTTGTCGAATTTCATAACTTTTGCCGGATTCCGAGATGTGGGCCCCGCGGGCGAATTTTTAATTAATTTCGGGATTTTTATTAAAAATATAGTATTTCCTTATAGAAGTTATTTCCTACAATATTTAGTGATTGTACTGAATTATTTTGGCTAGATTCGAGCCTGACAGAGTTGGATAATTGTGGAAAAGGCAAAATCTTGGATTAAATTGGAGCAAGACGAGGTAAGTCTCTTGTCTAATCTTGTGAGGGGGAAATTACCTCATAGGTGATTAAAAATTAAATAATTGTTGCTAATTGTGTGGGCTACGTACGCACGAGGTGACGAGAGTCCGTGCGTAGATACTATTAATGCTAAAGTCCGGGTAGTTTAGGACTCAAAGCATGCATTACTTGTGTAAATTGTATTCTTAGATTAATTAATATTAATTGATATATATATGAATATATATTGTGAATTGTTAGATAAGGTTATTAAAGGATGAAAACCTCATATACTTGATTCTCTGTATAAATTATTAATTGTTAAAGAAATTATTCTTCCTCCCAAATTTATCTCATAATAAATATACTCTCCTTCCGGAGGTACAAAAAAATGTCCTCCTTTCTTGTGGAGCGGGCCGAGCACCTCGGCAGGATAGATGCATCTATGGAGCGCGCCGCACGTCCCTCGGCAGTGTACACGACACTCTGGATCGGGCCGTACGTCCTCGGCAGAAATCGTGCTTAATAATAATAATAATTACACGATACTTAAATAATTTATTTCAGCTTGAGAAGCTAATTAATTATTTGGAAAATCTTTGGAATTTAATGAATTATTATTCTTGCTTGTTTATGGAAATAATTGTTACTCCTGTAAATGAGATTTAATTGATAAATTGGAATTTAATTAATATATTGAAAATTGATACATTTGAAGGAATTTGATTATTTCCGCTGATTAAATAAATTCTGTAAATCACATTGATTTAAATATCCTAGTTTTATTTCAATTGTTATTGACCTATAGTGAGTGTCAAAGTCGGCCGTCTCGTCTCTACCACTTTGAGATTAGGCTCGATACTTACTGAGTACACGTTGTTTACGTACTCATACTATACTTGCTGCACTTTTTGTGCAGGATCTGAGACAGGTACTAGTGGAGGACCTATCATCACATACCCACGTCATCTAGAGGCATAGTGGTGAGCTGCCTTTCTGAGCCATTCTGCAGCTACTAGTGTCTTTTCTGATATTTATATTCTGTCTATTTTATTTCAGACAGTATTTGGAGTTTTGTATAATCTACTAGATGCTCATTCACTTGTGACACCGGGTCTTGGCACACACATTGGTAGAAGTTGGTATTTTATTATTTTCTTGGAATAAAAGTTTAATCAATGTATGCTTAATTTATTAGTTGGCTTGCCTAGCCGTAGTGTTGGGCGCCATCACGACCTATAGGTGAAATTGGGTCGTGACACTTTAAGTTCAAGCTCAAGGTTAAATGACAGGGGATATAAGTTTAAACAATTTCAGATTTTATCTTAGTTATAATTAGCAGGTAGTAAACTCAACCTGAAACGTCACAAAACTACAGAGATGCAACACGACAGAGATGTGCTTACTGCAAGTCAAAGAAAACTATGCAGTTTATGTTGAACATAAACATATAATCACTTAGGGATGGAGACAGTTGGAAAACTCAAAGCAAAAATCAACAGGTATCAATTATGATTTAATCAACTATCATTTAAAGACTCATAACAGAACAAGCTAATCACAAGAAGTCATTAAACTAACAAAGCATAAATATTAACATGTCAAACATGTATAGAATAATTGAAATCTACAGAACCTATCTCGGCATACTTATATCATTTAGAGAAACGAACAAACGAGAAAAGTGAGAGAGGTGCTAACCTTTTTGAGAGCAGCAGACCAAACGAACTCTTTTCAGTTCCTCAAAATCCTAGAACCCTTGAGTTTAGACCAGCAATAGAACTCAGCAAAGGAAAAGGAAAGCAGTAAGAAGCCTAAGGCTTGGAACACTAAATTTCTCAGTGTTTTTGTGTGCTTCTCTTATATATTAGGATAATGATTTTTCTTGTTAGGTTGGTAGTTGGTGTGTTTGTTGAGAGCATTTAAGATTGCTATTTATAGCAGCCATCGAGCCATTAGGGTTTCAGAGATTCAAATCAGATAGTGGAAGGTGACCCATGGTAATGATAATAACAAATAAAATCAGAATATATAGGGGAAAACCAATATTGAGTTTACCTGAATGAAGAAAACTGATCGATGAAGTGCGAAGGACCGTTGGTCAGAACCCTAATACCTAAGGGTTATTGCATTTGACCTCTGGGGTATTGAATACCAACATTGAGGTGAGCTAGTGTCCCAGACATACTTTGATTTGAAGAGACGAAGGAGGAAATCTGTTGAGTTGAACTTTCACTCTATTGGTATGACCTTCTCAATTAGGTCTTTGAAATCGAGTGGTGAAACTAGATAGAGCGCAGAAGTCTAAGATACAGGAGTAAAACAAATGTCCATGCATGACACGAATTTGAAAGAACAATGACGATTTGATGTTTCATCTTTTAGGGTAGGGTTCGGATTTGGGGGTTTACATCTATGATGATGAGAGAGGAAAATTCAGCGGGAATCACGGCTATGGAAAGCAAAAGAGATGAATCTCTGATGAACTCGTGACCTTGCACAAATTTGTGCAAGGTCTGGTGATTGATTTGGCTTGTGAGGTTGAGAGAAAAGAGAGAGGATGGAGAAAGAGAGACGACTGGGAAATAGGGAAATGATTAGGGTTTAGGGGGGAGGGGAGGGTGAGACCAACTTGTCTCTATGTTAAAACGATAGGAGGATATATGGGCCGTTGGATATGATGATCAATGGCCCTGATAATTTGATCAATTAGGACTTTTTTAGGGGAATTTTTGGTGGTCGTTGGATTAAATGATTTGGACGGTTGAGATTGGGTCTTTGGGGACGGGTATTTGAATTAAAAGGAGAATTAGGGAATAAACGTGAGCCGTTGATCAGATGGATCAATGGCTCAGATGAGGGTGTATTTGTTCTGTGAGTTGAGAGTGAGGGTGACGTGACACAGTCCGATTGGTCTAGTAGATAGATCAACAATGCCTAACACACCGACTAGGCAAGCCGAAACATGATAACGAAGACAACATGATAATGTAATTCATAGAAATAGCATAAACTTGAGGTCTCAATACAATAAAAACAGCTAATACAATGTAAATCCCCCCAGAAATTGGTAAGTATGAAGTCATGAGCTACTACAATGGAATACAAGTCTGAAACTGAATAATAAATACACTGTCTAAACTATAACAACACTATGAAAGGAATAGACAAGTCAAACTATGACAGATGATGCAGCTCTACCTCGCCTCTAGCAGATAGTCCAATAAGCAACCTACTGCTGATAACTGGTCCCTACACCTGGATCTGCACAATTAAGTGCAAAGTGTTGTATGAGAACAACCAACCCAATATACTTGATAAGAATCGTAAATAAACATGGAAAGGTAAAAGAAGCACAAATTATTAATGATACCTAGCTATCACCTGTGTAGTTTCATCTTTTTAACCGGTACAAAACAATATTGAAATCAAATCATCAAGTTTAGTAAGAAAACATCCGTGTGTGTAGGTGTATAGTTTCTCAAATACTCTGCTTAGATAATATCTTAGCATATAGAGGTGTTATGTAGTTAAATCACGTAAATGATCAAGGAAATTGCAAGTAAAGATAAAATGCAAAATCCAACAACACACTGGCCAGATTCCCTCACTTTTCCATATCCGTTCCAAAACATTAATTAGTATTTCCAATATCCGCGTGTACATCATCAAGAGAGAAACATGAGAGGGTGACCCTAGGGGAATGGATCCGTATCCACACGCTGCACGGACAACTCACGTGCTAATAATAGAACCCCCACAGACAACTCACGTCCTACACAGACAACTCATGTGCTAATAACATCAATATCTGGATCTGCTCGAACAACTCACGTCCTAACAAATACAAGTCGCCCAGCATGGTCAGAGGCACAGCAACCCAATCCGCCCGGCGTGGTCACATGCACCCAGTCCAATCATATCACACAGGATCAAATAAATAAGTATACATGTATGAAACCAGTGAATATCAAATCTCATGCTCCTGAACTAGTATAAACGACATGTTAGAGTATAGGCATGTGCAAGTGTGCTATCATAACTCAAACCGGCAATTTCATAAAAGAATAACGTTTATGAGTTCATTTCGGGATTAAGCCCCTAGGTAGCCTCAAACATGGCTCAAATAGTTCACAACAATGTCACAAATGTGTGAAGCATCATAGCTTACGGTTTAACTGTCAACTTCTAGGCTTATAAGAGACCGAGTACAACCCGAACATGAATAAATAATCTCGGTGCCCGCACATGGGTTCATTCCCACGCATGTGCGCACCAAATAGCACATAGCTATTACAACGATTCAGGAAACTAGTGTCTCAACCGAGTTTAAATAAGATACTTACCTCAAACAAATGAAATCACTTTTCTAGAAAGCCCTTCCCACACATATCAACCTATGGAAGGCTCGAATCAAGCCAAAAATAACGTAATGCTATCAATAAAAGCTATACGAATTGATTCCAAATGATAAAGTTAAGATCTTTAACCAAAGTCAAATAGTCAACCCCGGGCCTACGTCTTGGAATCCAATAAAATTTATAAAATCTGAACACACATTCAATCCCCAAAATTCGGTCTAAAAAGTTTCAAAGTTTTTCCCCAAATTTTCCAACTCTAATCACTAATTAAATGACAAAAAAAATGAAGGATTCATGAATAATAACCAAATCCGAGTAAGAATCACTTACCCCAATGTTTGTCATGAAAACCCCTCAAAATATCACCACAAACCGAGCTATCTAGGTCAAAAGATGAAGAATGAATGAAAACCCTTGAACTTCTATTTTTGCCCAGCGATTTTTGCTTCCGCGACCAGGATATCCGCTTTTGCGGAACCGCTCATGCGGAAAATAGAGCACACCTGCGTACCCACTCAAGACCTGCGTGCGGAGTAAACGTCTCACCTGCGACCATTCCCGCTCCTGCGCTTCACTTCATCGCAGAAATGATCTCGCTTCTACGGAGACTTTGATGCTTCTGCGATCCTAGTGCCCCCACTCACTCCCGCACCTGCGCTCATAAGCTCGCACTTGCGGCACCGCATCTGCGGCCATTCCCACCGCAGGTGCGAGCGCACTAGAACTGGGGCAGTTCAGCAACTCCAAAATTCCACAATTTATTTTGATTTCAACCCGAATCACTTCCGAGGCCCCATCCAAATATACCAACCCATCCTAAAACATCATACCAACTTAATCGAGGCCTCAAATAACCCCAAATAACATCAAAAATGCAAATTGCACCCCAATTCAAGCATATTAAAAGTAATGGATTTCCAACTTCTACAATAGATACCGAAACATACCAAATCAACTCCGATTGGCCTCAAATTTTGTACACAAGTCATAAATGACACAATAGACCTATTCTAATTTCCGGACCAAAATACGAGCCCTGTAACCACAAAGTTAACTCTCGTTCAAACTTCTCAACTCTCCAAACTTCTATTTTTCCAACTTTCGCCAATTCAAGCCAAAATCACCTACAGACCTCGAAATCAATATCTAGACATACACCTAAGTCCAAAAGTACCATAAAGAGCTATCAGAACCATCAAAACTCCATTCCTGAGTCATTTACACATAAGTTAACATCTGGTCAATTCGTTCAACTTAGGCTTCCAACCTTGGGACTAAGTATCCCAATTCATTCCGAAACATCCCATGATCTAAACCAACTACCTCGGAAAGTCACATAACAATTAAAGAACACATAAAAAGCAATAAATGGGGAAACAAGGCTACAATAAATGTAACATGTATGGACTAATAACAAGTAAAGACATGAATTCAAAGAGGATATGCATTAGAAGTAAATCAACTAAAAGCGTAGGTGTAATAGTAACAGACAACGTAAAGACATAGCTATAACTTTAACAA
Organism: Nicotiana tomentosiformis; assembly: GCF_000390325.3. Lineage (NCBI taxonomy): Eukaryota > Viridiplantae > Streptophyta > Magnoliopsida > Solanales > Solanaceae > Nicotiana > Nicotiana tomentosiformis. Next base: position 148,679,561 of record NC_090813.1, on the reverse strand, counting down.
GCCAGAGGAAAATCATAGAGATAACTACTTAAGGAACTTGAACGGAAAGTATCATACAAAACAACAAACATTAAAAAAAACAAAAGTAAAGAGCATGTAAGTACTTAACGAATGAATAAATATAACAGAAATTCAACTTCATTTCCTTTCGCACGGTAATAACTAACAAACCAATCTCATTTCAAACTGCATGGAAATACTTATTATGCCAACATCATATCAACCACACAGAATTAACTCTCGTGCCAAACATAGCACTAAGGCTTTAATCCTCACACATATACGGGTAAAGGAAATCAGGTGGCAAGATAATAACAGGTATAAATGGGCGTCCATGATGCTACGGTCAATTAAGTATGTAAACTATCCGAAAACAACACATTAAATTCTTTTTAAGATGCCATATGTTCTAAAATGATTTCCAACATACTTAATTGATTTATTAGTCATAGAATTAAATAAAGCATAAGTCAAAGAATCACCAAGTCATCAAAGCGCAAATAAAGTATATAAATTCCCCCTCCCGATCATGGAATCCCTGGCACATGCATATACGCTCGTCACTTCATATAAGCACCCGCATGTAGAAAATAATATCATTTAGTAGGAAAACAATTCCCTAAAAAAAGCTTGGCAAGACACTTACCTGAAACAAGCCAAATCGATACACTAGAAGAGTCATTTCGCACAAATCGACCTCCGAACGGCTTGAAACTAACCAAAATTAAAGCAACTCAAAATCATCAAATAATGGCTTAGGAAGCAAACCCAAATGATAAAGGTCGAATCTTTAATCAATTACTCAAAGTCAACAAAAAAGTCAACTTGGGCCCGCACCTCGGAATCCGAAAAAACTCACAAATTCTGACAACCCATTTGAATACGAGTCCAACTACACTAATTTTACTCAAATCCGTCTCCGCATGCAGTCGTGAATGCAAAAAAGAAAATACCCAGCTCCATACTTAGCCTACGCGATCTCGGCTACATATTTGCGATCGCGAAGAACAATTGCGGCATCAGAAATCAACAGAAACCAGCTATGAAATCATCCTCCGAAATGATCTGAAACTCACCTGAGCTTCTCAGGACGTCGTCCGAACACGCCAACAAGTCCCAAATTATAACAGGAACCTATTCGAGGCCTCAAATCATACATAACAACATCAAATCCACGAATCGTTCCTCAAATCAAACTTAGTGAACTATTTCAAATTTCCAAATTCTCAACTTACGCCTAATACGTCTAAACAACTCAAAATCACCTCAAATTTTGCAAAAGTTTTAAATGACAAAACAAACATATTCCAACTTCCGAAACAACAATCCGAACCCAATAACATTGAAGTCAACTCCCGATCAAACCTATGAACATTCCAGACCTTCAAATTGCCAACTTTCGCCGAATAGTGTTAAAACCATCTAGAAACATCCAAATGCAAAACTGAGAGTCAACTTGGTCAACTCTTCCTGCTTAAAGCTTTTAAAGTGAGAGTCATTCTTCCAAATCAATCCCGAACAGCTCGAAAACCAAAACTGACAATACATGCAAGTCATGGTACACCATACTCAACTACTCATGACCTCAAACTACCGAGCTGAATGCAAATGCTCCAAACAACCGGTCGGAGCATTACAACTACTCGTTTGTCACGACCCAAAATCCACCGTAGGTCGTGAAGGCGCCCAACGCTACTATTAGGAAAGCAAACAATTAAATCAATATGTCAATTGTAAATCTAAAATGTATTTCAAAACAATTATAGAACTAAAGAGTGAAAACCGTTCGTTTTCATAAAAAGTATAGATGTTATTATATTAAATGTTCGAATGTAACCGAAATATATATCTGAAATCATAACAGAATACAACCACAAGTAAAATGTAAATCCCTAAAACCTAGTGTCACAAGTGCATGAGAATCTACTAGAATAGACAATACTACTACAACAACTGTCTGGAATAGAAAATAGCAAGAATACAATAAATGAATAGGGCAGGGACTCTGTGTGCTACAGATCGTAACATAGAGAGCAGCTCACCACAAAGTCTCCTCAGCAACTGCACCTACGCGCCCAGATGACCACCAGATACTTCCTCAAATGGAATACATAATGGTCAATACCAAATAAAATGTCACATCTCAAGTTTGGAAGACTCATAAGTACGCTGACTCCTTATCATATATTTCGCACGACTCTGTCGAGGCGAACGACCCGATCCTATAATAGTAATGGAACGATATCCTGCCGTGGTGTACGGCCCGATCTTATAATAATAGTGTACACTACCGAGGTCGTACGGCCTGATACAGATGCATCTCATAATATTGCTGAGGCGAATGACCTGATCCCATAATGATACACCTGAGGCGTTTAGCCCGATCCCATAGGAATAGTGAAAACTTTGACAAGTCACCGGCCACATTAACAAATATATGTGTGAATTATGAAATTCAAGAAACTCTCAAAAAAATATGTACAACGCGCGATGAATCCGTAAAAGAAAGTATAAGTTCCACGACTAACCGAGAAGCTCATCAAGTCTCTAAAATAGCAAGGTTCGATACTCTATACAAGTCTCGTCTTAGGAAAAAATGTAAATTAAGACATTTAAACAAGCAAGAATAACTCAAATAAAATAATTAAAATATGGCGTGAGTCTAAGTCTACGCGGACATAATCAAAAATTCTAGCATATGCACAGACACACGTCACCTCATACGTGCGTAGCTCCCACAACATGTAGCACATAACAAATATAGCACCTAAGGGGTAAATTCCCCCTCATAAGGTTAGACAGGAGACTTACCTTGCTCCGAAGTTCGATAACCGGCTTCAACGCCTCTCTAGCACCTCCAACCAATGACAAACGTTCCGAAACTAGTCAAAGAACGTGCAAACCAATCAAAATATACTCAAAGACTCGTTAAATATTTCAAAACAATTATCAACTCCACACGAAAAGTCAACAAAGTCATGCCTCGGGCCAACGTGCCCATATTCAAAAAATTCTCGAAGATAAACATTACCTACCGCACCACGAACTCAAATATATAATTTATTCCAAATTCCATGTCCAATTTCATGGTCATCATCCAAAAATACCATTTCTAGGTTTCTTAAAAAGTTCCACAATTTCTATCAATTTTCATGTTAAAATCATATATAATCCATTATTTAACTCACAATGAGCAGGAATCACTTATCTCATAATAGATGATGAAAATGGCTCTTTAAAATCGCCCAAAATCAGCTCTAATGTAAGAAATGAGATAAAATGAGCCAAGACCCGATTTCTTATATTATACACTGCCCATGCGTTGCCCTTTGCGATCGCGGTCTAAAGCCTCACAATCGCGAAGCAAAATTACCTCTGCTGCCCAAAATGGCCTTAGCGATCGTGTCTGACACCCCGCGATCGCGAAACACGAACAGTCCACCTATCGCGAACGCGAGACTCCTTCGCGTTCGCGAAAACCAACTCACCCTAGCCCAACTTCAATTATACGCGAACAGGGAGCTCGACACGCGAACACGAAGCCCCAGCCCAGGCTACTATGCGAACGCGGAGCTTTACCTGCGAATGCGAAGAACATCAGGCTCCCAGCTCTAGTTCACCCTTTGCAATCACGATTCCATATTCGCGATTGTGATGCATTCCGAAGACATCTGAAACCAGCAGTTACCCAACAAAGGGAATTGGTCAAAAACCATTTTGAAACACAGTCGAGGCCCCCCGAACCCCGTCCAATCACACCAACAAGTCCCCATACCCTATCCAAAGGCTCAAAACACCACGGATAATATCAAAATCGTGAATCAACGATCAAAATCCCTCTTTTAACTTTCAAAACTTCAAACTTTGCCGAACGCATCTGAATCATACTTAGCCATACCGAATCACGACCAAAGATCACACATAAGTTCCAATCAATAAAATGAACCTATCCAAGGTCCCGGAACACCGTCCGGAGTCCGATAACACCAAAGTACACTCTAAGTCAAACTTAGCAAATTTCAAACCTTCAAAATGCAGACTTCCGATAATAAGCGCTAAATCGCTCCCGGACCATCTGATACTCAATTCGAACATATTCTTAAATCCGTAATCACCTTATGAACCTATAGGAATCTTCAAATACCAATTCCGATGTCATTTACTCAAAAGTCAAACCTTGGTCATCACTTCCAACTTAAAGCTTCCGAATTCAGAATTATTCTTCCAAATCAACTCTGAACTTCTCGAAAATCAAAACCAACTACAAGTGCATGTCATAATACATAAAGTAAAGGTACTCAAGGTCTCAAACCGCCGAACGACATGCTATATCTCAAAACGACTAGTCGGGTCGTTACATTCTCCCCCACTTAAACATACGTTCGTCCTCGAACGTGCCAAGGACCATTCCAAAGTTGCCAAAATCACTACATAACTCACTCACCTGCCCATGCCACCACAATCCACATGAGCACATTATCTCAACCCTGACTGAAGATCCTTCCAGCTACCTTAGCCCACAAGCCTTAGAACTAAATTTCAACATTCGAAATTTCCTACAAGGTCAGATTTTTTCATACATACACCATATCAAATTCCACAAGTTGTACCAAACTTACATATACACCCATGTTTTAACCACACGACGGACCACATAATTCATATGCCCATAGTAATATCTTCCAAAAACACTAGCTACTATTTTCGAACTCGGTATTGGTAATATACCTCGTGACACATAAAAATCTTATTCCAAACCTCACAATACTGCAATGATGAAAGAGATGTGTAGAATCTCTTAACCACCCATCAAAACAATATATCATAGAGTTCCTACACTCGACAAGAACCATTGCCACCTTCTAAATTGATTAGTGATATTCTCCCTCCAAATATACATTATACCAATCCGATTGCGCTAACTCCAGGTCCAAAAACCTCGTCTCACCCAGTACAAGATGCTTAGTCGACAAACCATATCAAAACCATCTAAAATCTCATACGACTTCATCAATATGCCAATAAGCCACAACTCGAATATGATCAATAAGAAAAAGCGAACCCAAGTACAGAACTATCTAGTCCGCGTAACGAATAAAACAACCAAACAAATTATATGAACCTATCTCAGAGATGAGAAACAAAGCACACAACATAAGTGTAAGGAACCATACCCAACATCTCATTGTTGCGGTGTGCAATCCGATCCACACATGGTATCGTTGCAGCGTGCAACCCGATCCAAACATCATACTCGTGGCGGTGTGCCACCCCATCCACACATAACAATCAGTAAGGGAATTCCTATCAAGAAAAAATTCTCATACTTACTGAACACACATATATCAACTATAAGAACACCAAGTTCATAAACATAACTCTGGGGAGACGGGTAGTGTCACGCCCCAAAACCGAGGAGCGTGACCAGCGCTCAACCGAGTGAACCCGGCCGAGCAAGCCTATTAGATTTTCTTCTACCCAAACTCATTGATGAATAAAGAGAATATATATATATTTTTGTTAATCAACCAATAAAATGATTATGTTGCAATACCAATTTCTTATCATCAGTTACTTTATTTTAAAGTCTAAATTGCAAACACATTTTTCATAATCCGAAGTGGAAATAGTAATTTAAGCACAACACACGAGTTTGACTTCCCCAGCACCATTATACAACCCACACTATGTCTACGGAGCCTTCACAGATAAAGATGAGTGCAATGATAATGCCTGCAACAAGGCCCCGGCTATACCTCAAACAGAATACACAAAGAACAAAACATACATGACCCGGGGATGAAGTGGGGCTCACCAAGTCAGCTGGGAAAAAGGTGTACTGCTATCACTGATCAATATCTCCTGATGTGGAACCACATGCATGCATTTAAAAGATGTAGCCCCAGGCAAAAGGGACGTTAGTACCGTCGAATAGTACTAGTATGAAAACTAAACACTAATTTAAGAATTCAGAAATACAAGATGAATATGATGAACCAGTACAACAATAGAATAATATGGATAACCATTTATACCATAGCAAGCTTATTAAAAGCTATAAATAATATTTATAGGATTTAAGATGAGATCCTCTATAACCATCTTTACACAAAGCGATCCCGCCGCCTCACCCGATGTATGCAGGTGGAAGTGTACGTATAATACCATAACTCTAATCAAGCGGCCCTGCCGCCTCACCCCAATGTATGCGGGTGGATGTATAACCACAGTACCAAGAACCTACACAAAGCGGCTATGTTGCCTTACCCCAATGTATGCGGGTGGAAATGCATCAATGATACCAATACCAACACAAAATGGCTATGCCGCCTCACCCCCAATGTATGCGGGTGGTGGTGCCACACCAATACCAAAACTATACAAAAAGCGGTCGTACCGCCTCACCCCAATGTAAGCGGGTAGAGGTGTAGTCCCACAATACCATAATCCCTACACGAAGCGGTCATGCCGCCTCACCCCAATATATATGCGGGTGGAGGTGTATCATAATCACAATCTCTATACCATAATCCCCACACAAAGAAGTCATACCGCCTCACCCCAGTGTATGCGGGTGGAGGTGTATCACAATCACAATCTCTGCACAACTTGGCATAATAACTTTCACATAAATCACGACTAGAAATTATAATATGTGGATACATAATCCATAGTTTGAGACACATCCTCGATTTATAATGTAATATGATAAGAGCATTTGAAACACGAATTGAACATATATCTTCATCACAAAACTTATTGGAATACTTCATTTATAATCAACATCTCAGAACTTACAAGGATATTGGGAATTCCAATTCTTAAAGAAGAGTTTAGCCAACATACCTCACTTGAGCTTCCTTACACTCTAAATGTTCCGGAATTCTTAGCAACTTCAATCTATTGTAGAAATATAACAAATTGAACCAAAATTAAGGAGATGCTCATGGTTCTAGCTCATTTGGGCATTTTATCAAACACTAAGTGTGGATTAAATTTCAAGGCCCTTTTATAGAGGATTCCATTATCCCACAACCCAATCTTTACCATTTTTAGCTCAATAATCTTCCTACACCCTTTGATAACACATGCATGCAAAATAAACAACCCTCCTGCCCAGAATTAACTTGCTAATTATCCATTTCTACACAAAATTCGAAATTGGGGGTTAGGGTGTAGAATCTTACCTCTAGGATGAAGACCTAATGAGTTTCCTTTCTTAATCTTCCAAAACTTGGGCAAGAGTTGAAGAACAATTATTGAAGAACTCCTTCTCACTCTAGGGCACACTCTCTCACTCTAAAATATCAGATTATCGCTCAATAATGGCCCAAAGAGAGTATTTAACGAAATAGGGTCGGATTTTAAAAACCCAGAAATGGAGCTCCGGAACGGTTCTGCGGTCGCATAACGGATATGCGGACCGCAAAATGGTCGCATATTTACAGACCAAATGACCAAAAAAATCTGTCTATGTATGTGGTCACTATGCGGTCCGCATAACTGTTATGCGATCGCATAATGCACCGCATAACAGTTATGCGGTCTCACAGTCGACCGCATAATTGCCCCCAGACTGGCCCTTCTCCTGCTCACTTCTGTGGCCATTATGCGGCCCACATAGCGATTCTGCGGTCGCATAATGGACCGCAAAATTACAATCTTCTGCCAACAACTTTCCTTTTCATAATCCTCAACACGTAAAACCAATTCGGCGCCACGAAACATTATTTTCTTTTGCAAAATTCCACGGGGCCTTACAAGTAGCACCATGCGCTACAAAGGCCCAAGCATGACTATGGTGCAATAAATAAATCAGCATCTCGAGAGTCATCCCGCTCACATAACACCACAAGACTACACAGGATCACAACACACGTGTGAATAATCAAGCGGCCTCACAACCCACATAGCATAAGAGTAACACAGAAAATAGATGGTGGCAGGAACAACATCCTCCATGATCGAAGAATCATCCATAAGCAATGACATGTTGATAAGCATAACTAATCTGGTATAGAATCTACATTAACATTAAGCCTATTAATGGACCTCAAAGTTGATTTCGATCATCCTAAAATAGGTCGATAGCCTTCCAAAGATCCACAATGACCCTATTCATTACACGTACAAACAACCGTCAAATCCTGAAGAAAGTTTCGGAGTCCGCAACCATAGAAATGGTGTGTCTCTCAGACATAAACTCTCCAATCCACGACAGTACCAGAATCTTCATACCAAACCTCAATCTCTAGTACTTAAATGGTTGATACGTCGCACCTACATAATCATCCGATGGCAGATACTCCCATAACCTACTGCGTCAAGTAGCAAAATACATACACCATTGGCTACCAACCATGTCCTTTCTGTAGTGCTAATCAAGAATCTACAAATCGATTCATAAAGCCTCTTCCATAGAGCACCATTCTCAGACGGCACTAAAATAGCGCCAGTATAGCCTCTTCCATAGAACACCATTCTCAGACGGCACTAAAATAGCGCCAGTATACTCTAAACATCTACAATCTCCCCCGCTCCTCCGAGCCTGTGACATTCCTATCAAAACAGAACTGTAACCTTGATCCTTCAATTCTAATTTCCACCCCGCTCAACGATCAATCATGCTACTATGCGAGAGGACTAGAATTTCATCATATCTCTTGAACCACCAGTAGAATAACACTTTATCGGCTAGAAAAATTTCGCTTAACTCACTTCAGAAGAAAAATCGCAACACGCAACTAACTTCCCATAACCGTATAATACCAAATCTCAAGTCATGGTCAAAACCGTCATAAACACTCGGGGACCCATCTACACATAGCCAAACTATCAAAATTGGATCCCTCCAAATCAACCATTATTATGGAGACTGCCAAGACCGCAAGTATAGCCACAAAACACCCGTGTAGCCTTATCGCACCGAAGGAACCGATCATTTTCTTTACCACGTTGATCCAAGCCATTACTAAACTAAACCCACTTCTTCAAATTTACTCTTGACTTGCCTTCGAAGCAATACCTCTTTTCCAACACATAATGGACCTCAATCAACACTCATCCCGAGTGACCCCAAATTACGAGACCACTTCGTCTCAATACCCATAAGCCATTTTATACTCTCTCATGCGCTCAATAGTACTTCCAACAGCAACATCCATTCTGATGAGACCTTTTGCGAATCTAAAACTGTTTCTTCCATCTCTCTAACACTGAACCTCAGACCTATTGGTAACATAGAGATACTCCAAGTCTCCATCACAATCCGCTGCAATACTCAATCCTTAGCTACACAACAAACTCAAAAATCCTTAGGCACCACACTTGAATCTTGGACCCACTAGAACCCGTGTTGAGAGTCGCCCACTCTAAGCTAGTCCCAAATATATAAAACCAAATAACTGGTGCTCTGTTAGCACACGAATACACCAAAGAAGCAACCGAATGAATCATTTCCCCTGTACATCACATTCACAAGAAGTATAAAATCTGAGTCCTTTTACGACCTTCACATGAATCGGTAAGGTGAGCTGTAGCACACATCCATCAAATTCCTTGCTCGAATTACCCCCAGATTTTCTCTTCTTCAGTCATAACTAAACCGCCAACATACCGATAACCAGAAACTGCAAAGACATATAACCACGCAACCCAATCATAGACAGTAGGCTCCCCCACTTGGATCTATGTCACAATTGCAAAATCCCAGGGACCCACAATGACTTCTCCTCCTAGCTACCATGAACTCACATCGTTACTCAACCAAATTTCTCACAGGCTCTTATTGCATAAATCATAGCACAACCTAAATTATCAGCCCAAATGCACACTCAAATGCATGATGGTCATGCCATTTTCCTCAAGAAATATGGACTCACATCATGGTATATGCCTCCCATTGAATAGAAAGTAGAACTCTTCATAGGAACTTCATCAGAAATCATGCAACCCCTAGCCATCTCACAGACGATAGCCCCACCCGTGTAACCTCATATCGACATCCCACAACGACATTGCCACATGTACATCCACCATGAAATAAGTCAATTCTCCTTGGTCCTCACTCATCCACTAGCCGTAAGAATCAGTTCATTCCATTAATATCAACTAAAGGTCCAATAATCCATTTAAAACTCGAAGCTATATTGTATCCCAACACGACAATAAAGCGTTCCCATTCCTCTATATTCCAGGCAAACTCTTTTTGTCATATTCAAACTTCTTATGTATAGAAATCAACACCCCAAACAAAATACACATACTTAGTCATTTCTCCACCATGACCTAAATCGCTCTAATCTTCCTCAAAGCATGTGGTTATCCTACCACAAAATCCATACGATACGATACCACTCCCACTCCGGTTAAACCATCTTCCTAAGCAAACTACTCAATCTCTGCTACTCGTACTTGACCTTCTAGCAATTCAACCACTGCGAAACATATCCCACCATGTCCTTTCTCATTATCTACCACCAATTATGCTGTCCCGAATCACGATCCATCTTCGTAGCACCCGAACAAATAGATTGTCGTCAACTCTAAGCCTCCTTAAGGACCATCTCCCTTGAGCCATAAACACTCTAAACATCGATCTGACCCTGAAGTTGCAATACACCTCCATCTTTGATGACCGCTTCTTAGGTACCATTTCACAATGCCGTGCCCCAAAGGCAACCAAAGACCATCATACCGGCAAATCTTAATGCATTAAAACTAGGATGACGATACCACAACACAAAAAAGAATTTCACTAATTTGGGAGATATCAAGTCTTGCTACTCTGTCAACCAAAGCCTGAACATCCATAGCCCAATTACATCTCCAGTGCTGGAATTAAAATATTGAATCTTCCAATCACGAAATGAATATTACTTTTGCTGAAGCATCCACTGCCGCAACACATAAGTAAACACCCTACCGTTCACACCAACACTACGCGATAACAATGCGAGAAATATCACATTGTACTGCATATAGCCCCGAAACCATGGGCAACACCAACACTGGCTGAAATGATCGAACACCCTTCCACAAGGCAATGATACTACTCTGCCCTTATAACGAAGGAAAAAACATCATGCACCACACCTGTAGCGCCATCATAACTCCTCGATGCCCGACTGATATAAAGTGCTCCACATCGTGTACGAATGAGTAGGAAGGAACAGAAGACATAAGCTTCAACCAAAATCAATTCACACGACAAGGAATCAAGAAAGGGAAGTTCTCCTAACAACCGTGTAGCCTCTCTATGATAAGTACAGACATCTCTGTTTCGATCCGTAAGACTCTACTAGACTTGATCATGACTCATGTGACCTAAGTGAACCTATTACTCTGATACCAAACTGTTACGACCCAAAACCAACCATAGGCCATGAAGGCATCCAACGCTACCGTTAGGCAAGCCAACAATTAAATCAATATGTCAATAGTAAATCCAAAGTGCATTTCAAAACAATTAAAGAACTAAAGAGTGAAAATCGTCTGTTTTCATAAAAAGTATAGATGTTATTATTTTAAATGTTCAAATGTGGCCGAAATATAAACCCAGAATCATAACAGAATGCAACCACGAGCAAAATCTAAATCCCCAAAATTCGTTGTTACAAGTGCATGAGCATTTACCGTAATATATAATACTACAACAACAACTGTCTGGAATAGGAAAGAGCCAGAATATAATAAATGGATAGGACGGGGACTCCGTGTACTGTGGATCGTAACATAGAGAGCGACTCACCACAGTCTCCTCAACAATTGGGCCTATGCGCCCAGATGACTACCAAAAGTACCTGTCTCAGTACCTGCACAGTTAGTGCAAAAGTGTAGTATGAGTACGTAAATCAACGCGTACCTAGTAAGTATCTAGCCTAACCCCGAAGAAGTAGTGACGAGGGGTTGACGTCGAACTTACTAGTGGTCCAATAAATCATGTACAGTAAAAGAAGATAGGTATGAAGCATGGCAAATAAAACAGTGAAAGCATATATAGGTACATAATATGATCCTCAACTGAAGGGTAAACACGAAGTCCTCAAATACCGGATACTTCTTCAAATGGAATACATAATGGTCAACACCAAATAAAATGTCACATGTCAAGTCAGGAAGGCTCATAAGTACATTGACTCCTTATCATATATTTTGCATGACTCTGCCGAGGCGAACGACCTGATCCCATAAAAATAGTGTACACTGCCGAGGTCGTAACACATGATCCAGATGGATCTCATAATACTGCCGAGGCGAACGGCCAATCCCATAATGATACTGTTGAGGCGTTCATCCTGATCCCATAGGAATATTGAAAACTTTCACGGGTCACTGGACCTACTCACGAATATAGGTGTGAGTTATGAAATTTAAGAAACTCTTGAAAAAAATACGTACAACGCGGGGTGAATCCGTAAAAGAAAGTATAAGTTCCACGACTAACTGAGAAGCTCGACAAGTCTCTAAAATAATAAGGATTGAAACTCTATACAAGTCCAGTATCAAGCAAAAACGTAAATTAAGGCATTTAAACATGTAAGAATAACTCAGATAATACAATTAAAGCATGGCGCGAGTCTAAGTCTACCCGGACATAATCAGAAATTCTAGCATTCGCGTGGACACTCGTCACCTCATACGTGCGTAGCTCCCACAACATGTAGCACATAACAAATATAGCACCTATGGGGTAAATTCCACCTCACAAGGTTAGACATGAGACTTACCTTGCTCCAAAGTTCGATAACCGGCTCCAACACCTCTTTAACACCTCCAACCAATGCAAAACGTTCCGAAACTAGTCAAAGAATGGGCAAACCAGTCAAAATATACTCAAAGACTTGTAATTTAACATTTGAAAAAAATTCTCAACTCTACACGAAAAGTTAACAAAGTCAACCACTAGGCCTACGTGCCCCGATTCCGAAAATTCTCAAAGATAAACATTATTCATAGCACCACGAACTCAAATATATAATTTATTCTCAATTCCACGTCCAATTTCGTGGTCAAAATCCAAAATTACCATTTCTAGGTTTTCTTCAAAACTTCCAAAATTTCTACCAATTTTCATGTTAAAATCCATATATAATCCATGTATTTAACTCACAATGGTAGGAAAACTTACCTCATGATAAATGACGAAAATGGCTCTTCAAAATCGCCCCAAAGTCGACTCTAGTGGAAGAAATGAGATAAAATGAGCCAAGACCTGATTTGTTATCTTATACACTGCCTAGGTGTTGCCATTCACGATCGCGGTCTAAAGCCTCGCGATCGCGAAGAAACATTACCTATGATGCCAAAAATGGCCTACGCGATCGTGTCTGACACCCTATGATCGCGAAACACAAGTAGTCTACCCACCACAAATGCGGGACTTCTTCGGGTTCGCGAAGACAAACTCACCCCAGCCCAGCGTCCATTCTACACGTACGCGAAACTCGACACACGAATGCGAAGACCCAGCCCAGGCTACTATGCGAACGCGAAGCTTCACCCGCGAGCAAGAAGAACAATAGGCTCCCAGCTCCAACTCCCCCTTCATGATCGCGATTCAGTATTTGCGATCGCGATGCATTATCCAACAAAGGGAATTGGTTCGAAACCATCCCGAAACACACCCGAGGCGCTCGGGACCCCGTCCAATCACACCAACAAGTCCCCATACCTTATCGAAACTTATCCAAAGGCTCAAAACGCCATGAATAACATCAAAACCATAAATCGACGATCAAAATACCTGTTTTAACTTTCAAAACTTCAAACTTTGCGGAAAGCATCTGAATAACACTTAGACATACCGAATCATGACCAAACGTCACACACAAGTTCCAATTAATAAAATGAACCTATCCAAGGTACCGGAACAACGTCCGGAGTCCAATAACACCAAAGTACACTCTAAGTCAAACTTATCAAATTTCAAACCTTCAAAATGCATACTTTCAATAATAAACGCTTAATCGCTCCCGGACCATCCGATACTCAATTCGAACATATGGCCAAGTCTGAAATCACCTTATGAACCTATAGTAACCTTCAAATGCCAATTCCGGGATCTTTTACTCAAAAGTCAAACCTTAATCAACTCTTCCAACTTAAAGCTTCTGAATTCATAATTATTCTTCTAAATCAACTCCGAATTTCTCAAAAATCGAAACAAACTACACGTGCAAGTCACAATACATAAAGTGAATCTACTCAAGGTATCAACCCACCGAATGACATGCTACAGCTTAAAATGACCGATCGGGTCGTTACATCGTTATATATATATATATACACACACACACACATATCCATCCATCAATACATAACAAGAGTTGCGGGAGTTAGGCTTTATCAACTATATTCATATTGCTAAACTTACAATATTTTGTAGTCTACGACTCCATAGGTAATGTATATTGTCTTTTAACATCACCCTCATATTGATAATCAACATTACTTAACTTGAGAGCAACGTAACTATCTTCGTGGATCTTTATCAGTTTCGAGGACACAAACGTGTAAGTATTGGAAGTCGTGGCATTCTTTAGGTCGAATCATTATTATCAATCTGCAAAGTATATATTATGCTACCTTGTTGAACTATTCATGCATAACTATCCCTCATTATACAGACACTATATTCCTTCTCATTCGTTAGACCATTCATACGTAATCTCTAATTGACGTATACACGTCTTGTTACATATAGAATACAAGGAACTTTCAGAATGCTCTATTTACTCCTTAAGAATACATGAGATTGTGACCAACACAATCCATTTCAACATTCGTATGACTATTTCTAGACTCATGAACGGACCTTAATCATCAGAATAGTACGTATACAAAGACTCATCCCCTTGAAATTCTTATAAGGTCAACGTAACTTACGGAATCATACCAAAGAAAAGAAAGGAAGACCTTACATACCTCATAATATCCAGTCCAATTCTCAAGCTAACTTAACCGACAACTTCATTGTCTACAAGCAATAAAGAATACTATCATCACAATATGATTGCGATAACTTATCGTATTTGAACGATACACTTTATTCTACGATAAAATGGACAGCACATCCCCTATTTATATGACTTCCCACAAGTTACAACAACCAACAACAACCCAAACAATATCAACAATACTCATAATAAGCCTTTCAAAACAAATTAACAATCCCGACGAGCTGCAAGCTCGGTTTATAGTCAACAAACTAGAGTTTGAATCCAATTTGTTCTTCATGAATCTGATTACAATATCAATAATATCATACTTATGTTTACCGCATAATTTTCAGCCCAAAACATCATAAGAATAATCTTCAAAACAGTCCACACGCCTAGAACCTTAACTTTTATCGTCAATCACTTGTTTGTTTTCATGATTTATTCTTCAATCAACTTAATTAACACTTATATAAGATTAAAAAATACAACCATAACATTATCAAGTTATTTCTCATAATTTTCAGCCACCACAAATCATATATGTAGCCACAAAATAGTCCAATAAAAAGATAACCATGTCTCATGTTCTTTCAAGTGCTATCTTATGGTTTTTCACTCAAACAACACAACCAATAGTACATAATTAAGGCTTTTCTCATATAAAACAGACATTAATTCAACATAAAAATTATTTCACAGCCAGCCAACAGTGACGCAATAACAAACAACATACTACTCTTTCGAAA
This sequence comes from Nicotiana tomentosiformis, assembly GCF_000390325.3. Lineage (NCBI taxonomy): Eukaryota > Viridiplantae > Streptophyta > Magnoliopsida > Solanales > Solanaceae > Nicotiana > Nicotiana tomentosiformis. The sequence goes on along the minus strand of NC_090813.1, from coordinate 148,663,873 downwards.
CTCGCAAGTTCCAGTCTTTACGATCGAGCTACAACTCGTAGAAGATTAGATAAGGAAAAGAGAAGCATAAACTTACCTTGGACTGAGTAGAACCCATGAAACCTAGTCCATCTTCATCCGCAATTAGTCCCCCCAATGCAGCTACAAGAAGGAGAAAGGGTAACTAGCAAGCTTTCCGGGTTTTTCGGCACTAGAATCACTTCGTATAACCCAAAATCACCTAGGTTTTGTGGGGGATTTTTTGAGGAGGAGTTGCAGGGGTTCAATCTGATGTTCTTGCTCTAAAAAATGAGTGAAATAAATGAGTTAATTCAGCCCTTAAAAGATCCCTTGGCCGCCCTTAATCTGCCCCTTTTGGGGATTTATTTGGTCCCTTCATTTAAGCAAGTATGTGACACACCTACTTGTCACCTACCAGTCTGTGCAGACTCGGGAAAATACAGCTATCTTTCTACTCCAATGTCGCATTGACAAATGATTTAATGAGTTGGAAACTAGACTCGTAGACCTTCAATTTGGTGGATGGATCACCCCGCCCAAGTATAGTGGGAGAAAAGCTCAGTAACATTAGACCCAAATTTCAGTTAAATTTATGAAGGTAACTTGTGACGACTTTCGTCGACTTTTGTTTCATAACTAAACTTAACACATGACTATCATACGACTAAAATAGCTCATAAAATCACCTTATTATCATGTTAAGCACCCTAGACTCACCCCAAAAGTACGGATTATAACATTCCCAATGTTCCGACTTTCGACGAAACTTATTTTCCTCGATTCGTTTAGCTTCTAAACCTTCAAACCCTCATGGTACTTGATCATCATGATCTTAAATATTTGTAACCTCCAAAGTAACATAATTAACTTACTTTATATACTTTCAAAGAGGATCGCATTCCCGATCTTACATCAATTTACTTACGACGTACTTTTACGTACGAAAATATGGGGTGTAATATATTTAACATGCTAAGCTATGCCTCTATAATTACTTGATGATTTGGTCGCCAAGATGGATTTACCTAAATGGAGTTGCTATCTCATATTTTTGTTGAGTTATTGGTATCATATTGGATTGACGAGATGAGGAATTTATGATCATGCATTAATATATTTGATTCTTGAAAAGTTCTCTTGAACGTGTTATTTGGCAATTGATACAGAATAAGATTATAATGTAGCACGATGTCTTTGTCATGCAGGTGTGACTTATGTTGTGGTACGAGGTCATTGTCATGCGAGGGTGATTGATAATGTGGGCATGATGTGCGTTTCTATTTGATGACTTGGTGTTGCAGCTAAGCCTTTACTTGTATTGAATTGTTATCACATGTTCTGATGAGATTATAGTTATGGTTTTTCTGCTATACTTCCTGTTGCCAGTCTTTGATATATTGCACAAGTTATTCTACTAATGACTATCTTTTGACTTAAAAACCTCATCACTACTTCTATGATGTTAGTCAAGATACTTACAAAGAACATAGGGTAGGTTGCACTCATACTATACTTCTGCACCTTGCGTGAAGATTCTGGAGCTAAGTAGCTGTGAAGAGGAAGCTTTGCATTGGAGACGTACCTGCAAGCCGGATATGCTACCCTGTTGTTCATTATAGCTTAGGATTTCATTTTTGTTTATGTAACTTTCAAACAGATGTTGTATTTATTAATTTCACTAGCTTTATAATGAAAATCATAGTGGCTCGTGACTTGTACAACTGGTCCGTAGTTATAATATATTTTGATGAAATTTTATTAATATAATGATGATTTCTCATTGTAGTAGTTACCTATATTGTTTGGTTTAACTAGGGGGTTAGGTTAGGTGCCATCACCACTTGGTGAGAGTTTGGGTCGTGACAGAACTGGAGTATTTCTGTATCATTATCGGTTCTGCAAGGCAATGTTTGAGAGATGGAAGAAATAACTTCAGATTCGTAGAGGGTCTCTTCGGAGCAGGTATTTCGGTTTGAGATATTATTGGGTGTATAAGAGGAAATAAAGTGTCTTATGAGTCTTAAGATGATGAGATTTCATGTTGGGATCACTCGGGATAAGTTTTAATTGAGGTCCATAGTGTACTGGGGAAGAGTAGTATTGCCGTGAAGGCGTGTCATGAGTAATCTCAAGAAATTGGGTCTATTTAGTAGTGTCTTGAATCAGCATGATAACAGAGATGATTGGTTCCTTTGATATAATAAGGCTTTACATGTGCTTTTGTGGTAACACTTTTGGGTTTGGCGGTCTGCGTGACTTGATTGATTTAGAGGAATTCAGTTATGATGGCTTGGTTATGTGCAAATAAATTCCGAAGAGTTTGTGATGATTTTGACCACGACTTGTGTGTTGTGATTTTCTCCTGTATTGAGCTAAGTGGAAGGTTACTGGTCGATGGAATCTGTGTCCTATTTGTGATTATGAGTTGATAATGGGATCTCGTACATTTGCATAATAGCGTGATAGATGCGGTGAGCTGTGGGGAATTGGGATTGAATGGGCAAGGTTGTTGTTCAGTTTTGAAAGGAATTTCATGAGTTCTAGGCAGCATGGGAGATTTCAGATGTTTAAGAGAATGCTAGCACTATCTTGTACCACATGAGAAGAGTCTTATGTTACAAAAGACTAATTGTGTATAGATTTGTGCATGCTTGACTAGTACTAAAGAATCATGTGATTGGTAATTCTTGATGTCAAGTTTACTACTTTGTGCGGAAGGTTTTGGGAGTATCTCTCATGGGCTGATTGTGTAAGTGTGACGTGTCATTTATTTAAGTGGAAGAGTTAAAGATTAGGTATGGAGATTATGGTACTCTCAGAATTTGGAGATTATATCTTTGAGAGGCGGACTATCCCTCTCGTTGCAGACTGTGGAAATGGTGTTTGAGATTTGACAGCTGATTGTATGTGTCATGGATAGAGTCATTATGGAATTTTGGGAGGCTATTTACCTATTTTGGAATGATTTGAATTAGCTTGGAGGCCTATTGGTAGGCCTAATGAGAATTTGTATTCTACACTGGATTGGGTTTGTGTACTAAGCACAACATTTTGCTAGTGTGCCATCGGGTGGAGTTGATATTATTCGCACCTTGATATATTCATGTGCTACTCTCTTATTCTATGATGGGTTGTGAGATGGCATTATTATTCACATGCATGTTGTGTCCTTGTTTAAGCCTTGTAGCATTATATGATCGAGATGGCTCTTGGGACATTGTTTCGCTTATTGTAGCATAAAAAGCTATGCGTCTCCCTATGGTTCTATTTATTTATTTTGCAAACTTGTTGTTGGTATACCTGTGTTTGGTGAGTATAAGGATTATGACTCGAAGGGTATTTCCCATGGGGATGTTATATTGGATTGGGTTGCACAACACAACGGTATTATTTGTGGATCGGATTTCATGCCGTAACGGAGTTATGTTGGATACAATTCCTTGTGCTTATTTCATGTATTTTGATTCTCCTTTGGGAGATGGGTTCATAGCATTATGTTTATATTGCTGCATCTCTTAAAATTGTTAGATACTTCCCTTTGGGTTCTCATTACATTATTAGTCATATTTGGGCGGTTGTTTGTTTGGCTCACAGATCGCATTGTATGAGGTTCTTGATGGTATTTGATGTGGCCTATCGGTTGAGCATGTTATACTGGTGAGACGAGATTATCAGACTCGAAATCAATGTAATTGGATTTGTATAAGGTTTGTTTGGAAGAAAAATGTCACTCATCAACTCAGAATTTGGCAGTGGTCCTTGTCGGGCGAGACTGCTCCGCAACCAGTTGATTTGATGGGTGGTTATGAGTTTCTATACTTTTCTTCTTCATTAGCGATGTTGTGGGCTAAGGTCGAAGGAAGATTCCTCAGTCGGGATTGTGTTGATGGACTTACATGGATTGAGGTGGTGTGGGTGCATGTATGAGAAGCGTATACAATTATTTGACGACTTTGGAACGACTCTTGGCTTGTTCGAGGACGAACACATGTTTATGTTGGGGGAGAATGTAACGACCCGACCAGTCGTTTTGAGCTCTAACATTCCGTTTAGTTGTTTGAGACTTTGATTAGCTTCATATTTTTGATACCCAAATTTGCCCTCTTATTTTATAAACTGCTTCATATACTTCCAAAATACCATTGTGCACTATTACCCAATTTATAGGGATCATATAAGTAATTTCTACAAATTTTCAAATCTTTTAAATTGATTTCTTGCATTTTTTAATTATTCAATATTTACTAATTATTCCACAAGCATATTTTATAGGCAAAATGGCCTCCGGGCCACTTAAACTTCTACCCACTTGTTAGTCCGGTAGATAAACTTATAAGTTTCCCATTTGAGCACTTGTACTTGACGGAAGAATGTCAATAAACACCTCCAGATGAGTGTGTTCCGCAATCGCTATGACCCAACCCGCACATCAAATATTTAACCTATTATTCTTTGACATATGTAATTTGTAAGTCCCAATCTCTTTTTACCAATTTATTAAAAAAAAATTAAAACCTTTTCCTTTCTCTTCTTCTTCACCATGGCAGCACCATCACTATATGATTCTTGCACCATGAACACCACCCTCATCCATTCTAAAATCCCGCAAATCAATAATGAACGCCGTTCTTCTCTACCCTAAAACTCCCAAGTGAATAAAAAAATTAAAAAGTACACAGATAAAATCACTAAAATTCAAAAAATCCAGACAAATCAGTAAAAAGAACTCTCTTCCATTATCTTCTCCAAAATTATCTTTGGAAATCCCCATACAAATTAGTAAAAAGAAGGAAAATAATTCCCAACAATCTCAAATGAGAGTTCACTGATACATAGATTCAAAATCATCTCTAAAATTTTTAATCTTCAACACCCAATTAATTGATTTTTTCAAAACTAAAATTTTTTTCTTTATTTTTTTCTAACAACATTTTTCTCTTTGAATTGTGGTCATGCCAGGTTTGTTAGAAGGTGGTTGAAGAGGGGGGTAGGGGTTAGGAGGAGAGACAAGAAAAGAAAGGGGGAGGGGAAGGAAATTTGGCAGCAACAAAATGAAAGAGTGAAAGAGAAAGAAAGAGGAGAAGGGAAGGCGTGGGGTGCGTGAGAGTTTCAATTTTTTCTTTTTGTTTTTGCTTTTAATTTGCTTTCTTTTTTTATTTTAATATTTTTTAAATGAAAATTGTTATATTCACGCGCGTTTGTTTCGTTGTTTGCACGTATTTGAGCAACATCATTTAAATCATTGCCACATATGCGTGGTCAATGATCAAAGGTGTTTATTAGTACTCATTCCGTCAAGTACAAGTGTTCAAATGGAAAACTTATAAGTTTATCTACCGGGCTGACAAATGGGTACAAGTTTATGTGGTCCGAAGACCATTTTGCCTATTTTATAATATTTTACTTTATTTTATATAATTATATTTGTGTTTTTTATATTATTTATACATTTTTACAATAATATCCTATAATTTACAATTAATTACATTTATTATTTTATTTAGTTTCAAAATAACCTTTTTATTACAATTTTCAGCTATTATTTAAAAATACTTATTTGCTTAAATAATCTTTTTATACTTATTTAGCTATTTTATTAATTTATCTATTCCTCGATTTCTTTTATTTAAAATATGGCCCAAATTAGGCCAATTTTCGGACCAAATTAATGGCCCAGACACTCCAAAACCCTTGGCCCAATCCCCCAGCCCAAACCAACTACCCCTCTAATTCTTACCCGATTGGAACCCGACTAACCCACCCCGTCTTTCCCTTTAAAATCGCAGGTTCCTTATATCTCTATAATCCAAACCCTAACCCCATTTTTACCCGCTCTGCCACCCTTATACACCCTTATCCCCTTCTTCTCCCTTGAGAAACCCTAGCCGCCGCCTCTCCAATCTTCTCCGAATCCGATCAAATCATGGATTCTTTCCATGATTTACTTGTCTTTTATATGCTACCCCATTGTTACTTACACGAATATGGTGTTACTTAGTACTTGCCCAATTTTGGCAAGTACCAATCCTCCGAATCAAGAGAAATCGGCCTCACTCTTCAAGATCCAGACAATATTCTGTCTGTATACACTGACAACAAGGTTGTATGGGTCCGATTCGCCAAGATCTTAGGCCAATTCTTGACATTTGTCAAACTAGGGTTTGTCTAATTTTCTCCTAATCTGATTCAAAATCGGTTTTGCATGCGAATCTTTCCTTATTTTTGTGATTCGATTGATGTTTTCCTTTTCTGAGTTTGGTTAAGTCAACACTATATAAACCCCTTCGCAGTTCCCCTAAAAACAGAGCTTAATCACTATTACTCCCTCACTCACTCACTCAATATTATTTTGAGACTTTGGCTCTTGGCCGGCTAAAAGCCAAGGCCACCGGAATTCGATTAACTGATCTACTCAGTGCGAGCACTACCCGGGGTACATCTGAAACCCTTGGGAACTCTAACGCACTGTGTTTTGGGTTCTGCTGCTCTCTTTGATATCAATGATTGAAGTATTGTTGGAGTTATTCTTCCTGCTTACTCGTTTGTTAATTCACAACTGGTAAGTATCTTTGACTTTGCCAATTTCATTCCTCCTCGTTGTGTTCATGTTTGTACTCCTATGTCACTTAAGCTTTGTGAAGCAATATTCTACTATGTTATCCCTGTTGTCTTGTGACTCTAAACTTTTCCAACTTCTGACTTTGACGTATGCCTTCTGTATGTTAATGATTCTCGCTACTTTAAGCATGCCCATCCTAGTGTATGTTTTGTATGCTTGAAGGTTTATATCTTCTACCTGTCCTGAGTTTATCTCCCTACTTTGTTCTGGATCCTTGTGATAAATCAATTCATGTGTTCTAATGTGCCTAATACTCTACTAGGACCAATTCCTAACTATGTTGTTAGCCAAATGTGTTATCTTGCTAATTGTGAGCTTTAATATATGTTCCATGCCTAGTTCAATCTTGTGTTGTTTAGTACGTACTACCTATAGCTTATAAGGTAAAAATGCAATACCTAGCCTTTTCACTTATGTGTGGTCTGATAATCCAGTTTTGTCCCTGCCTACTATGAATTTTGGCTCTCCTAAACATGTTTAGTCTACTATGTTATGCTGATGCCTTTGGTTAATACTGAGTCTACCCCTCCACCTTGTTCTGGATTGTTATGACACCCAAACTCATGCTTAGGAAGTATTCAAATCTCCGCTAAGGCATTCGTGCCTAACCTGCTACCCGTATGGGATTCTGCTGTTCATTATGACATGTCCTCATGCAATTTTTGATTCTATTATGTATGTGTATGTTGACTTGATCAGTTATATTTTCTTCAGCACTAGTTAAAACCTTTAGAATAGACCTTATAACTGGCCTTTCTCCTATAGGTGGCCAGCTAGTACCATATATGATGCATGTTTGTCTTGCTTCCTGAAATCGACATGTCCCTAATGTTTAGCATGCTAAAGTTTTTCCCCTGCTAAGTATTTATTTGATCATGAACCTGTATTATTATAGCTTCCATGTTAAACTTACCATTTTAAGAATGTTCTCTACTGATTCTCCTAGCTTTCATGATCAAACCTCTTATCTAAAATGCTTTAGGCCACTACCGGGTGATATACTGTTTTGAAACTTTACTTGAAAGTAGTCTGCTATCCCATGATGACTATTCATGTTACTTCCACTTAGTTTTCTGAGACTATGAGTATGTGTGTGCCTTGTGAATGCATCATGTGATCTTATCTATACACCTGGGTGAGAATTGTTGTTACTAACAACTTTAAAAGTTGAAGTGTATGTAGAATTCAGGTTCGCTTAATTAAATCCCTGGGTAGTTTGTTTTGTTTGGCATCCAAATTGAGTAAGTAAGGTCTTTATTTGGGTGTGGATTTGTTGGACCTGGGTATGGAATTCATGGCATGTTCTGATACTTTGAGTGAGCCTGAGGTTTGAGTCTGTTGTTTGCGCGAAGAATGAGCATGCTGAAGGCCCAGAAGTGTCACTAGGTTGTTTCTGTGGGCCTGTAATTGTTTATGGGGCCTGTATCAGTTTCAGCTTGTTATTTGGGCATATTTTGGGCATGTGCTATTTCATTTGGGCCTGTAATAATTTGTAATAACCAATAGTTGTGATTAGTAAAAGCTAGGGGACTGTGATACTTTATCTTCGCATGAATTGGTAGAAAGCATGTCTATAGGGGCTCTAATTGTTTATTTGCTTGCCATGTCCCATATTTGGGAATTATCTGCACAACGTGTCGATTAACTTGCCTATTCATTTAGAAAGCATGACCTAGGGTTAATATAATTGCTTAACTTGTAACGTTAGAAAGTATGCTTATAGGGTCCGAAATTGGACTTGTTGCTCTTAGATATCATGCCCATAGGAATTCAAATAATTACTGGAAATGCATGCTTTGTCATATTTCTTCTAATCATATGACACATCTAGATACCATGTCTATATGATCTCAAGTTAATTAATTAAAATTGTTATTGTTGTTGCTCTCTTCTTATTACATAGTTGGCCTAAAACTCATGCCTATAGGGACAAGAAGTGAGTAATTATACGCTTTCAATGGCCTCACTACCCAGACGCAAGTCGAGTAGAGATTATGCCTATAGGGTGCTATCACTCACCTAGAAATCATGCCTATAAGATTTTTAATAAAACCATGTATTAAAATCAACCGCTTCATCAAGATAATCTGCCTATAAATGTTGCCTATAGAACTTTATGTCAAATCTCGAATCATTCAATCACATAGAAAGCAAACCTATAGGTATTGAACAATTAAATACATCCCTGACTCCTTCCCTGCCCACCTACTGTTGCCTTCCTAATAATATGGATGTCGCTCATAACTATCCGCCTACTTTCCTGCATGCATCTGTGTCAATATGCGGAAGCCAATTTGAGCCTTTAAGTGTTGATTATGTGTAGTCTTGACAGTTTTGACTATGCGTCTAGTTTTATCATTTTGAGAAACCTAAGGAAGTCTAGAACTACCAAAGTAGTAGGTCCAAATCCTCCTGGACATAGGCATGGGATGGGTAAAACACGCATAGGACATATTTTAGAATTGAATTAGAACGCTCTTAGGTAAACACTTTCAAGATAGTAACTGGGTAGCAGGAGGAGATAATAGTCTGTGCTCGCTGAAGAATATGAGCAACCCTTACACTTAAGGGAGTTACAAAGTATTATTTATGTTGCACGGGCTCATCCTTTAGGCTAAAAAATTTAGGATCCCCCCCATAGTTACTATTTACACACACACACACACACACACACACACACACACACACATACACACACACACATATATATATATATATGCAAACTTAGATCAAACTAGGACATATCTTGTAATCTTCAAATGTTGTAACCCATTTCTTTCACTTTAATACTTGTTTCATCTTAATGGGATGTTTTGGACTCCTTGTTACAATTTACACGATCACATAGGGTAATTGTAATTTAATAATCCCCACATTGCGTAAAATCCGGCCGGGACCCACAGTTGTGGATCTCAGAGAGTGCCTAACACTTTCTATTTGAGGTAATTTGAGATCTTACCTAATCGTTGGTGACATGTACTAGTTCAATAGAGCTATTTGCAAATGTCAATGACACATTAATTCGATTAGATAAACCTTGTCCAAAGTCCAAAGGGATTTTCACAACCCCAAAGGACACAATCATGTTATGTGCATTACTTGGGAAAAATGTGCCAATATATTGACCGTTATTACGTAAATAATCAAATCTGGAGGGCGAAAGGGCTAACCTTTTAATTTAATCACAAAAAATGAGGCACGGAATTCTCAGATTTAGCATGGTCCAGAATATCCCACATCTATTTATTGAATGGTGGAACGACCTTGCGCCATATGATAGAAACTACGTAAGAAGGGTATTGGGTAATTTACCATCTTTGTTGAACGTCCGACCAAACAGCGAAATAAATGAGGTAGCCACTATGTTCTGGGATGAAAAGAAGGCTGTCTTCTGATTCGGCAATATAGAAATGACTCCTCTTTTAGAAGAAATTTGGGGTTTTGCTAAACTTTCATGGGATAGTTTGGGTCTGTTGGTGCCAGAAAATCATACTCCACACGGTTTTTTTTGAAAATTCTAGGGTTCAAGAAGAATGACGAGTTTTGTTGCTTGAAGAAATCCTATATTCATTTGGAGTTTCTCTGCGAACGGTATAGACAAAGTAAATCATACCGTTTGCATTATGAGGAGTTGGCTATTACTTCTTTGGGATAAGTTCATCATCGAGTTTATGTCTTCATATTCTGCTTTCTGGGTTTGCTAATTTTTACGATGCAAGGAAGAAAAATTCACACTCATTTGGCCATGGTCGCCAGGACGGTGATGGAAGGGATCGAGGGGCAAAAATACACCATCATTCCTATGATACCAGCTGAGATATACCGAGCATTGGATCGGTACAAACACGGGTTTTGACATTTTGAGGGTTGCAATCTTCTACTACAGGTTTGGCAACTAGAGCATTTTCAGAGGGGAAACTACCGTCAGGAGCTCTTGCGTAGACCGCTGATTGACTATATCGCCAGTCATCATCCAATGAAGATGACATTTGCTCTGGATAAAGAATTTTTGCTTGTGTGGATTGTTGGGTAGTTTGACTTATTTCATGAACATGCCTCTTCCTACCCTCCTTATTTGCTTACAATTACTATATCATGGACCTCCCTTCCTTATCTCATTTATTTGCTCCGTCCAAGTATATTTCTCGATTTTTTTTTATGAACTATGATAACTTCTTCCCTTTGTTTTTCTTTTCCTTTCTTTCACTTGTTCATTTTATTGCATTATTTACTACTCATATGTGTTTTCACCATGCAAAATAATTGGCTACCGTTATTATTTTCGCATAAGTATGCTTTCAACATCATACTTCACTCGTGCCTTTTATTAATATAGCGGCACTTGATGAGTGTCCGCACTTTCTTAAAATACCCTTTAAAATAGGAAAGGCCTATTAGCGGTAGACTAGTCGATCAGTGGTGTAGTTAACGGTCCAGTGTCTTTCCCTCTCAAGTCGTCCGCTTGAGAGTATCTGTCTAGACCCTCCTAGAAACCTCACTCTGATTTAAAATGTGCATGCGTCATGTTAAAACCTAGTATGGATTAAATGTCAATGACACATTAATTCGTTTAGATAAACCTTATCCAAAGTCAAGAGGGATTTCCACAACCCCAAAGGACACAATCCTGTTATGTGCATTACTTGGGGAAAATGTGCCAACATGTTGACCATTATTGCGTAAATAATCAAATCTGGAGAGTGAAATGGCTAACCTTTTTATTTAATTACAGAAAATGAGGCACAAAATTCTTAGGTTTGGCATACATTTATTTATTGACTGGTGGAACAGCCTTGCGCCATTTGATAAAAATCCCGTAAGAAGGGTATGGGGTAATTTACCATCTTTGAGCATGTATGTGCCTTGTGAATTCTTCATGTGATCTTATCTACACACCCGGGTAAGAATTGTTGTTACCTACAACTTTAAGAGATGAAGTTATGTAGAGTTTAGGTTCGCTTAATTAAATCCCTGGGTAGTTTGTTTTGTATGTTAGTTTGGCATCCAACTGAGTAAGTAAGGACTACATTTGGGTGTGGATAACTGGGTAGCAGGAGGAGATAATAGTCTGTGCTCGCTGAAGAATATGAGCAACCCTTACACTTAAGGGAGTTACGAAGTATTATTTATGTTGCATGGGCTCATCCTTTAGGCTAAAAAACTTAGGATCCCCCCCATAGTTACTATTTATACACACACACACACACACACACATATATATATATATATATATATATATATATATATATATATATATATATATATGCAAACATAGATCAAACTAGGACATATCTTGTAATCTTCAAATGTTGTAACCCATTTCTTTCACTTTAATACTTGTTTCATCTTAATGGGATATTTTGGACTCCTTGTTACAATTTACAAGATCACATAGGATAATTGTAATTCAATAATCCCCACATAGCGTAAAATTCGGCCGGGACCCACCGTTGTGGACCTCAGAGAGTGCCTAACACCTTCTCTTTAAGGTAATTTGAGCTCTTACCCGATCTTTGGTGACACGTACTAGTTCAATAGAGTTATTTGCAAACGTCAATGACACATTAATTCGCTTAGATAAACCTTGTCCAAAGTCCAAAGGGATTTCCACAACCCCAAAGGACACAATCATGTTATGTGCATTACTTGGGGAAAATGTGCCAACATGTTGACTGTTATTGCGTAAATAATCAAATCTAGAGGGGGAAAGGTCTAACCTTTTTATTTAATTGCAAAAAATGAGGCACGAAATTCTCATGTTTAGCATGGTCCAAAATATCCCACATCTAGTTATTGATCGGTGAAACGACCTTGCGCCATGTGATAGAAACTACGTAAGAAGGGTATTGGGTAATTTACCATCTTTGTTGAACGTCCGGCCAAACAGCGAAATAAATGAGGTAGCCACTATGTTCTGGGATGAAAAGAAGGTTGTCTTCTGATTCGGCAATATATAAATGACTCCTCTCTTAGAAGAAATTGGGGGTTTCGCCAAACATTCATGGGATAGTTTGGGTCTGTTGGTGCCAGAAAATCGTACTCCACATGGTTTTTTAGAACATTCTAGGGTTCAAAAAGAATGACGAGTTAAGTTGCTTGAAGAAATCCTATATTCATTTCAAGTTTCTCTACGAACGGTATGAACAAAGTAAATCATACTGTTTGCATCATGAGGAGTTGGCTATCACTTCTTTGGGATGAGTTCATCATCGAGTTTATGTCTTTAGAGTCTAATTTATGGGTTTGCTATTTTTTCCGATGCAAGGAAGGAAAATTCACACTCGTTTGGCCATGGTCGCCAGGACCGTGATGGAAGGGATTGAGGGGACGAAATACACCATCATTCCTATGATACCAGCTAAGATGTACCGAGCGTTAGATCAGTACAAACACGGGTTTTGATATTTTGAGGGTTGCAATCTGAGATTTATTATGAAAATAGGATCGAGTTCGAATCATTCACTCGACTACTAAGCCTACGAGCTACTTTTATTTCGAGTTCGAGCAAGCACTCACTCGACCATTACGCCTACGGACTATATTACTTTGAGTTCGAATCATTCACTCTACCATTACGCCTACGAGCTATTTTTATTTCGATTTCGAGAAAGCACTCATTCGAGCATTATGCCTACGGGCTACATTACTTCGAGTTTGAATCATTCACTCGACTACTAAGCCTACAAGCTACTTTTATTTCGAGTTCGAGTAAGCACTCACTCGATCATTACGCCTACATGCTACATTACTTTGAGTTCGAATCAGTCGCTCGACCATTACGCCTATGGGCTACTTTTATTTCGAGTTCGAGCAAGCACTCACTCGACCAATATGCCTACGGGCTGCATTACTTCGAGTTTGAATCATTCACTCGACTACTAAGCCTACGAGCTACTTTTATTTTGAGTTCGAGCAAGCATTCACTCGACCATTATGCTTACGGGCTACATCACTTCGAGTTCGAATCATTACTCGACTACTAAGCTACGAGCTATTTTTATTTCGAGTTTGAGCAAGCACTCACTCGACCATTACGCCTATGGGATACATTACTTCGAGTTTGAATCATTCACTTGACTACTAAGCCTACGGGCTATTTTAATTTCTAGTTCAAGAAAGCACTCACTCGATCATTACGCCTACGGGCTACATTACTTCGAGTTCGAATCATTCACTCGACTACTAAGCCTAAGGGCTACATCACTTCAAGTTTGAGTAAGCGCTCACTTGATTATAAAGGCTATGAAGTCCAAATTTGATCAAATTGCCTAAATCCTTGTTAAAATATTCATAAGGCATGAATAAAATCTTTACAAGACAGGAAACAGAACAGAAGCATGTCAGAAAAAGGGATTTTTTTATATACAAGATTGTTTACATAATTGATTACAACATAAAAATTGAGGACTAAGCTTCTTGGTTATCCCCAGGAGCGGTCTCTTCTCTATCGGGCTCCCCCCCGGTTCTCGGACCCGCTCTTACTCCCATCATCATCATTATTATCATCATCATCGTCATCGAAAACCAAGGCTTCAACGTCTACTTCGAGTTCTTTGGCCCTTTTAATATATTAGCAAGGTCAAAACGTCGAGCATGGATCTCCTCGAGGGTCTCCCTCCGAGATCGGCATTAGCAAGTTCAGCGATCCAATGTGCTCGAGTATCGGCGGTCTCGACTGCCTCTCTTTCTTGGACCTGGGCAGCTTCGGCATCGGCCCGATAGACGGCCACGAGTGCATCCACATCGGCCTTTGCCTTTTCGGCGTCAGATTCGGCCTTGGCAAGTTCAATGGCCAACTGAGCCTCGAGCTCCTCTATTCTTCTTGCTTGGACCGAGCCTTTCTCCTTCATTGTTTGAAGTTGGTTTTCGGCCGATGACAATTGGGCTCGAGTAGTTTATTTCTCTCCAACAAATCGGTCCATTCCTTCTTTCCACTTCAAAGACTCCACTTTTATCACATCGACTTCTTCACGGAGGTTTTCGATCATCTCAATTTTCTGCTGCAGCTGTGAGACCGAGAAAATAGCCATCATTCCAGTATCGAGCCCATAGGCTTTTAAAAGTATTATTACCTGCTCGGACAGATCGATCTGATCTTGGTGAGCCTTGGCTAACTCAACTCGAAGGTCATTTATTTCTTCCCCCCTTTGTCCTAAGAGGAGTTTTAGGGAGTTCCTCTCCTCCGTAACCCGTTGAAGCTCGACCTCGTATCGACTCAGCTTAGTTCGAGACTGAGAACATGATTCTCGATGAAATGCCGCGGCCTTCAAAGAAAGAAGAAAAAAAGTTATTAAAGAAAAGCAAACTTAAAGGTAACGCCGTATAATTTAAGGCTTACCTGATTCAAAGCCTGTTGCACTCCATGAAAAGGATCTAATGCATCACTTGTATCGGTAGTGTCCTCGACACCGATAAACAGGTCATGAAAAGGATCCTCTCCATCATGAGGCCTATCTAATTCTAGGGCCCCCAAAGCTTGGGCCTCCCAAATCGCACCTGCGGAAAAAGCAGGGAAGGTAGGCGAGTCTTCGATTGCTAATACCCCAAGTGAATCACCTGGGGCATTCTCTTCAATTCAAAAAGATTCGAGAAGAGTCCCTTCAGACATATCCCCCATCTGTTGGCTTCGATGGGAAGCGTCTTTGATCTCCGACAACTCGGGGACTCTGCCAGAATCATTCTCCGATATATCCTCAGTTCGAGGCGGAGCCTTATGAACCACCATCGATCCAACTGCTTGTGGAACGTCGGTGGTCTTCTTCATTCGGGTCGCCAGCGGAGACCCATCGTTTTCTTCTTCTTCTTCTTCTTATTCTTTTTCTTCTTCAGCGCTCAGACGTAGAACTCATTCTACAGTCAAAGGAATGATACTCTTGTTCGGCTTACGAGCCGTCCTCTTCTTCTGTTTTTCATCTTCGAGGATGGGGGCTCTTTTCCTCTTATTATCTTTCACCGGCTTTGGGACAGAGGCCGAAGCCTCTTCCTCGACGGACGAGGGCCTCAAAACTGCATCTTTGCCTATACCTACACATGGAAAATTTTATTAAAGTGTGTGAAAAGCATCTTATTCAAATTATCAAAAGATACGAGAAAGGGGCTTACCGTGATTTTTGGCCCTTCGACAAGTCGCGCCATGAGCGCTCGGTGTAGGAGGAGGTCGAAACCAGATCACGTACCCAGTTCTTGAGATCGGGCATTGCACCGGGCATCCAGGGAACCGCTGCATTACAAAAGGGGAATATTGGTGAAGGAAATGAAAGGATAAAATAGTAGGAGATAACAGCAGAATTATACTTACGCTTCATGTTCCACTCCTCGAGAAAAGGCATCTTTTTGGTCGGAATCAGGTCCAAAGTCCTTACTTAAATGAATCTGCCCATCCAGCCTCGATCCTTATCCTCGTCTATACTCTAGATCAGGGCCTTGGTAGATCTACGTTGGAGTTTTATTAACCCTCCTCGAAAAAGGCGAGGACGGTATAATCGGACAAGTTGATCGAGGGTGAAAGGCATCCCCTCGATTTTACTCACAAAATATCGGATCAAAATAACGATCCGCCAAAAGGAAGGATGTATCTGGCCTAAAGTTATTAGGTATTTATGACAAAAATCTATGATAATCGGGTCGAGGGGACATAATGTGAAATGGTAAGTATACACGTTTAAAAACCCTCTCACGTGAGTAGTAATATCCTCTTCGGGAGACGGCACTACCACTTCTTTGTTCTCCCAGTTACAATCTTTTTTTTATCCGCTCGAGATGCTCCCGGGTTATCGAACAAATATATCTCGATACAGGCTCGCATCAGCCAGGAACCGGCAAACCTTTATCGAGTTTGAAATCGGAGGTAAGAACAAACACCATCGGAATGCACTTCTCAGGCCGTGGATCCACCGGTGTTTTGTCGGCGGCAGATTGGGAAAAAGAAGCTTTTTCTTTTTGGGGGACGGTTTTTGATATCTTTACCATTTTGGATTTAAAGAAGGTAACCAAGATTTGGTGGTTTAGAAGAAGAATCTTGCAAAGAAGAATCACAGATTTGCGAATAAACTTAGAGAGTACGAAAAAGAACTTGGAAAATTTGGAAGATTGAAGATGTAAAAGTGGTAAATGATAAAAGGAAGGGCTATTTATAGATTAAAGTAATGGCGGTTCAGTATCAACGGTGGCTGACCACCGTCTGATATGCATTAAATTCCTTGAAAGACTAAATCGACGGGACAGCTATCACGTGCGGCATGGTCGAGCCCAATGTAAACGTCAGCTTATAATCCGATCGAGCCATTGGAAAATCATATCGCTTCTCACCACATCCTTCCCGAGAAACGAGGGGACTATCTGTATATGGTCGAAATAGATTTCGGCCTTCGTACGATCGATCGAGGTCAAAACATAATAGATCGGAGTAAGACTTCGAGATGGGTTCCGAAGATAGTACAAACAAGCTTCGAGCCCGAGGGACTGATCAATGTCGAGCTCGATATCATTATCAAGCTCGAATCCAAATCGAACTATGATGCAAAGTAAAGTTATCGAGCTTATGATTTAGAGACCTACTAACACTGACCCCAAATCAATGCAAGGATCCGAGTCAGAATCAAGCTCAAGGCAAGATCGAGAGCGCGAGTCAAGATCGAAAACTCGAGTCAATATCTAGCTCATAGACAAGAGCCATTGCAATCCCACTAGAGGAGATAATCTTGGCAGGAATTAAGGAAAAGCTGATTTATCATGGGTCTCCCACTATGTATTTTTAACTATATCTAAAGTAAGATCCCTCTACTATAAAGGGGATGGTTATTACTTTTGTAAAGACCATGTTTTTGCTTACATTATAATTCAAGCACTATATTCTCTTACAGTGAAAAGTTATTCTTTTAAGCTTCATAAATTGATTCAACCTGTTCAGTCCTAAAAATCTTCTTCTTTACAACCTTGTTTACTTTGTACTCTTTGCAATCCATGTTTGATATTTCTATTTATCCTTACGAATTGTATTAAGCTATATCACATATCCTTAGAACTACGTACAAATTTAACTCTATCCGTTTTTTGGGTAAACAACAAGGATCAGAACACGTACCTGGTCGTTAATTAGCTTGTTTTTGCGTAGTGTCGCTCGACACTCAGTGTAGCCAGGAGTTTAAACATTTGATAATACAAAGTAAGCAAATGGCAACAAAGAGTAAACATTTGATAATACGACAATTTAACCCAAACACAGTTAAAATTATAAGTGAATCGATTAATGAAAATAGTGATAGTTCAAATCCTCAAGTCGTTCCAACACATGATTTACAACAAGAATCACCCCGGGTACCATACCTCATAATCACAAATCACAATTCATAATTCATCCTTATGATGCCGCGTGAGCTTCACATTTTAAAATATTTTTCCGAAATAGCTTCAAGCGCATAAGCTCCCTTATCTCGCCACGTGTTATTCACAATGAAGTATGTTTTACTAGCAACAAGCGCATAAGCCCCCTTATCTCTCCACATGCGCATCAATATATACACCACCCTTATGTCACCGCATGCACATCTCAATCATAACACAACAATCAACCGCACACCACGTGCTCATATGCCACAACATTGATCAACAATAATACCAATACCACAACAATACATAGCCCACAGCTCAACAATAATGTATACAAGAATTTCAGCAACAACACAAGAGTACAGAAAGAAATCAACAAAGGAATGTGCTTCATATAATAATAACTTCAATTCAAGGCATATTAATAGCCTAAGAGTCTAATCCGATCAATTACCACACATAACCCTATGTATACACTCTTCACCTCGTGTACACGTCTTTTCACATACTACAAATAGTGCAAATAGACCAAACCCTAAGGGGTAATTCCCCCACACAAAGTTTAGCAAGATACTTACCTCAATCAGGCCAATTCAACACTCAAAAATAGCTTTCCCTTTAAACTTCACCTCGGCACGGCTCAAATCTAGAAAAAACTTATTTAATAATATCAAACAATGCAAGAGAAATCAATTTCGATTAATAAAGTTAAGATATTTATACAATTTTCCAAAAGTCAACCCCGGGCTCGCCCAGTCAAAACACGAGTCAAAGGGTAGATCTCAACTACCCATAATCCCATGAGTCTATATATGTATATTTTTTTAAAATTCGAGTCCAATTCGAATATCAAATCTCAAATTTTTATTTTTCAAAACATAGTCAAAATTCCCCAAAACTTCTCTTCAAATTCCATGGATTAGATGTTAAATGTCATAAACAATCAAGTTAAGTAATAAAAATGGATCAAACTCAGTTACCCAATAGTTGTGTATGAAAATCTCTCCCAAAAATTGCCTCCCACCGATTCTAGGGCTCAAAAATATAATAAATGAGACTAAGTCTCGAAATCTCAACCTTTTGTTTAGCTGCGGAAGTCGCATATGCGACCTGAGGTTCGCAAATGCGAACCCCGTAAATGCGACAGGTGTATCACAAATGCGATGTCCGCTGAATACTAGGTATGTCGTAAATGTGACACCGACCTCGCATTTGCAAAGTCCTCCCCTTCCGCAAAAGTGATCCAATGATCGTATATGCGATGACCCTTGCCCACAAGATCCATCGCAAATGCGATCAGGAAGTTTGCAAAAGCGAACATGGCCGCCCTCCAACCCACCTTGCAAATGCGCTCCCCACCTTGCAAATGCGAGGTTCGCAAATATGAACAGTGTCTCGCATTTGCGACACCTGCAACATCTGCCCAGCACCAGCAACTATGAAACATGACCAAACATGTTACACCCTATATTTTCGTATGTAAAAGTGCATCGTAAACAAACTAATGTAAGACCAAAAATGAGATCATATTTAAAAGTATATAAAGTATATTATCATGTTACCTCAGAGGTTACAAATATTGAAGATCATGAACAATAAGTACGAAGAAGGTTGGATGTTTCAGAAGCTAAAGGAATTGAAGAAAATAATGGTTTGTCGAAAGTCGACAAGTTGGGAATGTTATAACCCATACCTTTGGGGTGAGACTAGGGTTCTTAACATGATAAGAGGGTTATGTTATGATTTATTTTAGTTTTATTATAGTCATGTGTTAAGTTTTGAAGTCAAACAAGTTGTGGAACAAAAGTCGATGAAAGTCATCACATGTTACGTTCATAAGTTTTACTGAAATTTGGATCATATGTAACTGCGATTTTCTCCCAATATACTTAGAGTTACGGGGTGTTCCACCCATAAAATTGAAGATCTATGAGTCTATTGTAAGGCCTCATAAAATTTATCCTAAAAACCTTGATTCTGTGATGCCAAAGTAGGCGTAAAGTTTAATAATAGTAGAAATTCTTCGTGGCAGTTTTATGGGGCATTATTTATGTCAATTTCGTGGCCATTATGCGACCGCATAACAATTTTGCGGGCTGCACTCTTGTCGCATATCCTGCTTTGGTATTTTTCGGATGGAGGTTCTGCGGTACACTATGCGACCGCGAAACCGTTCTGTGGTGCACTATGCGACCGCAGAACTGTTCTGTGGTGTACTATGCGGCCGCATAACCATTCTATGGTGCACTATGCGACCACAGAACCGTTCTGCGGTGCATTATGCGATCACAAAATAGGTCTGCGGGCTGCATAGTGACTGCAGACCAGGTCAGTTACTTTCCAGTTCTGGCACCCATTTTCACGGTCATTTCGCGGACCACATAACCACTATGCGACCGTAGAACCTGTTCCGGAGCTTCAATTTTGGGGTTTTTAAACCCAACTCCATTCCGTTAAAACACATCCCATAGATCATTTTGAGCTTATTTTCTAATATTTTTAGAGTGAGAGAGAGGGTCCTAGAGGGAGAAGTGATCTTCATAAAATTGCTCTTCAATTCTCACTTAAAACCTTGAAGATTATCAAGAGAGGCACCTAGGTCTTCTTCCTAAGAGGTAAGATTCTATCACTCAAACTCTTAATTTCAAAATATAACTAGAACGGGCCATTAGTAAGGTAATTCATGGGGATGATAATGCTTACCTTGCATGCATGTATCCTTGAAGTATATGGGAATATTGTGAGCTAAAAATGATAGAGAATGTGTTGGGGAATGATGGAATCTTCCACAAAAAGGGCCTTAAAACATTGATGTACGCCTAGTGTTTGATAATATGCTTAAATGAGATAATACCATGTTCATCTTTCTAATTTTAGTTCAATTTTGTTATATTGCTAAAATAGATTGAAGTTGCTAATATTCCGGAACATCTTAGAGTTTTAAGAAGCTCAATTGAGGTATGTTGGCTAAACCCCCTTCTTCTTAGAATCGAATCTCACGGTGTTCATGAAATTGGTGTGAGTCCCAAATTGATCATTATAGAATTGGCTATTCCTAATGTGGTTGTGTTGAAGGATGTATGTTCAATATTTATTCTAAATGCTTCATCATGTCATCTTGTCATTTGAGGATGTGTTCAAAATGTGGAATATGTGCTAGAAATGTTAAGACTTCATATAAAGATCGAAATAAAGGTTGTTATGCCAAATTGTATGAAAAGCCTCTATGTGCCTAAGATGCCCAAATTGCTCATATGTGAATTTAATATCTTGAATGGGAAGCCTTATTATTGTTAATAGTGATAATGATAGTTGGATATGGAAAAATGGAACTGGAATTATGAAATACGGCCAAGTGCCAAAGAATGACTTTATAATTGTGGCCATTAGTGCCAATGAATTGAAAAGATGTGAAAGAAGTATGATGTGAGATGATTGACTGAAAAAGATAACGTCTTGGGTGAGACGGCCTAGCCGATCTGGCTGTGATCGGATGTCATGCCGCACACATGGTGGTACTGCACTGGAAATTATGATGAAATTGTGGTTATGGTTGATGCTTCAAATGAGACAACCTAGCCGATCAGATCGTAATCGGACTCCGTGTAAGAACACGGTGGCATTGTGAATTATGGTACATCGGCTCTAAAGATCACCCAACCTAATAATATGGAAATTGACTTGAAAACATATATGATCCTTAACTTGTTGTTCTAATATTATTTGAAGCCCTTATTGAGTTTTTGACTGTTCCTCTTGTATTATTATTCATTCTATTGAGATGGTGTTTAGCTATACATACTAGTGCTATTCGACGGTATTAACGTCCCTTTTGTCGGGGGCGCTGCATCTTTAAATGTATGCAGGTGGTTACATAGTAGATAGTGTTGATCACATGTAGTGCTGCGTCCTCTTCTCAGCGAACTCGGCGAGCCCCATTTCATTCCGGGGTCACTTTTTGAGGTATAGCCGGGGCCTTGTTGCCGGCACCATCTTTTGAATCTTTAGAGGCTCCGTAGACACCATGTGGGTTGTATATGGGTGTTGGGAATGTTAAACAAGTTATGTTGTGTTTGATCACTTTTTCCACTCGAACTATAAGAAATTTGTATTTTGAGACTTAAAGGCGCAATGGCTAATGAAACGATTTAGGACTGTATGAATGACCTTCCTACTATATAATTAATAAAATCACGTCTTTTTTTAATCATGGGTGAATTGGGTAGAAAGTATCTAACAGGCTTGCTCGGCCGGGTTCACTCGGTTGAGTGCCAGTCGCGCTTCCCGAGGTTGGGGTGTGACATCTATGTTCTAAATCATTAAACCGTTTGCCAATACTACATTGGAGTAGAGATATATATGCATTTTTGCGAGACTGCGCAGACTGCTAGGTAACAAGTAGGTGTGTCACCTACTTGATTAAATGAGAGGATTAAATATGCCCGAAATAGCCTTTGGCCGATTTAAAGGTGTATCTCCTGCAATATAACACTCATTATATAGCACAATAACCATA